>NC_080399.1:41699090-42349318 GCF_030265065.1 Corythoichthys intestinalis
ATATTTAAGTATCTCTTTTCATGGGACAACACTGACAAAATGACACTTTGACACAATGAAAAGTAGTCTGTGTGCAGCTTATATAATAGAGTTACAGTGGGGCAAATAAGTATTTAGTCAACCACTAATTGTGCAAGTTCTCCCACTAGAAAATATTAGAGAGGCTTGTAATTGTTAACATGGGTAAACCTCGACCATGAGAGACAGAATGTGGGGAAAAAAAACAGAAAATTACATTGTTTGAACTTTAAAGAATTTATTTGCAAATCATGGTGGAAAATAAGTATTTGGTCAACACCAAAAGTTCATGTCAATACTTTGTTATGTACCCTTTGTTGGCAATAACGGAGTCCAAACGTCTGTATCTCTTCACAAGCTTTTCACACACTGTTGCTGGTATTTTGGCCCATTCCTCCATGCAGATTTCTTCTAGAGCAGTTATGTTTTGGGGCTGTCGTTGGGCAACACGGACTTACAACTCCCTCCACAGATTTTCTATGGGGTTGAGATCTGGAGACTGGCTTGGCCACTCCAGGACCTTGAAATGCTTCTCACGAAGCCACTCTTTTGTTGCCCTGGCTGTGTGTTTGGGATCATTGTCATGCTGAAAGACCCAGCCACGTCTCATCTTCAATGCCCTTGCTGATGGAAGGAGATTTTCATTCAAAATCTCTCGATACATGGCCCCATTCATTCTTTCCTTTACACAGATCAGTCGTCCTGGTCCCTTAGCAGAAAAACAGCCCCAAAGCATGATGTTTCCACCCCCATGCTTCACAGTGGGTATGGTGTTCTTCGGATGCAATTCAGTATTCTTTCTCCTCCAAACACGAGACCCTGTGTTTCTACCAAAAAGTTCTATTTTGGTTTCATCAGACCATAGCACATTCTCCCAGTCCTCTTCTGGATCATCCAAATGCTCTCTGGCGAACCGCAGACGGGCCTGGACGTGTACTTTCTTTAGCAGGGGGACACGTCTGGCAGTGCAAGATTTGAATCCCTGGCGGCGCATTGTGTAATTGGTAGTAGCCTTTGTTACTGTGGTCCCAGCTCTCTGTAGGTCATTCACTAGGTCCCCCCGTGTGGTTCTGGGATTTTTGCTCACCGTTCTTGTTATCATTTTGACGCCACGGGTGAGATCTTGCATGGAGCCCCAGATCGAGGGAGATTATCAGTGGTCTTGTATGTCTTCCATTTTCTAATAATTGCTCCCACAGTTGATTTCTTTACACCAAGCGTTTTACCTATTGCAGATTCAGTCTTTCCAGCCTGGTGCAGGTTTACAATTTTGTCTCTGGTGTCCTTCGACAGCTCTTTGAGCTTGGCCATAGTGGAGTTTGGAGTGTGACTGACTGAGCTTGTGGACAGGTGTCTTTTATACCGATAATGAAACAGGTGCCATTAATACAGGTAACGAGTGGATTCTCGTTAGACCTCGTTAGAAGAAGTTAGACCTCTTTGACAGCCAGAAATCTTGCTTGTTTGTAGGTGACCAAATACTTATTTTCCACTCTAATTTGGAAATGAATTCTTTAAAAATCAAACAATGTGATTTTGTGTTTTTTTTTTTTTCACATTCTTTCTCTCATGGTTGAGGTTTACCCATGTTGACAATTACAAGCCTCTAATCTTTTCAAGTAGGAGAACTTGCACAATTGGTGGTTGACTAAATACTTATTTGCCCCACTGTAATTCATTTTCCCCTAAAAATATAGCCATTAACATCTAAACCTCTGGCAATAAAAGTAAATACCCCTATGAAAAAAATGTACATACCTAAGTACTGCTTGTCATTTTCTCTCCAAAATGTCATGTGACTTGTTACAGGAGTGCTGTCAGCATTGCTGCCGAGATTGAAGAGGTGGGGGGTCAGCCAGTTAGTGCTCAGACCATACGCCGCACTCTACATCAAATTGGTGTGCATGACTGTCAACCCAGGAGGAAGCCTCTTCTGAAGACGGTACACAAGAAAGCCCACAAACAGTTTGCTGATGACATGTCAACAAAGCACATGGATTACTGGAACCATGTCCTATGGACTGATGAGACGGGTGGGCTTTCTTGTGTACTGTCTCACTTTTGTGACACACTGTAGGTCACACTTTGTGATGTTCAAAGGGTTTTTGGGACAATTCGCCCGAGCCCAATTCTTTATCCTAAACTTAACTAGACACAGGGACTTCCTCTAAACTGAACTCAATATTGCAAGCAGTAAAATTTTACTTAATAAAAATAAGTGCATATATCAAGTAAATCTACCAATTATTTTTTTTACTTGATAAAATCATTGTAACACTTTGCACTATCTTCTATTACAATAGTTTTATCAAGTAAATCCATTAATTATTTTTCTCAGCGATAGACAACCTTCCTGCCGAACCTAAGTAACTTTTTATCTAAAATATTCCTAAATCGGCAAAATCGTGACTTCAATTTCTCATTAAATGATGAAACAGTTTTAAAACTTTCACATGTAGAAAGAAGACAGAAGGGAACTCATGCAATAACGGGAGCAATTTTAACAACTTTAACGGTTGATTCACAACATTAAATAAATGACTTCCAAACATAGCAAAGGTTACTATCTAGTTATTGCAATATTCACAATTCCTTTATGTCTTGTTAAGTTTAGAGTAAAGAATTGGGCTAGGGCGAAGTGTCCCAAAAACCCTTTGAACTGAAAAAAATTGGTGGATTTACTTGATAGAATCATTGTAACAATTTGCACTTACTTCTAAACTGTACTGCTTGTGAACTGAACTTAATATTGCAAGCAGTAAAATTTACAGTACT
This sequence comes from Corythoichthys intestinalis, assembly GCF_030265065.1. Classification (NCBI taxonomy): domain Eukaryota; kingdom Metazoa; phylum Chordata; class Actinopteri; order Syngnathiformes; family Syngnathidae; genus Corythoichthys; species Corythoichthys intestinalis. The sequence goes on from NC_080399.1 coordinate 41,701,884, forward strand.
ACTTGTGAACTGAACGTAATATTGCAAGCAGTAAAATTTACTTAATAAAAATAAGTGCAAATTGTTACAATAGTTTTATCATGTAAATCCACCAGTTATTTTTTTCAGTGAACAGAACCTTCCTGAGAAGTCTACTGCTTTAAGATGGAAGCTGTTTACTAACACCGGTGAGTGTATCATTTCGCATCTATTTCTATATGCATGTGATATCTGGCGTAGCATCATGTTGGCGTAGATTGTAGGCTGTTGGCTACAGTCAAGTTTTATTAGAGCCACTTAGCCTAGAAAGCGTTTGTAACGGCATCACAACTCCCTTCCCTCCTTCCCACCCCCGCTCTTCTCTCTCCGTGTCTCTGAAGAATTTACTTGGGTCATTCAACCAACGTCGTAACGCATAGTAACGCACGCCTTTACATCCGCAGTAATGGTAACGGCGTTGCAAAGAAAAGTAATTCATTAGATTACTCACCAATGGAAAAAATAATGCCGTTAGTAACAGGGTTATACCTAAAGTGATCTTCTACCTTAATTAAATACATGTAGACTCTAATAAACCACAATTGTTCTCTTGTACTAAAATATGTTGTTAGAAAATGTTAAATCAATGGCAATATTTTATAATATTTACGACATATTTTGATTAGTTAGTTAGTTGGCGCTATGGTTTGTGGGCTCGCAGTGATGACGTCATTGGGATCTTTCCAAATGTGTAGCGTGTTCAACAATTGCTTATTGCTGCCTAAACTCGCGAAGTAAAATGCCACGATGTGCTGCTTTTGGATGCTATTTCCAGTCAAATGGAAACAAGGGGAGTGAAGTGAGTACACTCTAAAAAAAAATCCACTAGCTCTACTTAAAAAAATTGTTGTAACAATTTGCATTTAATTTTTTAAGTAAATTCAACTAAGCAATGATTAAGTACTTCCCTTATAAATTTTACAACTGGACTAACTCAATTAGTATAGTTGAACCATCATGATTTATTGTCCTCCACAAGCTTTATTGTGTAGAACCAACTCAATTTTTAAGTCCAAGTTTTAGCATTAATAAGAAATAAAACTACTTCATTTAGGTTGCTATAACTCCTTCATTTTAATTTCTCAACTCAAAAGTTGATGCAAAATGGTACTTAAATTTATTGAGTAAGAGTAACTCATTCATTTTCCATGATGCTTTTTCCTCACGAGGGTCGCGGAGGTGCTGGAGCCTATCTCAGCTAACTATGGGCAGTAGGCAGGGGACACCCTGAACTGGTTGCCAGCCAATCGCAGGGCACACACTCATACCTACGGACAATTTAGAGTGATCAATCAGCCTACCATGCATGTTATTGGGATGTGGGAGGAAACCAGAGTTCCCAGAGGGAACCCACGCAGGTACGGGGAGAACATGCAAACTCCACACAGGAAGGCCGAAGCCTGGGATTGAACCCTTAATCTCAGAACTGTGAGGCGGACGTGCTAACCACTCAGCCACCGTGCCGCCTAAGCGTACCTTATTTTTCTAAAATAAATTGGACATGGCAACTCCAGTTTTATTTGGAAAAAAATATATATTTCAAAACTCAAAAGAATGGACAAAATAAAAGTGCAGAGCAAAACCAATATAAACATCCTAAACATTGTCAACAGTTCACTTCAGGTGCAGGTATAAACGAAAAGTGTACTTCCAGTACTTTGATACACAGATATGGCACAACAACACACAGTGCAAAACAAGTGTACAACAAAATGTTTGCAAATGTACAAACAATATAGGGTGATTGAAAAGTAACTCCTGTTTTAAGATAATTTATTTAAATGTTGAAAACATTTTTGTAATTTTTTGAGTATGCTGCTTGATGTATGGTAATGAAATCTGTTTTCATTTTCTTTCAAACTGCAAATATTGTAAGGCTGAAAATGGCCATTTCTTTTCCCGTGGTAATATGCGCATGTGATGGGAATTTAGGAAGTTGCACCAACTTAATAATGGAATAGAAATTAAATTTCACTCACTTAATCTTTCCCTTTGTTACGTGAAAGCAGAAAAGCTTATTCAAAAACAATATACTTTTCTGTTAATACGTCTTTCTTAATATTTAATTTTGATTAACTCCATAAAAGAAGTTACCAACTTAATAAAACAATGAATAGTAAAAAAAAAAGTCATTTTTATGTTGAAAAAGCTCATGTTTTCAAGTCATACCAACTAGCCTCATGAATCATTTTTTAGAGTGTAGTCAAGGTGGAATTATTATTTTTAATGAATAAATGTGCATTAGTGGAAGCTTCTCCCCCTTTTTGGTCCCTGTAAGCACGTATCCTACCCACCAAGCGTTACAACTGGCGCCCGAACATTTTTCCTGGATCCTCAGTCAAGTAAGGGATCCGTCTATTTTCTGGATCCGACGGTCCCACCGCGTCTGCGATATTGGTTTCGGTCTTTTTATTCGCCACAGCGGCTTTTCGGATCAGTCTATTTTGTGGAATCGACGGCCTGATCGCGGTTGCAACATTACCATGGCATCTGTCTAATTCCTGGATCTTCGAGTGAGTAAAAAACGCGGATTTGGATTACTATTGCTATCTTTTTTTTGACTATTCTTCGTGGGAGTTTTCCCCAAATCATTCCAAATAATCAAAGCACTATGGCACGCTACAGTGACGACAGTGACTCTGACATGGACCTTACAACAATGTTGGAGTTCGTCAGGGAACGCGTGTTTGCGTACTGCTGAGCTCCATAGTGAAGAGTGGTCAAGGTGGAAATATTATTTTTTGTGAATAAAATTTGCATAGGTGGAAGCCCTTTTTGGTACTTTTATACACGTATCCTAGCTACCACGCGTTACAATGTACAAGACATGGATTACACAAGGTGTGCTCTTTGGCCTGTACTGTATGTAAAGCACACGACAGCTCTGGATGCTAACAATCTACATAATTATATTGGTATGAGTTTGAAAACGCAATATGCACTCTCGCTCCCAACAGGACTCTCTCGCATCACCAGTTTTGCCCAACTTTTCTCTTATCAGGTATTTGCTGCACGCATTTTTCCCTGAAGCCCGTCTTGTGAACGACCGACAGTGCTGTCCTACTCCTCACTTTTCAGATCTGGTTCATATAGGAAGGGAGAACAGACGACATGTTGGGAAAGCTAACGAGTGAGAGGCTGGCGACCTATCGCTTAAAATAATTTTACAAACTTCATTACAACAAAAACATTAAGAGGGGTTTTAATATCAATTTATTATAACTCATACAAACATTTATCTTTTAAGAATTACTTGTCTTAAAAATAGAGGATCCCTTTAACAACATTAACAACACTGCCCACTAATCTATGTAATTCTCCTTGCTATTTTTCTTTATATAAGCAGTGGCATAGGCCGCACACTAGCAGTTCTGAGATTAAAGGGATCATTTCCGGCCTCCGGCCTTCCTGTGTAAAGTTTGAATGTTCTACCCATTCCTATGTGGGTTTTCTCCAGATACTTTGGTTTCCTCTCACATCCCCAAAAGAAACATTCTAGGTTAATTGAACACTTTGAAGTTTCCACAGGTGTGAAAGCGAGTGTGAATGGTTGTTTTTCTTTGTGCCCTGTGATTGGCTACCAACCTTTTCAGGGTTTGTCTCACCTCCTGTCCACAGTGAAATGATATAGGCTTCAGCATCCACATGGCCCTTGTGAGAATAAATAGCGTGGAAGATGGATGAACGAATAAATAAACAAATAAAACATTGTCATAAAGTCCAAATTGTGCGACTTGGGAGCAAAAACAAAACAAAAACCCCGAACTGTATTGTGTTATTTATCCTTCACATTATAGAGAAGTTAAACAGAAATGTATTAATCCCTCAATGAAAAAGTAGTACATTTAGGTATTATGTTTTAATTGAATGTGAATCCATCAAGATGTGGCAAAACATAAACTTTAAAATTAAGAAAAGTGGCCTGACACTTGTCGATTCTTTGCGAAGGAGAGAAAAGTCAACAAAACGGTTGACCTGTGGGTTAACCCTTAATCTCAATTGAAAATTTAACAATACAGTTCTAGCATTAGTTCCAGGGGCAGCGGCAAAGCAGCAGCAACCTCTGTCTTCAAAATACATCTTCCATCAGGATCATACATGCTTTATGTAATGTGGGTTCGGTGTTGAAATGCATTGTGTAGCAAGCGGTCAGGCTTGAGTTCCACCGCAGGGTCCTCGTGGCCGGGAGGTCCTTCCTTTGACGCCAGCCGGTGGTGGATGCATACATTTAGCCAATACTGCCAATAAATTCCAGCTGAATTGTAGCTTACCATACAAATTTACAGAGGGCAGCTGCTGCACTAGCTGTCGCTTGAATGCGGGCTTCACGCGCCGCTGCCTGTCGATCTTGCAAAGCCCCACTGATAAGAGAAATGCATCTCCTCACATTCACAAAGCCTCGCTGTCATGGTAGTTAAGTTCTGTAGACGTGGAAAACATCTGAAAAAAATATCATCTACAGAGCTGCCAACTCTCACGCTTTGAGCATGAGACACAAGCAATTGCCTGTTTTCTCACGCACACACGCCACACATCCAATGTCTCACGCAAAAAAAAAAAACCAATCTGATTTTGGGCCGAGACTCGTTCGTTTCTTTTTCAAACTCTCCGACAGTAGATGGCGCTACTCGCCAGTGTAACCCTATTCGCTGCATAAACATCCTAGTTGCGACAGAAGAAGACCTTCAAGAAGACATTCGCGGGAGAAACTCGAAGGGAGTAAGAATCTCACAATCTAAAGATTACAGACAACGATTAGGTACAGTGGGGAGAACAAGTATTTGATACACTGCCAATTGGTTTTCCCATTGGCAGTGTATCAAATACTTGTTCTCTCCACTGTATGTTATAATTAGTGACATAAATCGTCAATTAAGTACCCACTCTTTTAAACTTTAAATCTTGAAAGAAATTTGTTTGTGTTTGTGCGTGTGAACTTGATTTTGTGTTGTAAATGTAAACTCAGTTCCCATAACAAGCAGCAGGAGATCACCTTGTTAGCCTCGTAATATTGCCTACTGCAAGCATGCTCAAAACATCAGCTCATATAGCATTGTTTATTTTCACTAGAGGCGTGCGAAATTTCCGATTCTCAGATTATTCGCAATTCGGCCGTGAACGATTCGAGAACGATTCACAAACATCCAAATTCCGATTATTGAATTATACCAGGTAAAGCGGAAATAAAACACAGTCAGCGTGGTCTTCAGGACGCAATGAGGCACGGACCGAGAGTTAATATCATGTTCAACTCATGCCGCTAGAGCTAGATAATTAAAAAATATGACTGCGGCCGTCAGCCGCTACAAACAGCGCCCACAACTTTAACGGTTGATTCACAACATTAAATTAATTGAATGTAGTTTAAAGCTGCCGATACAGAATGGAGACTTGATAGGGGTGTAACGGTACACAAAAATCTCGGTTTGGTATGTACCTACCTCGATTTTGAGGTCACGGTTCGGTTCATTTTCGGGACAGTAAGAAAAGAAAATGCAAATTATAAATGTGCTATGTGTTTATTACGCACTTTTGTGCTTTCAACAATAGGAAGAGTAGCCTATACAAAGCTAGAATTTTGCTCAAAAAGTAGCGGGTATTTAAAGATAATAATCCAACAAAAATTTGCCTTTCAGACCCCGCGTATTGGTCAGCTTTCTTTCTGAAAGAAAGAAGAAAAAAGAAGTCCTGTGCTAAAGAGAAAAGCAATCCCAATGACAAAGATTTTAACTTGTATTTTACAAATGAAATGCCTCAATGAATTTTTCTTCTTCTTATGAACGGTTTTCAAAAGCTTTATTGGTGGATTTTCTCAAGTTAAAGCGCCACACAGAAATTAATCAATTTAATTGTGTAAGCAAGATCTGTGTATTATTATTTAATTACAGGTGTTTTAGCTCGTTTCAATTTATTTCATTTAAATGGGCTATTATTTATTTTATTATGTGTTTGTATTTTACAATTGTGATGTAGTATTCATTTATATTGTATATTTTATGTTGTATAACTTTAGTTCCTATGTGAATATTAGTTCCTACTTGTTTTGTTGTGGTAGGAGGGTTTTGTATTGAACACAGGGCCGTGTTGGTTATTGTTATAGCAGAGAAGACAACTGTAAATCAACAAAGACAAGTCAACTGTGCCCCGATCTACCACTCAAGAGATCTGATGGACTCAAAAAATCGACAGGATCCACCGTATTTTTACACGAGTGACTTCCGGTCTGCTAGGTAGTAGTATTGACGCAAGAGGGGCGCGTCTCGCGTCAAATAATAAACTCTTTTCGCGTGCATCGCATTGAGCCGCTTCTGGGACGCGTTTAACACGGCGCTGCACTGCGACTGGTGTGCATTGGCTGATTGACTTTAACGGCCGTGTTTCACTGCGTTCTCGCGGCGACTACGTTGTCACGCCATTGACGTTTCTTACTGTCCTACCGTGTTGGTCCTCATTATAGTAGAAAAGATGGAGTAAATATAATCTACACAAAGAAACTGTAACCCAATCGACTCACAGCCTCGAAAAGTAAGGGTTACATTACGTCAGAAACTCGTTCGGTACTCCTCCATTCCGAACCGAGCACCAAGTACCGAAAGGGTTCAGTACGAATACATGTACCGTTACACCCTTAGGACTTGAGTATTTTATTTACTGTTTTTAACGGTTAACTTGATACTGAAATAGTAGTTTGTTTAGCCTGAGAGGATTTTTGAACAATTTTGGAACTAGTGTACAAAAAATTAAAAGCGTCAATAATCGATTTATAATCGAATCGGAGCCTCTGAATCGTAATCGAATCGTTAGGTGCCCACCTCTAGTGTTCACACTTGGTGCTTTTTTCCAGAAAAAAACGCTGCCTCCTGCGCCTACTGAGCGCTTTCTGAACGCCTTTTGAGAAAGTATTCGAAACGGGATTCTATCTTAAACGTCACCATACATAACAGTTAGTAACGTTGGTCAATCAAATAGGCTAACGTAGTCCATCGTTAGCATTTTAATTTATGTATTAAACTTGTTTAATAAAATGCTACTGGTATTAGCTTTGACATTTGAGGAGGAAGAGGAGGAGGCTCCTGAACCAGCAAGGCGCCGTTAATGGATGCATGACATCCTCCGCAAAATGGAGTCGCAGGGGCTTTCAATAACCTGGTCCAGGATCATTTGTGACTCATGTCATATACCTCTGTGTAGTGTGAAATGGCAATGGCCAGTTATCCGACTGAGACTAATGCCTTGGTGAAACTATGCAATTTCTGCCCGATTTGCCACGAAATGCTTGTCGCCGACAGTTTGCCAGCATCGGCCCGGATTTTTTGTGTCGAAGACGACAAAACGATCAGCTAATTGGGGCCGACGATGCCAGTATACAAAGACCAGCATGTTTAATTTATAGGTATAGCTTCCGTGTAGTCTGACATACATATGATCAACTACAAACTTGTGAAAGGCAACCGGCTGAATTTCACTGATTGCAGCCGAATGATCTTCTGAGACGGCTGCGATGACAGATCGTTGTCACGTCCTGCCTGCGTGCAGGGCAAAATTTTGGTCATCCCCAACAAAATCTCACTCCAAGGTTTTTCTAAAAGTTGGCAGCTCTGCATCCACGCTGTAATAAGCTACGCTAACACAAAGACATTTGGGGCGCGGTTTGAGTTCAGTTTTTCAACCCCATCAGAAATTGCAACATTGTGTTAAAAATGGCCGCAAATACATCTCAAAATAAACACTACCAACTTTCTTTAAATACAGGACTATTTACTTACTTTTGATCATGGACGGAGATGGAGAAAAGTGGTGACCATGTGACAGCTACGCGCTCCTCTGACGTCGGCTGGTTTGTCTGGCGGTACTCTCCAGCCGCTTCCCCGGCGAGCTATCCTGTCCGTAGCAGGGCAATGAGCTGTAACTCGCTCGCTGCCGGGGGGTTTGCCGATTGGCTGGCCAATAGACAACCCTGCCGCCATGTGAAATGATCCAAGCTAGTTTGGTGGGATTTTTTGCTTCGAAAGCGAAAATAAGACTTTGAGACGTCACTCGATTCGGGTTAGCATGTCGGCTAGCTGTCACGCCTCTTGATTTGTTTACATTCTCCGAAGCCAGGGCAGGGAAATGACAAAAGCCTGACTAACTATGGTGGCATAAAGTATCGTTCGGGAAGTGCGACAGTAAAGGTGAAGTCGACAGTTTTGACCATTACGGAGTCATTTTGCCATGTCGTCCTGAATAAATGTATTTTAATTATTTCGTATTCCATGTAGCACAAGACTGTTATTTGTCATGACATCATTTATTTAGCAATTGGGAAAAATGCTTTGATATAAAGAATATCCTGTAAAAATGTTGGAGTGGAGAGACTGAAACAATTATATTTTGCGGCTCTCTTCTAAATAATTCCCCTTCAGTGGGCTGAATTGTAAATCAGATGAAACCATTACCCTGCCGACGTCATCCACCTGTTGATCCGCTAGAGCCCTATAATGTAGGCGTGGCTAAACGGCGGATTAAAATAATAATTTCTCGTCATCTGTGCTTTGTCAAATTGTTGTATATAGTCAAATTGTCTCAAAATATGATTCTAACTCACATAAAATGCTATTTAAGACTTTTTTTTTTTATCCTGTTGTACGCACTTTAAGGCAAGCAGACTTTTTCTTTTCCATAAAAGATCTCAGGATAAGGCATGTGTGGAGAAGATTAAGCATTTGAACTTTGTCACAGCAAGCTTTTTCTTTTTTATTATTTTTGTATTATAGTGATATTTCAGGAGTGGCATGTTTTTCCAGCCTCTTTACACAAGGGTATGTTAGTTTCATATATTAAGACCACATGCAGACACTTTATTCGGGCTGACTTCTTTTCTTGTATTATATGTCTCTGTACTTTTACTATATGGTAAGAATAACAATCCAAATGAATGAGCTAAATGAGGACAAGTACTTTAAAAAATGAACAAATGGACTAATGGATAAAGTGAGGCATTCAAAAGTGGAGTTAAATATTAAGATGAGAAAGATGAGAAACTATTTTCTTTTACAATTACATTTAGATTTGTCTTTGAACTTGTGAATCGTAATGCTCAAGAACTGATCTCATTGTATCCTAAAGCCCATTATCTATGACAACTGCAATCAGTTAGTACACTCTACTTTATAGCTGCAATGTTTGCTGGTTATGCAGTGAGATGTGTATAAATGACCTACTTTTAGTAGATTACTTTCATTTTGCTGACGTCATTGTCTCAAAGGCTTGCGGGCTTGACAGCTTACGTCTAGACCAAATTCCGCTAGAAAGTGTGGAGAATTGGGGGGCCTTCAATGTGTGATGTTTTAACGCCTTGTCTTCCTAGGCAGTTTTGAATGCCGTGCTGACACATTTCAAGTAGATTCTTCAGGTTTAGTATACTGTATGTACTTTCGTATTAATTTTTCCGGGCGATATTTTACTTCTCCTTCCTATCTTTGTAAAATATTAGCTGTACTTTTTACTTTGTCAAAATATGCTTGCTACTTTTTACATTTCCCATTGATGAACAGACAGTCAACCATTGTTGGGATCCTGTTTGACTGATTTGACTGATGGAGTGTTTAAAAATGGATAGCTGACATGTGCTTAAATATGACTGGCTTACTTGGACCAAAGCCACATTTCAGTTATAAGAAGGCATGCACAGTTTTACAACGCATTTTCCCAGTTTTTGATTTATTCATTAATTTTTTTACATTCCATCTTAGAAATATATGAATATCTATTTCAAATGAGTTTTTCAGTTAATGGCTTACTATAGTTGTGAAACAAATCTTGGTCACTCAGATTTAGCCCAGTGTTGTTTTCGTCAACGATGACTATAACAAAAATATTTTGTCGATGAACAATTATTTATGACAATGACGAGACGATAATGAGCTAAAAATGTGTCTTGGGAAACTAAAACATAACGACCGTTTTCATGTGAGAAGACGAGACGAGAACAAGATGAAATTGCGCCATAGTTTCCATTACATGTGTGACGTTTAGTTAGCCTGCATCGTAGCAGTGTCTGGTTATGTCACTCATGTGACGTGCTGCGACTTCTCAACCCACCCACTTGTGTCCTCTCCAGTCTCCCGATTGCTTGTTTTGAGACACACACGGTGTGATTTGTCTTCTTATCTTGGCAAGAGAAAATGTGCAATATTGCTTTAGTCTTTGAAGGTCTGTGCTGAGTGATCATCATACACTCAATGTAACTCGTAGTGTTAGCATTGCATTCACGTTTGTGTTAGAATTAGGCTATTGCTAACAGCCAGCATCCTCTTAAACTCTTGGAGAACATTTTTTAGTTCGTGGCATCCAGGTCGGTATAAATAATTTTAAATAATGTTCAGTTTTCCTGCTGAGTATGTATCATCACTAAGCTTGAGAATGATAAACCGATATGACCGGATATCCGGTTTTACAGGTGAGAGATACAGCTGTATCGATAGTAAAGTTACCATTCGACAGTGATTAGCCATTAAATATTCAATGAACCGATAGTAGAGATAGAACTCGGCTATCCCGAGCACAAGAATTGGCTTCTAATGCCTAGTTAATATGATAATAATTTAGCTTTTACCTCACATGCTGCACTTGTGTCATTCACCACACAGCGCACTTAGATTGTGACCGCCGTCGTGGTTGCCTCAACTTCCCATTCATTTTGGCAGAACTGCTAGTAGTCGCCGTCATTACCCGATCGTCACGGGCGTGTCATAACAACGCGAGAGCTAACAAAACCACTGTAACGCACGCTCCGTAGCGTTTTCTTCACAACCCAAAACGAAACTAGTAGTGGCAACGAAGCAACATGCTAAAACAATGGACAGTTTGCGCACCACGCCAGCGACGTGCAGCGATTGATTTTCAATGCACTCAGGAAATCAAAAGTAGGACTTTGAAGTGACGAAGGCAGCCCGATCTGTTCGCATGGGACAGAGCTAGTGTGAAGTGTGGAGCTGTACAGAGATCGTGAGTTTTTAACCACTACAATGGTGGAAAGGGCAGCACGATCTGCTGGAGATATTGTTTCCACGAAACGCAGTCTACTTAAACATGAACATGTGGATCAGTTGATCTTCCTCAAGAAAAATCTGCCCTTCAAAAGAGATATAGACAGTGATGAGGAATAAAAAAATGTGGAAGCACAGGCATAAGAGAATGACTTTGCTGTCTATAAAGTTAAAGTAATGGTTATAGACCTGTCTGTCTAAAATGCCATGTTTTTGTTCCCCCAGTTATACCAGTGGTAAAGCATAATTTATTATTGATTTATGATAACACTAACAGGTTTAATTCTTTTTTTCATGAGCTGCTGCATATAATATGTTTTGCTTGTAAGATGTTTACGTTGAAAGTTTGCACTTAAATTACTTACCAATTGTGTTCAAAACACCAGGAAATACAGTAATTAAATTACTGCACTATACTGTTGTCTGTCACGGGAGTTTTATTGTATTATCAATCCCATCCAACAAAATGACGGTCATATAGTAAGCCTTATTTTTTTTGTCATAAAAGAATAAAACATAACATTGGTATGAAATTGTTTTGTTTAATTTTGCTATTAAAAAATATGGTCTTTTTTATATTTTTAAAATACTGTACGAACACACACAACAAATGTTTACTATCGTATCGTTTTCACTCTGTATCGAACTGTTCTTAAACTGTATCGAATTGTATGGAATCGCTTGGCCTAAAAAATGTATCGGTTTTTTTTAATCGAATCGTAACCTGTGTATCTAAATACATATCGAATCGGCTTCATGAGATTCCCAATCCTAATAATCACGTGATAGTTTTGTAGATGCTTGTAAATGCTACAGCATGTGCTTGTCTCTCAATGTTCATTTATTTATTTATCTTTGGGGTAAAGCTTTCAAATTTTACGGACGAAAATATTGCGTGGGCATAAAGTAGACAAAATTAGTCTTGAGTTTTCATTAACAAAAACTACACGGAGACAATCACATGCTGAAATGACTAAAATAGGACTAAGACTAATAAGTATTATCGTCCAAAAGACTTAGACTAAGACAATATTGAAAGGGCTGCCAAAAACAACATTGGCTTTCTATAGAGCCTACCCACCGACGTCATAAAACCACGTGCTCGCTGTATGGTTCCGCCCACTTGTCCGTCATTTTGTCTCTGTATTAGCATTGGTTTCAATTGATCGAGGAATTTAAAATGCATTTCATGGAAGACCCGGTGCTTTCTGATGCCGTAAACTCACTGGATGTGTTGCATAAAAGGCGTTATGTGGAAAAGCTTCGTTCTATACAGTCGCCAGATCCATACTTGATGCCTAAATCGATGATTTTTGACCGGCTGCCTTCGCCGTCTCTGCCTGACCCTGATATTTACAACTATCTTGTCCACACAAAATCAGCCTATTCTCACGAAAGTTTGAAAAACTTTAAGAGCTTGGAGGCTTATAAATGCTACGTTGCTGGTTGGGTGAAACAGGTCCTTGTACACGAAAGTTCGGCAGGAATCTTGTGCTCGGAAGGTGAGTTACGAAATTTTCAATTCAAAATCTTTTGTTCTTGCTAACATCCACTGTCTAATGTATTTCATGTCATTTGTCAATGGAGCTAGGGCTTTTAATGTTTATATGGTTTAGCGATAGCACTCTCACGACATACATACGTGTATGTTGTCGGCGATTAGCCTAGCAATGATCTTAATTGTGGTTATTTGTCAGCCCCGTAGACGAGGCCAGTTTCTTTCACTTGGTACCAGCTAAATATTATTCAAGAAATAACGATGGTGGAAGAAAGGGAAGTCACAAACATCTTGAATTTGAAACTATGTCGTACTACGTCGTATGTTGTCGGCGATTAGCCTCGCAATGATCTCAATTGTGGTTATTTGTCAGCTCCGTAGACGAGGCCAGTTTCTTTCACTTGGTACCAGCTAAATATTATTAAAAAAATAACGATGGTGGAAGAAAGGGAAGTCACAAACATCTTGAATTTGAAACTATGTCGTACTACGTCGTATGTTGTCGGCGATTAGCCTCGCAATGATCTTAATTGTGGTTATTTGTCAGCCCAAAACCCCCTTAAATGCATCTTACCGGATATAAAATGACTACTACATAGTCTGTGGTGATTTTTTGGTGCCCAGTTTTCACGTCGAATTGCAGCCGTCCATTTCGCTCTCCTCTTTGGATCCGTCGGAATACGGTAAAACTTCAAGTCTCTCCTTCCATCTTCTCTGTCAGTGCAACCAACAGCCACACACGCCTTCACCATTTTGATTATTAATGTTAAGGAGCAGAAAAACACGCCGTAAATAGGAGAAATGTACGTAGCCGTAACAGGTTAACACTATGTTTTGACGGACAAGTGGGCGGTACCATTCAGGAGAGCGGAGCTGTGACGTCACGTGGGTAGGGTCTATAGCTGCTGCATGTCTTCTAATTCTTACAACTCAGTAGTTACTGTAAAGAATACAAACACTTTAAAACTACCTGAAAAATTCCTTAAAAGGTATAAGTCAGCCAATTGTCTGCGTCATGCATTTTAACTCATGGAAGCAAGACTTCAGACAATACACTCTGTTTGTTTTGGAGCATGGACAAATCACCAAACACAAATATCCCTTCACTTGCAATGCATCAGCAAGTATGCACCGCTCATTAGAAGCTAGGGCTAATCTGTGCATTGGAAGAACAAAAAAAATAAATAAATAATGCGACATCAATACAGCTCTGCTTACCTTTTGGCTTCAACATGTTAGCATGCTAGACTTGACACTCGTGTTAGATGATGTTTTGTGCTAGTGTTGTAGACAGATTAGTCCAGTGACCAAACGTCACCTGTCAATTGAAAGTCTCTTCACCCAGTCTATCTATTATGGGTAGAAAAGCTTAGTTTGTCGTCAGTAAATTGTGTAAATTTGCCACTGGTATGTACCTTAATAGAATGATACGCTATAGTACCCCCCCCCCTTTTTTTTTTTTTTAATAAAGAATTTTAAAATTGCATTAAGATGTTAGTTTAATGTTACTTGACCACATTCACAACTCAAAACACTTACAGTATATCTTAAATAATCTTGATGCTTGATAACATGCAGCTTTGCACAATTTCCAATAGCAACTGTAGATTTCATAAACTGATGGATCTCATGGGTTGTTGTCGTCCTTGAACAAAGCATGTTGTGAATCCCCTGAAGGCAACAATTAGGTCTCTTGTCTGCAAGTGAATAATGGTTTTCTAATTGTGTCTCCACAGGTAGTTTACCTGTTTTGGCGGCTTTAATAGAAACAATGCATATGAAGGATGATCTTTTATTGTGCTGGTTATTTTTAACAGCAGGTAACATTGTCTTAAAAAAGTGACATGTCTTTGGCTTTGACCCCAGTTGTTTGACTTACCGTATTTCATGCAAGGATATACTCGATGTCCTCTACAAAACACAAATATTATAACAGAGGCTTGATCTTTGTGTTTATACAGTACAGGACTGTCTCAGGAAATTAGAATAAGAACTTTATCACAATATTCTAATTATCTGAGACAGTCCTGTATGTCTGTATAGTTTAATGCACCTCTATCCTGCCCCATAGCTAAGGCCCACACTGGCAGTGGCAAAAAAAAAATGTAGCAAAAATGGTTTATTAACTGCCAAAACTGAGTGAACTTACTAATCAGAATTCAGAGGTTCAATGCTAAGGACGAGTTAACAAGTTTTATTTCACTCTGAAGAGTTAAAAAAAAAAAAAAAAAAAAAAAAAGAAAATCTTTTTTTTTATTTATCTAAACTGTCCTGTTCATCTGTTTGACATGGAGAATGGAAGTCTAAGTGTCCAGTTGGTTGGTCTGAACAGTTTTAATGTTTCATATTGAGAGTATGACATACTCCCTTTGTGATCATTCAACATACCTCGTTTGTTATGACAAAGCACCGCACAGGAAGGGGTTATGGGGGAACAGAAGAAAAAGAAACATAAGAAAAGAAAGACAAACAAAAACAGCGGCAAGAAATACATTAAACGCCTACATTAACTATTAATGTATTGGTGCTATCGTCAGCTATATGTATTTCCGGTTGACACCATGTGGAGGGGCCTCTTGATCAGGGAAAGAAGGGGATGGGGGTGGGGGAGACTATAAGCTAAGTGATTGGGAGGGGTAGAGTATACACAAATCAGCACTGTGATTTAGAACCCAGTAATCGTGTAAATCCCCTTGTGAGTGTAAGGCCGTTGGCGAACCGATCTACGCCGCTCCACCGCCAATCCCGGCACCAGGACCCTCCACCCAAGAACACCCAATCACAACCAGCCACACACGAGCCCAACCAAACACGCGACAGCCAAGCAGACGAGCAGAAATGCCGAACAGGCGCCAAGGGGTCAGCGCAGCGCATTCCTGCTCCCGCAGCCCAGCAAAGGAGCCATCGTCACACGCTCCCATCAACCGGCTTTCAGGGATGGGAAGAAGGGGCGCACCACCAACCCCACAAAGTCCCAGACAACGTAGCTCTTAGGATCATTGGGACACCCCCACCACGATAAGGTGATGACTCGTTTTGCATTGCAACATTTTGAATTTGAGATTACATATGACACATTATCTGACAGAAAAAAAAGTATTTATCCACTGTAGTGCAGAAAACTGGATTCTCGCTGATTCAGGTTGATTTAGCTGTGTTCACGTCAGTGTGTTGGCCAAACACCACTTAAGGCCCACTCAAAGTAGAGGCAATCACGGCACTGGGACAGGTGGCTGGATTTCTCCTTTTTTCTTTAATGCAAATCCTCTTAAATCAACTTTATACAGTCCATTCATCCCAACTGTCCATGTAGATGTGGAAATATATTCTTGAGTAGGTGTTTGTGGGTATATGTGTGTGTCTGTGTGGGTGTGTCTGTACAAAAGACATAAAAAGAAACAATAAATAAATGTACAATGCTTAACCCTTGAGAGTCGAAGGACGCGCCGGCGCGTCCTCAGCGCACGTCGTCTTTGAAGCACCCTCGCGTTTTAATTACGTCACCCACATGCCGTTGGTTGGTCTCGTTTTAAAGTGCGGAAGTTGCGGTTTACTCTCGTTGTTATTTGAAGTCAATCGACCAACTAAAACGTGAGATATTGTCATTTAAGTTTTGTAGTTTTATTGTCCTCTCAAAAAAACATTAAAACATTAAAACGCTGCATGGATCATTTGTTTATGTCTATATTTCCATCATTTCTTGTCCTTTTTCAAAACGGAAGCTCCATGAAAAAAACACAAATCAAACGAACCCTTTCGAAGTCACTGTGGAAGCACAAAATGCGTTTTTTTTTTTATAAATATAACTGCCGTGCGAGGTTCCACCGAACGAGAGGCAGGAGTGTTCTGACGCAGGGAGGGGGCGAGCGACGGCCGTTTGAATCAAGCAAGCGGGCGAGCGACTTTGTGTGACTTTGAGGTTGAACGGAAAACTAAATTTAGCGCAAGCAATTGTGCTTTTTGATCAACTTGAGGAAGAGGGTGGTCCAAATTCGTCATCATCGTCTTCTTCGGAAGAGTCCTCGAGTGAAGATAGTGACGGATTTGAACACGTGGGTGACGCCATCGACGAGCAGAGGTAAGCCAACTCACTTTTTTTTTTTTTTTTTTTTTTTATAAATGCTGTAAAAGTTTCTTTTGATATTGCAAGACAAAGTTAATTTTGATGCAATATAAGTGCGTGTTTGTGTATGTAATAATAAAATGTGCATATCAGATCAAAGTATAATTTGTGGTCTTCTTTCTATATGAAGATTAGGGATGTAGCACATATTCAGCTACGGTATTCTTTCTATTGTCATACATATAGATTTCCATTATTATTTATTGCTGTATATATTTTTATTTTATACTTTATTATTTTCATAAATACTGACTTTTGTTTCATGTACATTTATAGTGACAATGAAAGTAAAGTGAAATGAAAATGGAAGGGTGGAAAGAGGACCAACACCCCATGGAAGTGTGGGCTGTGATGTAGCCCTGTGTCTAATTCCAGGACGAAACTGCTTTTCGGAGTGGCATGCCTGAAAAAAATTTAACTTGTTTATTGTAAATATTTTTGAAAATACTTTTTTCCCCAATGTTATATATATATTTTTTTCCCCACAATCAGTCTTCTCAATTTGTGTATATAAATGTGTGTTCAAGAAGCTTGATTGTGTGTACATAGTTTTCATCAGGTGATGGGCCGCAATACCTAAACTCATAAAGAGATGGCCTCTAAACACTTTTTGTGTTAGATGGTATATTTTTTCACTGTTCTTCACTGTTTGGTCTGCTGTATATAACCTGTTTTGACTAGAGCATGTATAAATGCAAAAAACGCCTATGGCTATACCTGTTGTTTATGTTGAATTGTCAAATAAAAGACTATTTATTCTAAATTTTTTTGGTTGGATGTTCATCCTAACATGTTGAATAAATATTACAAAGTTTCAAAACGGTTCGTTACGCATGTTTGGTTGTCAATTGGACATCAATATTAAAAATTTTGACAAAACGATTTTGGAATTTTTGGTCTTTTTGGGCCCAAAATTATGATTTATAATTGGTCAGTGAAGGAAACAACAGTTTGGACATGAAGTTCAAGGTGTCACAAAAAAAGGGACCAAACCAGGCCATCGTAAACAATTCTGTCTTTGAAATATAAAGGCAACTTCAAAGGCATGCAAAATCAGACAAAATAGGCCCAGACCTTAAAGGGTTAAATTCAACCCAATTACATTTAAACATGTAAATGGAATATTCGCAGTTAAGCTTGAACTATTTTCTCCGCTCCAGCGGAGCACTTCCGGTTTCGCGCACTTATTGTGAAGGCGGATTCACTCTACTTCCGGTGCGCTACGCCGCAACTTAACGCTGGTTTAGAATCGCAGCATAGCAACACGCTAACGGACTACCACGCAAAACAAACGGACGAACTATCATAACAACAACACAAGGTAATCATAACAATTTGTCTACGTAAATATGAATGCTGCTTGTGATACTCACTTTGCATTTACGCACAGCAATGAACAAACACACAATTAGACGCACGCTCACGTCGTGCATCCACCCGTGGCTTTCTTACTATTGACTTCCGCATTCTGGTACGGTGCATGCGCAGTCCAACTTTTCACATATTTACGTCAGCAAAATGTGGGAAGCAAATGATGCTAAAGGCACTGAACGAACATCTGTGAACATCTTAAGGAAACACTCACATACCTTTGTAGCCTTTTCTACATCCACCATTAGGTAAGTGTAACTTGCTTGTATAATCCACAATCTCTTAATATCTCTGAGGCATTAATCTCGCTCGACGCAGAGAAAGCATTTGATCGGGTAGAATGGCGATATCTGTTTTATACACTGAATAAATTTGGGTTTGGCCCTAGATTTATTTCATGGGTCAAACTGTTGTATTCATCCCCAAAAGCATCCGTCAGGACCAATAGCTCATAATTAGATTACTTTTCTCTACAACGGTCAACACGTCAAGGTTGCCCCCTCAGTCCCTTGTTGTTCGCCCTCGCCGTAGAACCTCTGGCAATATCTCTACGCTTACAACCCACCATAAAGGGAATAGTTAGATATGGAATTGAACACAAAGTGTCATTGTACGCTGATGACCTGCTGCTATATGTCTCTGAGCTCCCAATATCCATGCCTGCCATTTTAACAACACTTTCAGCGTTTCGTTGCCTGTCATGCTATAAGCTTAATTTGAATAAAAGCGAACTGATGCCTCTTAATACTGCTGCCAAGTCTTTTCCTTTGGATACTCTGCCCTTCAAAATAGCCGATAAACAATTTATGTATCTTGGAACATGCATCACAAACACATTTAAAGCTCTATATCAAGCATATTTTGTGCCCCTCCTGACTCGCACTAAAGAAGATTTGGAACGCTGGTCCCTACTCCGGATGTCGCTGAGTGCTAGAGTTAATGCAATTAAAATGAACACCCTTCCTAAATTTCTTTACCTTTTTCAATGCCTTCCTATCTTCCTTTCTCAGATTTTTTTAAAGAAAGTAGATAGTTCACTATTGTCTTTTCTTTGGGATTGGAAACCCCCTAGAATACGGAGGCAATTGTTACAGAGAGCCAGGATAGATGGCGGCCTTGCACTACCAAATTTTAGGTTTTACTACTGGGCGGCAAATTTTAAAACCATTAAGTACTGGCTTAAAGGTCCAGAAGAGACTTCAGTTCCAGTATGGTTGGAAATGGAGGCGAAGTCATCCAAGCCCGCGACACTGTCTTCCTTGGTTCACTCTACTATTACAAATCCTTTTGCATCATTTACACAGAATACATGTGTTCGAGTGACATTAAAGATTTGGAACCAGTTCAGACGCCATTTTGGGCTTCAAGCAGTTTCATTCTTTGCCCCAATAGCTGCTAACCCGGCTTTTCAAACATCTATGTACCACAATACCTTTACTTCCTGGGCCAATAGAGGTATCTGCAGGCTCAGGGACCTTTACATTGATAACCCATTTGTAACATTTGAACAAGTTATGACCAAATTTGGTATTCCTCGGAATAATTTCTTTATGTTTTTGCAAGTGCGCAGTTTTGTTAGCAGCTTAAACACCTGCTTCCCCACTTTACCGGAGGAGACGGCTTTGGATACATTTCTGACACCTTTGCCTTCACTTAAGGGCAGTCTATCAATTATTTACGGCCAAATTTGTAGTTTACAAAATGTCTCTCTGACACCAATTAAAGCACTGTGGGAACAGGAACTTGGAGTGATGATTTCGGAAGAAGTATGGGGGGGCTGCACTGAAAAGAGTTCATTCCTCATCAATTTGCACACGGCATGGGCTTATTCAATGCAAAATTATTCATAGAGCACACTGGACAAAGGATAGGTTGTCCAAAATCTATAAGGATGTTGCCGCTACCTGTGCACGATGTAACAGTTCACCAGCTAATCATGTCCACATGTTTTGGTCTTGCCCATCTTTATGTAACTTTTGGCTGGATGTATTTAAGACTGTTTCAGAGATATGTAGCAGACAAATAAGTCCAGACCCCACCATAGCGCTGTTTGGAACATCCTCATCTGTGTTAGAGTTATCAAAGATGGATCAGGATAGAATTGCCTTCGTTACCCTTTTGGCAAGGCAACTAATACTGCTTGCGTGGAAATCTCCCATCTCACTGTCCCATACGCTATGGATAAAGTCCATCTTAAATTGTGTCCACTTGGAGTAGATCTGGTGTACGCTGGGGGGCTGCAGAAACAAATTTTTCGAGCTGTGGACCCCTTTCCTGAAGTATGCTAGGGCCTTGAATTTGCCTCAGATTCCGGATTAATGATACTTCCTTGTTTGTTAGTTTGTTTTCTTTCCTGTTAGTGATATGGTATGGGGCCGCCCCTCCCATCGGACCTAAAGTTCATATATGCATGGTTGTCCATTGATTTTTGGTGAGCGCTGTGGGGGGCTATCAGGAGATGTTGAACTGCAGAGACATTGCCCTATTATACAGTATTTTATAAATGACGAGGTGCTGTGTGTTTGTGTGTGTGTGTGGTTTTTGTTTTTGGTTCTGCATGTATGCTTACACGTCAAGGTCACATAGTGTTTAAATTGGATTCCATTGCTGAAGAATGTATGTCAATTTAACTTGTGACTGGAAAACAATAAAAAGAATTATAAAAAAAAAAAAAAAAGGTAAGTGTAACTTGCTTATTTTTTGTCCGAAGACTTTTTACAGAACTCCCTACATTTGAAAATAGCTGTAGTCTGTATTTTCTCCTGTTAACATTGTCAAAAAATTGATTCCAAATGTGAAAGACGTGTAAGGAACTCAAATAAAGAGTTAAAAGCAGCATGGGGGAAAAAAAAATAACGTTTTTATCTGGAGATGAAGTAAAATGGCATCAAAAGAACCTTTATTTTTTTTCACAACACCTCCTCTTTTAATTTTTTTTTTTTTTTTTTTTGGTTGTTCCAAGCTTCTCAATCCTCCGCACTACGCAGCCCACAATTCTCTTGGTTTCTTTGCCAGCTTCAATCTTCTTTTCAATATCCCTCCTCTGAGGTCCATTTCCCACTTTCCATTATCATTCCCTCGCCGTACTCTTTCTTTTCTTCAGGGCCCACTCGCCCCCTCCAGCTCTGATCTACAGCAGCCCTTGAAAAGCTTCACTCACCTTCACAATTATATCTTACTTCTTTTGTACCTTATTCGTAAAGCACTGAAAAATTCACAATACATAAACAGAAATGACCAATTGGAAGCCGCTTCACCATTTTTTCCCCATTTCCTTGATATCCAGCTTGAGGCCCATGTATCACTGCTCAGAAAATTACCGTAATTTTCCGAATATAAGGCGCACCCATGTATAACGCGCACCCCAAATTTACTTGTAAAATCTGGGGGAAATTATTGTACCCGTGTATAATGCGCACCCTAACTTTAGCACCAATAAATAGAACAATACAAGAAAACCGAGCTCGTGTACACATACAGAAATGTCATTTTACTGACTGGTGAAACACAGCACAAGCATAGCATTTTGGTAGTTTAAAACATTACCGTAAACTGACAATATGTACGGTAATAATATGATCTGACAACTTCTTCAACTTACCAGAATCCAGGAGAAAACAAAACAGATGTGACTTTTATTTTAAAGGCTGCTGTATAACTTGCTCGTTTCATCATGATGAATAAATGTTTCTTCCATGGATTGATACGGTTAAATAAAAGTGAGGACTGAAGTTGGAAATCGGAAAGAGCGCATCGCTGTAGACCGTAACAAGGGGAACTATTGTTATTTGTGTTTGAGTTTCCCGAAGGACAGATATAGTTGACGGACACAGGAAGTCTGTGTTGTGTTACGTTTGTGATAGTCCGAGTTGCCGAGTTGCAATAAATGTTGATGCAAAGTTCAAGAAACTAAATTCTGTGCTTTATGAAGAGTGAAAAAAGCGGAATTTAACACAGACGAAATCATTCAACCAATCAGAGTGAAGTATCACCGAAACAAAATGGTGACGTCATGTACCGTAAAGGTCAGCAACGGATCGCCGCATACGTTTTCTTCAACACAACAAGGCCGCGTCTATTAAAAAAAAAAATCGGTCTTTATATATATATATATATATTGAATATATGTATGTATATATTGAATATATGTATGTATGTGTGTGTGTATTCATATATATACATATATATAGTTTTTTCAAGCCATTGTAACATTATTCACAGTTGGATCACAAGAAATCAACTTCTTTTGGGTTCCACTTATCATGGGCTCATGGGGGGGTCAAGTTTCAGACTACATATAGTCAGGTTCACCATGACCCACAAAGAGGAGGATACTCTTGTTTAAAAATAGTAATGCAAAGGTTTGAAAATTAAATGTCACTTGTTTACTCTACAATGTAGCTCATTCCATTCCAACAACGCTCATGATTTTTCCGAACACTCTAGAGTCTGAGGGTCGCAAAGCATGATAAGCTCTGAAGCAAGTTTTACGTGGATTTCAAGGATGTCGACTAAATGCTCAGATGTCTTTCCACAGCGACTACCACTGCCTTTTATCCACAGCAGCTGTTGTGTGTATTGATTGGTGTACATTAGTTTCCAAAGATGGGCTCTTGTACTGAGCCTGGCGAAACAAGAAAAGCGTATCGATCACACTGCTCACCTGACACCTGCCTGCTTTTGCTCATCTGGTATGATTTGACAGCCTTTGACGACATCTCCAGCAACCATTAGTGGCTCACCAGCAGGCTTCCCATGGCAACGTACAGAAATGGTGCTTGGAAGCACCCTGTTAGCGATTAATGAATAAATAATTTGTCCTTTGTCCCAGCTGGACGACAACATCACACAGAACATAAATAAATTAAAGTACTCACAGGTACAGATAAATATGTGTTGATAGTACTCTGGTAAATGTACACGTTCAGATTGTAATACTGTCATCAGGTGAAAGTACAAAATATGGTTCATAAAAATTGTATTGTGGTACAGAAGGTTTTGTTTTTTCTGTCCAAACTGTCAGTACCATTACCAACTATATGACACTATTGATGACACGGCTCAATAAAAAATAAACATTTTCTCGATGGAAATGATACCATTCAGTCATGGATGGACTTATCTTGCTCCGCCAAATCTATTGCAGCTGTCAAACAATATAGACTTGGCAAAAGTACTCACAAGCGCTATTTTAAGTAGGCTTCTTTAAAGAGTCGGATTCATCTAAATTCCTTTCATAAATTCTAATCAGCCTACTTTTACAAGTAAAGTATCAATGCTAATTTTCAGTTTTAATAAGTAAAAATAAAACATCATTATAAAATAATGCACCATAAAAACCAAGAATTTTTTTTTTTACATTAATGGTTCATGTAGTCCAACCACTGCCAATTTGGTTACCCTTATTGCTGAAATATTCTGTAAAGCAAGCATTTTTGTGTTTGTCAATCATTGTAAGTGTGGTTCATTTTGATGCAGTGCATGACGTCCTCAGGGTGTCTCAACGCTCATCAAGCATCATCACTGTTAATCGTCAAGCGTCATGTCTCGCCAACGACTGTTATGATCAATTAAATGAATTTTCATGATGACACTGCTCACATTTAGGCGAATGTTGTCCTTATTTCTGTCCCCATTTTCGAACATGCTTTTTCTTGCTTAGATATCAAGAGTGATTTTAGGAAAGGCGGGCGCATTTTCTTGTGAATCTCATTTTCACTTATTTTCCTCAGAGAGTTGGCGCAAGAAACTGTGCGGGTGTATGCGTGTTTTTGCCAGTTATCAACTCCACCAAGGAAGCAGCAGAGAATCAAAACTATGAAAAGAATTCCACAGAACTTTAAATTGTAATAAATGGAGAACAGAGAGAACATACAGTGCCTTGCAAAAGTATTCGGCCCCCTTGAATCTTGCAACCTTTCGCCACTTTTCAGGCTTCAAACATAAGGATATGAAATTTAATTTTTTTGTCAAGAATCAACAACAAGTGGGACACAATCGTGAAGTGGAACAACATTTATTGGATAATTTAAACTTTTTTAACAAATAAAAAACTGAAAAGTGGGGCGTGCAATATTATTCGGCCCCTTTACTTTCAGTGCAGCAAACTCACTCCAGAAGTTCAGTGAGGATCTCTGAATGATCCAATGTTGTCTTAAATGACCGATGATGATAAATAGAATCCAACTGTGTGTAATCAAGTCTCCGTATAAATGCACCTGCTCTGTGATAGTCTGAGGGTTCTGTTCAAAATGCAGAGAGCATTATGAAAACCAAGGAACACACCAGGCAGGTCCGAGATACTGTTGTGGAGAAGTTTAAAGCCGGATTTGGATACAAAAAGATTTCCCAAGCTTTAAACATCTCAAGGAGCACTGTGCAAGCCATCATAATGAAATGGAAGGAGCATCAGACCACTGCAAATCTACCAAGACCCGGCAAACTTTCTTCTCAAACAAGGAGAAAACTGATCAGAGATGCAGCCAAGAGGCCCATGATCACTCTGGATGAACTGCAGAGATCTACAGCTGAGGTGGGAGAGTCTGTCCATAGGACAACAATCAGTCGTACACTGCACAAATCTGGCCTTTATGAAAGAGTGGCAAGAAGAAAGCCATTTCTCAAAGATAGCCATAAAAAGTCTCATTTAAAGTTTGCCACAAGCCACCTGGGAGACACACCAAACATGTGGAAGAAGGTGCTCTGGTCAGATGAAACCAAAATTGAACGTTTTGGCCACAATGCAAAACGATATGTTTGGCGTAAAAGCAACACAGCTCATCACCCTGAACACACCATCCCCACTGTCAAACATGGTGGTGGCAGCATCATGGTTTGGGCCTGCTTTTCTTCAGGAGGGACAGGGAAGATGGTTAAAATTGACGGGAAGATGGATGCAGCCAAATACAAGAACATTCTGGAAGAAAACCTGTTGGTATCTGCACAAGACCTGAGACTGGGACGGAGATTTATCTTCCAACAGGACAATGATCCAAAACATAAAGCCGAATCTACAATGGAATGGTTCAAAAATAAACGTATCCAGGTGTTAGAATGGCCAAGTCAAAGTCCAGACCTGAATCCAATCGAGAATCTGTGGAAAGAGCTGAAGACTGCTGTTCGCAAACACTCTCCATCCAACCTCACTGAGCTCGAGCTGTTTTGCAAGGAAGAATGGGCAAGAATGTCAGTCTCTCAATGTGCAAAACTGATAGAAACATACCCCATGCGACTTGCAGCTGTCATTGGAGCAAAAGGTGGCGCTACAAAGTATTAACGCAAGGGGGCCGAATAATATTGCACGCCCCACTTTTCAGTTTTTTATTTGTCAAAATAGTTTAAATTATCCAATAAATTTTGTTCCACTTCACGATTGTCTCCCACTTGTTGTTGATTCTTGGCAAAAAATTAAAATTTTATATCTTTATGTTTGAAGCCTGAAATGTGGCGAAAGGTTGCAAGATTCAAGGGGGCCGAATACTTTTGCAAGGCACTGTATGTAATGTGAGTATTCGTGCTTGTATGTTTTGCCTCTTTGTAAATTGTTTGAAGGTTAAACTTCTAAACCTAAACCTCTAATGTAGATAAACTAAGCTTGAGGACTTTGTTAGATTAAATTAATTTGGAAATGGTTTGGTGAAACGTTTTAGTGATCAAATTCCAATATTTGATTCTTAGTGCATTAATATGTGGTTTTACAATGAACTTCAAATGGAGAGTAACACCTTTTGCCTTATATTTGAAGAACTTTACAAGGTTTTTTTTTCATTACTTCCTTCAACTGGTATTTATATGGAGATTTGAGGGACTGTTGCCCAAAGTAAAAAAAAAAGTAAAAGTAAAAAAGAGTGCCTCACCCTCCACCATACAGCCAATTATGAGATCAGTTATGTGTCTTCGTCAAGGTTTCCAGAGCTCAGTCGTATGTAGGCTACTAAAACGAAGGCTCTTACGTATTTTACAAACAGTCTGAATTATAGTTGTCCTCTACCAATTAAGCATAAAAAAAAAAAATTAAAAAACTATTAACAAATCTCGAGAGTCATGACAAAATCAGAAATAAAACAGGGATACACATTGGAGATGACTTCGATCAATGGAGACAACTGAAACTGAAGAAAAAAATGGCAACAATGCCAAAGTTGGATGATTTATCCTCAACAGGTGATGTACATTTGAGGTTTCCAATATTACTTTCATTTATGGTAAAGTGACATTTGAAATATGAAGTAAGTTGGCAGGCTCGAGCTAGCTACATGCTGCACTGCAAAAACACACCTCCTTAAAACTAGTTAAATTTCCTTGTTTTTAGTGTAAATCTACTCGAAATAAGTGAAATTATTTGCCAGTGCTTCAAGTGCTTACTCACTTAGATATCTTGAAAGAAGAAAAATAGCGAGCTGGAAATGAGCTAAACAGACTTATTTTAAGCAGTAAATTGGTGTATTTAATATTTTAAAAAAGCTTGTTTGTCAGAAATGTTGATTAAAATATAGATATTGTTCAAAACATTATCTGAAAGCAATTTTCTCTTGATTTAGGTAAAAAATTACTAACTTTTAGATGTATGGGCTCAATAAGAACAAATAGTAATATTTTCTAAAAGTAAGTGTAAAAATCCGACACAATAGAGCGCACCAGACTACAAGCCGCCATCCACCAAATTTTACACGAAAACGACATTTGTTCATAGATAAGCTGCACTGGACTGTAAGCCGCAGCTGTCCTCACTGTATTATGGGATATTTACACCAAAATATTTTAACCGGTAACACTTTATTTAACAACAGCATCATAAGACTGTCAGAAGATCAAATGAACCAGCATGAAGCTTTGAACCAATGAGCTGCAAAGCTTCGTTGCTTCAAGAAGCTTTATTCGGCCATCACTACTCCCTTGGGGGAGGCAGTCAACCTCTGCTGCCACCTGCTGTCAACACTGTTGTCATCCAATATGCCTCCTAGCATGCATTGCAGCGCTACAGATGTAAATAACAATCAAAATTCACGTTCTGTGCTAATAATTTCTTCAGTTACTGTGCAGTTGTTTCATTAATTGCTAGTTATGGTATTTGGAATGAATGCCTATAACAGATCTTACTTAATGTCATCTGACAAATTATCTCACTTTTGAATGGATGTAAAAGATCTGAGCTGGACGTAAATGGAGTTAGTGCCATAATTTGCCTGATGACATTTCACGACATCTGTCATAAGCATTCAGTAATGTACATGATAGCGTCATGTAATAATTATGATGATCTTATGACAGTCTTATGACGCCACTGTCAAATAAAGTGTTACCTATTAACCCAAATAAATCAACACACAAGCAGCACTGGACTACAAGCCGCAGGACTCAAAATGAGGGGAAAAAGTAGCCGTCGGGAAGTCGAATCTCGGATTCAGGAGGAGCAGTGTGGTTTTCGTCCCGGCCGTGGAACAGTGGACCAGCTCTACACCCTCGGCAGGGTCCTCGAGGGTGCATGGGAGTTTGCCCAACGAGTCTACATGTGTTTTGTGGATCTGGAGAAGGCATTCGACCGTGTGCCTCGGGGAGTCCTGTGGGGGCTGCTCTGGGAGTACTGGATACTGAACCCCTTGGTAAGGGCTGTTCGGTCCCTGTACAACCGGTGTCAGAGTTTGGTCCGCATTGCCGGCAGTAAATCGAATTCGTTCCCAGTGAGGGTTGGGCTCCGCCAAGGCTGCTCTTTGTCACCAATTCTGTTCATAATTTTTATGGACAGAATTTCTAGGCGCAGCCGAAGCATTGAGGGGGTCTGGTTTGGTGACCTCAGCATAGAATCTCTGCTTTTTGCAGCTGATGTGGTGCTGTTGGCTTCATCAAGCCGTGACCTCCAACTTTCACTGGAGCGGTTCGGAGCCGACTGTGAAGCGGTTGGGATGAAGTTCAGCACCTCCAAATCCGAGACCATGGTCCTTAGTCAGAAAAGGGTGGCGTGCCCTCTCCGGGTCGGGGATGAGATCCTGCCCCAAGTGGAGGAGTTCAAATATCTTGGGGTCTTGTTCACGAGTGAGGGTAGGAGGGAGCGAGAGATCGACAGGCGGATCGGTGCGGCGCCTGCAGTAATTTGGACGCTGCACCGGTCCGTCGTGGTGAAGAAGGAGCTGAGCCAAAAGGCAAAGCTCTCCATTTACCAGTCGATCTACGTTCCTACTCTCCCCTATGGTCACGAGTTGTGGGTCGTGACCACAAGAACCAGATCCTGGATACAAGCGGCCGAAATTAGTTTATTAGGAGGCCCCGGGGACGACCAAGGACACGCTGGAGAGACTATGTCTCTCGGCTTGCCTGGGAACGCCTTGGGATCCTGCCGGAGGAGCTGGTTGAAGTGGCTGGGGAGAGGGAAGTCTGGGGAGAGGGAAGTCTGGGTTTCCCTCTCCCCAGCCACTTCAACCCGACCCCAGAGCAAGCAGAAGATGGATGGATGGATGGATGGATGGATGGATGGATGGATGGATGGATGGATGGATGGATGGATGGATGGATGGATGGATGGATGGATGGATGGATGGATGGATGGATGATGGGAAAAAGTAGCGGCTTATAGTCTGAAAATTATGGTAGTCTTTAACACACAAAACAAGATGGAGAAAATTATTTGACTATATTTTAGAAAAATAATCTGATTAAGATGTAATAAATATGCAGTGTGGGTGTTGATTAACTGGTGCAAAGATAGAGTCTTTACACGTAAACATATGTTGAGCAGCATTTTAAATTAATATGGATGAAGGAATAAAACTATCCTTGTTGATGTTGTCATTGCATACCCAATGAGATTTAAGTATGATAATATCTTCAGGAAAGTTGTTCCAAAAGTACCCTTCGCGTCATGGCGATAGAAACTATTATGAAGCTCGGAACTCGGCTCTATCTTTGTTTTAATCTAACTTGCTAAAAATGATTATTTATGCATGCACCAACTTAACCTGGTGCATTTAACCCTTACATTTGAAGACTGTTGCATGTACTCATTTAATTTTTGGTATGTAATAGACATAGGTTGTACACACGCTTTAGGTTCACATGTCTACTGCTAACGTTAGTGTGTAGTTTGTTAACTTCTGTCTTTTCTGACTGAAATGCAACAATGATATGATAATGCAACTTGATTTTACATTGCGAAGTGTATATCCGGCAGGCCAAACGTTGCATTCGTCAATATTTTGTTCCAGGTTGCAGTACCATTTTTGTCCACCAATCTTACATACTTGTATGGCTTCTCTAATGAATGAGTGTCTGAAATGAAATTGATGCATGTCTTGTGTTGAGTTGAGTATAATTGGAGTGTGTGTTTTGTGTCGTGTCATCCTCCAGATCCAATTAAAATGCTGCTAAAAGCATGTGCTTTTAAGATTAAGTGTCACTAGAATGTTGTGGCCAGAGTTAAACAGGCATTTTTAATTACATTGCGCATGATGGAAAGAAAGGTTTGGCGGCCATGACGACGGAAACACACAGGAGGTAAGGAGGCGTTTGTGTGTGGGTTCGGGGGGGATGGGTTGTGCGGGATTAATGCAGTGTTGCCCTTGTATCTTTGAGAAAAGACAAAGGACGGAGGTGAGCCTTACAGCATTAACATTCAGCTTGTGCTTCTGGAGGAGTCGGCGATGCCCTGGTGCAGATGCTCTTCTGCCTTTTGCATTACTCATCATTCAAAACACACTAACACACACGCGAGCATAATTTTTTTTTTTTTTTTTTTTTTTTTCTGGGTCCTTTTCATACAAATTACAACTTGTCCAAATTGGATTATCTTCAAATGAATATAACTTCACTTATTTCCCAATTATTTTTTTTAAAATCAGAAACTTAAAATTTTGAAAATTGACTTAAAACGATTATGTTCTCATTTTCATTGGCCTTTTTTTGGGCTGGCCAAATTGTTATTAGAAAAAAAATCAAAGGAAAATCATATTTTCTTTGGTACAACAAAGTTGTATTCTCAAAAACAAAGCAAATGGTGCACCGAATAATGTTTTCCTTAGTAATATACTAGTAACTAATTTGTCAAAATTTTAGCAACTCCCCCAATGACTCATCACCTTATAGTCGTACGGGTTTGTGTGTCGCTATGAACCTAGGAGCTATGTTGTTTGAAGATTTGTGCCTCTCGCAGGGTCACCCATGGTAAACAGATCATAGGTGAGGGACCAGACAAAGAATGGCTTGCTCATCATCTTATGATCAGTACCTTAAATGAACTATGTTTTTCCTCTTCTGGATGCGGCACACCGGGGCCCCTCTCTGGAGTCAGGCCTGGAGGTGGGGCACAATGGCGAGTGCCTGGTGGCCTGCACCCACAGCCCAAAGACACAACGTGGGTTCCCCTTCCCATTGCCCATTTAAGCGACAAAGTGTTTTTGGTGCGTAGGCAAAAGGGTGCCAGCCAAAGAAGGGGTCCTTGGCGATCCGATCCCCGGCTGCGGAATCTGGCTCATGGGATGTGGAATGTCACCTCTCTGTTTGTGAAGCAGCCCGAGCTAGTGAGGTTGAGAAGTTCTAACTAGATATATTCACTCTTCCCCTCTGGAGTTGCACATGGTGCGAGGCGACGAGCAGTTGTGGGCATACTTTTTGCATCCCGGCTCAGAGCCTGACCATTAGGGTTCACTCCGATAGAAAAGAGGGTACAATCCCTCCGCCTTCGGGTCGGGGGACAGGTCCTGACTGTTGTTTATGCATATGCACCAATTGGCAGCTGAGAGTACTCACCCTTTTTTAGCTCTTGGAGGGGGTGCTGGAGAGCACGCCTTCTGGGAACTCCCTTGTTCTGCTGGGGGACTTCGATGCTCACGTGGGCAATGACAGCTAGACCTGGAAGGACATGATTGGGAGGAACGGCCCCATGATAAGAACCCGAGTAGTGTTCTAATGTTGGACTTCTGCAAGCGTCGCGGGTTGTCAATAATAAACACCTTGTTCAAGCATAAGGATGTCCATATGTGGACTAGGACACCCTAGGCCACAGTTTGACGATTTAATTTGTAATCATGTCATTGGACTTGTGACCACGTCTTGGACACTCGGGTGAAGAAAGGGGTGGAGCTGTCACCCAATCAGCACCTAGTGGTGAGTCTGCTCCAAGGGTGAGGGAGGATGCCGGCCCGGCAGGCCCAAGCACTGTGTGAGTGTGTGCTGGGAAAGCCTGGTAAATTCACCTGCCAGTAAGAACTTCAACTCCCATATCCAGCAGAGCTTCGCCAATGTCCAGGGTGAGGCAGGGGACATTGAGTTCGAGTGGACCATGCTTCGCGCTTTGCTGAAGCAGCCTACCAGAACTGTGGCCGTAAGATGGTCGATGGCTTTCGTAGCGGCAATCCCAGAATCTGCTGGATGACACCAGCTGTGAGGGATGCTTTAAGAGAAGAAGTCTTATTGGGCTTGTTTTAGAGGCAGCTGATGGGCACAGGCTGGCCAAGCAGCACACAGCTGTGGTAGCCACTGTGGCAAAAACCCGGGCATCGGAGGAGTTCGGTAAGGCCATGGAGAACGACTTCCAGATGTCTTCAAAAATTCAGGAGGAGCAGGTGGTCTTTGTCCTGGCTGTGAAGCAGTTGATCAATTCTATACTCTCTGCAGGGTTCTCGGGCGTCATGGGACCAGTCTACGTGTGTTTTGCGGACAAGGACAAGGAGTTTGACTGTCTCCCCCTGGGAGACCTGTGGGGGATGCTCTAGGTGTATAGTGTACGGGAACCCCTGATATGAGCGGTCCGGGCTCTTTATGACTATTGCCAGAGTTTGATCCGTCAGTTCCCGCGGTAACCGGCAGTATGTCGGATCCGTTTCCAGTGAAGGTTGGACTCCGCCAAGGTTGCCTATTTCACCAGTTCTGTTCATAACTTTTATGGACAGAATATGTGGGTGCAGCCGAGGCGCTAATGGGGTCCGGTTTGGCGGCCTCAGTATTGCCTCTCTGCTTCTGCAAATGATGTAGTTCTATTTGCCTTATCAAGCCATGGTCTTCAACTCCCACTGGAGTGGTTTGCAACTGAGTGTGAAGCGACTGGGATGAGAATCATCACCTTCATATCTGAGACCATGGTCCTCAGTTGGAAAAAGGTTGAATTCCCTCCTCGGGTCAGGGATGATGTCCTTCCCCAAGTAGAGGAGTTTAAGTATCTCAGAGTCTTGTTCATGAGTGAGGGAAGAATAGAGTGGGAGGTCGGCATCAGATCGGTGCAGTGTCTGTAGTGTTGCGGACTCTGCATTGGTCCGTTGTGGTAAAGACGGAGATGAGCCAAAAGGCAAAGTATGGTCACGAGCTGTGGGTCAAGATCAAGGTCCCGGATACAAGCGGCCCAAATGGGTTCGCTCCGCAGGGTGTACAGCCTCTCCCTTAGAGATAAGGTAAGAAGCTCGGTAATCGGGAAGGGGTTCGGAGTTGAGCCGGTGCTTCTCCTCATTGAGAGGAGCTAGATTAGGTGGTCTGGGTATCTAAATAGGATGTCTTCCGGACGCCTCTCTGGTGAGGTGTTCCGGGCACATCCCACTGGGAGAAGGCCGCGGGGCCGACCCAGGATACGCTGAGGAGACTACGTCTCCCAAATGGCATAGGAATGCCACAGAATCCCCCTGGAAGAGCTGGATGAAGTGGCTGGGAAGTCAAAACCATGTTTTGTTTGTTTTTTTTTCATCTTTAATTGTTCATTGAAATCCACCAATGCTGACAAGCTCACCTGGTCAGCTCTACGCAATGGGACGGGAAATCTGCCCCAACGCATGATGATGATACTGTTCATTGAAAAATGAAGCTACTGCTTTTCCAAAGTAGCATAAGTCTAGTGCTAGTCCTTACACTGCTCTAAACTGGAATGTAAGCACAGACCTTTGGTTCAGATTTAATGTTTACTAGTGCAAAATTTGGTTGAGCGAGTGCACAGAGTGCCAAGTTGCAAGCTCATCTCATGTTGAAATATTGACTGGATGCTGCGGGGAAGCAGGAACCAGTTGCAGGCTGAGCCAGATGCTGAGTAAAATGTTGTGCAAATGCTGTTGGCATGATGCTTCATCTTTTTCACATTGCGCCAGTGATATGAGTAGAATTTACAGTAAATACATTTACAATTCTTCTCTTCACCTTTCAGGTATAAGTGCCAGGAGAAAACTTTGTCATTCTTAGCTGGCGCCATCCAGACAACTATTATGGTGCTAGTGAAACAATGCAAATGTATACAGTATATGGCACACTGAGGTGAAGTATGATAAAATAAAATAAAACTAATTTATTTTGGACCTGTTCATAGCTAGCGTCTTCTTATGAGCCGAGATAATAAAGAGAGAGATAAAACAAATGTTTCTTTCAAGACAATAAGTCATATTCATTGTAATGAAAAAAACCTATATTTTCAAAATCAAAAGTCATTTTGTAGAACTCCATAATTAGGAAGGGGGGAGGTCATCCAAATTGAAAATCAATCATTGCATTCTTGAATGTGAATCAAATCACAGCTGTGTCAAATCTCAATAACACAATTAACGCGGGTTTATGCCTTAAATGCCTTCTTTTTTTTCCCTTTCACAAATGTAGGCATTTTTGTGGGATGAATGGCTTACTTTTGCCTCAACCCATTTCATCACAACTGATCCCATAATGTTGGATACCAGCTGACCTGCATCGGTATTCAGACTAGAAGATAATAGTAGCGTTATACAACAATAGTACAGTGGTACCTCGACAGACTATCGCTTCAACGCACGATCTTTTCTACATCCGATGACATGCTCAAAATACGACGACATGACAGCACTGCAGACAAACGCATGCCGGATTATTTTGTGAGAGAAATCAACACTGGTTTCAAAAAGGTTGGTACAGGTGGTGAAAAAGGAAAAAGGTGACGCTTACCATTGAAATGATGATGCAAATTATAGAAATATATGAGCGTGGGATGCGCATCCGTGAACTGACGCAACAATACATCTCGATGGTCCTCCCCCGACCACCATTCACCAGTCTTTATAAGTTAAGGTGACAATTATTATTATGCTGACAGCGCCAAAGAAATTGCTATCTTACTCAGGTTTTTATCATTTATTTCAGAAGTTTTCCAACACCAACTCTCTGCCGCAGTTGACTGTATTCTCAAGAAAACATTGAAAGTGAAAGTAAGCTTACCTTACCGCTTCGTCACTCTGTCATGACAGCCGCGTTCAGGTACAGCAAAAAACGTCCGCCACATTAGAACCTGATTCGTGACATTAGTACAGGAATTATTATTATTATTATTATTATATTATAATCCGATTGTTATTTATAATTTATTTGTTTTGCTATGTGTAATTGCCATTTGTAACAGTACCAGCAATATTTATTAAGGATTTAGTGTAGGTTTTTCGGCTGTGGAACGAATTAATGGAATTATAATGTATTCATATGGGAAAATCTGCTCGACATACGACCATTTCGACTTACAAGCAAGGTCCTGGGACGAATTAACTTTGTATGTAGAGGTTCATCTTCTGAACTGCTTATCCGAGCCTATCCCAGCTAACAACTTGTAGGAGACAGCGTACCCCATGAACTGGTTGCCAGCCAGTCACAGGGCACATCGCGACAGACAACCATTCACTCACACACTTGCACCTGCAGACAATTTGGAGTGTTCAGTCAGCCTACCATGTATGTTTTTCGGATGTGGGAGGACTTTACACGGGGATGCCGGAGCCGGGATTGAACCAAAAATCTCAGAAGTTTAAGGTGGATGTGCAAACCACTCTGCCTACATGCCTCATCAAACCATCATCATTAAAAACAATGTAACTTGAGACATCTGTAAATTATATATGATATAGGTGCTTTTGCACTGAGGTGTAATTATTCAAGGATAGAAGTGTGCATGTTTTTCTTTGATTTCTTCCTAATCGGCTTTATTTTCGGACTCTACGCAATTCCTCAAACTAATTGTATTATCTATAAGTGACAACGTCAAGAGGACGCGATAATGACTTTCTTCATTACCGTTATCTCTTGATTATAATTGCAGCGACTAGAAATAGAAGTAAAGAGAAAGTAGAAAGGTGAAAGCACAGTCAAGTTTACACAGACTTTAAAACTTTTAAATGTGCTTATTTGTCTAATGTCCCTGAAAGCTTGTCTTATTTGTTGGAATGCATTCATTAAGTACACCCTAAAACTACCAGAAGCACTCCTCTACCTTTGCAACTTAATGCTAACATTTGCTGTGATGCTTCGAATACCTGTTTGTTATTGTTAGTTTTTTTACTTTACTTTACTCTCTTTTCTAAGGCTACATTTTACATGCAACTGTGAAACTTATCACAATAAAACTTGAAACTTGTCACATTATGTGAAAATCAACATGTTAAACTGTGTAATTTATGACAATTAAACATGAAACTCATCATGTTATAATGTGAATTTGAACAAGTACAAAATGCAAAGATTGTCACTGCTTTTGATTGACACTTACAAGGACCAATCCATTCTGCATTAATTTTATTATAGTGATTGCAGTATTGCACAACTGCACTGCGTCTGGTTCATTATAAAATCACATTTATTATGTAACACAGCTTACTGACGCGTAAATGTCACTCCATTCACTTGTTAATCGCAATCTTTTAGCGAAGCATGCTTCCGCACAGCAGGTCGGCACCGTGTATCCACACACTCATACGTTAGGGAAATAAACATTTGTTGTTACTGTTTTTTTACTAACATCTGTTGGATAGAAGAGTGCAATCATTGTTTTGTTGAGGTATACTATACAAAACTATTGCTTAAAAATGTAATGTACAGGAACAGGGGTTCACTGTACATTGCGGCCAGCAAATGAGGGGGTGGATCATTTCTCCAGGATGAGCAGGACTGTGCTGATCCCGCCAGACATGGCAACTGTGAGCCAGGTTCCCCGAGCCTCATTTTTCATGAGGTACACTGTGTATTGTGCTTGTGCTCCTGTGCCGCAGGTGCACTGTGCTTGCCATCATTAATTCTGTCCTCAGCACGCTGTGTTGCTACAAGCCATTTAAAAGCCTTACCTCCATCTCTACCTGTGTGCACAGTTGATGCATCGCTGAGCAGCCTGCATGAAAAAGCCTGCAGCCTACGTACTGTGGATGGTGTTGGTGGAAAACTCATCTCTTAGTCAAATTTTTCAGACTTGTAGTTATTTAGATTTCAACTGAAACAACTTTATTTCAGGTACACATTTTCAGGTACAATATAATCTTTAAAAATGTAGTGTACATTTCCCCCACAAATATATTACTTATTAACAGTTTATCAAAATAAGAAACCTAATGCATCAAATTAAATACATCAAGTAAAATATGTATGCATGTCTCGTTCTGATATAAGAGTAAAACTAGATGAAGAATTTTGTAGTGAGGTGTTTTTGTAAGAGGTTTCCTTTTATTGTATGGTAACGTTGTCTGATAATCCATCAATACATCTTCTTCTTCTACTGCTTTAACCAAGTTTGAGAGGTCGAGGGAGTATCAGATTAAGCATGGAAGCTCAGACTTCCTTCTTCCCTTCAACTTCGCTTCCGCTTCTCGGGGTATCCCATGGCATTCCAAAGCCAGCCGGCAGACATATTTTTCCCAGTGTCTCCGGGGTCACAATGGGAATACCTCACCAGGGAGACGTTCAGTGGGCATAATAACTGATAACAACTAAATAAACTGCCTGAGCCAGCGTTGGTGGCTCCTCTCAATGCAGAGGAACAGCAGATTGACGCTGAGGCCGTCCAGGATGACCAAGCCGCTCACGCTATCGCAAAAGGAGAGCCTGCTGAGGGAGCTCATTTTGTCTGTTTGTATCAGGCATTTTGTTTTTTGTAGTCACAACCTACAGTTCATGATTGGCCAATAAATAAAGAGCTTTACCTTTCAGATTAATTCCTTTTTTTTTTTTTTACCACAACAGACCAATGAAGAGTCCACATCACTGCAGATTTTCCACCGAACCACATGTCTATCTCATGCTCCATTGGTCAGTCATTCGTGAACAAGACCCTGAAATAAATTTCTCCACTTGAGGCAGGACCTGATCATTGAACTGTAGAGGGCACACCACTCTTTTCTGACTGACAGGTACGCATGGTCAACAGAGCCACATCATCTGCAAAAAGCAGAGATGCAGTACTGTGACCAACCGGACCACCAAACCGCCTTGGTCGCAACTAGAAAGTCTGTCTATAAAGGTTATGACCAAAATTGTTGATAAAGGACAGATTTAGGCCAACCCTCACTGCAAACTGATCTGACTCAACACGAGAAATGCGGATCAAACTCTGACACTTGTTGTACAGGCACCAAATAGCATATACCAGGACACACCAGAGCACAGCCCAAACGACTCCACAAGTGACACAGTCAAACACCTTCTCTAAGGCAAGGTTCATACCGCAAGTCTTAATACACAAATCGATTTTTTTCATGTTTTCCCGACTCGAGTCAGGCATTAACTTGACGGTTTGAACGGTACAGGTCGCATAAAAGTGGGCTATTTCAAATCCGATCTAGCTCACTTTAGTATATGGTAGGGCTGTCAAACGATTAAAACTTTATATCGAGTTAATAACAGCTTAAAAATTAATTAATCGCAATTAATGAATAAATAAACCATCTATAAAATATTCCATATTTTTCTGTAAATTATTATTGGAATGGGAAAATAAGACACAAGATGGATATATACATTCAACATACGGTACATAAGTACTGTATTTGTTTATTATAACAATAAATCAACATGATGGCATTAACATTGTTAACATTCTGTTAAAGCGATGCATCGATAGAAAGACGTGTAGTTCTTAAATAATAAATGTTAGACAAGTTATAGAAATTTTATATTAAAACCCCTCTTAATGTTTTCGTTTTAATAAAATTAGTAAAATTTTCAATCAAAAATCATCAAACAAACATTGTCAGGGGTGCACATAAGTGGTCCGCATGCGCGCATGCGTACTGGACGTAGACAAACGCGCTGGCCCTCAACGGGTTCCATACGCTTTTGCGTACCGATGGCTGACCACTGTATTTGCGGTGGACACGAGAAAATAACTTCTCAAAATGTCGAAGAGGCAGGCCACACTGAGTAATTCCCCCACCCCCGTCAAAAGACAGACAGACGACAGAGACGTCACCGGAGCTACCGAAAAAGGACTTTTGCTGAAAAGTGGCTGCAGGAGGTACCGTGGCTAGAAGTAAATGATGCTCGCACGGAAATGCGGTACAAAATGTGCCGTGAGAGTCCCAATGTCGCCGATAAGAGCAGCGCATTTTATGTAGGGTCAAAGAATTTCAGCCATCCAAACTTTGAAAAGCACGAAAAAACAGAGAGCATGTGGCAATTAAGCAAACTATCAATGTCAGACAGCACCGTACTATGGACAAGTGGCGGAATAAAGGTAATGAAAACAGCGCCATGCACTGACAAACGTGTTTTTGCTCGCATTTTACAAAGCTAAACATGCACGTTCAATGAGGTCTTATGAGGAGGACATCCCACTTTTAAAAAGGCTTGGAGTTAATGTGGGAGCCGCATAATGCCCTTTATTTTGAATTGGTGCGTTTATGTTTATTTCTTTACATTTCACTTCGAAGTAATGGCAATTTTGTTGTGCCAGTTGATGTTAATCAGGCATTAATTGTTAATATAATTATATATAATAATTAAGTTAATTGGCTCTAAGTAAAGCTTGTCATAAATTTATCGCATTAGGTGGGTCGGCTCTCAAGCTCAATGAGGACCAAGTCACATATCCAGGTCCTCCTCTGAGAACCTGGGCAAAAAAATTATGTGCACCCCTGAACATTGTTGATGTCAATAATTACACAATGGTTCATGGCTCACGGGTGCTGAAGCCTATAAAATCAGTCGCACCCAAGCGCCAGCAGAGGGCGATAAAACTCCAAAAAACACAATTAACAAGTGGACATTTCACTCTGCTGTCATTTTAATCTGTTTGAGCGGGGCATGTGCGTTAATTTTTTCAAATATTTTAACGTGATTAATTTTAAAAATTAATTACCGCCGTTAACGCAATAATTTTGACAGCCCTAGTATGTGGTTAAAATCCAATCTGGGTCACATTTTTCCAGAATGTGACTGCGGTCTGAACTGTGAAGTCCCCCAAATCGGAATTAATGCGGCAATTACGTCAGCACAAGAGAGACAGGGCGCTACGCTAGCGATGGAGCTGTGCGTTAGCGTTGGTGCCTAGCTTGAATGCAGCTTTTAGGGAAGAGGCGA
This sequence comes from Corythoichthys intestinalis, assembly GCF_030265065.1. Taxonomy (NCBI): domain Eukaryota; kingdom Metazoa; phylum Chordata; class Actinopteri; order Syngnathiformes; family Syngnathidae; genus Corythoichthys; species Corythoichthys intestinalis. The sequence continues at coordinate 41,741,176 of NC_080399.1, forward strand.
GCCAAAAAACAGTCATAAAAAATACTAATCAAATAGGTTGGATAGGAGATTAAGCCTAAAAATACTTGGTTTTCTTTCTGGTCTCTAATGAGCAATATTTCAAGATTGCTTACATGGCCGAGAGTCGGGGCAAACTGTGCTTTTGTGCATGCTGTTAATCCATATAAACTTTTAATATAAAACTAAACAGGCATTATTTATGTTTTATTTGTGTCCTCTTTTTGGAAATTAATATATGATCACCCAAGAATGACTTTGAGTCAGCATTTTTTTTAACCTGTCCTGTCCAGCTGCTTGACACAGAGATTGGACATCTGTGTGTCCGATTGATCTGAAGTTTTAATGTATCACATAGGGGTATGACATACTGTACATCCATTGTGATCATTCAACGTACCTCGTTTATTAAGAGAAAGCAGCGAACAGGAAGGGATTATGGGGGAACAAAAGAAAAGAGGGAGAGAGGGACAGAAAAAGCACAAACAACAAGATATACTAGTACATTAATCGCCTACTGTAACTAACTATGAATATGTTAGAGCCATCGTTAGCTAGTTGTATTTCCGGTTGAAACCATGTGAAGGCCTGATAACCAAGGAAAGGGGGGCATGGGGGGGTCTGAGAGATAAGTGATTGGAAGGGGTAAAGTGTACCTAAATCTTCCAAGTGGTCTAAAACCCATTATTGTATGAATCCCTTGCGAATGTGAGTATGTTGGCATCCTATTCTATGCTGTCTCTTCACTAATCCTGACACTGAGGTTTCCTACTTGAGTGTGTCTAATTTCACCTAGTCATGCGTGAGCCCCACCTAACATGATAGTCCCACAGGCGAATGGAGATGCCGCGTGGGTACCACGCCAGGGCCCCGGCACTTCCCCAGCCCATCCTCAGCATTTGTTTTGATGCTTCTGCACATGCGGGTCAGTATGCACAGCGCATCTCGGGCTGTGCATTAGTGTGCATGCATGATACTTGAACAGGCTCAATGGACAAAGGCGGTCAAAAAAAAAAAAAACAGATATGAGAAAAAATCTGAATTGTGCATTAAGACCTGCGGTATGAACCTAGCCTAAGTCCACAAACCACATGTAGACTGGTTGGTGAGGTTTTAGAGCTGATCCACTGTTCCATGGCCAGGACGAAAACACACACTGATCCTCCTGAATCTGACACTAGATCTTACCAGAGAGTGTGAGGAGTTTTAACCCACTGTAGTTGGAACACATCCTCCCGTCCTCCTTCTTTAAAAGTCTGTCAATCCAGAGGCACATTCCCCAATGTCCACAAAATGTTGGAGAAACATGTCAACCAGCACAGTCTCAAACTATGCAAAACCTTTAGGGTCTCATCTCTTGCCACCAAGCAGCTTTTAATCACCTCGGTGACTTCCACTCCAGAGATAGAAGAGACTGCCTAAGAGGCTCAGTCTCTGCTTCCTCTGAGGAGGTCCTCGAAATATTCGCCCCAATGACTCACAAACTCCTGAGTCAAAGTCAGCAGTGCCCCTTCCCCACTTTGTTTTCATAGTAATTAAAAAAAATATTACAGTTACACAAATACAACTAAATCATTCCCAATTAAATTTATATTGCAATTGGTGAAAGTTTGAGATCAGGCTTTTTGTTCCAATTTGATGCTGGGAATATTTTTTTAAGCAAATGCAAATTAGGCTTGAGTCTAAAGTTTCGTGCACATTTTTTTTTTTTTTATTCTTGAGGGGAACTTTCCAATCAGAAATCACAGACTTTGCCATTGACACTGTATAAATTTGCACTGAATAAATAAATACTAGTATGCATAAATGCCATCATCCACCGCCCGTCGCACATTGTTGACAAAGTAACAACAAACTGTTTGTGATGGAAAAAGGAGGTCTGCTGTCGCTCATGAGCACAAAATGTTCCTAAGGCACCCAAGACAAAAAGAAGGTAGCGCGTGACCGCTTAGAGAGTTGGTTCTAATCTTTCCCTCTACCTTCCATTTTTCTTTTTCAATTATCTTTATTCCCGCCTGGATTACTCGGACAGCTCCCCCCTTGTTTCCCTCGCTTATCTCAAGTCCATGCATTCATCCAAACAGTGGACTGTGCTTGTCTGCTAAATGGGCGTATTGCATTATGGTAATGAGGACAATGCGACTGCCTGCATGACTCTGTCTCATGTATAATACTTAATCTGTGTGTTTTATACATACAGTATAGTGACAGATTGACTTAGAAAATTTAATTTATGATTAGGGGACTGATTTGGTTTCAGATTTCATATAATCGTCGAAAAGGTGATTTGATAGTTTTCCGCGTTAAAGCAGATGTACTACTTTTTTCAACACAAAAATGGTTGATTTTGTGAAGGACTACAGAAAATAATGTAAGTAGTGTAACTTGGCTTAAATTCATAGGATTTTGACAACTTTAAGAATCTTTCTTTCAGAATAGTTATTGAGAACCAATCAATTATCAAATTAATCAGCCATTAGATCTAAAAAAATATTGAGACTGCTTAGTGCAGGGGTGTCAAACTGGTCCTCAGAGGGCCGCAAAGTGCTGGATTTCATTCCAACCAAACGAGAAGAACGCCTTTCCACCAATCTGGCGTTTTAAGGCAAAATTATACTGGAAGTGTTTGGAGTCTGGGTCCGGCAAGACGGAGCCTATCCGTGTCCATTCTATCCTATTGTTCAAATTATACCGGGAGCGTCAGCGCTAAGAATTGACTCCGGACCATCTCCGACATGCCGGAGCCCACCAGATGGTTTGGGTTATTTTCAATTTTTGCTGGAGACGCATCTGTCAAACTGGGCGGTGCCAGGCCTGGAGTCAACAAGCCAGGTTATTCACAGTTTAAACATCAGCGAAAATGGACGAAGAATGCTTCATCATGGAGGTGGAAAGTCACAAAGTGATTTATGATGCACTAGATCCTTTTTATAAGAACAACATTAAAAAGGAAACTGCATGGATCGCCATAGCAGAAGCTATGAGGATGGACGGTGAGTTTTTATGCAAGTTATGTAATTTGAAACAGAAAGCCATGGTAAATGCAAAAAAAAATTTGGGAAAAAATGTTCAGTCAAATCAAGTCCACCTCTCTCTCTGCTTCTCTGTTGAGTACAGACTTTGTGTGTTTGTCGTCGTTTTTAATGCCACATTATAGCCCGCGATCACGCGAGAACTCACGATGGCATGGAGCTGCCAGACCGCAGTTGTCCTATTTTTGTCGTACTGCTGAGCACGCAGTCAACACAGAGATTGGCGGATTAGTACCAAAGACGCGTCCGGTATAATTTGGCCTATACAAGTCTAATTAGTTCTCAGTCAGCTGCTGCTTTTTGGAGAAATGTCTGACCTTTTGAAATTGGCTTTCCGAAAGCCAAAAAGCCCATTGTGTTCCAAAAATAAGTACTACTGTGTGCGTTTAATGGCGATAATAGCAGTAAAGAGAGAATCAGATAACAACGCAGGGTGCCCATTCAGTCCCTTCTAAGCTTTCACCTCTCTTTCCCTGCCCCTTAGGAACATCGGCCATTATATTTGGCCTGTGCGCACAATCTACTGGGAAGATCTTCTTTCACGAGCGGATCTGCTGCTTCATCCTTTCTACCGCCAGAGTGTTTGGGTTTTGATGTCTAAAAAAAAAAAAAAATGCCTACACGCATGATGGTCTGTTTTAGTATTAGACTGACACGTTTGTATTCTAAAGACATTCAAGTCTTGCGATGTGACACAAATTCCAAGCTTGTCAAAACAATGACATTGCAAAAGATGCAGGAGAAGAACAAAATAAACAGTGATAGCGAGTTCAGTGACCAACATACATACATACACTCACCCCCCCACGCACATCCCCAAACACACACAAATAAATGACGTAAAAATCCAACTGTTGGTTTATTATCCTCCTACATCCCCTAAAATTTGTCAGGGGGATCACATCCTCATTAACTTGGACCTCAAGCATTTGTTTACACTACCCGGAGTCGTTTGATCTTTGCAGTTTTTTTTTTTTTTTTTTTTTAAAGTTTTTAGTAGAGATTTAATAAATTTAGACCACTGAATTTTCAGTGCTTGAATATCAACTAAAAAAGACGTGGTGTTTTTTTTTATTTTGGTCCGAAACGCTTCTTTCCCCGAAATTATAGTACTGAACACAAAAGTTGTTTTGGCGCAAGAAAAAACCTCGGAATCATGACCTTCTCGAGTGTATTCAACCAGTGAATGAGGATGTGTTGGCTCTGTGCAGCTAATTTCCGCATGTGTGCAAAGCTTTTTTCTCACGGTGACTCAACTGCAATCAAACTCAACTAAAGCATCCGTTGAATGGCCACTATAAGAAAAAAAAAACTTTCAAAATGATACCTTCAATTGCAATCTGGAAACACAATTGAAAGAGACAGAACACCAAATTTAATCCAAACAGTAATAACAAAGTACAAATGGGTGAACTCATAGCAGGTTATTATTTCTTTTCATTTTGCACATGCTTTTCACTAGCAGGAGCAGTAGCAGGCCAAGTTAAACATTTAATCTTATTTTATGCTGTGCATTGTCAAAATATCAGTAGAACGTAAACTAATTTTATCAAATAATTATTTTTGTCATTCTAAGCCTTAAGAATTCATCTTACACAAAGAAATTAAATAACATTACAGAATACAAATTTGAATAATCATTGGATTAAGTGTGGTTTTCTCTATATGGCGGAAAACACTCAGGTGACTTGAAGTTCCGCTCTTAGACCGCCAATTTGGCCAAATTTCAAAATTGTCCTATATATGCATGTGGGATACATCATTGGAAAGCTTAAAATCTCAATTTTCTGGGGGAAGAAATTTTTTGAACAGGAGGTCATTTAATAAAATGTAACCCCTAACTCGAGCTGAGAGCATGAGAGAGCATAACTAAAGCTACAAGCAGCTCCATGCTCCGATGTCGGCCGAGAATGTGCCATTTTCAGCGTTCATTCCCGGTGACGAGCACTGCCAGCCTGCCGTGGCCCCAATAGAACGCCGAGCTGTATTTTGCTCGTCCGGTCGTCTTCGCGTGCCCGCCAAGAATGCGCTTTCCTCGGCTTGATGACGAGCCCTGGCAGCCCGCAGCGGCCCCAATACAACGACGGGTTGGCTGACCCAGACCGATTGGTTCTCCTTGCGTGTCCGCCAAGAATGCGCTTTCCTCGGCTTGGCCACGCGCAGCTCTGTGCTCCGATGTCGGCCGTTTTTTTTCCACCGAGAATGGGCTATTTTCGGTGTTTATTCCCGGCGACGAGCACTCCCAGCCCGCCGTTGTTTACGCTGTTTCCTCCGTCTCGGAAGCCGGGGCGGGCAGGGAAATGACAAAAGACGGTGGCATAAAATATTGTTCGGGATGTGCAAGAAGTGAACAGTTTTGACCATTATGGAGTAATTTTGCTATGTCGTACTGAATCAATGCATTTTTAATATTTCATATTCCATTTAGCACAACACACACTTATTTGTCATGACCATACCATTTATTTAGCAATTGGGGAAAAATAGTTCGATAAAAAGAATGTCCTGTAAAAATATTGGAGTAGAGAGATCGAAAGAATGACATTTTGCTGCTCTCTTCGTCGCATTTTCCTCGATATGAATAATTCCCCCTCAATGGGCTGAATTTTAAATCAGATGAAACCATTCTCCTGCCGACGTCATCCTCCTGTTGGGGAAGCTAAAACCCTATAAAGGTAGGTGCGGCTAAACAGTAGGTTAAAAGACTAATTTCTCGTCATCAGCGTTTTTCCAATTTTTTTGTATATCATCAAAGCGTCTCAAAATATGATTCTAATTCACATTGTTCTGCCCTCGCTGGCAATGTAAATTTATTTGCATGCATATTCTGTTAATAGTTTGAGATTTAATATAACTTTATTTAAAATGCTCACGTTAAAGCATCCTGTTCCTTTAAAGTGATCCTCTGATTTACAGTGCCTTGCAAAAGTATTCGGCCCCCTTGAATCTTGCAACCTTTCACCACATTTCAGGCTTCAAACATAAAGATATGAAATTTAATTTTTTTGTCAAGAATCAACAACAAGTGGGACACAATCGTGAAGTGGAACAACATTTATTGGATAATTTAAACTTTTTTAACAAATAAAAAACTGAAAAGTGGGGCGTGCAATATTATTCGGCCCCTTTACTTTCAGTGCAGCAAACTCACTCCAGAAGTTCAGTGAGGATCTCTGAATGATCCAATGTTGTCCTAAATGACCGATGATGATAAATAGAATCCACCTGTGTGTAATCAAGTCTCCGTATAAATGCACCTGCTCTGTGATAGTCTCAGGGTTCTGTTTAAAGTGCAGAGAGCATTATGAAAACCAAGGAACACACCAGGCAGGTCCGAGATACTGTTGTGGAGAAGTTCAAAGCCGGATTTGGATACAAAAAGATTTCCCAAGCTTTAAACATCTCAAGGAGCACTGTGCAAGCCATCATATTGAAATGGAAGGAGCATCAGACCACTGCAAATCTACCAAGACCCGGCCGTCCTTCCAAACTTTCTTCTCAAACAAGGAGAAAACTGATCAGAGATGCAGCCAAGAGGCCCATGATCACTCTGGATGAACTGCAGAGATCTACAGCTGAGGTGGGAGAGTCTGTCCATAGGACAACAATCAGTCGTACACTGCACAAATCTGGCCTTTATGGAGGAGTGGCAAGAAGAAAGCCATTTCTCAAAGATATCTATAAAAAGTCTCGTTTAAAGTTTGTCACAAGCCACCTGGGAGACACACCAAACATGTGGAAGAAGGTGCTCTGGTCAGATGAAACCAAAATTGAACTTTTTGGCCACAATGCAAAACGATATGTTTGGCGTAAAAGCAACACAGCTCATCACCCTGAACACACCATCCCCACTGTCAAACATAGTGGTGGCAGCATCATGGTTTGGGCCTGCTTTTCTTCAGCAGGGACAGGGAAGATGGTTAAAATTGACGGGAAGATGGATGCAGCCAAATACAGGAACATTCTGGAAGAAAACCTGTTGGTATCTGCACAAGACCTGAGACTGGGACGGAGATTTATCTTCCAACAGGGCAATGATCCAAAACATAAAGCCAAATCTACAATGGAATGGTTCAAAAATAAATGTATCCAGGTGTTAGAATGGCCAAATCAAAGTCCAGACCTGAATCCAATCGAGAATCTGTGGAAAGAGCTGAAGACTGCTGTTCACAAACACTCTCCATCCAACCTCACTGAGCTCGAGCTGTTTTGCAAGGAAGAATGGGCAAGAATGTCAGTCTCTCGATGTGCAAAACTGATAGAAACATACCCCAAGCGACTTGCAGCTGTAATTGGAGCAAAAGGTGGCGCTACAAAGTATTAACGCAAGGGGGCCGAATAATATTGCACGCCCCACTTTTCAGTTTTTTATTTGTTAAAAAAGTTTAAATTATCCAATAAATGTTGTTCCACTTCACGAATGTGTCCCACTTGTTGTTGATTCTTGATAAAAAATTAAAATTTTATATCTTTATGTTTGAAGCCTGAAATGTGGCGAAAGGTTGCAAGGTTCAAGGGGGCCGAATACTTTTGCAAGGCACTGTAAATACATGTAGGCTCTAATAAACCACAATTGTTCTCTTGTACTAAAATATGTTGTTAGAAACACATAGAATGTTAAATCAATGGCAATATTTTATAATATTTAGTCCATATTTTGACCGTTAGTTGGCGCCATGGTTTGCGGGCTCGCAGTGATAACGTAATTGGTATCTTTCCAAATGTGTAGTGTGTTCAACAATTGCTTATTGATGCCTAAACTCGCAAAGTAAAATGCCACGATGTGCTGCTTTTGGATGCAATTTCCAGTCAAATGGAAAAAAGGAGAGTGAAGTGAGTGGTCAAGGTTGAATTATTATTTTTAGTGAATAAATGTGCATAAGTGGAAGCTTCTCCCCCTTTTTGGTCCCTGTATGCATGTATCCTACCCACCACGCGTTACAACTGGTGCCCGAACATTTTTCCTGGATCCTCAGTCAAGTAAGGGTCCCATCGCGTCTGCAATTATGGTTTTGGATCTGTCCATTTATTTTTATTCGTCGGTCCCACAGCGGCTTTTCGGATCAGTCTATTTTGAGGAATCGACGGCCTAATCGCGGCAGCGATATTGCCATGGGATCGGTCTAATTCCTGGATCTTCCAGTGAGTAAAAAACGCGGATTTGGATTAGTATTGCTATCTTTTTTGTTGACTATTCTTCGTGGGAGTTTTCCCCAAATCATACTAAATAATTAAAGCACTATGGCACGCTACAGTGACGACAGTGACTCTGACGTGGACCTTACAACAATGTTGGAGTTCGTCAGGGAATGCGTGTTTGCGTACTGCTGAGCTCAAGAGTGAAGAGTGGTCAAGGTGGAAATATTATTTTTTGTGAATAAATGTGCATAAGTGGAAGCTTCTCCCTTTCTGGTACTTTTATACACGTATCCTAGCTACCACGCATTACAATGTACAAGACCTGGATTACACAAGGTGTGCTCTTTGGCCTGAACTGTAAGTACACGACAGCTCTGGATGCTAACAATCTACATAATTATATTGGGAAAACGTTTGAAAATGCAATATGCTTACCTTGAATATCTGCAAATAAAACCGGAGTTCCCAAATCCCAACAGCATGCACTCTCGCTCCCAACAGGACTCTCTCGCATCACCAGTTTTGCCCAACTTTTGTCTTATCAGGTATTTGGTGCACGCATTTTTCCCTGAACCTCGTCTTGTGAACGACCGACAGTGCTGTCCTGCTCTTCACTTTTCAGATCTGGTTAAAATAGGAAGGGTAGAACTGACGACATGTTGGGAAAGCTAACGAGTGACAAGCTGGAATTTCGGCATTCGGGGCCAGTGACGACACGCACTGCGATGTAACAAGAATGGCGACCTATCACTTGAAATAATTTTACAAACTTTATTAAAACAAAAACATTAAGAGGGGTTTTAGTATCAAATTATTATAACTCATACTAACATTTATGTTTTAAGAATTACTTTTCTTAAAAATAGAGGATCCCTTTAAAGTGCCTGTGACACGAAAAAGCATGTTTATTTCATAATACACGCGGTATTTTATGCCCCTGAATGACATGGGCCGCTTGGATGTGTGTGGAAGCGATCGCTATTTTTATTTAGTTTTTTTAATCCCGCGCCATGAAAATGAGTGACTTCCGGCTTCGGTCTTGCATTGAGGAGGAGGGCGCTGTGACGTGTACGGTAGAAGACGTCCTCTTCACGCTACAGTGTACTGTTGTGTATGAGGACGAAGGATTCAGCTGATTTTGCGGATTAATACATTTATTTTACGCATCACGCCAGCCAAACGGCTGCAGAAAAATCATTCTGTATGAGGGAGAGGCGTATGCGCCTTTTTGGAGTTTCAAAAGGTTCCCATTCACTGTGGATATTTACTGTGGGACCATTGGACTTATGAGGAAGTGAGTAAACATCTTGTTTTGTAATATGTCAAATACGAATACAGCGATTACAAAGTAAACACTACAAACTTCCTTTAAATGAAGGACTACTTACGTTTGATCATTGATAGGCATGTAAAAAGCTCTCCTAATGGTCATTAGCAGCAGCACATTAGCTGCACAACAAATCCAGCCACCCTCCTCCGGGGAACGAACTGTAAATTGCTCTCCGCCGGGCGGTTTGCCGATCCACTAAGACAATCAACAACCGGGTCGTCATGTCAAATAATCCAGGATAGTTATGTGTGATTTTCCACTTCGAAGACTTTGAAACATCACTCGGTTCGGGTTAGCATGTCGGCTAGCTGTCACGGCTTCTGGTTTGTTTACATTCTCCGAAGCCGGGGAAGGGAAATGACATATGTCCGATTTAGGTGTCATAAAATATCGTTCGGGACATGTGACAGTAAAGGTGAAGTCGACATTTTTGACCATTATGGAGTAATTTTGCCATGTCATCCTGAATAAATGCATTTTTATTATTTCATATTCCATTCAGCACAAGACTGTTATTTGTCATGAACATGCCATTTATTTAGCAATTGGGGAAAATACTTGGATAAAAAGATTATCCTGTAAAAATATTGAAGTAAAGAGACAGAAACAATGACATTTTGCCGCTCTCTTCGTCGCGTTTTCCTCGTTGTGAATAGTTCCCCCTCGACGGGCTGACTGGTCCTTCTCAAGCCATTTATATAGCTATTGGGAAAAAAAACTTGGATAAAAAGAATATCCTGTAAAAATATTGGAGTAGAGAGACTGAAACAATGACATTTTGTGGCTCTCTTCGTCGCGTTTTCCTCGTTCTGAATAATTCCCTCTCAATGGGCTGAATAGTAAAACCGATGAGCCCAGTCTACCGCTGACGTCATCCACCTGTTGGGGATGCCAAAGCCCTATAATGGTAGGCGTGGCTAACCGGCAGATTAAAAGACTAATTTCTCGTCATCTGTGCTTTTCTAAATTGTTGTATATAGTCGAATCGTCTCAAAATATGATTCTAATTCACATAATAATGCCATTTAAGACTTTTTTTCTCGTGTCATATGCTCTTTAAGAGACTGCTTGCTTGAGACTGGTCACGTGATCTCACACAAGAAGTGGTTAGAGTTGGTGATGGGCGATACCAGTGATTTTGGATCCGATACAAAGTAATACCAAGGCCAAATATTGCGATCCTGATCCGATATCGATATATTATATATACATATATATATTTATATATAATATATATATGTACAGTGGGGAGAACAAGTATTTGATACACTGTCAAAGGGTTTTCCCACTGGCAGTGTATCAAATACTTGTTCTCCCCACTGTGTCTGTGTGTATATATATACATATATATATATACACACACACACACACACACACACATATATATATATATATATATATATATATATATATATATATATTAGGGCTGTCAAACAAATAAAATTTTTAATCGAGTTAATTACAGCTTCAAAATTAATTAATCGTAATTAATCGCAATTAATCGCAATTCAAACCATCTATAAAATATGCCATATTTTTCTGTAAATTATTGTTGGAATGGAAAGATAAGACACAAGATGGATATATACATTCAACATACGGTACATAAGGACTGTATTTGTTTATTATAACAATAAATCAACAAGATGGCATTAACATTATTAACATTCTGTTAAGCGATCCATGGATAGAAAGACTTGTAGTTCTTAAAAGAAAAATGTTAGTACAAGTTATAGAAATTTTATATTAAAACCCCTCTTAATGTTTTCGTTTTAATAAAATTTGAAAATTTTCAATCAAAAAATAAACTAGTAGCCCGCCATTGTTGATGTCAATAATTACTTACACAATGCTCATGGGCGCTGAAGCCTATAAAATCAGTCGCACCCAAACGCCAGCAGAGGGCGGCAAAACTCCATAAACACAACAAGCGAGCGTTTCACTGTACTGTCATTTAAATCTGTCTGAGCGGGTCATCTGCGTTAATTGCGTCAAATATTTTAACGTGATTAATTTAAAAAATTAATTAATGGCCCTTAACGCGATAATTTTGATAGCCCTAATATGTATATATATATATATATATATATATATATATATATATATATATATATATATATATATATACATACATACAACCCTGCACAGTTCTCAGCCATTCTGATGATATCTAATGTACTACAACAGCAAGCACTCAAAAACTAATAAGTCTCTTTGTGTCAAATATGCATTGTGATGGAAAAAACTGCTGCTTTTAATAACTAGCAAAGCAATTTCCCTACAAACTCACAAACCAATCCATCAACAACAAAATCTGATTAGTCAGTCTCACTCTTTAAACATGACCCTTAAATTCATATGCACAGAACATTTCCCTGCTACACGTTGTATTTGATCAAATTTTAATCTACCCAAGTTAAATATTTTGAATCTAATTAAAGAAGGAATTAATAGTAGCATGTCACCGCCCTCTAATGATAGATCATTAAAAACAAATCCAATAAACAAGTCACTTGCAATTACAAAAAAAAAAAAAGGAATAATAGCTAATGTTAGAAATACAGGAAGGGGAGATGTGTGTATTTAAAAAGTAATAATTCATATATTTTTTTATACACAACTTGCTTGCTTGTCGTTCACTTGACTATCCTATTGAATGTGATGTGGGCTGATTTGTCCTCATTGTATCAAAAACTAATAAAATGGAGACTCACATTTAGGTTACAGTAATACTTCATTGTTGAATATGTCACTATGGTCATTTTACTTTTTTTATATAATGCGGTATGAACTTTGCTTTTCACAAACAAGATGTAGCTATAACTTTCCATTACAAAGCATATTCAATAGTGCTGCAAAGTTCTTTTTATGTGAGATGACAAAAACGCCATATTTATCGTTTCATATTGCACATCAGCCACTAATGCTTATATCGTCTCTGATTATCTATTAGCACCTGCGTTACCTGGATAAGTCCTGCCTTTCGCAATCGCCCCTTCTAAAGTGCTTTGCTTTGCTTCGGCGGCGTGCCCTTGTCTTTTCTCGTGTCCTCCTCGGCTTGAGCGGCATGTTTTTCATTTAATTTGTCGTGTGCTTCGGGATGCACGTTTCTTAAGTGTTTCGTGAGGCTTTTGGTATAACCAGAATACCTGACAGTTTCGGCACACACTGTGCACTTAGCCTCGTTGCTATTTATTGAAATGAAATATGTCCAAACCAGACTTCTTTTACGTTCCGTCGTCAATGCCGCAGCCATATGCTACCAGTCTACCAGCTTCCAAATGTTTGTTGTGGCTGTGTTGGTGCCTCGTGAGAGGGGCGGAGGAAAAGCATGCTGATCGATACACAGGATAGTGACATAAATGGGGGCGGGAGCAGACGCCGGTTCACTGCTTATGTGCGTGCACTGCTTACGTGCGTGTAGAATGCGAAAGGGAAAAATAGTACATAAAGTGTGCACAAAAATATAGCCAAAAAATAGACAAAGAAAATATAACACTGTATATTAATTCCAAATATCGATACTTTTGCTTGGGGATCGATACCCAAAACTGGATCGAAATATCGATATTTTGGTATCGATCCGCCCATCATTAGTTAGAGTTGACAGCATTCACCCGTGTCCTTCCACGCTCTGTGGACACGTAGCAATTATATACATCGCATGCACACGTGGCATCATCGGTATGTATCTTATATGTTTGTTAAATATAATAGTTTCAATATTTTTAAGCATTATCACGAAATTTGTATGTTGAGAGACGTAAGAGTAATTACTTTCTTTTCATTGTTTCAGCACTTGTTGCTTATTAGGTGTAATACGCGCCACCTTGTGGCCATATCGAGTTATTCATAGTCTTGTGATTTATTCTTCATTTCTTGTCAAATGTTGCCATCATGCGGTCATTTCATTTCACTTCAACCTGCAATTCAATGCATACCATTTGTAGTGTTTTTATTGAGAATATATTTGTTGTTTAAAGCGATACAACTACTTGACAGTTGTAATTTAGGAAGATAATCACATCTTTTCTTTATTTAGACAATTATATATTATTTGTATATGTTTAAGAGCATTTATTTCGATTTTTACTGATTACACAAATGTTTTGGTATCCTGTCAGTTTCACCATTCCAATTATCATTAAACCTGGAGTCAACTGGTCAAACTGGTCTTCAGAGTCATGATGAGCGGAAGGTGTTGAGGTTACTGCCTTCGTGTACAGCACGCACATGGGAGGGCAGGACAGTGAAACGACGGCTTCATCGAGAGATAACATAGTTCTATGCTGGATACAGACAATGGAACACAACAAAGGATCAGTAGCAAACAAATCCTATACGTCATCTTCCACCAGCTCATCTACTGGCAGTGCAGCTGCGCGTGCACATGCTAAAGCAGAGGCGGCGAAGGCGCGACTTGCCTTTGCAGAACAGGAGATGGCTCTGCAGTGGAAAAGGCTCAACTGGAGAGGGCTCTACAAGTGGAAAAGGCGCAACTGGAGAGTGCTCGACAAGTGGAAAAGGTGCAACTGGAGGCAAAAATGGCAAAGCTGTCGCTAGAAAGAGAAGTAGCTGCTGCCGTGGCCGAAGCAGAGACTTTAGAAGCGGCCGTTGAAGGCAGTGAGCAATCTAGCATGAAACTTCCACATGATGAGACGTTCGTCAATGTTCTCGAACGGACAAAGAGGTATATCACCGACCAGTCGAGAGAACACTCAATCACATCACTGCAAGAACACGTTCAGGATGAAACAAGTCAGCTTCACCCGAGCTCGCTGGTCACTCTATGACACCACATCTTCACTCTCAGGACAAGAGTGAGCATCAAGGTGGTCTTCCAGTGGGTGGAAACTCTATCACAGCTCCAGGGCTCAAGACAGAGAGTGGTCACGCCGACGCTCACGTCACGCATGCATCATCATACAGACTAACAGCTCAACAGCCACAAGTTACCCCTGCCACGTACCTAAACCGTGGAAATGCACGCAGGTCCCACAATGCCTATCCCCTGCTCGGTAACCAGAATCCTCCACGTCCCTGCACGCTGAGTCATTCAACCCGTCAGGACCAATCAAGCATGAATGACGTAGTCAAGTTTTTCGCCCGTCGAGAGCTGGTTACGACAGGCATGACTCAATTCAACGACCAACCAGAGAGCTACAGAACTTGGCAGCGGTCCTTTCAAAATGCAGTGGCGGGACTCGACTTGACCTTCAGTGAGGATATAGACCTACTGGTCAAATGGCTTGGGAAAGATTCAGCAGAGCATGCAAAACGTATCAGGGCTGTCAACACTAATCATCCCAGACGAGGACTGCAGATGATATGGGACAGACTGGACGCTTGCTACGGCGCTCCAGAGGTAGTCGAAGAGGCACTCTTTCGACGCATCGACAAATTCCCAAAAATCCCGAACAGAGACTACACGAAACTTCATGAGCTCAGCGACCTCCTGATGGAACTACAAGCAGCGAAGGAAGACGGGACCCTCCCAGGCCTTCACTACCTCGACACAGCCAGAGGACTAAGCCCCTTGGTCCTGAAGCTACCATTTAGCCTACAAGAAAAGTGGCTATCTCTTGGATCCGATTACAAACAGCGCCATCAGGTCTCATTCCCTCCATTTGAAGTATTCGTCAATTTTGTTTCCTACCAGGCTAAAATCAGGAATGATCCGAGCTTCAACTGCAGTTGTCAAATAGAGACTCCTAAAACAGTCGTGACTTCCAAACCTTTCAGACAGAGGGAAATCTCAGTCCACAAAACCAACGTCTCCACTGCGGAACACAACACTGGAATTGAGGACTTGGAACGTTACTGCCCTATTCACAAAAGGCCCCACTCATTACAGAAATGTCGTGCCTTCCGAGAGAAATCCATCGAGGAGGAGAAAGCATTCCTCAAAGAGCATCACATCTGCTATAAATGTTGCATGTCAAACAAACACATGGCAAAAGACTGCAAATATATAGCCACGTGCATCAAATGTGGGAGTGCGAAACATAACTCTGCTCTTCACCCCGGACCAGCAACGCAGATCGTGGAGCCACACCCCCCAACAGAGCATGGCGGGGAGCCACCTGCTACAGAATCATCCGAGGTCACAACAAGCTGCACCGAAGTCTGCGGTGACAATGACAGCGACAGGTCATGCTCAAAAATCTGTCTCATCAAGATCTACCCTGTCAACCGTCGAGAAAAAGCGATGACAGTTTATGCAATCATCGACGAACACAGCAACAGATCCTTAGCCCGTTCAGAATTCTTCAACAGTTTCAACATACAAGGACCCTGCTCTCCATACTCTCTCCGCACCTGCTCAGGAGTGACTGAGACCATGGGAAGAAGAGCCTTGGGTTACCAAATTGAGTCTATGGACGGCAAGGTCAGTCTTCCGCTACCATGCCTCGTGGAATGCAACGACATCCCCAACAACAGATGGGAGATCCCAACTCCCAATGCTGCATACCACCATCCCCACCTGAAATCAATTGCTTATCTCATCCCGAGTCTCGATACGAGCGCACCCATCATGCTTCTCCTTGGGCGAGACATCATCACGGCTCACAAGGTCCGCAAGCAGGTGAACGGCCCTCGAGATGCGCCCTACGCCCAGAAACTTGACCTTGGATGGGTGATTGTCGAGAATGTTTGTTTGGGAGGTGTCCACAAACCAGAGACGGTAAACGCCCTGTATACGACGACATCAGAGGAAGAACGCCCCTCCATTTTCAAACCCTGCCCAAACGTCTTTCGGGTGAAAGAGAGGTACAGTCGGTTCCAGAGCACCAAGCATCCTAAGCTACAGTCTACAGACAAATTCAATTGTAGCAGTGAAGCTAAGCAGTTGGGCTCCACAGTGTTCCAACAAACAAAAGATGATAACAAGTTGGCTCCATCTATTGACGATCTTTCGTTCCTGAAAATCATGAAGGAGAACTTAAAGAAGGATAAAAACAACAGCTGGGTGGCACCGCTACCGTTTAAGTCACCAAGGCCTCGTCTCCCCGACAACAAGATCCAGGCTCTAAACCGACTCTCATCGTTGAGACGGAGTCTCGAAAGGAAGCCGGTAGTGAAAGAGCATTACCTCGCCTACATGGATAAAGTGTTCCAGAACGAACATGCAGAAGTGGCACCCCATCTGAGAGAAGGAGAAGAGCACTGGTACCTGCCGACCTTCGGGGTATACCACCCAAAGAAACAAACCACATCCGTGTCGTCTTTGACTCTAGTGCACAGTATGGAGGAGTCTCTTTGAACAATGTCTTACTTACCGGGCCTGACCTCAATAACACACTGATCGGAGTTCTCAGGTTTCGGAAAGAACCTGTGGCAGTGACAGTGGACATCGAACAAATGTTCCACTGTTTCCTTGTCAGAGAAGAGGACCACAACTTTCTGAGGTTTCTGTGGTTCAAAGACAACGACCCGTCCAAAGACATCATCGAGTACCGTATGAGAGTCCATGTCTTTGGAAATAGTCCCTCCCCTGCAGTAGCCATCTACTGCCTTCGGCAGAGCGTTGAACAGAGCGATCCGGATGTCAGACAATTCATCAACCGCGACTTCTATGTGGACGATGGCTTGAAGTCGTTCTCTACTGTCGAAACAGCAGTGGGCCTGCTCAAGAGGGCACAAGCAAGTCTTTAGGGATCAAACTTGCGACTGCATAAAATTGCCTCGAACAGAATAGAAGTAATGGAAGCCTTCCCATCGCAACACCATGCGAAGGACTTTAAAGATCTCGACTTCGGCTCCGACATTCTTCCTATGCAGCGGAGTCTGGGCTTGAACTGGGACCTCATGTCCGACACCTTCAGATTCAAGTTATGTAATTTGGAGAAACCCTTCACATGACGAGGCATCCTGTCGACTGTGAACAGTATCTACGATCCTCTTGGGTTCATTGCCCCAGTCACCATTCAGGGCAAAGCCATCCTCAGGGAGTTAACGAAAGATCACGGTGATTGGGACTGCCCCCTCCCACAACAGATGGAAGAAAAGTGGAACACGTGGCGATCGTCTTTGGACAGCCTCAGCGGTCTCCAGATAACTCGAACTTACGCAAAGGTGGGCGGTGTTGTTTGCCTGCTTGAGCATACGAGCTGTCCACATCGAGGTAATCGAATCCCTTGATACTTCGAGCTTCATCAGTGCTCTCAGGCGTTTCTTTGCTGTGAGGGGCCCCGTCAAAGTCATCTGGTCAGATCGAGGAACCAACTTCATCAGCGCTTGTAAGGAGTTGATGATTCCCTCAAACATAGGAAATTCTTCAGTTGAGACCTTCCTCCAGGACCAAGGTTGCTCATGGGAGTTCAACGTCCCACATGCCTCTCACATGGGTGGTTCGTGGGAGAGGATGATCGGGATAGCACGCAGAATCCTGAATTCGATGCTGCCTCACCCACGAAATGCTCACCACGCTGATGGCAAAGGTTGCTGCCATCATCAACTCCAGACTGCTGGTTCCAGTGTCAACTGATCCGGACGATCCACTCATCCTCACGCCTGCAACTCTCCTCACCCAGAAAGTTGGTCTTCCTTCAGTCACAGTGGGTGACTGGCACAAGGACCTACATAAGTCACAGTGGCGCCAAGTACAACACCTCGCTCAAGCCTTCTGGAACAGATGGAGGAAGCAGTACCTGGCAACGCTCCAACCGCGGAGGAAGTGGCAAGTTCCGACACCGGACAATGAACCTGGGAGCATCGTCCTCATCAGAGATGGCCAGCTTGGAAGAAATGAGTGGCCCTTCAGTCTGGTGACTCAAGTCTTCCCCAGCAAGGACGGTAAGACTCGAAAGATTGAAGTTAAAGTCTCCAAGAAAGATGGGACAAAACTCTACCACCGTTCCATTACTGAGACAGTCCTCATCACTCCTGACAAAAATGCTAAGGTTACGTAGTGACATTCAAGAATGCCAGGCGGAGAGTGTTCTGCCCTCGCTGGCAAAGTAAATTTATTTGCATGCATATTCTGTTAATAGTTTAAGATTTAATATAACTTAATTTAAAATGCTCACATTAAAGCATCCTGTTCCTTTAAGAGACTGCTTGCTTGAGACCGGTCACGTGATCTCACACCAGAAGTGGTTAGAGTTAACAGCATTCACCCGTGTCCTTCCACGCTCTGTGGACACGTAGCAATTATATACATCCCATGCACACGTGGCATCGTCGGTATGTATTTTTTTTTAATGTTTGTTAAATATAATAGTTTCAATATTTCTAAGCATTATCACGAAATTTGTATGTTGAGAGACGTATGAGTAAGTACTTTTTTTCATTGTCTCAGCACTTGTTGCATATTAGGTGTAATACGCGCCACCTTGTGGCCATATCGAGTTATTCATAGTCTTGTGATTTATTCTTCATTTCTTGTCAAATGCTGCCATCATGCGGTCATTTCATATCACTTCAACCTGCAATTCAATGCATATCATTTGTAGTGTTTTTATTGAGAATATATATGTTGTTTAAAGCGATACAACTACTTGACAGTTGTAATTTAGGAAGATAATCACATCTTTTCTTTATTTAGACAATTATATATTATTTGTATATGTTTAAGAGCATTTATTTCAATTTTTACTGATTACACAAATGTTTTGGTATCCTGTCAGTTTCACCATTCAAATTATCATTAAACCTGGAGTCAACTGGTCAAACTGGTCTTCAGAGTCGTGATGAGCGGAAGGTGTTGAGGTTACTGCCTTCGTGTACAGCACGCACATAGGAGGGCAGGACACACATAATAATGCTATTTAAGACTTTTTTTTCATCCTGTCGTACGCACTTTAAGCCTCCTTTTTCAACTTTGTAACTTTATTACTTTTGCACTGTCAAGGGGAAGCTCCCCCAATCTCATTGTACATTGTATAATGACAATAAAAGCCATTCTGTTTCTGAACTTTGAGACAGACACACTAACCACTCTATCATCATGCCGCCATTATGATAATTGTTGATAATGTTTAAAAATTCTACCAAAATGGCCAGTGATAATATATAAATTACTTATATATGAAAGAGTTTTAAACATCACAATCAATCTCATTTTAAATGGGTCTTGGTTCACACCTACAGTACATTTTAAAAGTGCCTCTCATTATCCGCCCCAAAAACAAATTCCTGGCGAGTAATGGCAGTTTAGCAGGAGACCTCTCATTTTTTTTTGTGTGTGTGGGCGGTGGGTTAAGGTGGCAAGATGGAATTTTATTTAGCAAAGAAAAATCAAATCCAAGCAAGCATTTTCCAAAACATGCTTAAAATCTCCCCAACCTGAATAATATGGCATGATTCAATGGAAACGCGGTTGAACGTTTGGGCCACTTTTCCAAATGAAATGTTTTTGTTTATTGTTTTACATTACAAAAACCTACGATTAAACATGGGTATTTGGATTTATTTCAATTGACTTCCACTGCAAAGTACTCAAACAGCTGTAGAGCAAGCCTTATTTACATAATGACTAAAATGTAGTTGAGCCAGAGCTCAATGATTTAGCTGTTTTCCCTCTTCTGTGCAAATGTTTGGTTGGGATTTTTCTTCATCAAAGTCACACAAAGTGAAGCCCGCATTTCGCTTTTGGCTAAAGACTGCCCATCAATATTTACACATTTGTAACTAATTTAAATCCAGAGATCAGGGAGAAAGACTGTGAGTAATTAGGCATAGTAGCGACAATGTGATATGATATACTGAATAAGTACATAATAATAATAATCAGTGTTGTTAATAACGGCGTTAGAGTATAAAGGAGTTTGTAATGACGTTATTATTTTTTTTTCCCAGTAGTGACTAGTCACTAATGTAATTAATTACTTTTCCCATCCGAGCAACGTCGGTACTGTTACTGAGGATGTGAAGGGGTGTGTTACTAAAATTTGGTTGCATGAAGTGCGACTTGTCTGATTTTGTCACACATGAGCTGCCTGCCTGAAGAAAGCAGAGCGGGAAGGGGGAGGAGTCAAGATGAGGGTGACACCGTTGCAAACACGATGGTGATTGGCTAGGTGGGCAGACCATGCCCTGCTTCACTGCATGCTCTGGCAAACAAAACAAGAGACCGATTATGGCAACGGGCCTGCGAATTTCAAAGGTAGCGTTCTCAAACTTGAATTTTATTTACTATTGTTACTTTATGGAATATTTAAGGATAGTGTTCTGCTTATTGTGCAGTAGGCCTTACATATATTAGTAGTTTTAGACTAATATTTGATCCAAATAAATACCAAGTGTTCTAGAATACTGTATATAATGTTTTTACTCTTCAATCCGTTAATATAATGAAGCATCTTTAATATGAAACATATTATAGAATGTATAATGTAATAACGTGTAGAACATGAAAAGTAATGTCAGTTACTTTGCTGAGTAACTGATTACTCTTACAATGAGGTAACTGAGTTACTAACTCAATTACTTTTTGGGAGAAGTAATTTGTAACTGCAACTACTTTTTTAAAGTAAGATTAACAACACTGATAATAATACACCTGCACAAGCTAATTTGTTCAAAAAATGGAAATAATGTTATTTGTCCAATTCTTCTACTGTTTTTTGTGTTTTTTCCTTACCGATGCATAGTTTGTATTCAATACAAGATGCACAATAAAATGAAAAATGAATGAGATAGTACCTTTTCTCGTAGGCACCGTGTACCTGTTACCATTATTCTCACACACTCAATATCAACATGTGTTTATGGAGGGCGCAATTAACATTTGCTCTTTTGGAACTGCAGTTCCCTCACTTTGACTTGAATAGTGGGCATGAAAAGCGTGGTACTTTTGCAACTGCTGCATGCTGAGCACCACAAATATCTGCAGGTGATAACGAGCAGAGCTCATACGGCAGCCGAGGGCGTCCTCTCACCCTGGGCGCAATGTATGCCTCATACCTGTGGGTGGGAGGTGCTAATTAATGACTGTTGTGCCATATTTAAACCCTCCTTAAGACTTCTCTCTCTCTCAGCATGGCACTTTTCTCACTTTTATTTTCAGCCTGGGCCCATTTTCAAGTGTTTTTGTGTTTTTTTTCCCCTTCGGATTTGTGTCATCATCTCACTTGCCCACCCACTCTGCTTTTGGTGATATTTTTAGCGCCCAATTCACTTGAGAACAACTCGTTTACTTTTTTTTTTTTTTAATCCATGTTAAAAATAAAAAAGGACTTATTTTGGGGGGGAAACTGCACACTTTAAACACTATCAGATTACATTTAATGTTACATTTTATTGTAGCCAGCCTCATGGAGACCTGTACAATAATCATGCATGGTTGATTGATTGAATACTCTAAATTGCCCTTAGGTGTGATGTGGTTGTGCATGTAGGGGTGGGCAAACTATTCCACAAAGGGCTACAGTAGGTGTGGGTTTCTGTCCCAACCTCTCAAGAGGAAACCTTTTCACCAATCTGGTGTTTTGCAAGCACAATCAGTTGATAGCAGTCAGGTGCTTCTTGGTACAGCAGAAATATCATTGGTTAAACTGTCTGTGCTGGATCAGTTGGAACAAAGACCAGGACCCACTACGGTCCTTGATGACCGGTTTGCCCACCCCTGATGTAGATGTTGCTTGTCTGTACGCAGTATTTCTCAAATAGTAGGGCGTGCCTCCCCAGGTGGACGCATGTAACCTCGCACAACATACTTTTTTGCCGTACTAGAAAAACATGGAATTGCACATCCTTTCATTTGGTGGCAGTGGTGCTCTCATTTGCAGAGTGTGCGCAGTATTTTTGCATTAAACAAGAGCACACAGCAAAGAGCAGGATATATGAAGTCTACCAAAAGCTAACACGAGGAAATATAACAAAGCGTACGTAGCGTTTGGCTTCACTTTTAATACAGTGGGAGATGACGAAAGAATGATATGTTTACTGTGTCCAAAAATGTTGGCAGGGGACAGCATGAATCCAAATCAATATAGGCGTCACTTAAAGACATTAGACCTCAATCACATTGATAAGCCGCTTGAATTTCTTTCAGCAAAAAGGTGCCGAATATTGCCCACAATCATACCGTTTTGTGAGTGCTACATCAGTAAATTAGCGAGCACTGTTAGCATCTTACAAGGTGGCATACCAAGTTGCTTAGTGCAAAAAAAAGAAACATGCCAGCTCACCCTTTGATAAAGATTATTGAAATTCACAATCCCATTCCATCTTGCTTTGAAGACATTTTATCATGTATATCTTTGAGCGTGAATTTACTGTAGCTGTATATTGATGTTTTTCTGAAGAAGAAAAAAAAAACGGGCTTGCTGATCATCAATGTTCAACACTTCTGGGAAGTAACTACTAAGAGAGTGGCACATTGTATTGTATTTTTTGTTATCCATTGCTCTTGCTCTCTCGCAATATAAATGCAAGAGTGGCCTGGAATAGAAAGCCCTTGTTGGTAGTAGGATTGCTGTGTTGTAATGCCATGTACGAATGTAATTACAAGTTTTAACTTCATTGTGTTGACACCAGCCTGTCCTTCTGGATTTTAAGAACGGAACCATTTGTCACAATCAATGATCATTCCTCTTTTCAGTCCATGCTGTAGCGTTTCCTTGACAAATGGAACCGTAAAATTAAATCACCGCCCACGGGAAGCTATTTAATCACCACGACAGAAAATATTAGAGCTTGACAGGAGGAGAAGCGCGATACCATCAAAGTGTTGAGCAATAATTTAAGGGGAGACTGATGCTTCAGCGATGTTATCTGTGAGAGTTCTTGGAGGGAACAGATCTAATTGACTCCATTTTATCAGACACATTTTTGCCTTGTGTGTCTTTTTTGTTTGATTCCATCACTTTGTTTTTTGATTGATACACACAGACCATTCAAAGGTAGTGGAACAGTGAGACCAAATAATTTCTTTATGGCTTTAATACTACTAACTATAATTGAACAAAAATCTGAATGTAACACTTTTCAATTAACTGAACTCAAGATTTACCATAAATATTTCTTACATGACATGACATGACATATGTTAAAAGCACAGCTTTCATGATGTAAATCACGTCAACAAATGATCTGAAGAAATGCAGTGGTACCTCTACATACGAAGTTAATTCGTTCCAGGACCTCATTTGTAAGTAGAAATGGTTGTATGTCGAGCAGGATTTCCCACAAGAATACATTATAATTCGATTTATTCGTTCCTTAGCCCGAAAACCTACACTAAATCCTTAATATATGCTGCTGGTACTATTACAAATAGCAATTACACATAGCAAAAGAATACATTATGAATAAAGATTGTAATAATAACATTATAGTAGTAATAATAACACCTGTAATAATGTTACGAATCGGTTTCTAATGTGGCAGATGTGTTCTGCGTGGTGTACCTGAATGCACCATGTGGCTGACTTGACCGAGTGAGAGAGGGACTTTTTACTTTCTCTTTGTTCAGCTGCGGCGGACAGTAGGCATGAAATTCTGAAATAAATGATTAAAAACTTGACGAAGCTCGTGATTTTTTGGCGATGTTACCACAACAATAATTGTCACCTTAACTTAAAGACTGGTGAACGGAGGACGCAGGAGGACCGTTGAGATCGTAGACATTCTCCAGCCGTATTGTCGAGCCAGTTCACGGATGCGTGCACCATGCTCATATTTTCTATCATTTCCATCTTCATTTCAATGGTAAGCTTCACCTTTATCCTTTTTCACCACCTGCACTAACATTCTTGGAACCCATGTTTCTCTCACAAGAAAATCTGCCGTGCGTCCGTCCTGCAGGAAAACAAAGAAACTGCGGCGCTTTCATAAATCGTCATTTTTTTGAGCATGTCGTCAAAGGTAGAAACAGATGGCGAGTCAAATTTGACGTCGGATGGTAAAAAGATCGTGTCGAAGCGATCGTATGTCGAGGTATAACTGTACTTCACTTTCACAAAATCACATAACTGTGTTTGTTTTGTATATAGTCTATGTAGACCTGTCACCTTCCATTAAATATTTTCCACACTTATTAAAGAAATGCTGATTTTATTTGCCCAGGTCCCAGAACTTTCAAAGACAATTGGCCAGGGGTGAAATTGGGCTGGAATGCTCTGATATGCCGGTCCGGTAAAAGATTTGGGACCAGAACGAGGCGGAATGGTGCTTTGATCCTGAAAATATGAGGGCAACTGTCAAAACCTTGTGTTAAAAAAACCTGCCAGGCTGCCACACACGCATCAACAAGCAGAAAACAATGCACTAACGTCAGATTTACATACACAAGTGTTGACACCAAGCCTAATAAAGTGCTTGTTTAACGTAATCTATTTTAACCAATATTTATGATTTATTTATTCCACGGAGCTCTGTCTTGGTGTAGTTGAGTCTGACCAGTCGCGTCAATGTGCACATGTATGCAGGAAACCACCCTGGTCAGTTGTCCGATCAATTGGCTAGCGGACTGACATGTGATCAGCATGGATAGTTAGCTCTGATTGGTTCAAAGGCACATGTTTTCTGGAAGAAAAAAAAAGAAAAATAAGAACAACCCAGATGCGGAAAAAAGGACAATGCAACGGAAAAATGATTAGCTCTTTAAGAGAAAGGACAGAGTTGAAGAGACTTATTTTATTTAATTTGTTCTAATGGTGAGGTTCAGAATTACTTCCATCTTAATGTGCACATTTGGACTTATTGTTGTTCATTCATGTTTAGCTACTTATTGATTTCCTTAAATACAGTATTTACACAGGGTGAATCAAAAAGAATGTGCCAAAATCATCATGTGATAGATCAAATATATATATATATATAAAAAAAAAAAATTACAGAACTCTAGCTTGGACACATGTTCAATATACCAAACAAATAAGCCGCACTGGACTATAAGCCGCAGGATTCAAAATGAGGGAAAAATGTAGCGAATCATGGTCCGCAAATTACATAACTTCAAATTTTCAGTTCGAGTGCTCAAAGGTCGCCATCACCGGCACTTTAAATACATGAAATAATACTTGAAGTTATGTTCAACATATTTGCCTATGCCAGAGTTTTGTAATGTTTTTCATTTTTGACATATTGCGCGATGATTTAGGCACATTCTTTTTGAGACACCCTGTATATATATATACAGTATATACAGTGGGGAGAACACGTATTTGATACACTGCCAATGGGTTTTCCCATTGACTGTGTATCAAATACTTGTTCTCCCCACTGTATATATATGTAAAAAAAAATTTAAGTCAATTTTTACACGACCCTTAAAATATATTCCATTTCAATGTGCATAATGTGAGAGTCATTTGTAATAAATTTTGTTAATGTATGTTTTTTAGATAATAAAGAAATAAGTAAGGAAATGTTTACATTATCTTCTCCATTAATGTACATACAGTATGTTCCGGTACATTATGTAATGAGGTTTTGCATTTAGATAGTGAGGGGAAATACTATTAGGAGATGGAGGTTGGGATTTCTTGTTTTCTTAACTGTTATTTTGCAGATCATTGAAAAAATACAATTTGGAATGAAAATCACTTCCTCATGAATGCCTTGTTACAATAAGTCTAATGAAGAAGCCTAATTCATGTGTTTAATTGTGTGTTATATGTTTAACTGTGCCAAAGCAGTTTCCTTTGCATTTAGGTGGTTTGAAAAGGACTGCGCCTCCCCATGAAAAATCATTCTGGTTCTGTGGCGACCTTTATGTCAGGGAGTTTGGACAAGAATTTCTAGCCACTTTCATCCCCGCAATCGGCCAATTCATCAGCATGGCATTGTTTATAAACCGGTGTGACGTCGGCGGAGGGAGACAGTCACACACACCAGCACATACAACCTGTTACACAATCACTAAGGGTGTAACGTTTCACGTGGATGTGTTGAACTGTTTCGTTTCTGCATTTTCAGTTCAGGTTACTTACGTACTGTTTCCGGTTTGAGTTATAATTTTTTGTTCTCGTGAAATTTATTACGTATTAGTGCAAGTGTCGGATGAACAGGCTCCCTTTTCACTACTGAAAGCCCGGCCTGGAGCGGCTGGCGGTGTTGCAACGGACACCCATGGCAGGAAATGCTACAACCAGTGGCGGAGCGGGGAATACTTTTTGGCTTCACTGTAGAGCAGTGGTCTCAAACCGGTCCTCAGGGCCGCAGGGGGTACTGGATTTCATTCCAACCAAACGAGACAAATACCTTTTCACCAATCTGGTTTCTTACAAGTGTAATCAGTTGATTGCAATCAGGTGCTGCTTATGTTAGTAGAAACCTCATTGGTTGAACTGTTTGTGCTGGATCTGTTGGAACAAAAACCAGGACCCACTGCGGCCCTTTGTGGAGTCGGTTTGAGACCGCTGCTGTAGAACTTTGCAATGGACAAAGGTAGGTGGATAAATCCAACGTTATATCGACACTGTTGCAGATATTTTAACTCACTTAATTTAGCACAAATGTGGAACAACTGGTCTTTATTCAGTGATTCAGACATTGAATCAGATGAAAATGTTTTCGTTTTTTCGGAAGATGGTTTTGAGGACGATATATATGCTGACGACGATGGAAATCTACCCAATAGAATTATGAGCCGGATTAATATTCAATGAGATATTTGAGGGGAAATACTTCGTTCGCCTGCTTGTTTCCTCTTCTAGCTTCACCACAAACGCCGGTTCAGGTTCGCAAAAATTGTTCCGCTTATGCATCACAAATCACACTCACCCTCATCTGAGGGCATCCTTTTTGAAAAATCCACACGTTGGTATCGCTAAATCTTCTAACACGCTGCCATCCAACGACAATGCAGTAGTTCGGCATTTTGGGGCAGACAGTTCACACATTGATGCCTATACTAAATGGCACTTTCCACATTCATCTCCCTAAGTAATCGCTTAAAAGAGAGAGTACCCAATCGTGCTGTTTGAATTTTCATTTGTTGCTAACACAGGTGTTTTGCAGTGAAATTTCCCCTTTAAAGGTATGCAACTTTGTGTGTGTGTTGCTAGTGGCATACACCCATTAAGAAAGAATAGTGTGTGCGTGAATGGTTGAATGTCTCCTTGTGCCCTGTGATTGGCTGGCAACCAGTTCAGGGTGTCCCCTGCCTACTGCTCGTAGTTAGCTGGGATAGGCTCCAGCACCTCCGCGACCCTCGTGAGGAAAAGCGGCATGGAAATTGAATGAATGAATGAGTTAAACTTTCCAGTGCCATTTGGATCCATTTCCACCAGATCTCCTTGACTCTTTAAACTGCAACTCTTTTTTTTCCCTCTCCACATCGCTGACAACATACCTCGCTCCTCATCGTTAGCTCTTCTAGCTAGCAGTCTTATCGCTGGCAGTCCAAACCATTGACCCGACCATGTGCTAAGCCCTCTGGGCTTTTGTAGAAATGTTGCTCATTAAAACCCAAAAACAACTAAATCAACATTAACAAAATCAGCAATAAAATTGGTTCATACTGGTTCATATCATATCAAAAATGCCTAGGTATCTCAAAGCAACCTTGTATAGCAGAGTGTCTGTGGGCGTTACCCTTATACACTTGTCCAGACATCTGAGAATACTCCTCCGGAATGACTCTTGATCATGACGAACACGATTGTTATGTGACATGTTTAAAGAGGAGAGAGATTGTCAATGTGGACAAGCATGGTGTGACTGGCAGAGGATGTGTCTCACACACACAAGCGGGATTATGGCAACAGCAGGCCGGAAGCTTTTCAGCAACGTCTCCTTGATTTATTAAAAAGATAAGCAGCTCAGATCCAAATCGGCGCTTGCTTCCTCTTTGCAACGTCCTTGGGATCAAAGCGATAGCAGACAAGGTTTTAAGTAGGTCTAGCCACTCTATGTTCTGCACAATATGTGTGTCTAACTTATTTTTATTGCACAGGTGTCCAACCAACTTGGTCTTGAACCTGAACGCAACATGCTACAATTTCTCCTTTATTTTTATTTGAAACAACCAAAATGATGAAACCAAAATGCAGGGGAAATTATGCAGTTTTCAATCACTCATGGCGATGGAGGCATTTCGCATCATAATATTGACTGTCATCTCTTCTCTCAAACAAGATGGAAAAATGGGATTCTCTGTTTAATTTGTTTGAGCGGGATGGAGGAAAACAACTGCGTGTCCTGATCCAAAGGCAACGTGTAGGTGTCACATGCTGCCGGTGAAAAAGGAGAGGAAGAGAGCATGCGCAAGAGAAAGCGCACACCGATCACAACATTACACTAGTGGTCAATATTCATCAACAAATGGTAGGAACACGAAGGACGTGTCACACTATGCTGTATGACAAGCAGAAATTCGGACACAGCAACCTTCTGCAATATGGTCGTGAGCAAGTGGTCGTGAGATGCCTGATCGGCAGTTGGTGGATATATCACACGACACGATACGTCCTGACCGCCCCACTTCAAAATGTTGGCCACGACAGTCACCGATTTTCCACGACGTGTAGTCTGAAGGCTCAGTTTGCTTCTGCGACCAAGCTATGCTGTCAAGGTAGACCCGATTTACGACTCTCCGCCGTAGCCTGACGTGCACCTCCACAAAATCCTGACAAATGGACTGCAATTGGTCCACTCAGGCTGCTGTTTCCGGTTCAGGGCGAAATCGCCGCTATTTACAAACATTTTTTCGCTACTCTAAAAAATGGACCAAGCCGATGAGAGGATCATCGAAGAGGCCGACCACCTGTACAATGTTTTGTACACGCAATATAAAGATTGCCAAATGGCAAGCAATTTGTGAAAAGAGATTGCTGAAAAACAGGGCTGGAGTGCATAAAAAAATGGAAGAACCTCCGAGACAAATATGTGTGTGTTCGGAACCGAATGGCCACACGAAGCGGTGACCCAGCTGGCCAAAAACTGCCAGCTTTTTTTTTTTTTCACCTTATGTCTTATTTTTGGTTGGTGCACTTTATCATTTAATTTGTACATATGTTTGCTTTGAGTCTGTGACTCATTTACATTTTACACTTCAAGTATATAAAAATTAAAGCACAGGTTTGGTGTCAAAAGAGTGGTTTTGATGTTTAATTTTCAACAACAGACAGTTTACACACTTGATACATCATAATTATTATATAGAATAGAATAGAATAGAATAGAATAGCCCTTTATTGTCATTACACAGTTGTACATTGAAATTGTGGAGCATCTCCCTTTACAGTGCAGAATGAGTTGAAATCTCAAAGTGACTTGCAAGTATAAAAGTATAACATCTAAAAAATATATAATATAAACTGTATATGGGATAGTCTCATGTTCAGGCATTCCAAATAATCGAAGTAAAGTAGAAACAGTGTAACAGTGAAGGCATTGATTATTGAACATTAAATATTGCACGTAAGTATTGCACATAGAATATGTGTGAAGAGAAGTGACGTAACAGTAGTTTGACAGTGAAGGCATTGAATATAGCACGTTAATGTTGCACGTGCGTAAGTATTGCACTTAGCATATTGCATGTAAATGAATATTGGACATTGGGTTATGTGGTTTTACAAATGGCGGTTCAGGGTGGAGATGGCTTTAGCAAAAAATCTGTTCCTCCTCACTGATTGGCAGTGCCTCTGTGCTTTTATGATAATGTGTTTACCATCAAGACTTCGACTGCAGTTTGGTAAGTTCCATAGCCACCAGAAATCTGCTGTGGCTTTCCACAGGCTGGTTGTAGGACAAGGCAAAAAATTGGACAAAACGCTGGACAACGCAGCTTGCTGGCTTCCACCCGATGCTAGAATTCGCAATGTGACTGCCAGTCTCTGTGCGGCATCAACAGTCGGGCAGAGTACCTCCGCAACCGTCTCCTGCGTCACCTGCACCTCAATATTTGTATGATCAACATTTGTTGTTCAATGTTGATGAGCTGAAGATCCACATTCAAGCATTCCATCTCTGTTGCCATTGTTGTCTAACCGGAAGAAAACTCAAAGAATTTGACAAGAGTCCCCCAAAACCACACAAACACAATGCAGCTTGGCGGTGAATTACAGAGCAACGCGTTCCCTTGCCGCAGAACTATCGAATGCTCATTGACGCCATAGGGTCTACATCGTCGTTACGCCATCATCCGCAACGCAGAAGCATAACTCAGCCTTGAGTCGGGCATAACAAAATATTTTTGTAGCACTATACAGTGATCCCTCGTTTTTTGTGCCCCTACCCCCAGCATTTAGCAGCATTTGAAAGAGATATACATAAGAAATATAATTTTGGCCCTTTTTTTCCCCCCAATGTAAAATAAAAACAAAAACCAAAACAAAAAAAACATACTATATGTACATTTTAATCAATGATTTTTGAGCACTGCAAATGTAATAATTATGTTATAAATGGCATATATATATATATATATATATATATATATATATATATATATATATATATATATATATATATATATATATATATATATATATATACATATATATGAAAACAATGATTTGTACATGTACATACCTGTACATGTGCATATATCTTAACATTTTTGAATAAACATGGACTGAGGGTGCGAAGTTTGAAGCATGAAGTAGAAGGGATCACGGTAAACACATGATGAACACGTTAAACATATAATATCATCATCTCTAGAAAATGTAATGTATTTCATCTCAGTTTATGTACCGTATTAATGGTTTGTGTAATATATTTATGTGTCTTATAATGTAAAAATATGTGTGTGCATGTGAAGAAGACCAGCGAAGTAGCTGTTGACAATGTGAGGTGGCCACAAAAGCACTGTTCAGGACCTGCCACCGTGATGTACCGAGCCACGTTAAGATAAGACAGCCACTATTATGTCTTTGTTGCTCTCTGTCTTCGGGCTGCTCACTCCGAAAAACAAATGTGTCCTCTTAGCCGACTCCTGGGGCAAAACAAGGTAATAAGCTCATGTGAAAAAGTGACAAAGACCTAATTATCTTTTGTTTCGCGCAGCAACATCGCCTCATTTCATGTTGAGATCGCTTAAAGGGCTGGAGCGTTTTACAAGTCCGTGTAGAGGTTGAAATATGAAAATGATTGGAGTCTCTCTATCTGTGTTGATGTCTCATTAAGTGCCAGCTTTCGGCTCATCGATCGGTAAAGGCATTATCATAGCGAGCGACAGTGTAAACACAGGAAATGAAGTTTGTTCGCATTTGTTTGCCATGCTGATTCTGCAATGATTGTGAATAATATATGCCATTAATTACATTATATCGACCGTGGCAGAATGGTGACCTAGTGGTTTGAGAATCTGCCTCAGAGTTTTGCGGTTTGTGCTTTAAATCTTTCTTACTTGTATGAAGAAAACAACAGCTAACAAACACTTTGTTTTTTTCTTAAAAGTTTGAAAAGACACTGCACTCACTTTGAACATTCCAGTGTCCCTACAGAGTTGTGTAAAGAATGGAATTTCTCTTGGCAATACTGTCTAAAACAGGTTGGAGCCAACAATCTAATGAAAATTTCCACAAAAAGAGACCAAATTTGTTCTTCAAACTGTAAATTGCCCCTCCCAGTTGAAAATTTACTGTTAATCTAATACTCTTTGTCTATTTAACCAGATCACCTTTTTAATTATGATAGTCTCCTTAACCCTTTAAGGTCTGGGCCTATTTTGTCTGATTTTGCATGCCTTTGAAGTTGCCTTTATATTTCAAAGAAAGAATTGTTTACGATGACCTGGTTTGGTCCCTTTTTTTGTGACACCTTGAACTTCATGTCCAAACTGTTGTTTCCTTCACTAACCAATTATAAATCATCATTTTGGGCCCAAAAAGACCAAAAATTCCAAAATCGTTTTGTCAAAATTTTTAATATTGATGTCCAATTGACAACCAAACATGCGTAACGAACCGTTTTGAAACTTTGTAATATTTATTCAACATGTTAGGATGAACATTCAACCAAAAAAATTTAGAATAAATAGTCTTATATTTGACAATTCAACATAAACAACAGGTATAGCCATAGGCGTTTTTTGCCTTTATACATGCTCTAGTCAAAACAGGTTATATACAGCAGACCAAACAGTGAAGAACAGTGAAAAAATATATACCATCTAACACAAAAAGTGTTTAGAGGCCATCTCTTTATGAGTTTAGGTATTGCGGCCCATCACCTGATGAAAACTATGTACACACAATCAAGCTTCTTGAACACACATTTATATACACAAATTGAGAATGCTGATTGTGGGGGAAAAAATATATATATAACATTGGAAAAAAAAGTATTTTCAAAAATATTTACAATAAACAAGTTAAATTTTTGTCAGGCTTGCCACTCTGAAAAGCAGTTTCGTCCTGGAATTAGACACAGGGCTACATCACACAGCTCACACTTCCATGGGGTGTTGGTCCTCTTTCCACCCTTCCATTTTCATTTCACTTTACTTTCATTGTCACTATAAATGTACATGAAAAAAGTCAGTATTTATGAAAATAATAAAGTATAAAATAAAAATATATACAGCAATAAATAATAATGGAAATCTATATGTATGACAATAGAAAGAATACCATAGCTGAATATGTGCTACATCCCTAATCTTCATATAGAAAGTAGAACACCACAAATTATAAATTCCTGCCTGGGATACCCACAGTGCACGTACGACTTTGATCTGATATGCACATTTTATTATTATATTCACAAACACACACTTATATTGCATCAAAATTAACTTTGTCTTGCAATATAAAAAGAAACTTTCAAAAGAAACTTTTTCATCATAAAAAAAAAAAAAAGAGTGAGTTGGCTTACCTCTGCTCGTCGATGGCGTCACCCACGTGTTCAAATTCACTCGAGGACTCTTCCGAAGAAGACGATGATGACGAATTTGGACCATCCTCTTCCTCAAGTTGATCAAAAAGCACAATTTCTTGCGCTAAATTTAGTTTTCCGTTCATTGTCAAAGTCACACAAAGTCGCTGCTCGAACCAAACGGCCGTCGCTCGCCACCTCGCTGCTTCAGAACACTCCTCCCCTCTCGTTCGGTAGAACCTCGCGCGGCAGTTATATTTATAAAAAAAAAAAAAAAAAACGCATTTTGTGCTTCCACTGTGACTTCGAAAGGGTTCGTTTGATTTGTGTTTTTTTCATGGAGCTTCCGTTTTGAAAAAGGACAAGAAATGATGGAAATATAGACATAAACAAATGATCCATGCAGCGTTTTAATGTTTTTTTGAGAGGACAATAAAACTATAAAACTTAAATGACAATATCTCACGCTCTAGTTGGTCGATTGACTTCAAATAATAACGAGAGTAAACCGCAACTTCCGCACTTTAAAACGAGACCAACCAAAGGCATAAGGGTGACGTAATTAAAACGTGAGGGCGCTTCAAAGACGACGTGCGCTGAGGACGCGCCGGCGCGTCCTTCGACTCTCAAGGGTTAATTTAAAGTCCCACAGTCACCTAAGGGGGTACTATACTGAATTTGATAGATTGGACTTCACTGAGCCACAACCCGTCGTCGTTTTGTTTGTAAAATAAACCGAAGAAGCGTAAAACATACCGGTAGTTATTATCCCACTTTGTCTTCTGCTGTTGTCCATATGCCAGTAACTTGAGTGATGTATGCAATGGTAGGCTTTTTTTTATGTGCAGAGCCCTCATTTGGAAGCCCCTGCCCCTGAGTGGATCTCTCATGACTGTGGTACTCCCCAAGGTTTCTCATTTTCTCCCAAAGAGCTTGGAGTTTTTAGAGTTTTTCCTTGCCGACATGGAGGGTCCAAGGATGGGTGATGCCCAGGACTTGAACTTTATTTATTCATCTTTGTTAACTTCATTTGGTGTTTCTGACTGTGTATCATATTGCCTCTGCAAAGCCCTTTGAGACAACCTTGTTGTGATTTAGGGCTATACAAATCAAATTGAATTGAATTGAATTGAATTTGTGTAGTTTCATTGTTATGGCGGACAGCGTTATAGGTGTTTTGTTTTTGTGCCCCCAAGCAATTCACTTGTTTTTGTCGGTGCAACGTTTAATACATGTTGTGTACGAAACAATGTTTAATACATGTTGTGTAGGAAATTGCTCCAACATGAATACAGCGTTGCCTTCACATGCTCTCCTGGCACAGCCAGACCATTCTCCCTGTATTTTTCAAACACTGTGAGAAATAGTCTGGGACCCAGCCCATTAACGGCCTCTCGAACAAGTACAAAATCAACCGTCCAATCAGATTCGTTTATTTGTGTGATGTGTTCTTAATGAGTAACTTCACTCTTGCGCGCCGAAAGTCGTCTCTACAACGACACAGATGGCGAACGGGAGAGCAGAGAATATGTTCCAATCCGTGGTAAAACCAGTTTTAAATGACCAAAAACACATCAACACAAGTCATTGACAACAGTCAACATGGCTCGCGCTAGCCATGTTGAATAAACATATCCATTCTCCGCTCACGCTAATTACTTGTCGCTTTAACAACATCACGTCTGCCCGTTGCTGATTGGTCCACTCCGCTGTCTGTTTGCTGTGGCTTGCTCCGCCCTCGGAATTTGATACGCCGGACGGTCACCAGATTCAATCGCTGGAACAGCGGTGAGTATACCAGGCAAGATCCTTCCCACTTGTTAATTGGTAATTATGAATACTATGAATGAATAATATGAATTAATGTGCTTTTATTGTCATAGCGAAAACACAGAGCAGTCAAGGATTTCACTTTGGTTTGTTGCTTGGGCAAAAATGTTTTAGACCTATGTCCGATCACGTCATTTTCAAAGTACCGGAATCGGCAAAAAAATATCGGACATGCCTTTTTTTAATATATATATAATTTTTTAAATTAAATCGTTTTCTGATTGTATTTAACGTTACAGACATAATATGTTACACTCATCCAGAGTCTTTAGTTTAGGCTTGAGGTAGGGTTATCAAATTTATCCCGATAATGGCGGTAATTGTTTTAAAAATGTATCACGTTAAAATATTTAACGCAATTAATGCATGCGCTGCACGACCCACTCACGCATTGTCGCGCTCAATCTGTAATGGCGCCATTTTACCTATATAGAGAGCTAAAAGGCAGCGTAAAATGAGTAGAGTGAATTTTGGAAGCCTTTGGAGCCTTTTTGAATTGGCTAAAGCCTTACCTTCCCTCTACCTATGATTAGGAATATTGTGGGAAGCAATGTGGGGAAGCATGGTAGTAATTGATCTTTTTCTTAACGCCCGATGTTATTTCCCAACGCAGAGAAGATATATCAATTGGTAGCACTACGCACAGTCATGGTTCCACTTCCCATCATGCATTTGGGCATGGCTACAGTATCATTTACTGAAAGCTCAACAAATACACTAGATGGCAATATTTAGTCACAGTATACAAAGTCACATTTGTCCTTTAAGAATTACAAGTCTTTCTATCCATGGATCCCTCTCACAGAAAGAATGTTAATAATGTAAATGCCATCTTGAGGATTTATTGTCATAATAAACAAATACAGTACTTATCTACTGTATGTTGAATGTATATATTCGTCCGAGTTTTATTCTTTTTTTTTCTTAATGCATTGCCAAAATGTATATGATCGGGAAAAATTGTCGGGAATGATTGGAATTGAATCAGGAGCAAAAAAAAGCAATCGGATCAGGAAATATCGGGATCGGCAGATACTCAAACTAAAACGATCGGGATCGGATCGGGAGGAAAAAAAAGATGATCGGAACAACCCTAATTATAATAGTTCATCTACTACAACAAGGAGAGAATACATCAAAATGCAAACGTTAAAGTGAGTATGACACAAAAAGCATGTTTATTTCATATTTCATGTGGTGTTTTATGCTCCTGAATGAAATGGACCGCTTTGATGTGTGTGGAAGCGATTGTTTTATATAATCCCGCACCATGAAAATGAGTGACTTCCGGCTCCTGACTCGGGTTTAGGATGAATGTGAATGTGACGTCACCCGGGTCAGCATCTCACAATACAGCATTGCTTTATAGCATGTAGATGGATTGCGGATTCAGCTGATACAATACAGCATTGCTTTATAGCATGTAGATGGATTGCGGATTCAGCTGATTTTGCGGATTAATTTGTTCATTTTCGCATCACGCCAGCGCAACGGCTGCAGGCTTTTTTTGGCTGCACCAGGGAGAGGTGTGTGACCCTTTTTGGGTTTGAGAAAATTCCCGTTCACCTCGAGATCGGCCAAAACAAGTGTGCGAGTGAGTAAACATCGTGTTTTGTATTATGTCAAATACTGGGATCATTTTAACAGGGCGGTGGCTTGCATTTTGTGGCTGACATGCTCCTTGTCCACTCGGCCGACGACCAGCGAGCACGCTGGGAGAGCACTATACTCGGCTTATTGCCCTCTTCATGTGCCTGGTCAGAAATTGCAACTTTGTGTTAAAAATGGCCGCGAATACAGCGATTACAAAGTACGCAATGCAAACTTTCTTTAAATAAAGGACTACTTACCTACGCTTGATAATGGATGGGCATGTAGAAAAACTCTCCTCAATACGTTCTGCCGTGTTAGCTGCACAACAACTGCAGCTGCTCTCGTATGACTCTCGCTGTTTACGTGTTTGCGGTGTTGTAAAGCATTATTTTAAGCCATATTCGTGTTGACCATGTGGCAGCTACGCACTCTTCCGACATCGGCCGGTTTGTCCGGCGGTCTTTGTCCAGCTGCTTGCCCACAAACGAGCCCTCTTCCCTCAGCAGGGGAACGACGAGCTCTAACTTGCTTGCCGCCAGGCGGGTTGCCAATCGGCAAAGACAATTGATAACCCCGCCGCCATGTGGAATTATCCGGGTTGTGTGATTTTTCACTTCGAAGACTTTGAAACATCACTCGGTTCGGGTTAGCATGTTGGCTAGCTGTCACGCCTCTTGGTTTGTTTACATTCTCCGAAGCAGGTGCAAGGAAAGGACAAAAGCCTGACTTACTACGGTGGCATAAAATATCGTTCGGAAGGTGCGACAGTAAAGGTGAAGTCGATAGTTTTGACCATTATGGAGTAATTTTGCCATGTCATACTGAATAAATGCATTTTTATTATTTCATATTCTATTTAGCATAAGACTTATTTGTCATGACCATACCATTTATTTAGCTATTGGGGGAAAAATACTTGGATTAAAAGAATATCCTGCAAAAATTTTGGAGTCGAGAGACTGAAACAATGACATTTTGCGGGTCTCTTCGTTGCATTTTCCTCGTTCTGAATAATTCCCCCTCAAAGGGCTGAACAACAAAACAGATGAAACCATTTTCCTGCCGACATCATCTTCCTGTTGGGGACGCTAGAGCCCTATAATGGTAGGCGTGGCTAACCGGCAGATTAAAAAACGAATTTCTCGTCATCTGTGCTTTGCAAAATTTTTGTATAAAGTCGAATCGTCTCAAATTTACATAATAATGCTATTTAAGACTTTTTTTCTCCTGTCGTACGCACAGTACAAGTTTTTGTTTGTAAATGAACATTTTAGCAAACACTTAGTTACTGAAGAAGAAAAAAGTAGATTTTTTCACAGGTTCTTTTATTCTCTTAATGAACAGGAGATGATGAAACACAATTCAGAAACAAAAAGGAAGCAATCGCCACTTAAGCTAATAATATTTATTAAGGAAAGAATAATTAAAAGCTGGCCATAGCCAGGACAAAATTCCTCGAGTGCCCCAGGTGCCTTCGAGAAGATCTGCCCCGACCTTTCAACGCATACATTTTGTTATTCCAAATGCGAATAGGCAGGCCCATATGTTACGCCCAAGCCTGCGTACGGAGATGTTGCCTCATCTGGTCTCAAGCCCGTACCGCTCTTTTAAAGTCTGTTTCTGGTTATGCCATTAATGTCCCGTCCCCAGCATAAAGTGTACATGCAGGTTATGCTGTAATAGCGTCCCTACCAATGTTGAGACCAAACCTACGTCCTTGTGAGTGACGTATGACTTTATACGTGGCCACTCCTCCTACTGGACCCAAAAGTTCATAGGTTTATATGTATAATTTGCTGTACGTTGATATTAGGGGAGCTACTTGGTACTGCTGACTTAAAGGAGACATCACCATATCATATATTTCTATGACTGCTGAGGTACTGGTTTGTGTGTATGTATGTGGTTTTTGTTTCCTATATTTTTGTCTTTTTCTTTTTGGTTACTGTCCCCGGGTTACTGTCTCATTGCTGAAGATGTATGCCAAATTTAACTTCTGTAACTGGAAAACTATTAATAAAGAACATGTTGAACAAAATATATATACACATATGTGATAGTCTATGTACATAGAGGATATGGTCAGACAATATTTTGACAAATAATTCCTTCCCAACGGCACATACAACAAATAATATGCACGCCCCCACCTGCAGCCGCTGTGCCGAGGTAACACATAATAAGTTGAATCTTGAGTGTATGTGTGTGCCTCCTAAACCTCAGTTGTCTTACTATTTTTCTCGTGAAGTTGCCTTTGTCTTTGTGCAACTCTCTAAATTGGTCGACCGCCCAGTCTTGCCTGTTAACCAGTGTAGGCTAGCCTCTTGCCATAAATCAATTAATAGATGTGGCGACCAGCACACAACC
Source organism: Corythoichthys intestinalis (assembly GCF_030265065.1). Taxonomy (NCBI): domain Eukaryota; kingdom Metazoa; phylum Chordata; class Actinopteri; order Syngnathiformes; family Syngnathidae; genus Corythoichthys; species Corythoichthys intestinalis. Next base: position 41,780,182 of record NC_080399.1, read on the forward strand.
ACTTTCTGTAGGAAAAATAAATAAAACTATACATTATAGCTCAATATTTAGTCATGTGTTTGCATGTTTAATACTTGTAGTGCTCCTTCAGGAGAATGTTGCTGCTTAACAAAAACTAATAAGAATCAAAATGACCACACACAAAAAATATACTCTAATACCCCAGCTGACGGTGAGGAAGGAGAGGAGTCAGGAATGGCTTGACTCACTGTAATGTGGCAACAAGAAAAAACAAGAACAAATTACAGCGGACTGCTGCAGAGTGCGACCGGTATCACCAGCTCCCAGCACGTTCTTTCTCACTTTACTCACTCGCTTCCCCACAAGCGCACAAGTCCCGAGTGTCTCTTAAAGGGACCGCACATAGTTATGGACATTACAGTATACAATTTGAAACTCCCCCGAAGGAAGTGAGACTGAGTGCATAGTAGAAAGTGAATACTGTAATATACTCCAAGAAAACTGTAGGCTCCCTCGTTTGAGTATGGGCACACAGATACACTGTTATGACAAAAAGTTCAAAGCAGGCTACAAGTATCATTTATTTGCTAAATGCCAAACATAAAATTAGTTGTGTAGGATGCCGGCAGTGGTTCACATCTTATTTACATGATAGGGATTTCTTTGTGTCAATCAGAAGCCATTAGTCAGAACGAACCAAATTTACGTGTGGGGTGCATCAAGGGTCCATTCTTGGACCACTCTTATTCAACATCTATATGCTTCCCCTTGCTCAGATCATGGAACAGTATGACATCTCCAATAACACCTTTGCAGATGACACACAACTTTACATTTCTGTGTCCCCACAAGATTATAGTCACTTAGTCTCCCTGAGTAAATGCATTCATCAAATCAATGAATGGATGTGCCAGAATTTTCTCCAGTTAAACGTGGAGAAGACAAAAGATCATTTTTGGGCCAAAAAGGAATGGTCAAAGATAAGCACGCACCTTAGCACAATGTCACTCAGAGCTACAAATCAAGTCAGAAATCTTTGCGTAATTATTGACTCAGACCTAAAATTTGATAGCCATATAAAATACGTCACTAAATCTGCTTAGTACCACCTAAAAAATGTAGCCAGAGCTAAGGAGCTTCTGAGTCAACAAGACATGGCAAAACTTATGCATGCATTCATTTTCAGTAGATTGGACTGTTGCAACGGTATATTTACAGGTCTTGATAAAAAAAAATCAGTCAGGAAGCTGCAGCTAATACAGAATGCTGCCCCCAGAGTCCTTACAAATACAAGGAAACTGGACCACATTACACCGGTTTTGAAATCATTACACTAGCTTCCAGTGAGTCAAAGGATAGACTATAAAATACTACTGCTAGTCTACAAAACACTTAATGGCCTTGGACCAAAATTCATGCTTGATTTGTTGGATCCCTATGAAAAATCTAGACCCCTAAGGTCATCTGGAATCTGTCTACTGTATGTTCCAAGAACAAGAACCAAGCAGGGTGAGGCAGCATTTATTTAGTATGCTCCTCACCTCTTGAACAAGTTACCCGAACCTCTGAAGTATGCGCAAACTGTTAGCTCTTTTAAATCAGGGCTAATAATACTTTTGTTTATCTCAGCATATCCATAACTGTCGATATATTTCAAATTTCCATCTATTAGCTTTTAATTCATTTTGTGATTTATTTCCATTTCTGATTTAAAATATTATTAGTTTTTTTTTCTTTTTTTTTTTAATGTGATTTTTAGGTATAATTTCATTTCCTGTTTCGGCTGTCTTTGTTTTAATTTTCTCTTGTTTAATGTGATTTTTATGATCTTTGTGTGATGTAGAGCACTTTGAATTGCCTTGTGTTGAATTGTGCTATACAAATAAATTTGCCTTGCCTTTAAGAAGGCAATTTTGTTGAGACTAAAGTAAAGAAGCATTTGAGCATGCCTTAGTTCACAAGGCTAACTTTTGTATAGCTGGCACGGGACTAATCCCCAATCAACTTTCTCCCTGTGGAGAAATGGAAGGATAGAAAAATGGATGAGTATAAGACACAATAACAGCGTAAGGCACAAAAGTGAGCCAGAGACATCATAGCTGTTGGCTGCATCCTAAATCACAAGCTGCACCTCAATCAAGACTTCCTAATTAGGGGCAATTAAGCAGTAATTGAGCGAGTCAGACAGCAGCCGGTCTCTCTCTCTCTCCCTCTCGCTCCCTCTCCCACTCATCATCCCTCCATGTGTGTTTTTTTGTCAAAGCACAATGTTCATGGCAGCCTGGAGGCCAAATGACATTCTTTATTTGGTAGGTATATTCTCAGGATGTATGTTGATTTTTGGAACCGGATTATAGATTTTTTTTTCCAGCAGGTGTGATTAGATTAATTGCACTTAAAATTGCTATGCCTCAGTTATTCATGGACGGGTGACAATTAAACTTGGTAGGTACATTCTAGGGATGTAAAAGCATTAATCCACAGAGCCTGATTTTTATTTCATTTTTTTTGTCTCAGTGCTGATGAATCAGATTGATAAATTGCGTACTTATTGTTGCACATGGGTTCCAAATTAGCCAGTTGAGGTATGTGCGCTCTTTGGTTGTGTTGTGGTGTCATTTGTACTCTGGAGTTGCCTGGAGTGAGTGATGAGTAGGTCTGAGTTTATTTAGGCCCTGCTCAGTGCCTATATACTGGAGTCCACACTGGTGGATAAGAAATAGTCTCCCGCCATGTACAGTGGGGCAAATAAGTATATAGTCAACCACTAGTTGTGCAAGTTCTCCCACTTAACAATATTAAGGAGGCCTGTAATTGTCAACATGGGTAAACCTCAACCATGAGAGACATAATGTGGGGAAAAAAACAGAAAATCACATTGTTTGGTTTTTAAATAATTTATTTGCAAATCATGTTGGAAAATAAGTATTTGGTCAATACCAAAAGTTAATCTCAATACTTTGTTATGTACCCTTTGTTGGCAATAGCGGAGGCCAAACATCTTCTGTAACTCTTCACAAGCTTTTCACACACTGTTGCTGGTATTTTGGCCCATTCCTCCATGCAGATCTCCTCTAGAGCAGCGATGTGTTGGGGCTGTCTTTGGGCAACACGGACTTTCAACTCACTCCACAGATTTTCTATGGGGTTGAGATCCGGAGACTGGCTAGGCCACTCCAGGACCTTGAAATGCTTCTTACTAAGCCACTCCTTTGTTGCCCTGGCTGTGTGTTTGGGATCACTGTCATGCTGAAAGACCCAGCCACGTCTCATCTTCAATGCCCTTGCTGATGGAAGGAGATTTTCACTCAAAATCTCTCGATACATGGCCCCATTCATTCTTTCCTTTACACAGATCAGTCGTCCTGGTCCCTTTGCAGAAAAACAGCCCCAAAGCATGATGTTTCCACCCCTATGCTTCACAGTGGGTATAGTGCAATTCAGTATTCTTTTTCCTCCAAACACGAGAACTTGTGTTTCTACCAAAAAGTTCTGTTTTGGTTTCATCTGACCATAACACATTCTCCCAGTCCTCTTCTGGATCATCCAAATGCTCTCAAGCTAAACGCAGACGGGCCTGGACGTGTACTTTCTTCAGCAGGGGGAAACGTCTGGCAGTGCAGGATTCGAGTCCCTGGCGGCGCATTGTGTTACTGATAGGAGCCTTTCTTACTGTGGTCCCAGCTCTCTGCAGGTCATTCACTAGGTCCACCCGTGTGGTTCTGGGATTTTTTCTCACCATTCTTGTTATCGTTTTGCCGCCACGGGGTGAGGAGAGAGTTGAAAGTCCGTGTTGCTCAACCACAGCCCCAAAAAATTCCTGCCTGGAGGAATGGGCCAAAATACCAGCAACAGTGTGTGAAAAGCTTGTGAAGAGTTACAGAAAACGTTTGGCCTCCGTTATTGCCAACAAAGGGTACATAACAAAGTATTGAGTTGAACTTTTGGTATTGACCAAATACTTATTTTCCACCATGATTTGCAAATAAATTCTTTCAAAATCAAACTGTCATTTTCTGTTTTTTTTCCCACATTCTGTCTCTCATGGATGAGGTTTACCCATGTTGACAATTACAGGCCTCTCTAATATTTTCAAGTGGATGAACTTGCACAATTAGTGGTTGACTAAATACTTATGTGCCCCACTGTATGAGTGAAGGGCAAAATCCTGGCTCTTGTTTGTGTTTATGCACCAAACAGCAGCTAAGAGTACCCAAAGGGAAAATACCTTAAAATTTTAAAACTTTGAGATCTGTGTAATCTTTTATCACTATGAAGGCCCAAGTACACCAGATGCATGATCGTTGCGGTTTCGGTCCGACTCCGGTAAAAAATAGCGCCGGAGCCAATCCGTTCCCATTATATCCTATTGTTCAACGTATACTGGCCGCGTCAGTGCTCCGGATTGACTGCGAACCACCTCCGGCGTGCCGCATGCCCGCCGGATGGTATAGGCTATTTTCTATTTTTGCCAGACAGGCATCCGACAAAATAGGCGGAGCTGGGCCTGACGTCAAAAGCCCAGGTGCCTAATCACGGTTTAAACACGAGCGAAGATGGATGATGAGCGCTTCATCATGGAGGTGGAAACTGGAAAGTCACAAAGTAATATACAATGCAGCAGATTGTTATTATAAGGACAGCATTAAAAGCGAAGCTGCAAGGTGTCCTATTATGTGTGTTTTTCTGGCAATGATATCAAACACACGGCGTGCTGACAACTTTGAGCGAAAAAAAAAAAAAAAAATCTGGAAGTGGTTCCACTGCAGAAATTCTCGTGCCCGGCGCACACACAATGTGGTTTGTATACAGAGTCGAGGGGTGAAAGTACGAAAGAGAAAAAAAGAGACCCACAAGTTTCGACCTGGTGGTCTATTCAAGGCGTTTCTCTTTCTTTCCTACATTTCACTTGACTCTTCATAGAAAAAACAACAGTTTGCGCTGGGCACAGGAATCTGCAGTGTTGAGACACCAATTCCAAGTACGCTGTTTTTTAGTTCGTGTAGTATAGAATTCACTATCCATTTTATAAATATTACAGATTATTTAACAGTTGTTTATAACAGCTCTATGAGATGTTATGTGCCATAAATTTTAAATGTGCACAAAGATATAAAACCACCGACACAACCAAGGTAATAGCCCCCCTTCCCCCCACACACGGAGCCCTGATCTCAACATGATGCAGTCAATCTGGAATTAAGAGACAGACACAACTAAAATATTGTAGCGTCGCCGGGGCTGTCATCGATGGGTTAATTTATGCACCAACGCGGGGCTGTCATTGGTGTGCTAGTGCACCATAGCGACGCTCCGATTGGTGGACTAGATAGCGTCAGTGTATATACTGTAGTTGTTGTTTTTGCATTGGTGAGGTGGCGGGAAGTTAATAAAGAAAAAGAGGGTAAAGGCGTTGAAGCTCGTGTGTTGTTTTCACGGCCAAACTTCCGCTTGGCAAACGTTACAATATCAATATGTAAGGAAAAAAAATGTGCTCTCTTACTGCTTCTCTGATGAGAACAGACTCCGTGTGTTTGTCGTTGTTTTAAATGGCACGAGGGGACGGAGTAGGCGGACCACAGCCGTGCGCAGCCGGTATTATTAGCCTGTTTTTGACGTACTGCGTGGCACGCAGTCAACACTGAGCCGGACCGGAACAGCAACGATCATGCATCTGGTGTACTTGGGCCTTGAGTTATCACTCCGGCATTGTAGTGTGTTGGCCAGTCTTACATTCCTCAACCATGTGTGTCTCAGCCTTAATTGGATGGTGTGTGAACATGGTGAAAAAGTCCTGGAATCACTCAAACCTCCTTTTCCCCCTGGTTTGAGCAGACGGCAAAGCCGATGGAATAAACCCCTGCTGATAGAATTCGCACTTTGGCGTGACAGCTTGATACCACCGAAATTAGAGTGGAATGAAATCTTCGCTGTGAGCGTCTGGCCTGCTTCACTTTGCTTTATGTTGCTTTGCATACATGCCGACTGGACTCAGGCAGAAGTGGGCGAAGCTGGCTCTCTGACTCACTTTCCCACTTGGCTGATTTTATATCAAAATGGGAGACCTTTTTGATCAACTGCTTACCGAGGTGCTTGATTAAGAAGTATAGAAAATTAAAGTTTTAATTCATCATTCAGCATCCAAATAGTGACTTCTTAAATTGGGTTAAATTTGTATTAAAAGGACGATGAGCCTGTTTGCATTTGGAAACGCTGCAAAGACGCAAATAAACGTTTGAGGAGGATGCTGGAAAAGTACTGACCTGATCAAGGGTATCGGTTATCTGCAAAGATCTCAAGTGAAGGTGACATTCTGTGCTGCAATACATCCCCAAGTTTTTTTTTTTCCTGGCATTTCAAAGTAAATGTATGGCAGTATATCGTTTTTGTCTGCACCCATTCTGAATTCTGTATCTGGATTTATGAACTTTGTTCGTTCTGCGACTGATGAGTTTAATTAATTTCATCACTGGAATCTTTACTAAACACAGATGTTCTTAAGTAATCTTTCCACATTACCATGAAAGCAAATACAATTAGACTGCTCTAGCAATTCCCCTGAAATAACAAAAAATCTTAGAATGTTGTTATTCAATCAGAAAAATAGCATTCCACACAATTTAACTTTAAACCATATGATAAGGGGTAATAGCTAGTAGTCATGCAAACGTATGCTGAATCGCTGACAACTAGTGATGGGACGAAATGGGCCGAGGTTCCGAAGCTTGTGTCGAGTAATGGGAGGGGTGTTTCCACGAGGCTTGTAGCGAGGCGCGCGTCATTTCGGCAGAACCCGGAAATGATGACGTGAGAAGCCTCGCCGGCCGGCTGAAGCTGATATATGCTTCGGAAGTGATCCGACGTTCGGCGCGCATTGCAAACACAGTAGGCTACAGACTACGGTATAAATTGGTTGCAAAACGCAATGGCGATCGCCTGTTATCTCACATTTTGTGCATTTCGGGCTCCTGTACTTGTTACATGATCTGTGCGCAACAGTGCAACCAGTGCAATCTTTTTTCGAGCCTTGTCCTTTGCTTGCGATGGAAATTGCGCAAAAAAAAAAAAAGCGATCCTCCCCTGTATGGGAACATTTTCATTTGATTGCTTTCAATAAGGTAAGGGAGAAGAACTACATTAATATAAATGTGAGTGTGTGTACCTATCTGAACCAAACATCAACAGAATGAACAATCCATTAGTGTACTGGGAGGCACAAAAGAATACCTACCCAAATTTATAAAAACTGACACTCACATTTATCAGCACCCCAGCTTCATCTGTGCCTTGTGAAAGAAGAATATTTTCTAAAGCTGGTGAAATATTGTCCAAAAAAAAGAAACCGTTTAAAGCCAGCCACTGTGGGAAAACTATTATTTCTCAACAAAAATGAATAACAAATTATCCTTAGTACTTGTTTTGTTATTTTTGTTTTGTTATTTTGTTCACATACTAAATTACTAACATAAGCACATTCATATCTTTCTCATAATCAAATAACCATTGAATTCTTAACAATGTTGACCTCTTGGGCTTGTAGACCACTTGATGGCGCCATAGAGTAAATGAAGCACAATGAAGCTTTGCTACATGTGCAAACCAATTGGCTGCAAAGCTTCATTGCTTCATAAGGCTTCATTTGGCCATCACTACTGACAACCTGACACTGAATGCTATGTTTTCATGCCTTATATACAGAGTAAGTTGTTCTTTGTGACACATTAAAGAGCAAACTGTCCTTGTGACGGAAACCTTTGTGATGCATGAGTGTGATGCAATATTGCGCCACATGACAGAACAGACTTTGTGATGGAAGCCCGATGCAATATCAGGCAATGTACTAGCGCATGAGCGCACGTGACAGACCCTCCTCTCAAGGGACGGCTCCAGAAGTCCAAAGAATTTTGCCCACTGAGGGCTTCTAATCCACCGACCCGTCAGAGTCCATGGGCTCATCCACCGAGGGCATTGGCTCAATCTCCTCCTCGCCACTGAAGGAATCAGCTACCGATGGCACAGGGTCGGGTTCAGAGTCGGAGTCAGATTGAGGCATGGGCACAGGGTTGGTTTCAGAGTCAGAGTGCGATGCAGGCCTGGGCTGAGAGCAAGCCGCTTTAGGTCGACCCCGCCGGACGTATGGTTGGTCCAGATGGAGGCGGTGGAAGTCTGATATGAGGGTCCGATCTACAATCTGCCCAGCTGGAACCCACATCCTCTCCACAGGACCATATCTTTCTCTGTCCAACAGATATTGGAGGCCCCTGCACCGGCAGTGTGACTTGAGCAGGTGTCAAACTGTTTGACAGGACACCCGTCCACCAGGCGAGGAGGGGAGGGGGTGCTGCATTTGGGACCAGGGGGCTTTCATGGACTGGCTTTAGTTTGGAGACATGGAAGGTTGGGTGAACCTTCATAGACCTGGATAGTTTGCGTTGGACAGCTGATGGGCTGATGATCTTCTCGATGGGAAACGGACCAACGAACCTAGAGGGGCAGGTCCCGGGAAGAAAGCCATACCTTCTGGCCCACTTGGTATGCAGGGGCTGCAGTCCGTCGTCGGTTGGCTTTAATAAGACCAAACGGACTGGATACATTTCTCAAAAATAGCTGGTTACTACATAAAAATGAAATAAGTTAAAAAATTATTTTCATAGGGAGAAAGTCATTTTTCAAAATGCTTCCTTCATTTCAAGGAAATTTACAGTGGTTGTGTTTTTGTGCATAGGCTGCAAATATACTTTTTTAAAAATGAAGTAGAAAATAAATACATTTTAATGAATAAATGCACAAAATGCACAGTTGAATTAAAGTTGACAGTAGAAAACATACAGGAAGACACCTCTCTAGGCAGCTTTCTACTTGATTTTCACAGGTTAGAAAGTTCAAGTTCAAGTGTCATGTTTATTGTCCCCTAAGGAGGGGAAACTTATCTTACAGCAGGTGAACACACGGATACACAACAACAGATAACACATACACATAAAATAACAAAGACCACGATTTAAAAAATGCTATGAACAGCTTTGCCTCTCGGTCCGAGAATTGTGCAAATTTAGCAGCCCAATCGCACTTGATAAAAAGGAGTTCTTTGTCCTGTTGGACTTAACACACAGTTTAATATTATGCTAACTCTGATGCAGGTCGGACTTTCAGTAGCAAAATTAGTGGCATGTTCCCAACCTCCACAACATCGACATATTTTTACGTTACTTTCAGTGGCTGCCGCTGCTGCTAGCCGGAAAAAAAAAAACCTTCTAATATCAGTCCTCTTCAAAGGGGGCAGAGGAGGCAAAATATTGACATGTATTTCTGTTGGGATTGTGTGAAAGTGGGGGTTTTAGGCATCAGCCAATCAAACGTGTGTTTGAGGGGAAAAAAATGGACCGGCATATTCAGCAAGTGAAAAGGGGTGAACATAAGTCTGAACATAATAACAGTAATTCATTTAATAATGATAGGGTCAATTCTATCCTAACAACACAAGGGAAGACAATCTAAACTACCTTTATAGCTGAACTCATTGTAAAATTCAAATAAGGTTGCTTAAAAGTTGGTAGTGTTATGTCCCTAACGTCCCTATGCAAACCTACGCCCTTGGTCACTCATGAAGTAAAACCTACACTTTTTTTTATAATGTAATGTGTGTATGTGGGAAAATGATTCCATAAATGGTGTTATTATCATAATATGGCAGGTTGTGAAATGTTATTTTTTTTAAAAATAACATGTGAGTATGTAACCTGTGTTGCATGGATCCGCACCACGCGACGCGATCCGTACCCCTTGGACAGGTCAGGACTCGAACCCGCACACATGACGCTTCCAGCACGGCAGGTGGGTGCTCTGATAACAAAGCCAAAAGCCTGGGCTACCAGCTTTAGCTGCCAGCGCACACACATGAAGGCATCTGGAGGGAGGTTTCCACATACCGTACACAACGGACCTGCTTGTACCCTTTATACGTAATCAGGGAGGGAACAGAAAATGTGTTTTCTGTAACATGAAAAAGGGTACTTATTATGCTTGTGTAATTTGGACATTCTCCTAAAACTTTCACTCTCCAAACCACCTTCAAACTATCCGAACTCTCAACTGATCGCAACTCTCCTTCAGACACCCACATTTTCAATGTAGCCAGAGGTGTTGATAGACTGCAGAGAGCTGACAAACCGCGCAGTAAATCTAAAGCACTCCCTGAAGCAATCACGTGGTACAGCTGGGCAGCGAGGCTTCGGACGTCATCATTTTCGGGACCTCCCCTAAATTAAGCGAGCCTTGGTAAGTGCTTCACGGAAAAGTCCCTTCATTACTCGACACGAGCTCCAAAGGCTCGGTGCACCTCGTTATATCACTACTGCCTACCAACACCAATAAAACCTTGTGTTCGAGATACACAACTGGTTGTCCCGTCTCATACCTGACCGTAAGAATTGGAGAAAGGAGAGAAAGAAAAGATGTTTTACTTCTCTTTGCTAACATACAACATTTTTTTGCATGGATATCAGCTAATCGGGCAGTGTGTTATAGAAAATAGGAGTAAAGATAAAATCAGTTTAGGTCTATTTTGGTTTGTGTGTGATATTCAACACAAGAAATGATGGTGTATCCAAATTTGGTCATGTTCATGATTATTTCACATTCATACATTTGTACATTTTGTAAATTACTCAGACGACAATGTCAGCCTCTCTTCAGCGATTCTATGAGTTTCTTGGAAAGTGATGTTTTGGAGTGAGAATAGATAAAGTGGTGTATAAAATGTTAATCTATCTTTCCTGAGGAAAAGCAAGAAAAATGATTCCAGATTTTTCACATTTTAACGATGTGCAAGCTAAGTTAAGTACTTTTTGTCCCCCATAACTGTATAATGAGGAAAAAAAGCAGAATTTCTCTGATTCATTTAGTCTTCTTCCAGGAATGGAAGGCACAAGGTTTTGTGTCAGAGCAAGCTGAACCAATCATTTCATCCATTTTTCTCCCTGCAGTGATCACGTCTGAGGGATTTTAATGAACGCAAAGGTCAAGTCGGATGCGTCCGTCGTTTTACACACGGTGCGTGAACAGTTCAATAAATGAATTCACGCAAAATGCCAACTTGGTTTATTGCATCGGGGCCCAAAACAGTCTCATTACGGCATCGCTAATGAGAAGGGCAAAACACAGATGCTAAATATAGTTCGCAGCATACTATATTTGCATACAACCCCATTGGGAAAGGCAGCCTAGTTAGCCTCACATTCGTGTTGGACTACAGTATCTGGCACGATTTTCAGATAAGAGGCTGAGTGTGCTTTCATCCAGCTTTTGCTTTCTCTCCAAACCTGAAATATAAAATAAAAGTTAAATGTAACACTTTATATTTGGTTACTATAGACCCTACTCACCTACGTCACAAATGGGCGTGTCGCTGTTTCCGGCCGCCATATCGTACCTATTTTTTAGACCTATTCTCATTGTTTTCAATTAGTCGAGCAAGTTATAGAGCAATTCATGGAAGCCCCGGTGTTATCTGACGCTGTAAACTCATTGGATGCGTTGCATAAAAGGCGTTACGTGGAAAAGCTTCAGTTTATCCATTCGCCAGATCCGTATTTGATGCCTAAATCGATGTTTTTCGACCCGCTGGCTTCGCCTGACATCTGCTATCCTGATATTTACAACTATCTTGTCCACACAAAATCAGCCTATTCTCACGAAAGTTTGAAAAACTTTAAGAGCTTGGAGGCTTATAAATGCTACGCTGCTGGTTGGGTGAAACAGGTCCTCGTACACGAAAATTCGGCAGGAATCTTGTGCTCGGAAGGTGAGTTACGAAATTTTCAATTCAAAATCTTTTGTTCTTGCTAACATCCACTGTCAAGTCTAATGTATTTCATATCATTTGTCAATGGAGCTAGGGCTTTTAATGTTTATATGGTTTAGCGATAGCACTCTCACTACATACATATATAATATGTAATAAATATGAAGTGCGATAGCACTACTCGAGATTGTCCCTAGTTGAATTTATTTTTTGGCTTTTGACCTCAATAGTGAAATTGTAAATTAATTGTATGACAATTGTCTGATTATCCCCTTATAATTATATATTTTCAGGTAGTTCATTCACAACGTCTGAGTGTATGCTGTCGGCGATTAGCCTAGCAATGATCTTAATTGTGGTTGTCAGCCAAAAACCCTCTAAATATATATTAAATGCATCTTACCAGATATAAAATGACTACTACATAATCTGTGGTAGTCGTTTGGAGCCCAGTTTTCTCGTCGAATTGCCGCAGTCAATCTCGGTCTTCTCTTCGGGTCTCTCGGAATACGGTAAAAATTCAAGTCTCTCCGTCTATCTTCTCTGTTTTTGCAACCGACCGCCACACACGACTTCACCATTTTGATTATTAATGTTAACGAGCAGAAAAACACGCCATAATAGGAGGAATTTACGAAGCGCTAATGCATTAACATGACGAGTATACGGACTCCATGGCGCGGGGGCGTGGCTGTGACGTCACGTGAGTAGGGTCTATAACAATCTTTCTGAAATGATCGACCAGACCAAATAATTTTAAAACTCTGCTATCTTACTGCAAACATATTATGCAAAACACCAGGTACGGGCTAAAATAATTCAACATCAGTGTTACGCTGAATATTTACTCATACATAAAAGCTACTTCAACTGACATGGATCAGCATCACATACAAAGAAAGCATAAAATAATACTTCCAGGTGAGGGCTGAATACTGTATTTTAACTTCAAACCCTGTGAAATAGTCAAGTGTAACATTTTAAAGACATTTTTGATTCTGGAGGTAAACTGACAGTTGGACAGTATCTGGGCTGTCTGATCATGAATAATTACCGGGAAAATCTGTTGACGTCCAGTCTGTTCTGTCACAGGAGACTGCTGTGGGCTCAATGGTCCAAATGACAGCACGCAAACGTCACAATATTAAGTAGGCCAACACTTGCGCAATCTTTCCACTGAAATTTTGATGTTTTCTTGTGATCAGGTTTTTGTTCATCCCTAAGAATTTGTTTTTAATTGGTACTTTTTCTCACTAAATTATTTAATTGTAGTACTGTTTTCCCAACTGTGTTAACGCTCTTATTTTGAAAAAATAGTTTGTAATAGTTTGCAAATGATTTTGCTTAAAAGGTTACTCTTTAAAGTTAAGATGCCTAAATTTTATTTCAGATTTGGTCATGTAAAACTGCCATTATATTACATTGTTTTAAAACATAATACAGTGATCCCTCGCTACTTTGCGCTTCGAATTTCGCGCCCTCAGTCTATCGCGTATTTTTTTCAGTCAAAAGAAATATATAGTACATGTACATAAAAAAATAAGATAATTGAGAAAATATGGTGTAAAAGCTGCCTGTTTCCTAGCAGAAAGCAAGGAGAGCCCGTCCAACTCAAAATCCACCGCTTTGATTCGCTGGCCAGCTTCACTCGGGAATATTGCAGGCTGTTTGGCCGAGACGTTTGACCTTTGGCCATATATTGAGAGGGTTACAACATTCCCATAGGGATCCATTTTACTTCCGGGTTATGGAGCCTCGGGTAGTTCCAAACATGGCTTCGACGAGGGCGGACCGCATTCATACGAATGGCTGGCTGTAAAGTATATTCGGAGGTAAGTTGATGAAAAAAAATGATCCCTTTTGAATTTTCAACAGTCTGTATTCTATCCTTGGCGCTTTATGAAGTATATGTTGAGCTTTATTTGTACGTAGGTGTGTGGCTTAATTATATATATTGGTTGACGAGCGATTTTCTCCTACTTTTTAAGATGAGTCTGTGAACTACGACTGTATCGCCAGGGATAAATTCATTAAGTCACTACCTCTTTTAAATTGTCAACTCTTCCAGAGGCCCTTTGTGACATACACACTCATCTGTATTTTTGAGTATTGGTAGACGACCAGCTTTCACGTGCTTATTAGCTTGATTTTGTAAGCTTTGAAGTAAGGTATCCCCCTCATGAAAGAGTTCCAAGTCAATGCATGACAACCTGTATTCTTTACACCAAAATGTTTGACATTGTCATATTTTAGAGATGTATATAGATTGAAAAGTTATATCAACAAATAATAGACACAAATTTATAATAAAAAAAACTAATTTCATGCTGTTGTTTTTTTAGGTTACATTTGTATGATCCACATCATGCTGCTGGTGGTGCCTGCTGATGGTGACTGCTGGCTGTGGGCACTAAGCCCATTTTTAAATAGTAACGAACAAAAAAAGCCTTTTATTTCATGTTTTGACGTCCTACCATTGCCATCCATTTTTTTCTGCTGCTCTTGGTCCTTAGGGAAACCATGGTGCACAACCAACCATCACAGGCCACTGATCTATAAAATGTTAGGCGTAAACAATGAACCATGACCCCAATTTGACCAATTGTTCAATAAATAATGTGATTTTCTTTATCAAAGGGTAATAAGTTGTTATTGTTATACATTACACCATGTTGAGGAAAATCATAACAGGTTGTTCCTGTTTTGTAATCATTTTGTGTTGCTTGGGTCCAAAATGAAAAATGCTTCTGAAGAGGTACAGGTTTGGTTTTGCTAAAATTGGAAGCTATATTCAAAATTTAGTTAAGTTATGCAGGAAATATTTGTTAAATGTTATTTCTTTGTGTTTCGGGTCAAACTAAGTCTGTAAAATTAAAAGGAAAATGTACACACACACACACACACCCACACACACATATGTATAAAGCAGAAAACACTCAGGTGACATGAAGTTCCACTCTGAGACCCCCAATTTAGCCAACTTTCAAAATTGTCCAATATGCACGTGTGATACATCATTGGAAAGCTTAAAATCTCAATTTTCTTGGGGAAGAAAAATTTTGAACAGGAGGGCATTTAAATTTATTTATTTTTATTTTTTTTTTAACAGCAAAACCCTATCTGTAGGTGAGAGCACGCGAGAGCAGAGTTACAGACGCCATGACTTTAACGTGATATTATCGCGCACTAACCTTGTTTCGATACAAAAACTCCATGTAGCATGTATCAATGAGTGTTATGACATAGCCGTGAATGGCCACAGCTGGATTTTGGGGGGATTTTATGGGTGAAACATGGTAATATAACAAGGATCCTGATGCAGAAATCTCAGACATCAAGGAGTGGTCGAGATTTTCTTTTTCATATATTTACCTTCTTAAATGTTTTTTTTTTCACTTTGTTCGTGACCACAAACCCAAACTTTTTGGGAAACAAGTGTTTTTATATGTCAATGAGACAAAACAAACTTAGAACTACCACTTAGAACTTGGGAACAAAATATGTTCTGCATGGCGTTATCTTTAATATATTACCACAGGTAGGTGAATCAAGGAAATCTCGACATTCTCTTGAAATACAGTATTCTAGTTGTGAAGAAAGAAAAACCTAAAACATCTTGCATTTCAACTTAAAAGTCAGTTTCCCGTGCTCATGCTAACAGAAACATGATACGTTAACTCCACAACATGGGAAAGTTCCCTTCTGCGTTAGAGTTTACATAGTTTTCAGTTGTCACCTGACCACTCCAAATGTAAAACTAGCACTTACATATATGTCATAATGCAATGACATAATCAAACAAGTACTTAAATACGTGATTTTATCCATTTTTCCATAAATGCCGCAATTACCACTGTCAGTTCCCTTGCAAACCACTACAGTGCTGCTTGTGCTTGGAACTACTCACGCCCTACATCAGGGGTCCCCAACCTTTTTTACACCACGGACCGGTGTGATTTGGGTCTTTTTTTTACGGACCAGCGTTCTGTCAAATTTTGCACCCTTATAAAATTTTGCTCCCAAAGCTTTTGTGGTGGTGAAAAAAGCCCTCTTTTATATTCAGTTGGACTCTCAATGTTATCCAATGGTGCTAAAAAACTATTTACATCATAAACATACATGTGCAACACGGAAATGGCGTAAATGAATGCTTAATGACACGGCGAAGTCGTTACGTGAGAGGGCTACGTGCAGTTGTTGTGTGCACCTAACATGGCAAACGTAAGTTAATATTCCTTTCTTTAAAGGCAGTTTGTAGTGTGCACTTTGGAATCGCTGCATTCGCGGTCCTTTTTAACGTTACGCGCATGCCAACTTTGTCAGAACACTGGCAATGTGCGCCAGAAAAATACAGCAAATATAAAATAGCATTTGTTTTTAGCCCCGTCGTGTTAAGTGCAGGGAAAAATACAACTCACCCGCTGAATCAGTGGGAGCCCTGAGTTTGTTTCGTTGAGACGAGATGGTCCCGAGATGGGAGAGTGAGAGAAGCTAGCATCACAAGTACACGATGTTGGAAATTGTAGCACAGTTTTCAGCGCGCTCGTAGCGATGTCAAGATATTCCAAAATGACTTTAATCCAAAACTTCGGTAGAGTTGTTGTCTCAAATGTACGTTTAAGGTCGCCGTGATTTGCGATCTCTACAAGCTGATATTCCTGTTGCACAGACATGCTAATATCACTCGGTTTATTCACATACGGGTCACGAATTCACTCCTTCGCAATTCGTGGGTCTTTAGTGATTGGGAAGTAGCATAAATTTTGTTTTCTTCGAGGTTGTAGGCAAATCTTCTGGCTCGTCAGGTTCCCTTTTCCCCGTAAAAAGTCTGTCCAAAGACGTTTGTTATTCAGTCATTCTAGTGTGGGGGCTAATTATTTCCCGGAAGAAATGTAATTGGCGACGACCTACGTCATACGTTGTGATCGAGTCCAAGCGCGCATAGATATACAAACGAGATTTAGTGCTAACAGCCCAATCAATGCATTTCTATGACGACCTCCAATCCTGTAGTTGTATATCTAGAGTAGACAGGGATATTGGCGTGTTAAGCGGCACAGGCCAAAGTCAATCGGCCAGAATGCAGTCGTTAATAAATTATTTATTATTTCTGCGCGGCCCGGTACCAAATGCGCTGCGGACCGATAGCGGTCCGCGGCCCGGTCGTTGGGGACCCCTGCCCTACATGAACCACGTGACCCCCCATGGCGAGAACAAAGAGTGTCGTAACCCTCTTTCCCTGGCCCTGACCTTGCTGCTATCAAAGGGGAACGCTCTCGCTTTCCTTCTTGAGATTGTGATGTTATTAAAAATGGCTCCAAAGTATCCTACACCTGCTAAATGCTGTAGCGAATCCAAGAGGAAAAGAAAAATTATGACTGTGCACGAGAAAGTTCAATTATTCGTCATGCTTAAAGTCGGCCACAGCTATGTGTCTGTTGCACACGAAAATCCATAAGACGGCCTCAAGGAAGTTGTGACTCCTCGCAACAAGAGGATTGTAAAAATGGAAAATAAAAAATTCAAAAAGAGGTTTGGACTTTGCAGCGTTACGTTGTATGGGGAGGCCTCTTCGGCGGACCTTGACACAGCTGTTCGTTACGTCGAGGACCAATTTCCCAAATTAATTGAAGAGGGTGGCTATCTCCCGGAGCAGGTGTTTAACAAGGATGAGATTGGCCTTTTTTGGAAGAGGATGCCGTCCAGGACGTTCCTTTTCAAGGAAGAAGTGAAGAGGCGAGGCTTTCTTTGCTCAGATGAAAAAACAACGTTCACAACTCCCCATCACGATGTTCCTTGTGTGCAGGACACCTCCTGCAGAAGCTTCTCAATAAATCATCTTTACCTTCTTCATCTCCATTGTTCGGCAGCTTTTTCTTCATTCATCAAGGTCATCAGTGTGGTGAGTACATTTTATTCACCTTATGCATGTTATGTATATTAATATGTATTTATGTTTCGAACTTGTGTACTGTACACACACAAAAAAATATACAGAATGTACTATACATTTTTTTAAAATTCTCCTGTATCCAAGCAGCTGAACAGGTTTAAAAAATAAAAATAAAAAAAGAATTGGGGTCGGGGTCGCTTCTTTGCGGTTTTTCACTTATCGCGGTGGCTTGTTGTCCCCATTGACCGTGAAAAACAAGGGATCACTATATTACAAGATGTTACCTTTTACCCCTCTTTTTGTTAGGAGATTTTTCTTCTTTTTTTTTTTTATTTATTTGTATAAACACTCATGTTTCTGGTCAAAATGTGACATTTTTCTTTTAACACTACAAAATTGCCTGGTAAAATCAATTGCGCATCGATCGTAAAAAAGCACGGAATTGAGTTGTGTGACTCCTTTTTCCTGTGATAAAAGTTTTTTTTTTTTTTGCTCTAGTAGTATTAATGGTACTGTCACAATATTGCTGCTTAAAAGAAAAAAATTGGTGTATTATGATATTTCCTTCCAAAATTCATCATTATTTCATCAAATTAATTAATCACCTAGAAGAAATGTTATATAAAGCTATTGTTTGAAAGGTTCAGTAGCGATAACATTTTATAGAGAAGACTATAGTTGACTGGTTGTCTCATTTACAATCTGTATTCAGTATGATGTACTTGTTTTATGACTTTAAAAAAAAAAATTTATAGTCTGTCCCATATACTATATATATACTGTATGTGTATGTATATATATATATATACTGTATATATATACTGTATATATACTGTATATATATATACTGTATATATACTGTATATATATGTATGTATACATACATATATATATGTATGTATGTATACATATATATATATATACACTGTGTGTATGTGTGTATATATATATATATACACTGTGTGTATATATATATATATATATATATATATATATATATATATATATATATATATATATATATATATATATATATATATATATATATATATATATATATAAATACACTGTGTGTATGTATGTATATACATAAAACAAATACAGTACTTATGTACAGTATGATGTATGTATACATCCGTCGTATGTCTTATCTTTCCATTCCAACAATAATTTACAGAAAAATATGGCATATTTTAGAGATGTTTTGAATTGCAATTAATTGCGATTAATTACGATTAATTAATTTTTAAGCTGTAATTAACTCGATTAAAAAATTTAATCGTTTGACAGCCCTTATATATATATATATACATACATACACATACATACAAAGTAGGTACACTTAAAAATAAACAAAAAATATCGTATTTTACAGACATGATGGCGGCAGCACTATCACGCCTGCATGATTTGTACTGATCATTCTGGAAGGTTGACAAAAAAATGACATGTTTACAGGACATGAAACCAAAATAAAATCATAAATACAACAATTCACATCTTTCTATACCTGTCAAACATTATCGGGTCATTATGTGTAAAGTAAAAAGTGTCCCGTTTACAATCATATCAATTTGTAAGTGTATATATATATATATATATATATATATATATATATATATATATATATATATATATATATATGTATATTAGGGCTGTCAAACGATTAAATTTTTTAATCGAGTTAATTACAGCTTAAAAATTAATTAATCGTAATTAATCGCAATTAATTGCAATTCAAAACATCTCTAAAATATGCCATATTTTTCTGTAAATTATTGTTGGAATGGAAAGATAAGACATACGACGGATGTATACATACATCATACTGTACATAAGTACTGTATTTGTTTATTGTAACAATAAATCCACAAATGGCATTATTAACATTCTTTCTGTTAAAGTGATCCACGGATAGAAAGACTTGTAGTTCTTAAAAGATAATTATTATAGTTACAAGTTATAGTAATTTTATATTAAATCCCCTCTTCATGTTTTCGTTTTAATAAAATTTGTAAATTTTTCAATCAAAAGTAGAGTTAATATAATAAGAATAAGAATAAAAATAACAATAATAAAAATAGAGTGACCAAAGTCTAAGTTTTACGTGTATTTTGCATAGCTATTTTGATATGGAATGCCAGTTCATTTTGCATTGTTGTTTAACTGTGTATCAGAATAGGGCCTCATTACTATAGACTGAAGTGCTTTTCTTTTTGTGAACATTATTTTTTTGGGAGAGATAGGAATATTATTTTTGTTGTGCTTATCTTACCCAAATTACAACAAGAGACACATAATTGCCACTAAAAGAAAGAAAACTTACCGAAATATGTGTGGAGCACAAATAGCAATTTGCATTGCATTGTGAATACAGCATGAACGTCTCACAACTACAGATTCTCCCACGTTTAGAAGAAATAACATGAGTATGGAACAGCGCTGCCCCCAAGCGGCCGGTGGCGTTCTCTTCACTCTTAATGTCCATAAACGGCCTCATTGTAATCTTGTTTGAGGCAATGTGCAAGCGGGTCATTTAGTGCATGCGTTAATTGCGTCAAATATTTTAATGTGATTAATTAAAAAAAAGTAATTAACGCCCGTTAACGCGATAATTTTGACAGCCCTAATACATATATACTCATTCATTCATTTTTCATGCCGCTTTTCCTCACGAGGGTCCCAGCTAACTACGGGCAGAGGGCAGGGTACACCCTGAACTGGTTGCCAGCCAGTTGCAGGGCACAATGAGACTTACGACTTACGACCATTCACACACATCACATCACCTATGGTCAACTGAGAGTGTTCAATCAACCGACCATGAATTAAAATATTAGAGAGGCCTGTAATTGTCAACACGGGTAAACCTCAACCATGAGATACAGAATGTGGGGGAAAAAAAAAACAGAAAATCACATAGTTTGATTTTTAAAGAATTAATTTGCAAATCATGGTGGAAAAAAAGTATTTGGTGAATACCAAAAGTTCATCTCAATACTTTGTTACGTACCCTTTGTTGGCAATAACGGAGACCAAATGTTTTCTGTAACTCTTCCAAGCTTTTCACACACTGTTGCTGGTATTTTGGCCCATTCCTCCATGCAGATCTCCTCTAGAACAGTGATGTTTCGGGGCTGTCATTGGGCAACACAGACTTTCAACTCCCTCCACAGATTTTCTATGGGGTTGAGATCTGGAGACTGGCTAGGCCACTCCAGGACCTTGAAATGCTTCTTACGAAGACACTCCTTTGTTGCCCTGGCTGTGTGTTTGGGATCATTGTCATGCAGAAAGACGCAGCCACATCTCATCTTCAATGCCCTTGCCGATGGAAGGAGATTTTCAGTCAAAATCTCTCGATACATGGCCCCATTCATTCTTTCCTTTACACAGATCAGTCGTCCTGGTCCCTTTGCAAAAAAACAGCCCCAAAGCATGATGTTTCCACCCCCATGATTCACAGTGGGTACAGTATTCTTCGGATGCAATTCAGTATTCTTTCTCCTCCAAACACGAGAACCTGTGTTTCTACCAAAAAGTTCTATTTTGGTTTCATCTGACCATAATACATTGTCCCAGTCCTCTTCTGGATCATCAAAATGCTCTCTAGTGAACCGCAGACGGGCCTGGACGTGTACTGGCTTCAGCCGGGGGACACGTCTGGCAGTGCAGGATTTGAGTCCCTGGCGGCCCATTGTGTTACTGATAGTAGCCTTTGTTACTGTGGTCCCAGCTCTCTGTAGGTTATTCACTAGGTCCCCTCGTGTGGTTCTGGGATTTTTGCTCACTGTTCTTGCTATCATTTTGACGCCACGGGGTGAGATCTTGCATGGAGCCCCAGATCGAGGGAGATTATCAGTGGTCTTGTATGTCTTCCATTTTCCTAATAATTGCTCCCACAGTTGATTTCTTTACGCCAAGCGTTTTACCTATTGAACATTCAGTCTTCCCAGCCTGGTGCAGGTCTACAATTTTGTCTCTGGTGTCCTTCGACAGCTTTTTGGTCTTGGCCATAGTGGAGTTTGGAGTGTGACTGACTGAGATTGTGGACAGGTGTCTCCTATACCGATAATGAGTCAAAACAGGTGCTATTAATACAGGTAACGAATGGAGCCTCATTAGACCTCGTTAGAAGAAGTTAGACCTCTTTGACACCCAGAAATCTTTCTTGTTTGTAGGTGACCAAATACTTATTTTCCACTCTAATTTGGAAATAAATTCTTTAAAAATCAAACAATGTGATTTTCTGTTTTTTTTTCTTCCACATTCTGTCTCTCATGGTTGAGGTTTACCCATGTTGACAATCACAGGCCTCTCTAATCTTTTCAAGTAGGAGAACTTGCACAATTGGTGGTTGACTAAATACTGGGTCATATACTGGGTCATATAAATACTGGGTTGTCCCACTGTACACACACATATATATATATATATGTGTGTGTGTATGTATATTATATATTTATTTATATTTTGTAGGGCTGTCAAATGATTAAAAATTTTAATCGAGTTAATCACAGCTCAAAAATTAATTAATCGTAATTAATCGCTATTCAAACCATCTCTAAAATATGCCATATTTTCCTGTAAATTATTGTTGGAATGGAAAGATGTTAACGGTGCGAGAGCAAGAGGGGATCGCAGAGCGGATACACAGGGGTGAAATGATTAATCTTTTATTGTTGATCGCAACACTGTCGCTGGTGTAGATTGCTTGGCTCGGGGTTGTTGAGCTGGCGGAGGACGAGGAGGCTCGGAAGGGAGGCAGGCGTGGAATCCGAGGAGGGGTGAGCAGAAAGCAGGACCTGGGACGAGAGCTATAGTCGTAAGCCGGTGATCAAAGATATCATGCAGAAGGCGAGATACAACTGCCGTGTGAAGCAGACAACTTCATCGGGCGACGAGGTAGAGCGTCTGGTGGGCTTTTAAAGCCGGCTGATGTTAACTGCTCTCAGCTGTTGCCGCTCCACCCATCTGATCTGTAATCAGCTAAAAACATGCACACCTGCCCAAGGTAGGTCAGGCCTCAGGAGGGAGGGGCGGAGGCCCTAACAGAAAGATAAGACAAGATGGATATATACATTCAACATACTGTACATAAGTACTGTACTTGTTTATTGTAACTATAAATCCACAAGATGGCATTAACATTATTAACATTCTTTCTGTGAAAGGGATACACGGATAGAAAGAATTGTAATCCTTAAAAGATAAATGTGAACACAAGTTATAGTAATTTTATACTTAAAACCCCTCTGTATGTTTTCGTTTGAATAAAATTTGTAAATCTTTCAATCAAAAAATAAACTAATAGCTTTGCATTGTGGAAGGTCGTGATTGAAATACACCACAAGGTGTCAAGGGTGAGTTTTAAATTAATTAGAGATCTAGCCAGGTTTTTCAAGTGCGTTTTGCCCCTCGACTGACACCGTAGTTTCTGGGTTCATTGTGGCTTACGTTCTTTTGAGTGTTGATTTCACAACCTACGAGACCTCTGATAGTTTGTATATTGTGACTAAATATTGCCATCTAGTGTATTTGTTGAGCTAAACGAAATGTTTGAATAGAGCTTGACCAAAGTCTTGAGTATTATTTTGCATAGCTATTTTGATTGGGAATGCCAGTTCTCTCTGCATTGAGCGCTTTTTGTGAACATTATTATTTATTTATTTATTTATTTTGAGAGATAGGAATATTATTTTGTTGTCCTTTCAGTAAATGATACTGTAGCGATTTAACTGTTCCGCCCAAAGGCATGATGGGAAGTTGGGCAACCATGACTGTCCGTGGTGGCTGCAAATGGTATATCTTCTCTACGTTGTGTTCAATACAGGGTGTTAAGAAAAAGAACATCTCCTGTCATTCTTCCCCACGTCGCTCGCCAAAATAGTTATAATTGTTGTGGAAGAGATGCCAAAGCTTATGCCAATATCCACTCCACTCGCTTGTCTCTGCCTCATAACGGCGCCATTGTAGTCCGTTTGCTCCAATGCATGAGTGGGTCATTCTGCGCATGCGTTAAATATTTTAACGTGATATATATATATAAAATCGTCGTCTCGCTCACTCAGGCAGTATGGCCTCTCCTTTCAAGCTCGGGTCCTCTACCAGAGGTCCGGGAGCTTGAGGGTCCTGCGCAGGATCTTAGCTGTCCCTAGGATTGCGCTCTTCTGAATGGAGACATACTGTATATATACATATAAGGAAGAATTGTCCCTAATGAAGTGTTCTCTGAGTGTATTGTAACCTGAGAGGATAAGGGAAATGGATGCGGATTACTGGCCAAATTATCAGTTGCCTTTTTCAAAGTGGAATGCCATTGAGAAGCATGAAGTGGTGCATACTCCATCAAATATTCAAGCGGGATGATTTGGGAGCGCTGTGTTTCCGATATGGGCTATAATTAGATTCCTGCGCTTGAAAGGCTTGCGGGGTGTTGATCATTGTTATTTCATGAGGCGTGCATAGCCATGACTTTCACCCTGGTAGACTAGTGCAGGGGTTCCCAACCTATTCCACTAAGGCACACTGTGGGTGCAGGATTTCATTCTTACCAAACAAGATGACAACACTTTTTCCCCAATCTGGTGTTTTACAAGTGCAATCAGTTGATTGCAGTCAGGTGTGGCTTGTTTTAGCAGAAGCCTCATTGGTTCAACTGTCTCTGCTGGATCGGCTGGAACAAAAACCAGGACCCACAGTGTGCCTTGAGGACTGGGTTGAAAACCCCTGGACTAGTGTGTTACTATTTTCAGAGCAGCAGGGAGTTTTTTTTTTTTGATGGGATCTGCTTAGCAGTTTGCAACTTTTGATTGGGGACACAATTAATGACTGATGGATGACATTCATGTTACTATTTCCCAAGCCACACTCATCTTATTTCAAATGTATCCTTTACTGAGCATTGAAATTGAAGTCCTTGTGCCCTCTGCCTGTAGCAATGTGAACTAGAGTTTGATACGCGAAACGCTAAAAATAGTCCCTGTTTTAGATGAAGGCATTTTGGAGTTGAATAAATTGCAGTTGAAGTTAGATGAACCTAAAAGCAAAGGGAGTATTTAACATCTGGGAAAAAATGGTGTGACGAAGAAAAAATAAAACACTTCCATTTAGAAAAAAAAAAAAACATTGCATTAGTAAAATGACTATCAATAGTTAATACTAATGGCACTTTTAAACTAAACTAAACTTTTAAAGAACAGTAAATCACCTGGCAAAAATGACATTGTCACTGCATTATAAAAATCATTTTCAGGAGAGCTGGCAACTTTTCTGCAAGAGGTTTCGAGGGAAAGGTTGAGGAATGAACAACTCCCGCCTTCTAGTGACCACCTTTATACCTAAAGTAAATCCACATCGATCATAGATACCTGGTGGCTATTATTTTGGCTGAAATAATCAAGAAATTATGTGATTCAATTTTTGACGAAACTCACATTGATCCACATCCCTCTTTTCTTGTTTTAACCTAACCATCACTATTATCATTCACTCCTCACTCTTATCCAGCGTACTACCATCTTCTTTTGACACTGCTACCATCACACCCATCGTGAAGAAACCTGGCTTGTATTCCACCTACTTCAACAACCTCTGCCCCATCTCTAATTTACCCTTTATCTCCAAAGTCCTTAAAAATTTCATGGCCTCTCAACTTCACAATCATCTCACCACCAACACCATCTATGAGCAGTTTCAATCCGGATTCTGCCACCTTCACAGCACCGAAACATCTCTTCTCAAAATAACCAACGGCCTCCTTGTAGCCTCCGATTCCGATTTGCTCTCAGTCCTTGTCCTACTTGACCTCACAGCATCTTTCAACACCATCTCTCACAATATTCTCCTTGACCAACTTTCCTCCATTGGCATCACCCACACACCCCAAACTTGGTTCAAATCCTATCCGTCTGACCGCGCACAATATGTTAAAATTGGTTCCCACCAATCCAAATCGCTCCTTGTTTCTGCTTCCGTGCCCCAGGGCTGTGTCTTGGGGTAGCTCGTTTTTATCATTCACATTCTCTCCCTCAGTTCCATTTTCAACAAACATAACATCGACTTTCACTGCTACGCAGATGACACCCAGCTCTATATTTCCTCTGAACCGACCTCCTCTGTTCCATCATCTTCTCTCACCTTCTGCTTGTAAGATATCAATGAATGGCTCTGGTCAAACTTTTTGCTGCTCAAAAGCTCCATATCAGAAGTGCTCCGAGTTGGCACCCGTGCCATGCTAATTAACTTCAATAACATCTCCATCTCCATTATTAAAGCATCTGTCTCTCCGTTTACCCAGGTTAAGAGTGTGGGTGTCATGCTTGACAGTATGCTGTCCTACCGCTCCCACATTACGAGATCTGCTTACCTTCACCTCCGTTATATTTTACATCTTTGCTTCTTTCACCCCCCGACACAGATGCCAAGCTTATCTGCAGTTTAGTCACCTCCCGAATCGACTACTGCAATTCACTGCTCTTCGGGCTTCCCAATAAATCCCTCCAGAAACTTCAGCTCCTCCAAAACTCAGCAGCCTGCCTCATCATAAGAACCCCAATCACACATTACATCTGCCCCATCCTCTGTCAAGTACATTGGTTACCAGTCAAACAAAGAATAAACTGTGAGACCCTCCTCCTCACTTTTAAAGTTCTTCACGGTCTGGCCCCATCCTATCTATCCAACCTCCTTCATCCTCCTCGACCACTCCGCTCCTCTACCACCCTCATGTGCCTATCTTGTCACCTATGGTTCCAGAGCATCTAGCCACTCAGAGCCCCCCTGCTCTGGCACACTCTCCTGACTAAACTTGACTAAACTTCTCTCACACTCTTCAAATCCAGACTAAAAACCCACCTTTTCCAATCATCATATCCTACAGTATGTTCTGCTCTGTGCTACGTCGTTTTAATTTCCTGTTATACATGATTTTGCTTTTGATCTATGCGTTTGCCGACTTTCATTTGTTCTTCTTGAACAGTGACCTTGGGTGTTCAGAAAGGCGCTATAAAATAAAATGCGTTATTATAAGTTGTTCGATCATGACTTTTTAACTGATATCCCAATATTGTCCAACTCCAAAAATTCGATATCAAACCAATACCGATATATGGGGTCATGCACTTGTCATGTTTGTGTAATTCTATTGTGATGCCTCACTACATGCTTTAATAATGATAAATGTAACAACTTCAACTGAAGTTATAGAAAATACATGTTCCATGTATATACTATAAAATGAAATGGGCTAAAATGTCCATAATTAAATACAGGTAGTCCCCCTTTTATGACGTACCCGATTTATGGGATTTCGACTTTACAACACTGGAGTCTCGTCCGCAATTTTGTCGCCAGTTGCGTAGGACTGTAGAGCATATGTTTGAGCGCCGTATTTTTCTCAGTGTATCTTTTCACCATCCTTTTTCACATCACGTCCCCAAAAAATGAACACCTCTCAGCATTGATGGTAAGTACAGTATCTTTTTTTTTTTTTTACGTATTATATTAATATGATGTATAATACACGTTTTTAGTTATTTTCATGATCTATTAAGGAGTCCTTGAAGGGTTAATTCCGACTCACGCGGAAGTTCGGGTAACGTCGCCAGGATAGGAATGGAACTCTGGGACAACCTGTAAAAGGAATCATTCAATTAAATCTCATTTACAGAAGTTACCCCAAAGAGCCAGTAGGTGGAAACCAAAGCATTCAAAGATTGCAGGCAGGCAATCATAGGACATGCCAATAAAATAACAATCCCCAAGATGCATTTTGCTGGGCTTTTGCACAGATTGTTCTATATTATTCAAACCTGTCCATCTGCGGCCCGCAATAGTTGTCTTCCACGCCCCTTTTTGGTGCCTTTCGCATCGCATGATGCAGAAAAAAGGTTTGGGGTGAGGGTAAAGGTTAGGGCCGGTGGAGGAAGGTGGATGACAAAGCTTGATCTAATTACTCGTTGAAAGCAAGGGTTGCAGAAGGCGAATACTGCGGGCTGCAGCAGGACCCTTCTTATTTGATTACTTTTCTAGTTTTCTTAGAGACTATTTCGCTCTGGTAACGCAATAGGTATATGTAATGAGTTTATGATTCATTATTGTTCAATCATTTATTGTTCATTTACATTTTGCAACATGATTGCAAATGGTCTGCTCACATAACAAATTCCAAGCATCTTAGTCTGGAGACATCTAATGGTCAATAACCATAACTGCTGAGCAAAACTGTGATCAATCTAAGTACACAGGCAAAAGGCTTCTACATTCACACTTGATATATTGTCCCAAGACCGATAATGAAAACAATTATCAATATTATCCAATATACATTAAAAATGCTTTTCTTGGCCACCCGATAATATTTGACAACTGGAATTATTATTTATGCCAAATACATATATTTTTTAAAAAATTGGATTCATTCAGATTGATTACTTTAATAGATGGCAATTTCTTCATATTTTGGGGGAATTTTGTAAAGCTTTTGATGTAGTGTAAAACCACATTTTTTCAATGGGCCTGGTAAACTATTTTTCAACTGCTATGAAAACCCTATAGGTACTGTATAAGAATGATAATAGCTCTATGAGGATGAAGTGTGGGACTTCCCCTGGATTTAATTTAGCCAAAGGATTAAAACAAGGGTGTTCAACATCTCTTTAACTCTTGGCCCAGCCTCTTGCAGACCACATTAAATCCAACCAAGTGAGAGTTATCTATTTGATTCATGGAGAGTTAGTTAGGATGACACTACGATTCTCAATCAAACATTCTTTAAAGAAAAAAAAATGCAATATGAACTATTAGTGCGTGTTCTGAATGCAGTTTGTTTATAATGTGACGACATTTACATAAAAAGCCTTTTTATACTATTTTTTGGGGGTCTATTTTAAACCCCATAGTTATGGTCTTTATAATGTTTGCATATACACTGTCTGTTTCATATAAGTGTGATTGTTTACAAAATAGTAATAGTAAAATAATGAATTAAAAAAGATTAGCAAAAGTACCAAGCTACATACATAAATAACCTAAATTCTACAGTTCAGCCTCCTGTTGCCACTTTCAATCTAGTCTGTCTAGTGACTTCAAATTCTGTCTTGCTGGCCAACGTAACATTCGTGTTACTGTACAGGTACTGTATATCACCATTGGAAGTTTCTTTAACCAATAATCAATAATCACAGCTACGTGACTATAAGGTTTTAATAGAATAGTAAATAGAATAATAAATAGATCACAATGATAATACAGTAATGTAACTTCTGAACTTTCTGATATCCAACTGGTGGGGGAAAAAAAACTCTTAATGTCAACTTCAATTGGCAAAGCACGTCAGTACTGATA
This sequence comes from Corythoichthys intestinalis, assembly GCF_030265065.1. Classification (NCBI taxonomy): domain Eukaryota; kingdom Metazoa; phylum Chordata; class Actinopteri; order Syngnathiformes; family Syngnathidae; genus Corythoichthys; species Corythoichthys intestinalis. The sequence goes on from NC_080399.1 coordinate 41,809,185, forward strand.
ACGGGATTGGAAACAACGATCAGACTCAGGGTAAACCTTGCTACAAATAAGGTTGACTGGCAAAGCATAGGTAACCACGTCCGCATTTATCGCAGCATCCATCCATGAAAATAATACCAATAACATGATGTGGACAGTTTTTAATTGTGGATTTATGTCCTAGTTAAATGTATTCTGTATCCTGTACCCTTCAGTTTTTAGTGGTGATTTTACATAAAGGCTTGAGTACAGCTACGACTTGCACTTTGCTTTGAATGCTTCCGCAGAAGGCATGGAGTTAAATAAAAAAGACACTTTCAAAGTGTAATTGCCTTCGAAGCATTAAGCTTTCCTGGATGTTTTTTCAAAGCAATTTGCCCGCTGCGGCGTGTCCAATGTGCCAAATGTTGACTAACAAACACAACTAAAAGAGAATGAAAGCAACTCCGGGGGGCACAAAACACACACCACTCAATCCAAGTTTTAAAAAAATTATTTATAATATGATACAAGGATATTCTGTGCAATGTAGGGCTGTGAGACCTGTACATTATGAACATTTTGGTGACCTGAAAGCAAGAAAGTGGCTGCTTGGTTTGCTGAGCCGCAGCGCAAAACACAAACACGTTTCCATTGGAATACAAAGGTTGTATAGTTCAAGATTACATATTTATATTGTGATATAAAGTGCAATAGGAATGAACACTGACAGCGAAAGGGCCTGAAGTGCTCTGTGACTTAAGTGTAAACTGATCACTGATCAACGTATGGCTGAAGTCTATTAAGACGAAGTCGGCTACAGATCCCAGGGAGATTTGATAAAATTTAGCAAACATTATCAAAAAGTTATAATTTCTGTGCAATATCCTGAAAAATATCATCAACAGCTGAATGAGAAATGTCTCCACGTATCCCCTTTTATACAATTATAAATAGACATGTGTTGTTTTTTGCTTTACTCAAGCATACGTAGCACCACAGGCTAATTTGCGTATGAAATAAAAGGAGGAGATTCATTCCTATCAAAAGAGGAATACAAGCTCCTTTGCATTAGCGATAGAGTAAGAAAATATATGCATTTAGTTAGTGACTACACGGCACGCTGGCTTTTTTTTTTACAGTTCATCCTTGTTCTCCTCTTTCTGGTTACAAAAGCAGGTGAAGACGGCATCGTCGCGTCGGGTGTCAAGAATACAGGAGAGCGAACGAAAACAAGGCATCATCCGGCATGTCTTCGTGGATGGATTCTTTTTAAGACTGCTGGGAACCCTGTTGAGGTGATAAGATAGGATGCCAAAGTCACACACACTTTCATGTACACAAGTACACAACAGTGACACCTTGATTTAAGAGTTTAATTAATTTTATTATTTTTATTCGTCACTCAAAGCAGCCAAGTCCCAAGTGTTATACTTCCAACTCTTAGAACTGTTCCTTCTGGTCAATCCAAAATCAAGGTGGCAGGTTTATAGAATCGCATTTGTTTGCTCATGCTTACAGAGTTGGTCCTTTTGCGCTTCCAGCAGTCGGGATTAAGACGCTTCTGCTCTTCGGCCAAAGCCTTGGCCTCCATGGTATACAATCGCCGCTCCTCGCTCTTCATCTTCTTCCACTTGTCACCCAGGATGACACTAATGGCTCTACGGAGAGATGAGGGTCAAGATTTTAACTCATTTGCTCCCAAAAACGTATAAATACATTATATTTTTAATTTTTTCAGTGTCCCAAAGTTGTACGTTTTGTACATTTTTTTCACAAGGGACATCTCTAGATTCTGATGCAATTTAGCTCCAAAGCACAATGCTGAAAATCCATTTTAGAGCAATAAAACTGGTCACTGGAGGGCAATAGCGCATTTGGTAAGACCCGCAACCTGATTAAACAGAACGAACGGCCGGGCTGCACGGCCGGGGCGCCGGCGGAAGACGACCGAATGAATGTCCAGGATGCCAAGCGGCGGACGACCGAGCAGAACAACCGGGAGGAAACCCGGGATGCCAGGCGCTGGATGACCGAGCAGAACGACCGGGACCACCAGTGCAGCGGATGATGCCGTTGCGTCCGTGCTGCTCGCCGAGCAGAGCCTGCACCGCCGTGCTCGGCTGCTCGCGCCCCCCGCACCCTCCACTGTCAGCCAGAAACGCGCACGGGCAAACCAATTTCCCCCGGAAACACAAATTCCCCAGGCAATCTCTGCCACAAGGCAGTGGTCACCACAAAAGAAAGACAAAAAAATCCATCTTGATGAGAGGTGGCGATGAGGGAAAAGTTTACCCCGGCTGTCGCAGCCACAACAGCGTCATCTCTCAGTTCAGTAGTATAGTTATGGGTAAATAAATTGTTACTTTGCTATCAAAACCTCTATTTGTCTTGTTGTTTATGTTATTTTGTGAAAGGAAAACATTATTCAGATGTTTGGGATGTCACAAAGCAAAAAATAGCTGTGTTAAAGTCAAAGTTATGTTTGAAATGTATGCTTTTACAAAAGGCTCAATTTCACTGTTTTTTCATCAGAAATTGGAAAATTGCTCAAACTAAGCTATTTTCTAATGCTGATTTCTAAAGAATGGAAAAAGACATGAACTAACTTTTTTTTCCTGCTGAAAGAATAGACTAATCTTTCTTTTGGTGGGTTCCATGTTTACAGGAATAGAACAGAATTTTCTGTGGGCCTTGCAAAATCAGTCAAAATCCAGTGAAACGGCCGGGAGCGAAGGGGGTTGCACCAGTGAAAATGGCTGGGAGTGAATGAGTTAATATATGATACTGTCTGCAATTTCAATTATAAACAAATATATACAGTAAAATTCAATCCCCAATTAAACTGACATTTTGTTTTCAAAATATACAGAACTTCATAAGTCAGCTACTTTTAATCACTGCTTGTAATAATAATATGGGCTGAGCTACTTTTGTTATATTGCATGATTGCAAACTACTGTAAGTCTGTAAATATTAAAATACACGTAATTTACATGGAAGGCTAATGTTTAGCGCAACTGTATATCGTTAAAATATATTGGGGCCACAAGCCTTTACACAGGACTTGTACAAAAACATTGGCGTAACATATAAACTTAGCATTATATATTGATTATAAATATATCAACTTTGTTTTTCTTTCAAATAATTGTGTGTAATTAAATAATACACGTAACCAGGACCATGCTGAAGTAAAATTAAGAAAAAAAACAAAGGGGGTTGAAAAAAAATAAAAAAATGTGTACATATCAATATTAAAAGTTATGGTGAATTGGGAATTACAATTGCAAATTATTTTAAAATAATTGATTTGCATCATATAAGACATTTTAACTGCACATGACTAGACATTTTAACCAGACAATTTTTTTGATAACTAATCAAAATCCCATATGTACGGTACATCTTTTTTATCTTTAGACATTCCCCTACATCTGCATCTTTAAACATTCCCTTACATAATTCCGTTTAAAAAAAAACGCTACAGATTAGTAGGAATCGAAATCAATTATGGAAGCGAAGTGCTATAGTTTGAGCAAATAAACATACTCCAGTAAAGTACATTTATGAACAATAAGCTGTACTGTTGCCTGACCGCTGTGAGTTATTCATGACATCGAAGCAGTGCAGAAGAAAGTGTGCACCTGTTGTCTTTTCCAGGATACATCTGCGTGTATTCCACTCGGTATTTCTTAGCGAACAGCATGAAGGCGTTCATAGGCCGCTTGCATTTTGTGGGTGTAGCACCACCGCTACCCCCTGAGGCCTGGCTCCTGTTCGACTTGTTGCCCGCCGACTGCAGGGACCCCGAGTGCTCCAATTTGTCGCAGTCCGGACTAGCTCCACCACAGCTGGACAGGGAGGTTCGGCGCTGGCGGGCCATGCTGCTCAGCACATACACGGCAGATGAGTCCAGCGGGGTGAAGTCATAACTGCAACACACAGGCACAATTTCACATTGGCCACAAGTAGCTATCAAAGGGAGTCAGAGTGGAGCTGAATTTAGACTGATAAAATATAAAATAACCAAGGCAACTATTATTGGCTGACACCCACATCACTCACCAAGCCCATTGTTTGAAAGTCATTGACACTTAAAAGACACAGATACTACAGTAAAATGTGAGAATGGTGGCTGAAAATGTAACTGTAGTCATTGCATTTTGCAATAACAGTACTTCTTTGGTGCCATCTGGTGGCATCTTCAAGCTGGTACGTTAAAGTGACAGTGAACAGTTAATTAAATGTTCTGCCTGTCACTGGCAGAAATAGATACAGAGTATGATTCATTTTTATAAACTAGTAGAGGTGTAACGGTACACAAAAATCTTGGTTCGGTACGTACCTCGGTTTTGAGGTCACAATTCGGTTCATTTTCGGTACAGTAAGAAAACAAAATGCAAAACATAAATGTGCTAGTTGTTTATTACACACCTTTGTGCTTTCAACAATAGGAACATTAGCCTATACAAAGCTAGAATTCTGCTCAAAAAATGGCGGGTATTTAAAGAGAAACAACAATTTGCCTTTCAGACCCCGAGTATTGGTCAGCTTTCTTTCTGGAAGAAAGAAGAAAAAAAAAGTCCTGTGCTAAAGAGAAAAGCATTCCCAATGAAAAAAGATTTTAACATGTATTTTGAAAATGAAATGCCTCAATAAATTCTTTTTTTTTTTTTTTTTTTTTTTTTTTTTTTTTTTTTAACTTATGAACGGTTTTCAAAACCTTTATTGGAGGATTTTCTCAAGTTAAAGCGCCACACAGAAATTAATAAATTTAATTGTGTAAGCAGGATCTGTCTGTTATTATTTAATTACAGGTGTTTTAGCTCATTTCAATTTATTTTATTAAAACGGGCTATTATTTATTTTATTATGTGTTTATATTTTACAAATGTGATGTAGTATTCATTTAGATTGTATATTTTATGGTGTATAACTTTAGTTCCTATGTGAATATTAGTTCCTACTTGTTTTGTTGTGGTAGGAGGGTTTTGTATTGAACACAGGGCCGTGTTGGTTATTGTTATAGCAGAGAAGACAACTGTAAATCAACAAAGACAAGTCAACTGTGCCCCGATCTACCACTCAAGAGATCTGATGGGGTCAAAAAGTAGGTTACGATTGCATATTAGTTTGAAAATCGACCGGATCCACCGTATTTTTACACGAGTGACTTTCGGTCTACCAGATCCTAGCTACCGGTGGTAGTATTGACGCAGGAGGGTTGCGTCTCGCGTCAAATAATAAACTCTGCCGTTCTTTTCACGTGCGTCGCATTGAGCCGCTTCTGGGACGCGTCCAACACGCGGCCTTACTGCGACTGGTGTGCATTGCCTGATCGACCTTAACGCCCGCGTTTCACTGCGTTCTCGCGGCGGCCACGTTGTCGCGCCGTTGACGGGTTATATACTGTCATGCCGTGCTGGTCCTCATTATAGTAGAGAAGACGGAGTAAATATAATCTACACAAGGAAACTGTAACCCGATCGACTCGCAGCCTCGAAAAGTAAGTGTTACTCTACGTCAGAAACTCGTTCGGTACGCCTCCGTTCCGAACCGAGCACCAAGTACTGAAATGGTTCAATACAAATACATGTACCGTTACACCCTTATAATCTAGTATTTCAATAAGTCACATTAATGCCATACACCACTGAATTTCTATTTGAAAATCACTATCATTGACATGAGCATTCAAATAACTGGCAATCGTTTTCACTCAAAAATTAATAATTGTTTCGAAGAAGTAGAAATGGTAAATGGAGTTATACTTGCACAGCGCCTTTCCACCTTCAAGGCCATCAAAGTGCTTTACACTACATCCTTAAGGGTGGAGAATTGAACTTACAACCCATGGAGTGGGGGACAACTACTCTGCCACGCCACCCCTAAAAATGATAACACCAAAATGTATGACATTATTATGTGTCTCAAAGAATATTTAATGATTTGCAAAAATTTCTAAAGACTCTATAATGACATTTGGGTATAACTGGATTTTTCTGCTTAATGGATATGCCTTTTTATGACAGCTAAGCTAATGTGTTTGGGTTACACGCAGTTTCCTCCTTCCTTATGTACGTTCCGCGTGGTAATAGTGCCTCTCCCATCAATATCATAGCATGTGTTTTTATTTTATATCAGTGGGGGGAAAAAAACCCTTCCTTTTGTCATGTCCTCTTATGACCCTCTCCCAGTAAGTTACACCTGTGTACACAACACACGCTAGTAAATTCTGGTGTGGTGTGTAGAGAACATGCACACCTCACTGATACGTACCTTCTAAATGTATCAAAAACAACTGAATCGTCACATTTAATGGCATCTGGGTGGTTTGGCGGCAGACACATGTCGCCCAGCTGCATCTCGTAGCAAGGAATTCCATGATGCACCACGGTAAGGCTCGGATAAAAGGAGGCCCAACCTGTCAGCGAGCACAGACAGACGTTAGGAAAAAAAATAAACATTCGATACTTTAGCTCAAATGGCAGACTAGTCATTAATTTCCCATACCTTTACTTTGTACAAAAAAGGGGTGGTCCAATCGGCATTCAGCGGTTAAAAGACCATCGTCAGGTGAGCCAGGATCAAAGGTTAGTTTCAGAACAGCTTGGCCGTAAGACAACGTCTCCTCGTGACTTATCAGCTTCAACCCCTCAGAGCCAAACCGCTGGGATTGTGGGAAAAATAGAACAGGTCAGAAAATCTCTTTAGAAAATTACAAAAAAAAAAAAAAAAAAAAAAAAAATCTATTAAAATGTGCCAAATTTGAGTAGGCCAAAAAAACAACAGAAAACCAGAAAAATGAATAAAACCTTGTAAATTGTACAAATTACATTCATACAAACAACATTCAGAGCGAAAATAATGTAATTTTCAGACTACTAGCTGCTACTTTTTTCCATGTGAACTCTGCGGCTTTACTATGTTGGGAAAAACGAGCTTATTTTAATTTACTTTTGCTAATAATAAAGGATAAAAATAAATAGTTCCCAAATTTTGAAATAAAACATGTTTGTTACATTGGGGAAAAAGCCTAAGGACAATTGCTAAAGAAAATACATGAAATGATTGAATTCCTTTGCCTGTACATTGCTGCCACTTTGTGGTCATCCTGGGAAACAGAAATATAGCGGGCTACGCAGGGGAGTTCTCGGGCACGAGTGCATACAACCTTAAGCGAGGAAGAGTTGGACGGCATCATGCTCTCGTCATCAGAATCTTCATCAGAATCTCCGAGTTCATCCGCTTCCTGCCACTCGACGTTTGGGCCGCGATGAAAGCGGAGGCGAGTTCCTAGGATGACAGATGAATTCACACACTGAAATATCATACAATGAAGGGATTCGTATACATTAGCACCGAAGGTCTTCATTTACGATGGCTCTGACACACAAGGTTTTCAGCTTATGAACTGTTCACATTGAAGAGGTTGCCCCCCCCCACAAAACAAGTTCTCTTAAAACATTGAGAAAGCACTAATAATTAGGGATGTCACGATCTGATTATGTGATTGGAAATTGGGATGACTGCGCCATTTTTCAGTGGATCAGAATCAGATGAAAAGGATCGGGTTTTGAAATTTTAAAAAAATATTAATGTTTTTCTGTTTCATGCTTGTACAGCCTTTCACTCTCCCTCCTGTTGGATTGGGTTTTAAAATAAAAAAAATAGATATTAATGTTTTTCTGTTTCATGCTCGTCGACCTTTCACTCTCCGCCCTGCTGCTTTTCTTGGTCAGCAATGCTCTGGAGTTAATTATTTAAAGTTAACGATGACTGACAGGGGTGCTGTTTTGATCTTTCCAGGGAAGCTTGGTAGCTCTACTATCAAAGGCGCACATCTGTCAATTATCTTTTAGCTTGTTAAAACCTAGCTTTAGTGCGCTCTGGAAACTCATTGTGTAAGTGAGAGGCTGTTCTCAGCAGCGTGAGTGGACTCACTGAATGAAGCATTTAATAAAGACAAGCATTTTTCATTATGAAGGCGGCACGGTGGGACAGTAACATTTTTAAAACTTTTTTTTTTTTTTTTTTTTTTAAACAACACTTTTTTTCGGTATCTGATTGGGACTCATACCGGCAGATTCTCTAAATCAGGTGACTCAGACTTGGGTGCAAAAATATGCGATCGGGAAATCCCTAATAATAATCCTTTTCCACAGGTTGATAAATGCAGTACATTGATGCACTTTATAACCAGGCGCGCCTCATGTATAAAAACAAACTTATTAATTGTTGGTGTGTTTTATTATCCGGTGCTCCTAATAGCCTGAAAAAGGCCATATCAAGAATCTGTCAAAAATTGATAACTATTGACCAGAACCTGAAATCTAAGGTGAATGAATGACTTTGCTGGGTAGCATCAGGAAACATGATGATGTGATGCTACTTTTGCACTGTCGTTAATGTTCTTTGCATTTGATTGTTTTAAATTTGGATTCTTATACACATTTTTCCTGTAATTCTGATTTAGACTTGATATAGTAGAAGACTATGAATGGCTTGTTCTCACGTGTCCAACTTACAGTCACCTCAGAACCCTAAGTATGGGACTTCAAGGACCATTTGGATATTAAGAATGATGTGGTGTGGCGCAGGGTGTGAGTGACGAAGCACTAACCTTTCAGGAAGCAGTGCCAGGCTGTGGAGGGCCATGAATGGGACCATGCCATGTCTTCATCGTCAGAAAAGGACGATGACATGGAGAAAACTCCAGACTCAGACTCACTGCTGGCCTGTCACATGAAAACCGTGATTATAAGCGTAAGTGAAACCATTTAGCTTTTTTATGGACATGATGAAAAGTGTGAGCATTTGTTACCCTGACACGCCTACGCTCCCGGAGGTGACCTCTAAAGGGATTGGGTGCACTACTAGCCAAAGGAGGACGGGCGTAGGAATGTAAACTGTTGCTGTTGCCAAAGATGTGAACTGGAGATGATCTGCGATTCAAGGAAAGAGCACAACAAAGGCAAGAAGTCCAACTGATTTCCTCCATCTAACTTCAAACATTCCTGTGTACTGTTTGTGTGTCTTATGATGAATACTGGACACATGTGCAATCTGATGAGAGCCAAATCAAAAGTAAGAGTATTCAAGTATGGAATTAGGGATTTTTTTTTTTAATTTTCAAAATAAAATCTAACCACAGTGGTGCCTTTAGATACTAGTGCAATTTACAATTTTTGAGAGACACAATAAGCGGGGTGCACGTCACCTCCCCATTGCTACAGTAGATGGCGACTGGACACTTCACAACATGCTCTCAATCTCATTTATATTTCCCTCCAACAGAATGAAGATAACGGTGTGGCCAACTGCTAGTAGGTCAAAAAACAACAAGCAAATAACAGGCATCAAAATGGGTCAGGGGTTAAAAAGGTGAGAAGGGTGTGGAGGAAATATGTTCCAGTACACTGTACACCCCAACAAAATATTGAGCTCTGTCGACCCACACTGTGTTTCAGCAGGGCCGTGCAGAGACCGGTGGAGGGGCGGGTGCTCGTAGATCAAAAGGGGCACATGAACAAGTATTTAATACACCTTAAAACAACATCAATTTTAACCAGCTATAGATAATAATTGGCTGCGACTGTGACATACTTTAATTGGGAGGGGGTAACAGTGAATAGAAATCAAAACTGTCATCAACACTTTCTGGCTGTGACTCAGTCAGTCTGTCTCTTTTCTTCCTTCAACCTCTGCATCAAAATTTTCTTCCTCAACTTGTTCATCTGAGAACAAACCACATCAGATGGTCACTGAGCCACCAACAGCACAGTTTTCTCAAAACTATTATTTCATTATTATCCATTCTTAACAACTCTAGCACCTAATGATTAATAAAGCAATGACATAAAATCTTATAGAAAAATAACATTGTAATTGTGTTTATAATTGTATTTAATACCTGACTATCCTTGCAAACTTGTTCTTACCAGGTCTGCTATTCACCCAGCTGATGAGGTATCTACTGCCTTTAGCAGCCTCATCCAACTCCTTTTTTTAATCCCTCAATCTCCTTTCCCTACGAGGCATGTCTATGTAATGAAATATAAATATTAAAAATAAAAAAAAAAAAATAAAAAAAAATAAAAATAAAAAACAGACTCCCCGGTGGCTTTTAGTTTTAAAGCTTTCTTAATTTCTTTCTCTCTCAATAAGGATGGAGGTAGATTTGTGTTTTTATTATTCAATCAAAAAACAAAGTTACTTCTATCAAAAAACAAAGTTGCTTCAATCAATATACAGTATATACTTTTAATCCCAAAAAAGTCACTTCAATAAAAAAAATTGTTTTTGATTGCAAAAATATATTTGAGACAAAAAAAGCATTTGTAAACTATTTTTCTTGATTGAAACAAATTTTTCCATTGAAGTAATGTTGTTTTGCGTTTGGGCCACATTTTGGCTAGGGCATTTGTGTCTTTATTATTCAATCAAATAAGCTTCAAACAAAAAAAATATATATATATCAAAAGAAAAACTTTGCACATGTGTCAGTCACCGTTTAACAAAGCCTGAGAGGGTTTGAGTAGACTCACTATGAAGCATTTAATAAAGCCAAGCATTTTCTTACTACTTTATTCTTGTTTAAAAAATAATTCGGTGGGGCAGTAACATGTTTAAAACTTATCATAATTCTTACATTTTGAAGTGCTTGAAAACCATTTATAAATGATACTTTGGTGAAAAAAATGAAAAAACATGTCTTATATATAGTTATCTTTTTTCCAATGTAAAATCTGAATAAATACATTGAACACGCACAAAAAAAATGGGGGTCGCTACTTCGCGGTTTTCACTTATTGCTGCGGGTTCTGGTCCCCATTAACCGCGAAAAATGAGGGATCCCTGTATTTCTGAAAAGCTTTTAGAAGCAAGAGTCATTCCCACCACTCGTCGGGCCGGTGTTGTGTCGACACCGGCCGTCAGCTCAAGTCCCGGCCGAAAATAACACGTCTCAGGTGGACGACGGGAGCGATACGAGGCGCCCCCCTCCATCCGAGAGCATGCCGCTTAATTTGACTCAACAGTGTGTTTCTTCGTTTATGTTACCGCTAAATACACAAGCTTGACGGCAATTTAACGGGAGCTATTTTTTTTCATGGGAGATTTGGCTAGCTCTGGCAGTGTTCAACGCAAGCTGCAACGAATGGCAGTAACTTTTTTATATTGCAAAATGTGAAAACGATTGAAACAATTACTCACCAAATTCAATCTGCTGGCAAATACAGGCAAGTGTGTATGCTGCGCTCTGGTCTGCCCCGCTGTGGATAAGGCCTGCTTTTTGTTTTCGCAGCTTTGCAATGCAACCAAAGGCTCTCCGAGCACTCCATGTTAACGTAAGGAGTACGCGCGTTTGGAAAAATGGAACGCAGCTTGGGCCGATGATTGGTTCTCATCAGCGAAGCATCTAGAAGGATTTGCTGACTGTCCAAGTGTCCCTTTTTTAAAGAACCGATTTCTTAAGTGCTCAGTTTACGTACTAAGTTAATCACATGATGATAATAATAATAATAATTAAATAAAACCTCCCGACTCCCCCCCCTCCTCCCAAAAAGGATTTCTCCTCGGATCTACGCAATTCACGTAGGTCGCCCTTTTTGACTTCAAAACGGCGAATTTCGCCGAAAGGTGAGAGATTTTCATGCCTGAAATAAATCACATACTGTAAAAATCTAAAGAAAAAAAAAATCATAAATTTCAAGCAAAAACATTGCCACAAACTGGGAAAAAATCTCTCAAAAGCAACAACCCCTCTTTTGCAACGGACAAAGTAAATACAGTCGTACCTCTACATACGAAGTTAATTCGTTCCAGGACATTCATTTTGAGTCGAAATGGTCGTATGTTGAGCAGGATTTTCCCATAAGAATACGTTATAATTACATTAATTCGTTCCACAGCCCGAAAACCAACACTAAATCCTTAAGAAATTGTGCTGGTTCTATTGCAATTAGCAATTACACAAAACAAAACAAATCGGAATAATGATATACTAATGGTAACAACAATAATAATACCTGTAATCATGTTACAAATCAGGTCCTAATGTGTGGGATGTGTTTTGCGTGGTGTACCTGAACGCACCGCATGGCTGATGTGAGTGAGAGAGGACATTTTACTTTCACTTTACATGTTCAGCTGCGGCGGACAGTAGGCATGTTGTGTTGCACAAGTTAAAAATGAAATAAATGATTAAAAATCTGACAAAGCTGGCGATTTTTTGGCGATGTTACAATAATAACAATTGTCACCTTAACTCAGTGTTTTTCAACCTTTTCTGTGTCATGGTACGATTTTACATTGGAAAAAATCTCGCGGCACACCACAAACCAAAAATGTTCCAAAATTACTTTCTGTACAGTATATTTAATTATGAAATTTCTCAATATTTATATTTACTCTATGTGAAACTTGAGTCTGTATGGATGAACACAAAGCAGATGTCCTTGCAGGAATCTTCGTCAACAGCTCCTAGTCTCTTTCTGTTTCTATTTTTTATAGCAGTTAGGCTGGAAAAGCTCAGAATTGTCAGACGGGGACTTTAGATTCTAAAGTTTAGAAATGTCTTTAATCGCAAGCATCTCACTGACAATGGCTTTGCAGGCAGGTAGTATTGCCTCTTTTTGGATTCAGCAACAAGTTTAGCAACAAGGTAACTGGCTTTGACGGCTTTTCCATTTACCTTTGTAGTGTTTCTCAAAAAAGTTGCCTTTTTTTCTCTCTGTGTTTTCATAGAGGCGAACAAATGCAACTGCTCACGTCACGTTCAAGAACTGCTCGTATTTTTAGCTATCAGCTACCTTGCTGTCCTCAACAATGTGTTGGAATAAAACACAGAGGGAGGATTGACGGTCTCAAATATGGATGAAATGGAAAGGACACTTCCGTGTGTATTGACACTTGACAAATCTAATCAAATGATGTACAGTAGATGTGCTGGGGTCCACATTTTCGCGGACAGCAAGGTAGCTGATGGCTAAAAATCTGAGCAGTTATTGAACGCCACACGACCAATGCATTGCTCATTTGCACACGACCGCAAGCTTCTACCTACTCCTCCTTTCCTACTGCAACTTGTAACGCGTGGTAAGTAGGATGCGTGCATAAAAGTAAAAAAAAAGGGGAGAAGCTTCCACTTATGCACATTTATTCACAAAAAAATAATAAATCCACCTCGACCACTCGTCACTCAGGAGCTCAGCGGTTCGCACATACGCGTTCGCAGAACTCCAACATACAAGTATGCAGCAACAGAAGAACATATTCAATGTAAATAAAGCAGCGCCATCGCGTGGTGGATGTCGGAAGGAACACCATTTAAGGAGGTGACTGTTACAAACTCCGCCTGACGACGTAAAAAAATACCCGGTATTTGATTACTTCTCGCGGCACACCTGACGATCTCTCACGGCACGTGTGTCGTGAGAGGGCACACTGGTTGAAAAACACTGCCTTAACTTTTAACTGGCGAAAGGCGGTCGCAGCAGGACCGTCGAGATCTTAAAGGGGATGTTTCGGCAAAGGGGGTGTGAGACATCAATAGAACCGTTATGCGCCAAGATAACAAATATTGATAAAGTTAACAAAAAAATCAATCACATTAATGAGCAATTATCGAAAATAGATCGAAAATGACGAACACTACCGAAAGTGTTCCGGAAACAGCCGAATGGGGCGGCGACGTCACGACAAGTGATTGAAAGTCGAGGCGGAGCTAGGTGCCATTGTTTTTTAACGACGAGAGAGTAGCGTTGGGGTTTGTTTGACCAAAACATCACAACAATGGTTCAAAACTGCTGTGCTATGTGATGTACAAATAGTTGTTTATCGGAATATAGTATCCATGAGTTCCTGAACGCGAAAAAAAAAGCTGGACTACACAGAAAATGGGTAAAGTTCGTCCGTGCAAAGAGGGCTAATTTTCTAGACACAGCCTCCGGCACGCTTTTCTGTGGTGCGCATTTTCCAACTGAAAGCTTCTCGAACTATGGACAAGAGAAATCGGGTTTTGCTAAAAGATTGCTGCTCAAAGGAGATGCGGTGCCGACCATAGATGCACAGCCACCTAAATGTCCCGAGATATCAAGAGAGAGACGATGACTGCTAAAGGAGGCTAAAGCTACGCAAAGAAGGGAGCAGCCAAGCTTGAAATGGCCAGAGTGAGTACTCTTTTATAATTAATAAAAAAAAATGTCACGCCTTTGGATACAGGACTCGACACATGTATAAATGATCGTTCGTAAAATATATAGAACAAATCCTCTGATCCCGTTCATATTTGTGTCTGTTGGCAGAGCGAAAAGCTATGATAGCGCAATAAATTATAATTATTCTATGCATTCCTTTATTTTGCAGTCACGGTGTATCAGCTTCACAAAAAGAAATGCTAAACAAATCATTGGTGTTTACCACACGATCTGCTGCCGATGTTTCATCAGTGTCATTGCTCCCCTCAATGACCGTTTCATTACGCTGCATTGGCGTTCGTTTGGGCTCAAATTGGTCACCTATAACACCGATTAAAGCTTTGCAACTCTCCTCGTCACCATTAGATGAACATTCGTTACGTCCTTCTACGTCGGATTCGTCGCTGAAACTAGAAACGAAATTGTCTGCCATCATCGCCGCCATTCAGTATTAAAGCACTGAGCCTTTTTCTTGTTGAAGAAACAGCCCTCACTGCCAACTCTGAATTCTCTTTTATTGACAACGAGCGGTGTTTCTTCATGAGGGAACCTGGAATATGTGCAGGACGAACACAATGCATCAGCATAAACAGCTCAAAACACCCCTAATTCTCCCCACACTAGAAGGAATTATATTGATGCAGACAGGCGCTGCCCCCCTAGTGGCCGGTGGCACTCTCTTCACTTGACGTGACGTCACGCACACAATCTGCCAGATCTCGGGCGCCGGTCGTTTTAGCTTGACAATCGAGCCAAATTTCTCTCATTTTCTTGTGTGTAATTACACGAAGTGGCATGATATGAATACAAAAGGCATGCGTTTATGGATAAATGATGGAATATCAAAATTTTCCCAGGGCGCTACATCCCCTTTAAACATTCTAAGGCCGGATCGTTGAGCCAATTCACAGACACACACACCGCGCTCATATTTTTCTATCATTTCCATCTTCACTTCAATGGTAAGCCTCACCTTTTTCCTTTTTTCACCATCTGCACTGACATTCTGGGAACCCATGTTGATTTCTCTCACAAGAAAATCTGCCGTGCGTACGTCTTGCGGGAAAACAAAGAAACTGCGGCACCGCCATAAGTCGTCGTATTTCGAGCATGTCGTCGGATGTGGAAACAAATGGCGAGTTAAATTTTACGTCGGATGTCGAACAGATCGTGTGTCGAAGCGATTGTACGTCAAGGTACCACTGTACTGCCCTACAAGTATATTTTATACATGTAACTCAGAAAAAAACTAACAAATAATGTACAAAAATGGACAAAGATGTTATTGAATCTATTTATATTGCTGTTTTATATTTTTCCTTTCATTTTTTTGTTTTGATTAATTTTTCAAATTTCAGTACATGCAAGCTTCATATAGACCGTGTCAGCTCAAATTTGGACTTTTGACTCAAAGCAAAATCAAAGTAACATAATGCAAACCTCTTATACGGGGCATCTTTGAGTAACGGGCTCTGAGGACTGGTGGCAATGTTTGCGAGCTCAGCGAGCCAGTTGGTGTTGGCAGAGCCGCTTGCCTCCTGATGCGACACACCGGCACCCACCTGGAACAAGCCAGGGGACCGCTGATCCTCTTCCACTGCCTGCAACTCCGGCATGTCATCTGTACAAACAGTATACACTCAAACCCTTGCTATAATGCAGATTTGCGGCAATTATTTTTTTGGTCCATACTTAGAGCTTGGTTTATGCTTTGTATATGTTTTGGTTAATGAGTTAAAAAAGCGGATGTTCATAGGTTTATATTCAGTAAAACATTTAAGCTAATATCTGTTAGCTCATCTATGGTATTTTACATTACGGGCTGCGCAAAAACCATAACAAAAATGTAATTTTTATTTGGTTTCTCCATTTTAGAGATTTTCATGCATTAGGGTTTAAGCGGGTCATTAAAAAGCATTAAAAGTCATTAAATGGATTTTGTCAAAATTTAGCCCTTAAAAAGCAATAAACTAAATGTTCCAGGCATTAAAAAAACATGTAAATTTGAAGATTAAAAACGTTTTTTAATATTATTTATTACAGTTGTCCGATATTATCAGGTAGCCGGGATAAGAGAACATAAGATAAAATCATTGCAGGATAGGTGAGCCGATACTATCAGCTACCTGATAACATCGGCCGATAAATGCCTTCAAAGTTAATGTAGAAACTTTCTGCCCTTGTACAAGGGCTGGTCACAGCTTAGCGCAGCAGTTTTGCTTACTGACCATTAGAGGTCTTCAAACTAAGATGCTTGGGATGCGTTATGTGAGCAGACCATTTGCAGCCATGGTTAAAAATTAAACGAACAGTAAATGGTTGAAAAATAATGAATTATAAACTTATTACATACCTCATTCACTGTACTGAAGCTGTGTGCCTTTGTTGTTATTTTGAGCCAGAAGCATTGTGTGAGTCATATGTGATATGGCAGTGCCTTATTAGCACTTTGCAGTTGTACATGTTTGCACCATTTTGATTTAAAAAATAAATATTGTGGTTCAATGTTGGCACTTCTCCCCATAACTTCAGTTGAAGTTGTTCTTATTTTTCACAAAATATTGGTATCAGATTTTGGGAGTTGTTAAATATCAGGATATCGGTTAAAAAGTCTTTATCGTACAACTCTACATACAATTTGTGTGTGTGTGAAACTATCTGCAGTTGGGCATGGGCATTAATTTAGTTCAAAGTGGCATTAAAAAGCATTAAATGAGATTGACTGATACCTGTAGAAACCTGTGCATGCAAGTGTGATTTTAAGTATATGTTACCATAGTCCATGTGGCATACAGGGGAGGATGCCAGGTCTTCATTGCACTTGAGCGGATCGTACATCTCGTCCATTTTTGCAATGATGAGTTTGAATCCTCTTTAACTTGAAGGCTCACTCAAATTCCACTGTCACAGTCGTCATCACATTACCTGGTTTAGGAAAAAAATTAAATGTGTTATTAATATTTTTAAATATTTTTCAGATTAAATCAATAATTATGAGGAAAAAATATTTTTAAGAAAAAAGCTTTTTTCATAATATACTAGTATATTTTTGATAAATATGTGATTTATTTATTAAATAGTCGCATATTTGGCATATAACTAGAGATGCACGATAATATCGGTCACCGATAATTATCGGCCGATAATGGCAATTATGACGTCACACTGATAATCCAGATAAAACGAAATTCAACCGATAATGCAATCCGATAATTATATACTTGATTTAGCCTCCAAATGTGCGCAATCAACAGTTTGTCCAATTCTGCTTGTTTTAAGGAGGTTTTTTTTGCAGTGTAGTAATGTGATATATGTTAGGAATGGCTTACTTTTAAAGGCATTTTTGTGCAACTTGGGTGTGTTTACTCTCGAAGTAATTGTTGCCAAAAGCTTACCATTACACAATGTCATTGCCATTGTTTAGATGTTGGAATTTACTACTTGTTCACATTTGATGTGGGAAAATAATAGCAATAAATTACATTTTTGCACAGTAACATTTGATCTTTGTAGACTTTAAAATTTTACATATTTGAATAGAATTATCGGCGTGACATTATCGGTTATCGGGTGGAAGGTGCAGGAAAATATCGGTTATCGATATAGGTTGAAAAATGTATTATCGTGTATCACTACATATAACCATCCTTTTTTTTTCTCGGGCTTACCCTGTGACCCTCATGAGGATAAGCGGTGAGGATAATGAATGAATTAAAGTTTCTATTATGAGAAAGTTGTTTATTTTTTATTAGAAATTAAATTGATTATCTTTCAAGACACAAATTTTCAAGAAATATTTTTGTGGAAAATTATATTTTCCAGATATTGGTATATAGTGCTCTCCTTAATGATATGCATCGCTGTTTAAGATGTGTTGTTATACTTTTAATATAGTCTACTTTTTAAAAAAAATAATATAGAAAAGTCAAGAAAATAAAATCCAACCTTTAATTCGAGTGAGTTTATTCAGTGGCGGCAAAATCACAACATGGGAGACTGCGAATACAGAAAGAATGATTGACCATTATGGAAGGTACTGTATGTCATATATTTTAGAGATAAAAATGGTTGATATTGGGAAAAATACATATACAGTATATATATATATATATATATATATATATATATACATATACACACATATGGTGGAAAACACAGACAAGACTGAAAAAAGTTTCTGCTCTTGCAAGAACTGTTGTGTTTGATGGACCAATATGTCTATATGCTGCCATAGCAGATTCATGGTGCATTAAGCCCCTGAACTATTTTTTAATCAGTCCATTTTACCCTGGAAACCCCGTTTACAGATGTCGCGCAACCGCTTTTGTTTCAAACCAGCCATAAAAAGAAGGTAAGTAATTATATTTTTATAAATGTCTCTCATTTTTAGTTTAGAATCATTAATTATGTCTAATATTTAGTTTAAAAAGAAAATACTTTAAAAAATTATTCACTCGCATATTTTAAACTTTTGAACAAATTTTGTCACAATGAAAAAAATGGTGTCCGTAAATAAGTCACAGATATCTACCTCAGAACTATAATAAAGCTTAACTGTATTTTTTTTTTTGTTACGGTCGCATTTCCCCCAATACTCTAGACTATAAATAAATGATCCAACCAAAGAAAAAATGAAAAAAAAATTTTTTTAAAGGGTAAATATATGAAAAAGAATCTCAAACACTCCTTGATGTCTGCGATTTCTGCATTGCGACCCTTGTTATACCCTTGTTTCACCCATAAAATCCCCCAAAAATCTGGCTGTGGCCATTCACCGCGGTGTCTTGACACTCGGTGTTACATGCTACATGGAGTTTTTGGATCGAAAAGAGGAAAATACGCGATAATATCTTGTTAAAATTGTGGCGTCTTTAATAATGCTCTCGCGTGCTCTCCCCTCCAGTGAGGGTTTTGCTGTTTAAAAAAACATTTTTTTCAAAATGCCCTCCTGTTTAAAATTTTTCATCCCCCAGAAAATTGAGATTTTAAGCTTTCCAATGACATATCACACATGCATATCAGACAATCACACATGCATATCAGACAATTTTGAAATCTGGCCAAATTGGGGAACTTCAAGTCTCGCCCACCCGGGCAGTATGGTCTCTCCTTTCAAGCGCGGGTCCTCTACCAGAGGCCTGAGAGCTTGAGGGTTTGAAAGGTGGAAAAGCGCTATATAACACCATTCAGCGCAGGATCTTAGCTGTCCCTAGGATTGCGCTCTTCTGAACGGAGACGTCGGACGTTGTTCCTGGTATCTGTTGGAGCCATGCACCCAGCTTGGGGGTCACTGGCCCTAGTGTCCCGATCACTACTAGCACCACTGTTGTCTTCACTCGCCACATTTTCTCCAACTCTTCCTTCAACCCTTGATATTTCTCAAGCTTTTCGTGTTCTTTTTTCCTCATGTTGCTATCGCTCGGGATTGCTACATCTATCACTACTGCCGTCATCTGATGTTTATTCACCACCACTATGTCAGGCTGGTTGGCCATTACCAGTTTGTCTGTCTGGATCTGGAAGTCCCACAGGATCTTGGCTCAGTTGTTCTCGACCACCTTTGGAGTTGTTGCCCACTTTGACTCTATACATATATGTACACTATTTTAAGTTAAATACCTCATTTTTACAGGATGTTGTTTGAGGAGGGAAGGATGTAATTCATTACAACTTTCTTTTCATGATCGAACATTTAAGATTACGACTTTAGCTCATTTACATTTGCTTTTCTTTTCAGTGTAGCCTCTTTTTGTACAGAGCCCTTCGTGCAGGTGTACCAAATGTTTTGGCCTGGAAGTGGACATTCTAAATGCAACATTGCAATAATCTAAACTGCAAACCACACACGTAGCATTTCATTGAATTCAATGTCATTGTGTTGGATCAATAAATGTGATGCAAATGAGGGATTCCTTTGTCTCTAAATCGCCACTGTGAAGCTATAGGGATGGTCACGTGACCTTGTGCGTAAAGGCCTTGTTTATAAACTTGTGATGGTTCCGCGCATGCGCACCAGAGCTCATTCATTCCCAACTGCGCAGCCTTGTCGACAAACAGCTGCCAAAGTGCCGTTTCAACAGTCGCCTACCGCACTTTTTTACAAAGTATTCATCAATATTACCACATGTATTTTTTAAAACAGTAATTTAAATATAACGGTACAGAAAGAAGTAGGGTTGTCTCTCGTTTTTGCTGCCTTTGCACTGTAAACAAAAGAATGTCAACAAGTTGAGGCATGACGCAACCTCTCTCACTGCCCCAGTTCATAATGAATGACATCGGGGCGATCGCGTAACCACATTTCAAGATGATAGAACCCTTTTGAATGACTTGAGTCGCCACATCTGGAGTGCTGTCAGGGACAAAAACAACACCAGCGAGAGAGGGCGAGAGAGGAAAATCGACGGTCAACCTGCCGTTCGACGGTCAAAAACGGGTTGACAACCTCGCTAACGTATCACTATAGTGGTAAAAACACACAGTCCAAGAATTTCTTCCGTTTAAAATTACTTTTAAGATTTATTTCTTCGAAGGGACGACAAAAAAGTACTAAAACACTCACTTACCAGATCTGTCGCCATCAAGAAACTCTGGTATTCACTCAAGGGCTTGGGAGGTTCTGTAACGAAGGCATCCGATTGGATAAATACACTGTCCATGACTTAAATAACGTGATCGTATTGGACGCTGCAGTTAAGAAAAACATTCAGGGCAGGGCGTACTTTGTTGACTGTTGCCTGATTGGATTAAACTACTCGCCTGTTACTGCCCACAAACAGCTGATTGGCAAAAACATGAACAATACATTCTTATTTTCCTTTTTCGTAACAATGTAGCGATGAGTCAAGTATACTGTAACTTACTCTACTTGCCCTTACTATACGTACAGTCATTTGATCAAATTACACGCTAACAATGAATTCTAATAAATGAATGAACCAATTGATTGTTACATGGTGCTTCTTGGTTGGACAGGAGGTAAACAACCAAGTGATACAAATTAAAAGTATCATATGAAACACCACAAAGTACACTGATGGTAAATATACACGCATTTTGCTGAAGCATGTAATTACTAGTAAGATTTTATTTCACCAATATGCGATCCGTTTTATTATTCTGCCGACTCCTCGCTTGTGTTGCTGTTGTTGCTGGGGGGTATAAACTATTGTTGTTTTTGTTGTTGTCGTTGTTTATTTTTTAAGATCTCCATTATTAGTGGATGGATCAGTTTTGTAGTTTTATTCTAGGGATGTATGCAAATCGATCCTCAAACCTGATTTTTTTATTACTTTTTTTTTTTTTTTTTTTTTTAATTATTAGTTATTTGTACACTTAAATTTGCCTGTAGGCTAGGATTTTACCAAGTAGTGGGCATGCGTATTCGTCATCACAGCTTTCAACCTGTAGTAGCACACTAGTTTTTCCCTAATCCTTGCCTTTTGGGTTGTTTATATCAAGTTATAGAGTCATTTTTTTTTTTCAATTATGGGTCTTTGAAGCTTTTTGAGACATTGTTGTGATTAAAGGCTATTTAAAGGAATGTGACTTTTGTCCTAATATTTTTTAAAAAATTTGTGATCTTTTTGTTAATTCTATTCGTCCCATTTTGTCAGGTTTATTTGGTATTTTAGTCATTTTGACTGATATACACTATGTAGTATTTTTCTTCATTGTTGTTGATAAATACTAGTCCTTCTAAAAAAAAATAGCATATTGTGATAAAGTTCATTATTTTCTGTAATGTACTGATAAACATTAGACTTTCATATATTTTAGATTCATTACACACAACTGAAGTAGTTCAAGCCTTTTATTGTATTAATATTATTTTGGCAAAAAAGCCAAGAAAAAACAAAAATCCCTATCCCAAAAAATTAGCATATCATGAAAAGGTACTCTATAGAAGCTACTAACCTAATCATCTGAATCAACGAATTAACTCAAAACCCCTGCGAAAGATTCCTGAGGCTTTTAAAAACTCCCAGCCTGGTTCATTAATCAAAACCGCAATCATGGGCAAGACTGCCGACCTGACTGCTGTCCAGGAGGCCATCATTGACACCCTCAAGCAAGAGGCAAAGACACAGTAAGAAATTTCTGAGCGAATAGGCTGTTCCCAAAGTGCTGTATCAAGGCACCTAGGTGGGACGTCTGTGGGAAGGAAAAAGTGTGGCAGGAAATGCTGCACAACCAGAAGAGGTGACCGTACCCTGATAACGACTGTGGAGAAGGGCCGATTCCTGACCTTCGGGGACCTGCAGAAACAGTGGACTAAGTCTGGAGTAGAAACATCCAGAGCTACCGTGCACAGGCTTCTAATTCTTTTGTCGATACGTTACTTTTTACTGTTGTTGTTTTAGTTGATTTTTGTCTCTGGAATTGTTACTTTGACTTCATTCTGATCTTCATACTGACCTGCTTTGTGACCATTGTTGGAGGCATTCCAACAATGGTCACAAAGCAGGTCCGTTTTATGCACATTATGTTCCAATTTTGAGAGTTGAAGAAAATATTTTGAAACTGTCTTGTATAAATGAATGTATGTCCATGGAAGATACATACACAAATAATTACAAAAGTGGTTTTATTGACATGAAAAGTGAAATATACAGTCATCATTATTGGTTAGTATAACGGGTTTGTATTTAAAAAATACAAAAAAAAAAACAAAAAAAAACAGGTACCTGAAAAAGGAATGGAAAAAAAAGGTAACTGTATTTTCAAATTTAGTTCGTTTGATATTGAGCTAACAACACCCAGAAGACTTCACTAAGTCACTTTAGATTCAATGGCCTGCCCGTTTAAAACTATCCCTAAAACTTTTTTAGTTGTTGATCGAGGTAGACAAAAGCATAATTGTGAAATATGCTTCACTGACACACACACACAAAAGAGGGTATTACCTATATTTTACACCAAAACAACAAACAAATTCAGTATTACTATACGTGATTATAACCATAATTGGGCAACTTAACAATTTAAATGTACTCACAATTAAATTGTAAGCACTGTTTTGGTAGGCCTTAAAAACTATCTAATATCTGTAAGGTTTTGTTTGTATGTTTGTTTAAGCAAAAGAATAGTAAGCAGAGGCAGCAGAAGGGGTGGGTGGTATATGGGGCGTGAGAACCCCCCCCCCTAACTTTTATATGACGCTTTCATACTGTTTATTATTTGAATGGTGCTAAAATGATTGTATCATGGGCAGAGGTGGGTAGTAACGCATGACATGCACTCCGTTACAGTTACTCAAGTTTTTGAGAAAAATGGACTTCTAACAGTAGTTTTACAAAGCCATACTTTTTACTTGAGTAGATTTGTGAAGAAACGCTACTCTTACTCCGCGACTTTGGGCTTCACAAGAGTCGTTTGATTTTTCCTCTTTATTCTACATACAGTGTATCACAAAAGTGACTACACTCCTTGCATTTCTGCAGATATTTAGGTATATCTTTTCATGGGACAACACTGATAAAATGACACTTTGACACAATGAAAAGTAGTCTGTGTGCAGCGTATTGTAATATAGCTTATAGCCCGCCCGGCTCATCAGACCATAGGACATGGTTCCAGTAATCCATGTGCTTTGTTGACATGTCTTCAGCTAACTGTTTGGGGGTTTCTTGTGTCTTCAGAAGAGGCTTCCTCCTAGTGTGACAGCCACGCACACCAATTTGATGTAGAGTGCGGTGTATAGTCTGAGCACTCACAGGCTGACCCCCCCATCCCTTCCATCTCTGCAGCAATGCTGACAGCACTCCTGTAACGACTAACGAGTCACATGACATTTTGGAGGGAAAATGACAAGCAGTACTCAATTTGGACATCTAGGGATGTACGTAGTTTCCATTCGGTGTACTCACTTTTGTTGCCAGGGTTTTAGATATTAATGGCTATATTTTGAGTTATTTTGAGGAGAAAATAAATTGACTTTGTTATATAAGCTGCACACTGACTACTTTTCATTGTGTGAAGTGTCATTTTGTCAGTGTTGTCCCAGGAAAAGATATAATTACCTGCAGAAATTCGAGGGGTGTACTCATTTTTGTGATACACTGTATTAGATTTTTTTCTTTTTTTGCCAGCGATGACAAGAGTAGCTCTATCAATTTCACCAATGAGATGTTGCCACAATAATAACATGACTCCATCATACCAATCAGATGCAAGCTTGTCATTCTATGATCATGGCAGTCTGTTCAATCACGTGGCGTATTTAAAGCACCGTAAAAAATCAAGTATTTGACATAGAACGCTGCCCTCAACATGACTCGAAAGTGAAAAGATTTTAATCTGTCTCTCAGTTTTTATTTGGCACCGACTGACCCCGGAAAACCACAGATATAATCCTTTTAATTTCATAATAGTAACGAAACGAAAGAACGATTCACGATTCAAACTAGGAACTATTTTCTCCACGAGAGCACTCATACTCTTTGGACAAATAGTGCTTAATTTCTGTCATTTTTTTTTTTTTCTTTCGTTCAATGTGGTTTTGTAACGTGTTGAGTTAATTATCGAGGGTTGATTGAATATTTGCTTGACTGATTGAATATTTGCTTGTGCTCATACATACTTAATACATACATAATACATATTGCCATATTTTTTCTTATTGATATAACCAGTAAATGATTATTGCTTGCTATACTAGGATGTAGTATAATGTTTAAGTGTTACAAAGAGTAAAGAGGGTCGGGGTGACAACTGCCTTGCTTCATGGCCGCAACATTGTGTAACTAGACCTTCTAGGACATCTTCAGCATCTTACGTCTAGACTTTCATCTAGACTTTCGATGACAATTTTCCATTCGAGGACATCTTCCATGGCCGCAGTGTTGCATAACTGAAGTGTCTGGGTCATTCTGACCACTTTACCTGTGCCCTTGCTTACACACGTGTATTTAGTTAGTTCCACCTACATGCACACACATAGCCAATCAAAATCACATGGGTGTCTCCAGCTTGCTTCCACCCTCCCTTTAGGGCGGCACCCTTCTGTGTTAGGACAAACCCCTCTCTGTCTAGTCCCTCTTTGCTCTCCAAGAAAACTGAATGTCTTCTCTCCTTATTTTTGGGTAATTTTACAAATGTCTACCTCAGGGTCTATTTTTGAACTTGACATAACGGGTTATTTTACAGTATCATTATAACCACAGTTCATTCAGATAATTTTGTGCTGAGAAAAAAAAATAAAGTTGTTTAAAAAAAAAAAAAATTTAAACAAAATGTAAGCAGTCACTCACAACGTTAGTCTCTCAGCTGGCTTAGGAACGAACGCCTGGTTGAAGTGGTAGGGGAGAGGTCTGGGCTTCCTTGCTAAAGCTGCTGCCCCCGCGACCCGACCCCAGATTAAGGGGAAGATAATGGATGGATGGACTACTTTTACTTGAGTAATATTATTTTGAAGTAACGCTACTCTTACTTGAGTAAAATTTTTGGCTACTCTACCCACCTCTGATCATGGGTAAGTGAGTTACAGAATGTTATCAGACTCAAAAAAAAAAAAAAAGGAAGCTCTTTTGAGCGATTTGAAGAAATACTGCCTTAGATCATACACAACCAGTGAATCTCCAGATACTTTATGGCAAAAAACTGTAACCGACAGGGATATCACTGTATCGCACTTCACCCATAGTAAAGGTTTCATCAGAGCAAAGCACAATATGCTGGAAATTTAACTTGACAGTTAAAATAAGACATATAGTCAATGAACACAAATACCGTACATACAGAAGATAGGATTAACAACATTATTGCATCATAAATTAGCAGAGCACAGTGCGGTTGCACTAAATCATGTTAAATGTTGCACTTTAAGCAGATTTGTCCAGCTCCTGTCGGTTGTTCTGAGTGTGTGTGGCTTATCTTATGTCGGGCAAGGTTGAGCTGAGTGAATGCAATTTCATGAAACCTTTACTGTGAGTTGTGTGGTGAGCATTCATGTTTTGGTCATTTTTGGCAAATTATCTATTGGCTTACTAGCTGCATGAAATGTCAGCTTGTTTGTATACTAATTGAGAAATTGCCTAAAGTGTTTTTCACCCTTGTAAGAATTCAAAGGCATACCTACATAAAGCAATCTTTTTTTGCGTGGTTACCCTTCTATTGGAAGCGCCTCCTGAGCTCTGTGCCCCTTAATTACGCAAAACATTTCACCACCTCTAGTAGTAGGCCGACAGGTACGCACATTTAACACAGAAATACTCTGGAAAAATGCTGAGGTACCAGAAAGTCTACATTCGGTCTGATCCCAAAACTGTCTTTTTTGCAAGTTGGCGCTTTCTCAGTTCAAATAAATGGGCCAACAAAACAGGTCAAATTTACACATAAAGGGCGATTGAATGGAAAAGAAGCTTTGAGCAACTCTGCTTTGGCATACGTTACTTTACTGCAAACATGTAAGTCTCATCTTGATCGTCTTGTAAGAAATGTTTTTTTTGTTTGTTTGTTTGTTTGTTTTTTTTTTAGTGGATACAAGTGGGATGCAGAATACCCATCAGTCTGCCGAGCGGCGTCACGCACACTGCTGCTCGATCTCGGTGCGACTCTCAAACAGCATAAGTAGCTGCTCCTCATAGTTAGCAATGTTCCTTTTCATGATGTCCATGCAGGGGCCCAGAAGACGCTCAAAGGCTTTCACATCCATCACTGACAGAAAAATGAAATTAAGTTACGACATATATGAACACCTTCGTCATCAAATTTCCCCATTGAAATGATGTAGAAATGCCCTTAATCAATCAATTCTAACTCAGTCAAAAACTGGCCACAATTCTTTGGTGGTAAAATATAAAAAATAAATACGTAAAAGACCATAAAAATCACAGTGGCGTATAACCGACGAGTCACCTGATTTCTTTTATATCGACAAATTTCGTGTTGGCATGTCACAATTTTGTCCAAGTTAAACCAGGTTTTGTCAGAGTGATTTTCAGTGTTTCTTCTTTTTGCCTTTCACCTAGAAGCCTAAAATCAATCTCACGGTACTTAGAATATATAGCTTATGCATACCTTTAAAAATGATCATTTGAACACAAAATGTAGCTAATGTTTCACAACATGCACAGGCATATATTCTTTTACGCTTTAAAAAAAAACAACTAATATTTTGATAGGTTTGTTGCAACAGTTTGTTTCATCATCTAATCTACATGTACTGTAATGGTTTAATACCATTTTCATTCATTTTAATTGATAAAGTTTCTTTCAAATAGTTAGTAGTAGTGTTCATATGTTTGGCATTTGGTTACCCATTTGAATTGTGAAATGACAGTCTATAGTGAGGCAGTCTGGTAATTGACTGTTTGTTGGATATTTACCCAAACATTTGACGCTCCCAACAGCGTAGGCGGAAGCAGCTCTGGGCTTGTTTGTGACTAGTGCCAATTCCCCAAAATACTGGCCCCGGGAGCACATGGCGATTTCCACTTCCTCTTCGTCCTGCCCGTTTTTCGTCTAGGAAGCAGGAAGCGCACAACACAATAAAGCAAACGTCGAATTGTTAGGGTCCAGGAGATGCTTAAAGATGTTTTGAAAGACACATTTGTAATCCTAAAGTCATGAAACAGAACTGCTATGTCATTGAAGGGGAAGTTCAGATTTTTTTACATTAGGCTTAATCCTCGAGTTACCGGGGGTTTAATTAGTCGGTGGCGTTAGTTAGTTATTTATTAGTTTCAGGGCTACAGAGTGGCTAAGCTAGCGCGAGCCAATGGGCCCATCCTAGCATGCCAAAAAAAAAAAAATTTAAAAATCACCGATGACCCACACAATCAATAGTGTTGGCTATGTTTTCAGGATGAAGTTATTAAAACTTATTATTATTGCATGTCAATAACTGTAGTATTAACAGCAACATTTGTAACCCAGTAGAATAGAGTGATACTTTTTTCACCAATGTGTTTATGTTGTAGCCAGTAGCAAGTGTCCACAGTTTGTATTGTTCCTCGTTCTTCATAGGGTATTTGTGGAAAATCTTATTAGCCCATTTCTTCTGTCTGTTTCCACGCCCTCTAAATGCCCAATGCATTATGTTGCCTTTCTTCAGTCAAGACTGCGTATACTGATGCTGCATTCGAGGAAGGTGGGAAGGTGGAGTCTTCTAACCTCTGACCAGGAAAAATATCATTGGAATGCCACTCAAAGTAGGAGGCCATAGTCACGAAGTCAGAAAAAAGTACCCGGATATCACAAGTTGCTTAAATCAGACGTCACCGACAAAATGCGCTACCCCTCGAAAAGCAGACTGTCAACAGTAAAACTAAAGAAGGCAGTTTACAGTGTGGTCTATTTACTTTAGCTGTCGTTTTTCCTCTTTTTGATCGCTTATAAGAAGGCAGGTTTGCTGGAGGTCAACATTCGTTCTGATGGCCAAAATAAAAAACGCTTGGAATGCTTTGAGGTCGCAACTGGTGGCATCCGAGTGGAATAAGTCCGACTTCCCACCTTTCTATTGGGGTTGCATTACGCATTGAAAAAAATAGTCCCACAGAAATAAATGAATTACGGCAGTTTGGTGCCACATTGTTTTGGCCGCATCTGTATTTTGAACAACGATCTGCATTTTGAATTTATTTGACTATGTTAGATCTGTAAATATAATTTTTTTATTGGCCTGCTAGGAAGGGACCATTGACTCGCGCTAGTTTAGCCATTTCGGAGCCCTGAAATTAATAAATAACAAAAACGAAACTGCACGAAATTTGTTGAAATCAACGCCACCGATCAATTAAACCCCCGCTAACACGAAGATTAAGCCTAATGTCAAAAATCCTGAACTTCGGCTTTAACCTATTACAGGGGTCGGCAACCCAAAGCTCAGGAGCCACATGCGACTTTTTGAACCCTCTAATGCAGCTCATTAAAAATGAAAATTTAAGATTTTATCAAAATGTATTGTGGGGCTTATGAGATTTAACGTAGGAATGTAGCTTCTCATTAGTAAGCAGAACAAGTTTGGTGTACGTTTCTGCATGTTAACATTCACAGGGTGAACCTTCCAAGTGGCTTTACATAGTTGGTGAATTCATGACCTGCGTGAGTGTTATGTTGATAAAAGTGTGTATAAAGCAAGGGTGTAGGTTTGGTCTCAACATTGGTAGGGACGATATAACAGCGTAGCCTGCAGGTACACTTTTTGCTGGGGACGGGACATTAATAAGACCAAACAGATTGGGTGAACGGGTGTCAGGGCCACATTTTTTTTAATGTGAACCTAAATAATTGATAGGCTAAATGATCAATGCAAAATAAATCTGTATCGATTGATAGTAACTTTTACGTGCATTGGTACAGGTGATACACTGTTCGATTCAAACCTTTGCTTTCAAAACCTACTAAAGAAACATTTTTGAAAACTTCCAGAATAAATGACTTTTTATTAGCAAACATAATAAAAATAATTCACTTAATAATAGTAGGGTCAATTCTATCCTTACAACACAAGGGAAGACAATCTAAATTCCCTATATAAATTATCTCATTATATAATGCAAATAAGGTTGCTTAAAGGTTGGTGGGGACAATTTTAGCATCCTGAAAAGTTGGGAATGTTATGTCCCTACCGTCCCTATGCAAACCTACGCCCTTGATATAAAGTGACAGCGACATGTTTTGTTTACTAAAGGGAAGCTGAATTCCCTTCTTAAATATTGTAAGCTCTGCAATGTATATACTTTATGTCCCTTGGTTAGTGTATTCATATCAGATGTCAAAAAGTGTATGTGACTCCTAAAATTTTCTCTAAAATTGTCTTATTTTGTCTTTAGGTAGTTTGTCAGACATACAGTTGATGCTAATTCACTATGGTTGAATTAAGGGAGCTGAACTTGTTGTTGTTGTTTCCCAAAACTTAAAAAAACAACATTTTAAAAAAAAAAAAATGCAGGCCAATTATGTGTACTCCTAATCTTTTTTAAGGTTAAGGTCACATTTTTAATGTAATAAAAATGGAGGTGAAAAAAGTTGTCATTTTACACAGAGATATACATTGAAAATTTGAATTTTATGACAATCAAGATGTTTTCTTCCAAGATAAAGTCGTAATATTATCCTAAATGCTAAGGGTACACACTTTTTTTTTTAATGATATGACACACTTTATCATAAATCATTTTACAGACATTCACTTTGGGAATACAGCAACACCCAGATTAAAAATATAACTGCAATAAAATAAAAAGCAAAACCTACCCTGCTTCTTTTCATGGTGATCCTAACTTGTCCAGACTCTACAATGTAGAAACAATCAGCCAATTCTCCCTGTGAGAAAAACAATATGATCATATACTAATGCACAGGTTGGACAGGTCATTTGTAAATGAAAAAAAAAAAAGGGGGGGGGGGGGGGGAATCAAATAAATGAAGAAGTTACAATGTAAATGGAAACCTATTCATTTAAAAATGGAAAGTAGTCACAGAATATTTCCCAAATTTCCCTATTTTTTTTCCTCTGGTACCACTCCCCAGCCAACTGGACTGCTGCCAGGTGGACCAAAGTTTCACTGATTAAAGTCAATTTAGCATGTTCTTTGAAAAAAACAGATGCAAAGGGAGGAGAGGCACACTATCCACAATGCATGAGACCAAGTGGAAAGTTTCCACAATCAATTTTCTGAGATACGGGGTCAAAGCAGCAGTCTTCCAGGATGTTTTAAAGCATGCTGTGCCGCCAGCTGCTAACCAACTTTATGAAGATGCAGATTTAAAGTTTTCCAACAGGATTTAGCACCTGCACACGCTGCTAAAGCTACCATTACCTGTTTTTGATTGGCCAGCTAACTCGCCTTCCCTTAAAATTGAAAATCAATGGGGTATTGTGAAGGGGAAAATGTGATATGCCAGACCCAACAATGCAGAAGAGCAGAAGATGACTATCAACGCAACCTGGGCTCTCACAACAACAGAGCAGTGCCAAAGATGGATTGACTCCATACCGCCCTATACTGCTGCGGTAATTTTGGCCAAAGGAGCTTTAAACCTGCTCATACCTTTGCTGATCATAACTTTCAGTTGGTTAAAATTTAATTTAAAATTTGGATTTTGGAATTTTCATTTGTTGTCCAAATAAAAAGAAATGCCCATTTGAAATACATCAGTCTGTGTGTAATGAATTAATCAACCAATATTAGGATAAAAATTAATGTAACCTGTATCACCTGTGCAATAATCTGTTGCGAGTCACAGTACACTCGAGTAGATATCACATCCACCACCTTCATCCGCTCGGAAAGCTGTGGATAGGGAGAACAAATTCTTGTCATGACTTCTCAATTTCAGCATACTTACAACTAAAATAGGCAAAAAGAATAGACCTCCAGAGATGTGAGCAGTGGGAGCGTTTCAATGAATGCCTCGTACAGCTTCCTCTTTTTGGCATTGTTCTTCACGATGATCCTTCGAAACGTCAGACGATCCTTACACAAAACGCACTTTTACACACTGTTGTTGGCAATATCCACTTGGGTTTCTTTTGTGTTTTGTTCAGTTAAGTGTTTAACTTTCGCAGTGACTACGCTGACTACAATGCGATACTTTTATAGTCAAATTTAGGACAACAAAATGTCTTCATTTCGCATACAGTGTAACTTTGACTTACGAGTGCCCCAATTTAGGGGACTTTGTATTAAAAATCTTGTTCAATTACTGCTTTGTGTGACTAGCCAAAATCTTAGACCCGAACGACTTTGAGAAACACGGCTGATAATACGTCTAAATTTTGACACGGGATTAGTCAGGGAATGGATTAAACTCACAAATCAAAGTAGAAAATTCAACTCACGAGGCACCAGAGGGCTCCAGGCAAGGTGGCGATGATGGTGGCTGCTCTGGGCGTGTTGTACATAAGCGCCAGTTCTCCGAAGCTACCGCGGTTGTCGTAGCAACCCACCAGCTTCTCGGCACCATCCACTTTGACAGAAATGCTGAAAGTACCTCTGTGGAGAGACCAGCACAAAGCCAACACTATACACAAGTGTGCAGAGCAAATAGACTATGACTGAAAGTATTGTTGTATGCTTTGATTGTATGCATCTCTGCTGCTTGTGTATCCTCCCAGTCAAAAAGGATTGGACATATGTTACTGCCAATGGGTTAATGTGGACTGACAGGATAGCAGGCCATGACACGCAGGAAGCCATAATCGGGGTCATGTTACATTACCTCTCAATCACATAGAAGTTGTCCCCATCGTCATCCTGGTCAATCACGTGTTCCCCTTCTGTGCAGAACTTCTCAAACATGGCGTCCAACACTTGAGACATTTCTTCCTGGGTGGGGTAAAAATAAAAAGTTTTACATTAAGAATAACTGATGGTATAGCGCCTTTTCTGCTGTCCAAAAACACTGTCTGAGATAGCTAGCTACCGCATTTTTCGGACTAGAAGTCGCAGTTTTTTTTCATAGTTTGGCTGGGGGTGCGACTTATACTCTGGAGTGACTTATGTGTGAAATTATTAACACATTATTATATCATTTCACATGTTATTTTGGTGTTTTGTAGTGACACTGATGGTTTGGTAAACTTGTTAGCTTGTTCTTTATGTTATAGTTATCTGAATAACTCTTGATAGCAATGTTAAGTTAACACACCGGCCACGTTCGCATTTCGTTGTTGATGCATCATGTAACATTATCATACTATACACTTTTTCAGCACGTTGTTCTCCATTGTGTTTTTATTTTAAATTGCCGTTCAAGATGACATATCTGTTCTATTTGTTGTATTTTAAACAAGTAAATTTCCCCCCAAAATGCGACTTATACTCCGGTGCGACTTATGTTTTTTTCCTCTTCGTTGAGCATTTTATGGCTGGTGTGACTTATACTCAGATGCGAATTGTAGTCTGAAAAATACGGTACTCTCCATCAACAACTTCAGTTTTAATATTTGGTATGTGAAATTGTATCAGTTTGATCCCAACCATCTCAATTGGACACTTTCTCTTGGCTTTGAGTTAATAGATGCAAATGTCAGATGTTTTTTGTCTGTATCTGTTACTTGTGAATTTCTGTCTTAAAGAAGCAGCAGTGAATGCTCATTACTTTCAATCCCTCTGGCAGCACTACATTCAAACCTGGCCTCATTGTGTAAAGGATACTGTCATTTGGGCTCTGGAAAACTTCAGAAAAAACATCGTCAATTAAAGGTGACCTTTTGTAAAATTTGAATGTTTTTGCCACTGTTGCATAGATGGGTGAAAATTAGTGTATGACCAGACGTTTGTCAACCACGGGGTTTGTGATTTGATCGAAATCACTTTTGTAAGTGTGTTTTTGAGTCATACTGATGTTTCTTTAATTTACTCACAGGATCCAAATTTTTGAAAAGAAGAATGTCTCGACACGCTTCCTGTAGTCTCTGTCGCTGCTCATCTGTTTTGGGGTGGGCGACCTGTGCATTATAATTGTGTGGTGATTATTATGATCAAGAGCAGTTAGAATAAACAATAAAGCAAATCTATATACATTTATATATTCTTGCATTAAAAAGAGCATCAAGAACAATTAAGTAAATATTTGTTGTTAAAAAAAAAAAAGATCACAAAAAAATACTCCAAAATGCTCCCAAATTAAATAGATAAATTATAATGGGGTCATGAAGCAATGATTTGCATGTACCTTCATTACTTAATAAATTTAAAAATGTATCTAACTGTATAAATTACAATGATTTATGAGTGACATTTTACATTGCACAAACAAGAAAATAAAGATAGGGATTGATGGCGTAATGAACTACAGTACTGGACTGTCTCAGAAAATTAGAATACACAATATTCTAATTTTCTGAGACAGTCCTGTACATTAATCCACCATTTAAAGCAGGGGTGTCCAAACTTTTTGCAAAGGGGACCAGATTTGGCGTGGTAAAAATGTGGGGGGCCGACCTTGGCTGACGTCCTTTACATAGAACAATATACAGGACTGTCTCAGAAAATTAGAATATTGTGTATTCTAATTTTCTGAGACAGTCCAGTATATAGTAAGTTGATAAGTAAATATGTACTTACCCTTTGCTCTTTATCCTCATCATCTTCATCAGGATTGAAGGCTTCAGCACAAACTATACAACAAAAGAGCAACACATTTACTTAAGTCCACCATCACACTGGAAACAGTTTGTATAGACACAATTGTATTGGGTACCACTTCACTTTACATTCTTATTGTTAACAGGCACTTGCATTTCATATTCTAATACTGAGGTAAATCTTTTAATCTGACGATCTATGTATATAAATTCATCAATTATTCTTTCATTTACTTAAAAAAAAGCTAATATTATTCTATTATATTTAGGGCTGTCAAACGATTAAAATTTTTAATCGAGTTAATTACAGTTTAAAAATTAATTAATCGTAATTAATCGCAATTAATCGCAATTCAAACCATCTATAAAATATGCCATATTTTTCTGTAAATTATTGTTGGAATGGAAAGATAAGACAAGATGGATATATACATTCAACATACGGTACATAAGGACTGTATTTGTTTATTATAACAATAAATCAACAAGATGGCATTAACATTATTAACATTCTGTTAAAGTGATCCATGGATAGAAAGACTTGTAGTTCTTAATAGATGAATATTAGTACAAGTTATAGAAATGTTATATTAAAACACCTCTTAATGTTTTCGTTTTAATAAAATTTGTAAAATTTTCAATCAAAAAATAAACTAGTAGCCCTATTCTGTCCTCAATGTGTGTGAGTACACAAATTGACAGATAGCGAACATAAGTTCCAAAAAGAAATCAGACGGTGTGGCAAAGTTGCATGGGCTTTACTGAAGTCACCTCTTTTTGACAGGAGCACGTTTCTTGTATTTTTGTAAAACTGAAAATAACAAGGCAATGTGTCAATAACTTGCATAAATCACAAAATAACATAAAATGTACACACACGTGTCCATTTGAGCAGTAGCACTAGCCAATTAACTCACAAGCATCTAACAATGTAACTGCATTTCACCATATATGTGAACAAATTCAAATACACATCATCAATAACTATCTAATGCTCATGAATATAAACAAAGGAGGAATATAACTCACAAGCGATGCATGTATTAAACACAAACAGCGTGATGGGGCTATGAGAACTGCCACTGAATACTGGATGCGGACGTTAGCTGGTCTGAATAGCACTGTCTATAGACCCTACCCACGTGACGTCACAACTCCGCTTTCCTGAATGGTACCGCCCAATTGTCCGTCAAAACATAGTGTTAACCTGTTACGGCTACGTACATTCCTCCTATTTACGGCGTGTTTTTCTGCTCCTTAACATTAATAATCAAAATGGTGAAGGCGTGTGTGGCTGTTGGTTGCACTAACAGAGAAGATGGAAGGAGAGACTTGAAGTTTTACCGTATTCCGAGGGATCCAAAGAGGAGAGCGAAATGGACGGCTGCAATTCGACGTGAAAACTGGGCACCAAAAAATCACCACAGACTATGTAGTAGTCATTTTATATCCGGTAAGATGCATTTAAGATATACTTAGAGGGTTTTGGGCTGACAAATAACCACAATTAAGATCATTGCTAGGCTAATCGCCGACAACATACACGTATATATGTAGTGAGAGTGCTATCGCTAAACCATATAAACATAAAAAGCCCTAACTGCATTGACAAATGACATGAAATAAATTAGACTTGACAGTGGATGTTAGCGAGAATAAAAGATTTTGAATTGAAAATTTCGTAACTAACCTTTCCAAGCACAAGATAGATTCCTGCCGAATTTTCGTGGACGAGGACCTGTTTCACCCAACCAGCAACGAAGTATTTATAAGCCTCCAAGTTCTTGAAGTTTTTCAAATTTTCGTGAGAATAGGCTGATTTTGTGTGGACAAGATAGTTGTAAATATCAGCGTAGCAGATGTCAGGCAGACAGGGCGAAGACAGTGGGTCGAAAAACATCGATTTGGGCATCAAATATGGATCTGGCGACTGTATAGAACGAAGCTTTTCCACATAACGCCTTTTATGCAACACATCCAGTGAGTTTACGGCATCCGAAAGCACCGGGTCTTCCATGAAATGCATTTTAAATTCCTCAATCAATTGAAACCAATGCTAATACAGAGACAAAATGATGGACAAGGGGGCGGAACCATACAGCGAGCACGTGGTTTTGTGACGTCGGTGGGTAGGGTCTATTGATGTGAGTTCGCGTCGACATATAATCACGTCAGAAAAGCGCGCCGAAACCCAAATAATCAGCTGCACTGAATCGCCAGCAGAGGGCGACATTACGCCAGATAACATATGCAAGTCACACCCAAGCGCCAGCAGAGGGCGGAAAAACTCCATAACACACAATTAACAAGTTGGCCTTTCACTGTACTGACATTTAAATCTGTCTGAGCGGGCCTAGTGCATTAATTGCGTCAAATATTTTAACGTGATTAATTAAAAAAAATAATTAACGCCCGTTAACGCGATAATTTTGACAGCCCTAATTATATTTCATAAATTTATTTCAGTCTAAATCATTACTGTATAATTTTAGGCCTGCAATTTTGCAGGCTGCATGACAGGTTAGTTAGCATATTGCTTGACAGTTCTGAGATCAAGGATTCAATCTCGGGCTCTGGCCTTCCTGTGTAGAGTTTGCATGTGCCTGCCACTATGTGTTTGTTTTGGGTGTTCCACTTTTCCCACACATCCCAAAAACATGCATGGTAGTTGTATTGAGTTCATTTTGCCTTTGTGTTGGTGTAACGGGTGCAAGCAGGTAGGTTGCACGGTGTGGAAAAATTCCTCCCGATGCCTTCAAGAGACTACACTAGTGGCTGGAGCTGCTAGCATGGGCTTTTAGCCTTGTGGTTATCGTGCTCTCCTGCCACATTGGTGGCGTGGATTCAAGTCCTCACCTGGTCAATCAAGGGAAGCGCATCACATCACTGGTGGGAATCAGACCAGTTACATTGGCAACTACTTCAGTGTGTATCCTACCTCCCATAGTTAGATAATGAATCAAATAATATATATATATATATTTTGACATACATTGCCATGAAGCACTATTTTTCCTCAAAACAAGACAATACAACATTTTTGGGTTGGCTGTACCATATTAATGGCATATCTATTAATTTTATTGAGAAAGGATTATTTGAATAGGAGTGGTTTGAATTTTGAGTGTGGTTTCGAAAAAAATTAAACTTCCATCTTAAGGCACCACTATTTCTTTGCATGTAGGACTTGGAAAGCAGTTTAGCCAGAAGACAAACAAAAAGTAGTAATGTGACAATGTCATAAGTGTAACATCCTACATGTCCAATGTTTAAAGAGATGACACAGTGGAGGGAGTTGCTCACCTGAAGCTCTTCTGATGAATCTGTTTATGATGGGCGCTGTGAAAAGAAAAACAGATTGCATATTTAAGTCAATCTGGAGCTTTTCTGGCACTGTAATGACGTCGACAGCGAGCTTTTTTAAGCTTGACCTCATTTGGAATATTCAGCCGCGTAGCGAGACCTCAATGAGGACACTGTGCTTTCAAGTGTGTGCACCTCCTTCAATTGAATTTCAATGACACACAACACAATACACAAAAGCTTTTATTAGGCAAACTAGAGCTGTTTCAATGAGGTATTATCTGAACAGTCCGTTTATGACTGAAGTTTGTTCAAGTGCACTACCTCATACTCACACCTGTTTCTAGCATCCTCTCTTGCTGCTTCAGTTGAAAATAAAATATAATTGAGCTTTAGGGGATTGATGACAATTTCAACAGAAAGAATCATTGAGAATGTTTTGGGGCCAATTTCATAAATAAGACAGAAAGAAAATCAAATAAACCATATGTAAAAAAATAAATAAATAAAAAAAAGACAAAGTGAAGAAAATTAAAACTAAAACTGCCACGCTTCATAAATAAAGCATCATTAAATTTCTGAAACAAATAACACCATGATTAAAAAAATACAGACCAACTTCCAAAATAAAATGAATATACTGTATTTAGAAGCATAAAACCATGTCATGCCATCTAGAAGAAAGGCAATAAAAGACAGATTCACATGATTAAAAAAAAAAAATCTGAGTACTAAAATTAAAAATAACCCCTCAAAAAGAAACACAGAAAGAAACAGGAAAAAAGTGTAAAATATTCCGTGTGTTGTATTTTTTCACGTACACGTCCTGCTTGCAGAGCCCATCAGGCTGCATTGTCCAATGAGCTAAGATTGCTAAATTACATCCTCCACCTCATGGCATTCCCACTGAACCGACATAACAACCACAATCTCAAGGGAAATACAATATTCCACTCACATATGTGTGAGCCTTTTGCAAAACATTTGCGCATGTGTCTGCTCTGCACCATTATGTAGCATCATGCACGCATGCAGCCTGGAGGCCCACATCACACGAGGCCTACAGACTAACAGCGGGGGGAAATGCCATGTTTGAGGACAAGTATTTTTAATGGCTGAATCATTTTGCAGCATCCTGGTGGTGCAGCATTCCATGCATTACCGTAACATCCGCCTAAAACACGTACCTTGAAAATCTTCGTCGTCTTCATCGTCGTCGTCTTCTCCGTTCTCAGAGTCGATCTGCATGGCCTCGTCGAGGAAATTGACTGCCTTTCCTCCTCCGCCGCCGCCTCCGCTGGCAGTTCTCTGTCCGTGCTTCGACAGCGACGGCGGCGGCTCCCCGTCATCTTCGTCCCCATCCCGGCCGAGCGGCGCCCGGCGGCTGTGGCTCTGCTCGCGGTCCTTGAGGCGGGTGAAGTACTGCAGGGCGAAGTCGAGCAGGTCACCGGGCTGGCTCCTCAGCACTTCCACGGTAAAGCTCTGCAACAGCTCCGTCAGGCCCGCGGGGATTTCTATACTCATCCCTGGGGCGTGCGCGCGTGAGAAACGAGAAGGAGAAGGAAGACGAGGAGAGGGTAATAGCAAAATTTAAATAAAAAATAAATAAAAGTCCTTGAATATGGTGTCAAATATGCGCTTTTTGCTCGTGAAAACGCCTCTGTGCTACGAGCATCATCAGTAGCATCCTCTTCGTCGTCTTCTGATGATGATGGCTATACAGGAAACCCACGCATGTGACCCAGGTTTCCATGGCAACCCCCCATCCAATGATTGCGTACGAACAGCAGCGAAAAGACACTCCTCTTCCTCAAAGCACAAAATGCTAGGAAACTGGTTGCAAATTGTGACAAAAAGATGTGAGGATACAATATAAAAAAGTACGTGATTATAAATATATATATATATATATATATATATATATATATATATATATATATATATATATATATATATATATATATATATATAATGTGTATATATTACACTCACCGGCCACTTTATTAGGTACACCATGCTAGTAACGGGTTGGACCCCCTTTTGCCTTCAGAACTGCCTCAATTCTTCGTGGCATAGATTCAACAAGGTGCTGGAAGCATTCGTCAGAAAGTTTGGTCCACATTGACATGATGGCATCACACAGTTGGTGCAGATTTGTCGGCTTCACATCCATGATGCGAATCTCTCGTTCCACCACATCCCAAAGATGCTCTATTGGATTGAGATCTGGTCACTGTGGAGACCATTTGAGTACAGTGAACTCATTGTCATGTTCAAGAAACCAGTCTGAGATGATTCCAGCTTTATGACATGGCGCATTATCCTGCCGAAGGTAGCCATCAGAAGTTGGGTACATTGTGGTCATAAAGGGATGGACATGGTCAGCAACAATACTCAGGCAGGCTGTGGCGTTCCAACGATGATTAATTGGTACCAAGGGGCCCAAAGAGTGCCAAGAAAATATTCCCCACACCATTACACCACCACCACCACCACCAGCCTGAACCGTTGATACAAGGCAGGATGGATCCATGCTTTCATGCTGTTGACGCCAAATTCTGACCCTACCATCCGAATGTCGCAGCAGAAATCGAGACTCATCAGACCAGGCAACGTTTTTCCAATCTTCTATTGTCCAATTTCGATGAGCTTGTGCAAATTGTAGCCTCAGTTTCCTGTTCTTAGCTGAAAGGAGTGGCACCCGGCGTGGTCTTCTGCTGCTATAGCCCATCTGCCTCAAAATTCGACGTACTGTGCATTCAGAGATGCTCTTCTGCCTACCTTGTTTGCAACGGGTGGTTATTTGAGTCACTGTTGCCTTTCTATCAGCTCCAACCAGTCTGGCCATTCTCCTCTGACCTCTGGCATCAACAAGGCATTTCCGCCCACAGAATTGCCGCTCACTGGATATTTTTCTTTTTCGGACCATTCTCTGTAAACCCTAGAGATGGTTGTGCGTGAAAATCCCAGTAGATCAGCAGTTTCTGAAATACTCAGACCAGCCCTTCTGGCACCAACAACCATGCCACATTCAAAGTCACTCAAATCACCTTTCTTCCCCATACTGATGCTCGGTTTGAACTGCCTGTTTGAACTGAACATGCCTAAATGCAATGAGTTGCAGCCATGGGATTAGCTGATTAGAAATTAAGTGTTAACGAGCAGTTGGACAGGTGTACCTAATAAAGTGGCCGGTGAGTGTATAATATTATATTATTATATATTTTTAATCACATACTTTCACACACATATGGTGGAAAACACAGACAAGACTGAAAAAGCAGTTTCTGCTCTTGCACTCCTCTTTAAAAGAAACTGCTGTATTTTAAGCCAAAATAACTGTTGTGTTTGATAGAACAATATGTCTATATGCTGGCTGCCATAGCAGATTCATGGCGCATTGAGCCCCCGAAGTATTTTTAATTTGCCCGTTTTACCCTGGAAACCCCCGTTTACAGATGTCGCGCAGCCGTTTTGATTTCAACCCAGCCATGAATACAAGGTAAGTAATTATATTTATTATTCAAAATGTCTGTCATTTTTAGCTTAGAATTGATGTATAATATTTTGTTTAAAAAAAAACAAAAACAAAAAACCACTTGAATAAATTATTCACTCGCATATTTTAAACTTTAAAACAAATTACGTCACAAAAAAAAATTGCGTCTGTAAAAAAGTCACGGACAAGTTTGTTATGTATGTTAGATGATAAATAATCAATCCAAAGAAAGAAGAAAAAAAAAAAAACGTTTAAAAGGGCAAATATATAAAAAGAAAATCTCGACCACTCCTCGATGTCTGCGATTTCTACATCGCGACCCTTGTTATATTACCATACTTCACCCATAAAATCCCCCCAAAATCCAGCTGTGGCCATTCACAGCTGCGTCTTGACACTCAGTGATACATGCAACATGGAGTTTTTGGATCGAAACAAGGTAAGTACGCAATATCTCGTTAAAGTACTGCCGTCTGTAATTTTGCTCTCATGTGCTCTCACCTCCAGATAGGGTTTAGCTGTTTAAAAAACTTAACTGAAAAAAAAAAGCCCTCCTGTCCCAAATTTTTCTTCCCCCGGAAAATTGAGATTTTAAGCTTTCCAATGATGTATCACACATGCATATCGGACAATTTTGAAATTTGGCTAAATTGGGGGTCTCAAAGCGGAACTTCAAATCACCCGAGTGTATATATATATATATCATAATTTTTGGACTATAAGGCGCACCTGACTATAAGCCGCCACCCACCAAATTTGACACGAAAACGGCATCTGTTCATAGATAAGACGCACCGGACTATAAACTGCAGCTGTCTTAAATGTATTATGGGATATTTACACCAAAAGATGTCAACCGATAAGACTTTATTTGACAGCGGCATCATAAGACTTTCATAAGACCAAATGAAACATCATAAAGCTTTGAATTTACTGGTTGCAATACTTCATTGCTTCAAGAAGCTTCATTTGGCCATCACTGCTCCCTTGGGGGAGACAGTGAACTACTGCTCCCCCAAGTAGCTGCCTCCTAGTATGCATTGCAGCGCTAAGAAAGTAAATATCTTACATTCATATTCTGTGCTAATTATTTCTTCACCTACTGTTCCAGTTGTTTCATTGATTGCTAGTTATGGCATTTGGTAACATTTTATTCGAGAGCGGCGCCGTTAGACTGTCATTAGACAATCATAAATATGACACGAAACTGTCATGATGAGCATTAATGAATGGTTATAACAGATGTCATTTCGTGTCATTCGGCAAATTATCTCACTTTTGATTGGATGTAAAAGATCCAAGCTGGAGATAAATGGAGTTAGTGACATAATTTGCTGGATGACAATTACATCTGTGATAAGCATTCAGTCATGTCATAATAAAGACAGTTTTATGACGTCGCTGTCAAATAAAGTGCGACCTATTAACCCAAGTAAATCAACAAATAAGACGCACTGGACTATAAGCCGCAGGATTCCGGATGAGGGAAAAAAAAAAAGCGGCTAATAGTCCGAAATTTATGGTATACTACAGTATATACACACAGTGGAATTCATAATTTTTAATGAAATAAGATTTTCCTATGTAAATCACTGATTGTTTAGAATAAAAAGTTAAATATGTTCAGTTAAATATGTCATATAGCAGATTTTCTCAAATATTAGTGTTAATTATTTTAAAAAATAGGCTGGTGCATTAATTTCAGTACTCAGAAAAACATGATCAATATGGGGCCGGATGTATGGGGGGGCCGGAGTGGGCACGGCCCACCAAGACGTGAGTCGTGCCCACCCAATCAAAATGTTTGGAATATCTATTGTAGCGTCGCACTGGATATAGAGAATGCACGGAGAGTTGGTCTCACCTACTTTTTTATTGCAGGATTAATGGTTACTGTTGGCCGCAACTACGCCGAACAACCAATCACCAAAACAAGCTGTTTTTCCAACCTCGTTTGTTATCCGCGTGCTTCCTCTCTCTCCTCCAGACACATTCTCGCAGTCGGACATCCGGGCATTAATGACGTCTCTAGCCACAACAAAGCGTCGCCATATTGAAATGGGGGCAAAACACGAGTCACAAGCAGTTGCTCTGTCGTGCATTGTAGTACAAACGCGTTGAACTTTTATCTTATTTGTGGTCTTTTTTTCCCCGTCGGAATGACTAAAAGTTGCCGTGTTGCGGGTTGTAATACAAGGAAGAGTTCGGAGCCGCATTTGAAGTTCTTCATTCTTCCTCGTGAGAAGAAAAGGACAAGCAAATGGCTGAAAGCAGTCAATCGAGGAACAG
Source organism: Corythoichthys intestinalis (assembly GCF_030265065.1). Taxonomy (NCBI): domain Eukaryota; kingdom Metazoa; phylum Chordata; class Actinopteri; order Syngnathiformes; family Syngnathidae; genus Corythoichthys; species Corythoichthys intestinalis. Next base: position 41,852,473 of record NC_080399.1, read on the forward strand.
TAAAAGAAGACCGTTCCGTGGACCATTCTCGCCAGTGGGAACCGAAATCCAGGCACATTTAGGTTTGCAGCCCACATTTTATTACTGGTGAGTAAACTTTAAGCGATTTTTTTTGCCCCAATTAGCTGCTAGGATTCAATAGACTAGGCAGTGGTTATTATGACCGTAACAGACAACTCGCAAAGCGTTATTTTTCTTTTGCCGTGAACTGCTCTGATCGGTCAATCGGTATATTATTGGCCTGGTGGGAATTGGTTATTTTGCCAGAACGTGTTCACGGCTAAATAACGCTTGGAGGCGAAATACCGGTTACGGCAGAAATAATCACTCCGTATATACTACCAGTTTTCTTAGTTACAGTACATATTCCATGTAATTGGTAAAGGTCAACTTACTTGGTGACTATGAGGTAGTTGTAGATGTTTCCGAACTCTACTGCAAGCAATTCCTTTGGATTGTTTATCCAGCTATCAGCTGCGACTTTGTATGGACAGATTTGCAGGCCAATACACGCTAATTTTAAGTTGTATCGCCTCCTCGCGTCTGTCGGCAGTGCCTCGTGATAATAATAAGTCATGTTTAAGACGTTTTTATGAAAAAAAGACGCAAAACACAGCTGAAATACATGAATTTCAGACGTTTGTTTACGGATGTTTACATGTGCGTGCCCCTATCTCAAAATGGCGACACATTGCTATGCGAGATGACGTCATCGTGACATCACGCCGACTGCGAGAATAAATGGTAAATGGTGTTATACTTATATAGCGCTTTTCCACCTTTCAAGTAGATAGATGAATGAAAAACACAAATAACCCCCCCCTCCAAAAAAATTAATGCAGCCTCAACGGGAGACAAGCCAGTGCCCTACTTGTGCTGGTCCCAAGCCCGGAGAAATGCAGAGGGTAAAAAAAAAAAAGCCTGCATTGGGGGTGCCCCCTCAAGATTTCTTAGTGCCCACTCTGGTGGGTAAACCTAGATCCGGGCCTGGATCAATATGTAGTAGAGCCTCCTTTTGTAGAAATAACAGCCTCTAAAGGCTTCTTACAGCTTCCAATGAGGGTCTGTATTTGGGTTGAAAGTATTTTTGACCATTTTTCTTTGCAAAGCATCTCCAGGTCAGTCAGGTTTGATGGTTGCCCAGCATGGACATCCAGCTTCAAATCAGACCACAGAGTTTAAATAATATTCTGGTCTGGACGAGATGGCCATTCAAGAATGTTGTACTTGTTCCTGATGAATGCCAGAGTAGATTTGGAGCAGTGTTTGAATCTGTTAGTATTGACAGAAATCCATGCAAGCTTCAAATTTAACAGGATTGCAATACCCTGCACTGGACACACAGCCCCGTAACATGGAATGACCACCAAATTTTACTGTGGGTGGCAAGTCTTCAAGTCCAGTTTTGTTTCATCAGTCTACAGAACGTTATTCCAAAATGAGGCAGGTTTATCCAAATGTGCTTTTGCATACATCAAGCAATTGTGGCATGTGCGCAAAAAAGGCTTGTTCCACGTTACTCTCCAAGTCAACATCTGCTCGTGCAAAGAACGCTGAATAGCTGACCGATGCACAGTGACACCATTTGCAGCAAGATACATGTTGTAGGTCTTTGGAGGTGGTCTGTGGGTTCAATTTGACCCTTCTCTCCGCTTATCTGAGATTTTACTTGGCCTGCCACTCCGGACCTTAACTTGACTGTGTATGCGGTCTATTTCCTTACCATGTACCTCACAGACACACAACTCAGCTTTCAGAGTACAATCAAGCGAACAAATGGCGCGCTCATTGGACAAATTTAGAAGAGGAAATACCTTCCTCCTGTGTGGGGAATGGGAGGGAGTGTGCATGCAGCTGCATTTAACATAAACGTGGCATAAGCGCACCCTGGTCCGCTTGCATTCACAAGAGAAGCAAGATGGGCTTAAAGCGGACCAAGACAGGATTTTTGAGCGGACCACAGTTAGCTTGTTTGGTCCGAACTAGACTTCAAATGCGTGTTCATTTACAAAACGAAGCGGACTGGGTGGGGGGGGGGGGGGGGGGGGGGACTATTTAAAATGAACCAGTGAGCGGTTCTGTGAAAGCGCTTACATTATAACTGCAGACATAATTTTGTAATTTTTTTGTAACAAGAAAAAAAAAAAAAAAACACCACAAAGTGGCTTACAATTGTATGGAAAAGTATTTTACAAATAAGTACTCTTCCCTATAGACAGGATTTGTGCAGTGCATGACTAATGGTTGTCCTCAGGGCAGATTCCCCCACCTGAGCTGTAGAGCTCTGCAGTTCATCCAGATTCATCATTGACTTCTTTGCCAGCATCTGATCACTGCTCTCCTTGTTCAGACTGTGAAGTTAGGTGGATGACCATGTCCTTTACATTTTCAGTTTCCGAATAATGGGCTGAACAGTGCTCCATGAGATGCTAAAAGCTTGGGAACTCTTAATGGCCAAACCCAACTTTAAATTTTTCCACAACTTTATTCCTGACCCATCTGGTATGACCTTGGACTTAAAGATGTGGTTTCTTATTTTCCTTTTACACCGCAATGCTCTGACAAAACCACTGAGCCGGTCACACAACAGCTGAATTTGTACTGTACTGCACACAGGCGGAATCTAAATTTTCAGTCAAATCTTTGTGTAATGTGACATGTAATGTGCATGTTTTGCATTACATAACTAAGGAAAATTAACATGAAAGGATTCATTATAAGGATCAATGGTAGAACTATAGCCTCAAAATCAACGCAATGAGAACCTTTTCCCTGGAAACATTTATTCAATCAAGAAACAGGATTTTTCCATCAACAGGTCAGTTAAATATTAACAAATTTACAGGCATGAGGAATGTAAAAAAACACAAACAAAACCAAAGCGCTCCATAAAAAAACCCCTGACCAACCATTGACAACGTGAACCACAGGGGAGGCGCTATTTGCAGTTTTCCCACTGTTGTTCCAATTGCTCTTCATTTGGCCTCTCACAGTTCATCTTTTTCTGTAGCAACCTGTGCGGAAATATTGGGGAAATGTCAGTGAAAACAAAAATTAGACCTCTTGCTCCAATGTGGTGTGCTCTTACAGCTTCATCATCTTCGTCCACGATGTCCTCATCTGCCTTCTCTTCAGCTTCGTCGGAGTCTTCCGCCGTCTCCTCTTCAGGTTCTTCCTCAGGGTCCTCTTCTACCTGAAATCACAAATAAGTGAAGATATTTTATATAAGAAAGCCCATTTTGTTGACGTTACATGCTTTTATCAGACATCTTATATCTGACCTGCTCTTCCAGAGGTATGTTCATGCTGAGTCTCAGCATCCGTTCTATCCTGTCGCCATAAGCCTTTGTGTCAGCCAACTGATAGCCTGACCGCAAAGTGGCCGTCTCAAAAAGTACGGTTGCCAGATCTGACGCAGTCTGGTCCTCGGCGTCGTCCTACATTGACAGAAATGAATAAGGTTATATTAAATTTCAGGGCGCAGTATAATTTTCAGATTAAACTTTGAACATGAGGATATAAAAATAATTTTTGAGACCAAGGTCATTATGTGAATCCAGTTGTATTATTTCTGACCCAAGGAAGGATATTAAAGGAACTTTCAAAATCGTGCATAATTACGAAAATGAGATAAAAAAAAATGTATAGATGATTACGACTTCAATCTCAGTCACTCGCAGAGTCATTCTTTTATAGGCTTGAGATGCACTTACATTGACACGTTTGAGCATCTGCTTGATGAGGGGATGCTTGGGGTTGATTTCTAATGTCTTCTTCTGGCTGGCGTAGTAACTGCAAAGTTTTGCATCGGTTAGGCCACTTTCTCTTGTGTATTTGACCATTAAAGTTATTACAAACTCACTTTGTTGAAATATCTTTTCCGGTCTGATACGCCTGTGCCTTCATGATCCTCTCCATATTCCCTGACCAGCCGTACTGACTGGCAACCAGCGCACACGGAGAGTTTGTCAGCCGCTGAGACAAGATTGCCTTCTCAATCTGCAGATATACACAATAACAGAAAACATTTTGAATTGATAAGGTATCAAAATAAACCAGTAAAAAGATAAAATTGAATTTATAAAAGTATACGCAAAAAGTGCATTTAACATTAATGTATCAGTCAGGTTCATTGCAAATTTAAGTACAATACAAATGACATTTATGTTTTCATTAAATATATTTTGGAAAAATGCATACTTAACCTTTAGTTATATCAAGATTTTTTAGTAAAATAATTTTACATATTTAAGAATTGTTCATGTCACCGACTCAGGGTGTACCCCACCTATTGCCCGTAGTTAGCCGAGATCCAGCACCCCGGCGACCCACATGAGGATAAGCGGTTTGGAAGATGACCGACTCAATTGTTAAGGTCTTAAAATATTCAGATTTAACCATTTTATTGAATTGGTGAATTACATTAAATGAAAAAAAAAAATTAACGTGAGTACATTTTTAAAAATTAGCAATGTCATTGGACATAAAATACTACCGTGTTGAACAAATTTAGACACACATATTAACTTTAAAATGCTTCAATAAGCAATATTTTAACCTCACCTGAAACATGTTTACGTATGTGTGATGCGTTTGGTCACATTAAAATGTGTAATATTTTTTTCTTCAGCTGACCTTGTCCTTGAGGGCCTTATCCTTGAGCCAAGTGGTGAGTGGCTCGTACTCCTTCTCCAGCGCCTCACGCTTCTCCTTGGCCTTTTCGCTCTCGTCAAACTTGATGCCCTCCTTGGCCACGTTCTGGAAACGCTTGCCGTCAAACTCTGGCAGGGCCTGGATGCAGTACTCGTCCACGGGCTCTGTCAGGTAGATCACCTCGTAGCCCTTCTTCAGCAGCCTCTCCACAAATGGGGAGGCCTCAGCCTGGAAGGAGACAGTTGTGTCTAATCTTGCAGTTTTAGCAGGACGTGGCCATTTTGCTCTGGGTATTAATTATGCTTTCTCCCTCTGTACCTCCTTCCTGTTTGTGCCAGCCATGAAGTAAATCTTGTCCTGCTTCTCCTTCATGCGCTCCACATACTGCTCGAGGCTTGACAGAACAGTCTCGCTATTGGATGTGCTAAAGCGCAGCAGCTTGGCAAGCCGCGTTCGGTTGGAGTGGTCCTCGATGACTCCCAGCTTAATGTTTGTGCCGAACTCCTTCCAGAACTTATCGTTGTACTGCTCCTCCGCTATCTTCTTGATCATGTCGAGAGTTTTGCGCACCAGCTTCTTACGGATCACCTGATTGGAGGGGGAAGAAAAATTAGCAAGCATCCCAAAATTTTGCAACTGACCCACAAACAAGCGGAGGGGTGTTCATTTGGAAATGCATGCATTTTTTATGTATTCACCTTGAGAAGCTTGTGCTGCTGAAGAGTTTCTCGGGACACGTTAAGCGGAAGGTCATCAGAATCAACCTGATTTGAGGAGCGCAAAAATAATGCATTGAAAATAGGTGAAAACATTACAGCATAGTCAAAATGATAACTCACCACTCCCTTGACAAAGTTGAGATATTTAGGCATCATGTCGTTGAAGTCGTCCGTGATGAAAACCCTCCTAACAAAAAGCTGTGAAAAGCCAACATTTCAGACAAAATGTAGTGGAAAAAAGTTTTTTCAGAATGAAGCTTGACAATCTCATATGGTTTCTACCCTTTGAATGATTAACGTCTTTTTTTCCCATTCAAACAATGATACAATCAAATACAAAAAATTGCAATGATTTCAGCCATGATTGTGATGTTATACTTCTACCATTTCATTTAGTCTTACCTTGATGTAGTCGTTCTTCTTTGAGCCATATTCATCAAAGAGGCCACGGGGAGCAGCGGTGGGCACAAACAGGATGGACTTGAAGGTTACCTCTCCCTCAGCCGTGAAATGGATGTGAGCCAGAGGATTGTCACTGTCCTGTTGGGAGAGCCGTAACTTCAAACACGGAACCACTTTCACATTACGATACACTAGCATAAAGCTTTGCAAGTAAGTAGTGCCCTTTGATAAAATCATTTTTTAAGCTATTTTAACAATATACAGGCAAGCATCCGCTGTATCCTCCGTTACTTAGGGATTGACCTGTTTGACTCACCTTGGAAAAGGTCTTGTAGAAAGCATGGTACTCATCATCCTCAACCTCCTTTGCTGGTCTCTGCCAGATGGGCTTGATGTCATTCATCAGCTCCCAGTCCCACACAGTCTTCTCAACCTGATTGCCAGGTGAGGGGAAATTTAAAAAAACAAATTTTGTCAAATCTTTTAAACCAACATTTGTTACAGCGACTAGTGTAAAATTTACTTTTTTAGTCTTGGGTTTGTCTTTTTCTTCCTCCTCTTCCTCAACTTCAGCCTCATCTTCAGAAGCTTCCTTCTCTGGTTCCTCTGTTGCCTCAGTATCATCAATGGGTTCCTCCACAGTCTCAGTCTAACAGGCGCAACAATAAATTTCAGTTTTACAACAGTTTGAACTAGAGGTTAGATTTTGTGCCCGAACCCGAACGCGACCCGACCCGACATTTGGGTCGGACCCACAATTTTAGCATTCACGTTCGGGTCAGGTCGGGTCGGGCCGCCATGCCGGACTAATAAATTATTTAAAAAAAAAAAAAAAAAAAAAAAAAAAAAAAATGGAGAGCATGCTCTCTGTATTGCGCTTTTGCTTGTGCGTGTGCACGAACGCCGTGGCGCCGGCCGCTTTTTCTTCTTGTCCTCCCGCTGCACGGCCGAGGCGCCGCCCTCTCCTGTTCCCTCTCCTTGTCAGAGAGGCGCGTCCATGTGAGAACAATATCCCACACACTCAGAAATATGTTTAACAAACTTTCCCAGCGTTATTTCGTTGTGTGAATGCTTTGATAATTCTCAAAAAAATATGTAGATTATTTAAACATTAAGAAAACTTGCGTTTTTTTCTGCCAACTCGAAGAAATGAAAATAAATTGCTGCTGCTGCGTTTTTTCCGCGTCACTCAAAACAAAAACAAAAAAAAAACAAAAAAATCGGGTTTTTCGGGCTCGGGCCTGCAAATCTAGTTAAGTGATCGAGCTCGGGCCGGGTCGGGCCTCAATACCAGCGGGCCGTGTCGGGTCGGGCTGGATTTTTTAGGCCCGAACTAGGCTCTAGTTTGAACTAAAGTTGCACCGATACCAATACCAGTATCGGCAGGGGGCGCCGATCCGGCCCGAATTGGTAGTATCGGTATCGACGAGTACCAACATTTAGGGCGCCGATACCATCTACTGGCATCACGTGAACGCAAATGTACTGTCCTCCCCACGTGAGCTAACTTCCCAATTCCAAATGCATGACATCTGTATGTCTTTGTCTCAAAATTACCAAACGAAATTAACACCTTCGTCTTCAGTTTTAAGGATGTAGATAGACTACAACGCATACGCTGGTCATCTAACATGGCATTCATAAACGATTAGCATACGTAAGCTAACGCCTGCTATTATAGCGCCGATGGGATCAGAAAGGTTAAAACCGTGGGAGACTAAGCAAACTCATGGTTTCATGATGAACAATGAGTGGCAAATTAAGAGCGCCGTACTTCAAACTCGTCCTGTTTATGAAAGTCGATTGTCATATGTGTTGCGCAGTAATGAGCAGAAGTGACTTCTGTGGCCAGACAACACTCAAGTGGCGCAGCGCGCACACTAGATATCGTCAAATAGCAACCTAGATGTCCTATGTTAGATCCCATGCCAACTCCCGCGCGCACACACTAGATATCATCAAATAGCAACCTAGATGTGCTACATTAGATCCCATGCCATTCGCTGCGTGAGCCCAGAGCGACGCGTAGTCCATATTAGTACATTGATGAATTAGAAACCACCATGACTGAATGGAAGTTAAGCAGGCGAAATCAATCCATACCAGTGACTATAGATAATGCTGCAAATACTGTTAATTCAGTACATGTTACAGATGGACTCGGACCACAAATAGGATGTTTTGCTTGTATGGTAAATATAGCTGCTAAGAGAGCTGCAGCAATCAACAGTGTGCCCCACTTTACAAACAGTAAAGGTTGTTCTCAGCTTTTATATACAAAATTTCTTCAGATCAGTAAGAAGTAAGCACATAAATATTATGCACTAAAATGCTTGTTTATATGATGTTATTTTTGCATGTTAGCAAATTAAAAAAAAAATAATAATAATAATAACAGTTGTATTTTCTGTTTCAGAGCATTAAATGTATTGAATTGTATCGAAAATCGTACCGAACCATGACTTAACTGTATCGTTGCATCCCTTATACGTACATATACACATATACATATACAGTACTGTGAAAAAGTTTTAGGCAGGACACCTGCCTAAAACTTTTGCACAGTACTGTATATTTTTATTATGTATATACATTATACACGATATACTGATTGTATATATTTTCCCCAAGTGGAAGCTTCCATGATCCTAATAAATTTATAAAAAAAAAAAAAAAAAAAAAATATATATATATATATATACACACAGGGGTGCACATATTTTTTTGCCCAGGTTCTCAGAGGAGGACCTGGAGATGTGAATTGGTCCTCATTGAGCTTGAGAGCCGACCCGCCTGATGCGATAAAATTATGACAAGCTTTAGTTAGAGCCAAATGCCTTTTATTAATTATATTAACAATTAATGCCTTATTAACATCAACTGGCACAACAAAATTGCCATTACTTTGAAGTGAAATGTAAAGAAATAAACATAAAAGCAGTACTAATTCAAAATAAAGGGCATTATGCGGCTCCCACATTAACTCCAAGCCTTTGTAAAAGTGGGATGTCCTCCTCCTCATAAGAGCTCACTGAACGTGCATGTTTAGCTTTGTGAAATGCGAGCAAAAACACGTTTGTCAGTGCATGGCGCTGCTCTTCATTAACTTTATTCCGCCACTTGTCCATAGGGCGACTGGGGTGCTTGCCTGACATCGATAGTTTGCTTAATTGCCACATGCTCTGTTTTTTTCGTGCATTTCAAAGTTTGGATGGCTGAAATTCTTGGACCCAACATAAAATGCGCTGCCGTTATCAGCGATTCTCACGGCAAATTTTGTACCACATATCCGTGCGAGCATCATTTGCTTCTAGCTATGGTACCTCCTGCAGCCACTTTTCAGCAAAAGTCCTTTTTTCGGTAGCTCCGGTGACATCTCTGTCGTCTGCATTTTGAGAAGTGATTATCTCGTGTCCGCCGCAAATACAGTGGTCAGCCATCGGTACGCAAAAGCGTATGGAAACCGTTGAGGGCCAGCGCATTTGTATACGTCCAGTACGCATATTTATGTGCACCCCTGTATATATATATATATATATATATATATGTATGTTTTTTTTTTTTTTGCTAACAGAGTGGTATCGGAATGGTATCGGCTGATACTGCACAGCCAGGTATCTATCGGTATCGGGCACAAAAAATGGTATCGGTGCAACACTAGTTTGAACTAGTGCTGCAACAATTAATCAATTAACTCGAGTATTCGATGAGAAAAGAAGAATCGAATTAAATTTTGCTGCTCCGAGTATTCGTTTAATTAAAGTGGCGTTGTAATGGTTTGTTTTGAAAGTGTTTGCATTTAGCTTTATTGATTTGCGTGGATATAGACCCTACTCACATGACATCACAACCACGCCTCTGCGCCATACTGTCCGTCAGCTTGTCGTGGTTATGCATTACCGCTACGTAAATTCCTCCTATTATGGTGTGTTTTTCTGCTCGTTAACATTAATAATCAAAATGGTGAAGACGTGTGTGGCGGTTGGTTGCAGTAACAGAGAAGATAGACGGAGAGACTTAAAGTTCTACCGTATTCCGAGAGACCTGGAGAGGAGAGCGAGATGGACTGCTGCAATTCGACGAAAAAACTGGGCACCAAACGATCACCACAGACTATGTACCGTAATTTCCGGACTACAAGCCGCTACTTTTTTCTCTCATTTTGGGTCCTGCGGCATGTGCAATGATGCGGCCAATTTGTGTATTTTTCTGACGGCCGCCAGGGGCGCTCGAGCATGGAATGTGGGAGTGAGACACGTGGAATATATGTGTCGAGGAAAACGCTAGTTTGCACTACTACCGGTTGTTTAACTTTGTACATTGTGAATGAATACAGGTGGCGAACCCTCGTCTTTGTGCATGAGTAGAATTGGCAGACTTGCATCATGGAAAATGCTAGAAGAAATTAAATTGGCCATCCGAGTTGTATGGGACGCTTTGATGACGAGCGGCGAGAGATCGTTTGCCAAGACTCGCCGAATGTGAAGAGCAGCTTTGGGGGAGCCTAGCATCGTGAAGCGCTGTGAAGATCATTGCGAGGCTAATCGCCGACAATATACAGTTTCAAATTCAAGATGTTTATTTCTTCCGCCATCATTACTTTTTGAATAATATTTAGCTGGTACCAAGTGAAAGAAGCTGGCCTCGTCTACGGATCATCAGTTAAACAGGGATGTCCAAACTTTTTGCAAAGGGGGCCAGATTTGGTGTGGTAAAAATGTGGGGGTCTACCTTGGCTGATTTACGTAGAACAATATATCTAAACAATTTTTAGCAAGCCCTTCTGTGTGTCACATTTGCTTTATTATTATTTTTTAAATTCATAATTTCAACAATCTCGCCTTTATGGCGTTCTCTTTCGACACTCGGGCTCTTGCGAAATACTGCTGCTGTGAAATTAAACTAGCTTCAAGTTGCTATAATTTCTCGCTGCGTATCTTCCTTGTAATGTTGTCGTACATGTCAGCGTCTTTGAGAACAGCGACTGTCTCTTTGCAAATGAGGCAGACACAGTTGTTGCGTATTGTATTGAAGAAATAGTCCAATATCCACCTATCCTTGAAGCGTCGGCCATCGCAGTCAACTTTTTTTTATTGATTGTCGCCATTTTAGAACATTGAAAGTAAAGGGTCACACGAGGTAATGTTGCTTAGAGTGCCGCTCTTAAAGTTTTTCCAAAGTTTCGTGAGAATAGGCTGAGTTTCTGTGGACAAGATAGCTGTAGATATCAGGGTAGCAGATGTCAGGCAGAGACGGCGAAGACAGCGGGTCGAAAAATATCGATTTAGGCATCAAATATGGATCTGGCGAATGGATAAACTGTAGCTTTTCCACATAACGCCTTTTATGCAACGCATCCAATGAGTTTAGGACTGAAAGCACCAGGGCTTCCATGAATTGCACTATAAATTGCACGACAAATTGAAACCATTGAGAATACGGATAAACAATGACGGACAATACGGTGGCCGGATACAGTGACACGTCATTGTGTGACGTTGGTGAGTGGTGTCTATACTGCCCTCTAGTGTGCCTCATTTCACATGGCTTAATCCAGCTGTCCAACATAAAATAAGTTTTTGTTTGAGCTTAAGTTTTTTTTTTTTATGCATTCGTAATTTAGTTTATAAGTATATTTAGCCTTTTTTTGTGGGAATATGTGTGTGAACCATTTGTTAAGAGCATTGTAAAAAGAAGATGGCATTTTACAGCTTTTAAACCAGCGGACTTTTGCTATGTAAATTAGCCAATTGTCCTTTTGTTGTATATAGATCCTCATTTACCGGTATTCATTTTTTGTACCGACCATTTGAGGTTCAGCTCAGGTATTTTAATTTTTTTATGTTCCTTATCCGATTACTCGATTATTCGAACTAATTAGTTCATCGATTAATCGACTACTAAAATAATCGATAGCTGCACCCCTAGTTTGAACAAATCTACCACAAAACCCTCGATTCTACTAAAGCATTGCCTTTGATATTACTTTAGATTATCAAGTTTATTATTAAGGTTGTTGAGCCCTTTTCTGTGTCTAAAAGTGACCCATTCTGCATTTCTGCCAAATAAGTCTTGCCATAAGATCAGACAGGTGCAAGAAAAAAAACACCCTCCGCCCCCCAAATGTGCGATGCCCATACTATAATGTCAGACAAAAACCCATTACCTTGCTGGCCCAAACATAAATGGGGAAGTTGATGAACTGCGAGTACTTCTTGACGAGGTTTTTAATGGTCTCAAGCTCCAAGTAGTCTGAGGCCTCCTCCTTCATTACCAATCTGTGGAAGAGATTGAATCAAGTTTCTGCAGAATCAAAATTGGACTGCTCATTTGAACCTACGTGATGGTGGTCCCTCGGCCCAGAGTGTCTCCGCGGGGATCCTCGATGACCGAGAACTGGTTGGAGTCAGACTCCCAAATGTGCTGTGTGCCGTTGTTGTGCTTCGAGGTGACAATGACCTTGTCAGCTACCAGGAAGGCAGAGTAGAAGCCCACGCCGAACTGTCCAATCAGCTCCGAAGTCGACTGGTCCTCTGACTGCATCTCTGTCATCTTGTTGAGGAACTCGCTGGTGCCCGACTTGGCGATGGTGCCGAGGTTCCTCACCAGCTCATCTTTAGTCATGCCGATGCCCGTGTCCGTGATGTGGAGCATATTTTTCTCCTTGTCAGACTGGAGAACATGAATAAGCTCAAGTTAGCACTTGTTTCACCGATTCACATAGTGTCTGGATTGTCATACTTTAATTTTGATGGTCAGCTCTTCGTTGGTGGCCAGCGCGTCATCGTTAGTGAGTGACAACAAACGGATCTTATCCAGGGCGTCGGAAGCGTTGGAGATCAATTCCCTGAGGAAGATCTGAAAAGCCAAATCTCCATGTTTTAGCCACAAACCAGAACCCACATATGGGTGTGCACGCAAGCCTTGCTCACCTCCTTATTCTTGTATAGGGAGTTGATGATCAGTTTCATCATGCGGTTGACCTCCGCTTGAAAGACGTGCTTCTCAGACTTTTCCCGGAGTTCCTTAATCTGGGCAGCATTCAATCCATCCAGCTGGATGGCTTCCTCCTCCCTGCGGAGAGGCAGAGGGGAAAACAAAAAAACCTTACATGTGACACATCACACATCAGCAAGGGATCACGTCACCGCAAATAACATGCAGAAAGGTTATTCCCTTAGTGCTCCACCAACACTGTTTTAAAAGGTTGCTACAACTGTACGCAAATGTCATGTTGCCCTTGTTCTATAAACAAAGACCAATCAAACTACAGGTTAAGTGCAGTTCAACCACAGGGATTTGCCATTGTGCGCCTAGCTACATAATTTTGTGATCACCCACACTAATTACAAGTCGGCTTGAAACGAACAAAGGATGAAGGTATATTTGGGTAGTAATCTAACAAGTAGACTAAAACTAAGACTAAACTTGTTGGGTTGACGGCAGAGAAAGTGAGCCAACTTTTAACATATATGTCGGCAACGTTGCACCTTTCCTAAAATCAAACGCAAGCCAAATTTGAAATCATACCGGCTTTTGGACCATATTTATGTATATATAAACAATCGTCACAAAAGTGGAGCCACAGTTTAATTAGTTTCTATCATCTAACGCAGTGGTCCCAAACCTTTTTGGCATGGCGGACCGGTGTGAAGAGGGCCTTTTTTTTCACGGACTGGCATTGTGTGGCAGAAAATTACTGTAAATTAGGGCTGTCAAATTTATCGCGTTAACGGGCGGTAATTAATTTTTTAAATTAATCACGTTAAAATATTTGATGCAATTAAAGCATGCACGGAATGATCCGCTCACGCGTTGCCTCAAACACATTACAACAACGCCGTTTATGCACATTGAGAGTGAAGAGAATACCACCGGCGACTTGGGGGCAGCGCCCTTCCATACTAATGTTATTCCTTCTAATAGTGGGAGAATTAGTAGTTGTGAGACGTTTATGCTGTTGCATTGTGCTATTTGTGCTCCACACATATTTCTGTAAGTTTTCTTTCTTTTAGTGGCAATTATGTGTCTCTTGTTGTATTTTGGGTAAGATATGTACAGAGACATAGATGTTATAAAGGCGAGTGGATACAGGCGTTCATTGGACCGCGCCGTTTATTGGCATAAGCTTCGGCAACTCCTTCACAACAAACTAAGTATCATTTAGTGAGAGCACAACAAAAATAATATTCCATCTCTCAAAAAAAAAAAATGTTCACAAAAAGAAAAGTACTTCAGTCTGTAGTAATGAGGCCCTATTCTCACACAGTTAAACAACAATGCAAAGTGAACTGGTATTCCCAATGAAAATAGCTATGCAAAATACACATAAAACTTACTCAGACTTTGGTCACTCTATTCTTATTATTGTCATTTTTATTCTTATTATATTAACTCTACCTTTGAAAATTTTACAAATTTTATTAAAACAAAAACATTCAGAGGGGTATTAATATAAAATTACTATAACTTCTAACTATAACATTCATCTTTTAAGAACTACAAGTCTTTCTATCCGTGGATCCCTTTAACAGAATGTTAATGCTAGAGCTGGGAATCTTTGGGCACCTAACGATTCGATTACGATTCAGAGGCTCCGATTCGATTATAAAACGATTATTGATGCACCCCCCTCCTTTTTTTTTTTAATTAAATTTATTTTTATTTTTTTTTTTTTTATAAAGTTTTGTACATTAGTTCCAAAATTGTTCAAAAATACTCTCAGGCTAAACCAAACTACTATTTCAGTATCAAGTTAACATATAGCATTAAACAAATATACAAAAATAACATTAAATAAAAAAACTCCAGTCCCCATTCTGTATCAGCAGCTTTAAACTACATTCAATTAATTTAATGTTGTGAATCAACCGTTAAAGTTGTTAAAATTGCTCCCGTTATTCCACAATTTCCCTTTTGTCTACTTTTGACATGTGAAAGTTTTAAAACTATTTTAAAGATAGATTCAAGTCAATATTTTACCGATTTAGGAGTATTTTAGATAAAAAGTTAATTAGGTTTGCTTGGAAGGTTCGCTACAACATTGCAGGGAAGTTTACTGCTTTAAGATGGCGGTCGTTTACTAACGCGCGCATCTAGCTTTTTGCAGATGTGCTGCTACCGCTACCGAGTCTATAATCCATCTAGTCCTATATAAATGATATCTACCGTAACATTATGTAGCTTAGCTGTACTTGTAGCAGCTTTTCGGCAGCAGTCAGGTATGTTGTTGTGTTTTTTTATCTCGTGGCATGAGTTGAGCTAGAGCCGTGAGTTGAGCGTTGGCATTACCCGAGGGGCCGGTTAATGAGAAGCATAATGTTTAGCTACTCCAGCTCCGTTCTGTCCCGAAGACCACGCGGCGCGCTGAGTGTGTTGTACTTCCGCTTTACTTGGCATATTTCAATAATCGGAATTTGGATGTTTGTGAATCGTTCTCGAATCTTCCACGGCCGAATCGCGAATAATCTAAGAATCGGAAATTTTGCACACCTCTAGTTAATGCCATCTTGTGGATTTATTGTTATAATAAACAAATACAGTATTTATGTACAGTATGTTGTATGTATATATCCGTTTTGCGTCTTATCTTTCCATTCCAACTATAATTTACAGAAAAATATGCCATATTTTAGAGATTGTTTGAATTGCGATTAACTTTTAAGCGGTGATTAACTCGATTAAAAATTTTAATCGTTTGACAGCCCTACTGTAAACATAAAATAACGAAAAACTAAAAACGAACATTAAGTGCTGGGAAAATGTAACTGACCATATGAGCGGACATAGATATATGAAAAAAAGATGCTTTATGCTAGGTCCAAAAGATTTCAGTGACGACTTCCTTTCCAGTTTTGTTATATCTGAAGGGTACAGGCATATGTGTCAAAAGGAACAGGTCGTTAACGCAAACGCACCATGGACTGGTACCAGACCCCAGACCGGTGGTTGGTAATCCCTGATCTAGTGGACGAGTGTTTAATTGTTCTGCCGGTCACTGATGTCGCTGGCAAAGAAATAAACTGGCAAATTTTTAAAGCATACCTGATATCTCATTTCACACCATTTGGTAATCAGAACTACTTCAAATTAATTATCTTTATACAAAAATGATTAATTTTCTATCAAATTACCCAAAGCGCTTGTAAAAGTTTCATGGGATGGTGTAATTTTTTTTTAATTTAAATTTGCAAATAGACAGTCATTTTACAGTATACCAAGATGTTTTTTTCTTCTAAGCAACACAAACCTTTGTACAACCTCGTCGTCAGTCTTGGAGCCGTCCCTGCTTTTTCCCAGGTCCTCATCAACAGTGCCGTCCACGTCCACTTCATCCTCGGCCCTCACAGCAGCTAAGATAAAAGGACAATCTCAATTGGCTACAAACCCATTTTAGAATTTCCTAATTACTAATGCTCGTGCGCAGGATTAGGCGTAATAGGTGACAACCAAACGACGACGAAATCAATTCAGAAAAAATCTATTAAATGTACGTGATGAGGAAAAAGGAAGTGTAGTAAGTCAGGTTCAATGAAGATTCACGACAGAAACTTCTAGAAAGGCGGATGCATACACTCAAAGGTAACCTTGATGTTGCATCAATATATGCACAAGAAATGACGAGTGGTGGAATAAACACGCTTCAAGTGGATTCGAAAAAGTTATACCTTTGGCATAAGAAATGTCAAGGCATTATAACAATCATTGCTAGCTAAACGGCTAACCATAGCAATTTCCCGGTGTGTGAACATTTATTTGACAGAACATAGCGTTACAGCTTACTCACCAAAGGCTAACAGCCCGACGAGAAGTCCTAAAACCCACGTCCGCTTCATTTTAAGATTAGATTGGACTGCTCTCAGTACAGACAAAAGATGAAGGGACACACGCCTCTATCTTTTCATTAGGTACTGACAATGAACTGCCCTCGGAAACGCTGCACAACTAAATGCGCCGCATTCGACCAATGGTGGCGCACCACGCACTACTGTGGCCCAATCGCAGCAAAGATGACACAAGAACGCGGGCCAATCGGCGTGTTCAACATAAGTCGATACCCTAAAATCGTGGCTCGCCACTATTGGCCGAAAATCCCCCCTTAATTTACGTCTAACTTTGTTTATTTTTTAATTATGCAACAAGTGTTTCATCGTAAAGGGTTAGGGTTACAAAACCATTTGATGCAATACAATCACAATGAGCCCATGAGCGCAACGCAAGTAACAAGCGACGCCATATGAATGTTAAGTACTTGTTTATGTACAGTATGTAACAATACTGGTTGCTTAGTCTAAGAAATACAAGGACACGTAATATGGAATCGTACCGTTTGATTTTAGATTAAATATGAAACGCCAGAGAGGGAGAGCGAGAGACGTCACGTCCGCCTCACACTTCTGTGATCAAATTTATCTTGGGTCCGGCCTTTCTGTGGGGAGTTTGTAAATCTAAGAATCAACCCATACAAAACAAACATTGCTTAGATCACGCTTAACGCATTTTTATTTTGAAACGCAACGTAATGTTTTCTTTTGGTGAAAACCAGAGGAAGTGAGGAACACGCTAATTGGAACATAGCTCTTGTTTAAAGGCGGAGTCGATGTCATTTGTACCTAGCGGCCATCTTACGTCGGGGGGACTTTTGCCACTAAAATACTCTTAATGAGGCGATTTATCAAACCCTGCCCATGGGTGTGATTCAGACTGGATGTTAAATAAATAAACAAAAACCCCATTATATTCATGGTTAAGTATTTGGTTAAATTACTGCATATGGATTTTAACATGCCTATGGTTATGATTCAGACTGGATGTTAAATAACTAGGGCTGTCAAACGATTAAAAATTTTAATTGAGTTAATTACAGCTTAAAAATTAATTAATCATAATTAATCGCAATTCAAACCATCTATAAAATATGCCATATTTTTCTGTAAATTATTGTTGGAATGGAAAGATAAGACACAAGACGGGTATATACATTCAACATACGGTACATAAGTACTGTATTTGTTTGTTAATAACAATAAATCAACAAGATGGCATTAACATTATGAACATTCTCTTAAAGTGATCCATGGATAGAAAGACTTGTAGTTTTTAATAGATAAATGTTAGTACAAGTTGTAGAAATTTGATATTAAAACCCTTCTTAATTTTTTCGTTTTATTAAAATTTGTAAAAATTTCAATCAAAAAATAAACTAATAGCTCGCTATTGTTGATGTCAATAATTACACCATGCTCACTCATGGTACTAACCCATAAAATCAGTTGAACCCAAGCGCCAGCAGAGGGCGCCAAACACCAAAAATATGTAACAAGCGGACATTACACTGTACTGTCATTTTAATTTGTTTGACCGGGGCATGTGTGTTAATTGCACCAAATATTTTAACGTGATTAATTAAAAAAAATTAATTACCGCCAGTCAACGTGATAATTTTGACATCCCTATAAATAACTAAACAAAAAACCCATTATGGTTATTTTTAAGTATGCGGTTAATTTACTGCATCTCCAACATTTGTGCAAAACCACGCCATTTGAAAATTGGTTAAAAATTGACAAAATATGATTATTTCAAAGTGCAGTAATGATAAATTATTGCGCGAACGGCTCCGACACAAAATGGCCGACAAGTGACGATGTGCTTCCCTATTGGTTAACAGCCCGCATCAGACATCTAGTTTTATATTTGGGATATCTACGGTTGACGGTGTGCAGGCTGAACTGTCATTCGCCCTTGCGAGTTTCCAAGTTACTTTATCTGGGCTGCCTTATTCTGATACCAACAACAATGGCGCCCTTGTCGGCACCCCTGTCGGGTCTCCTGACACAAGGGAAGGCCAGTCTTCTCTGTCGGCACGTCTTGAAGGCTTCGCATTATTTCGGCGGAGTGTCTCGTGGACGGAGTGAACTGCTTTCTCGACTGTCTATCTCGGCTCAGACCGACTGCCCATCCTCTCTGTGCAGTAGCTCCGCAGAGAACCTGCGGTCTGTGTACAACCATACAAAAAGACACACACAAGGTAGGTGCACTGTAAAATATAGTAGCCTATGCTTATTTTGACACTTTTATTCATTCTGTTTATTATCGATGCATTCATATTTCCTTCAACGCTCTACTAAGTGTGACGAAAATACTACAGAATCTCACATGGGTTTGTTTACTCCCTTACAGGTATAAAGTAGTGATGCACGATAATGCATTTTTCAGCCGATACCGATAACCGATAATTTCCTCCTCGTTCCAACCGATAACCGATAATGTCAAGCCGATAATTCTATTAAAAGATTTATGTGAAATTTTAAAGTATACAGAAAAGAAAATATTACTGTGCAAAAATATAATTTATTGCTCTTTTTTTCAACATAAAATATGATCAAGTCTTCAATTCCAACATCTAAATAATGACAGATTGTCTGACATTGTGTAATGGTAAACTTTTGGCAACAATTTCTTACAGAGTAAATACCGAAGTTGCACAAAAATGCCTTTAAAAGTAAGCCATTCCTAACATATATTGCATTAATACACTGCAAAACACACCTCCTTAAAACTAGTCAGTTTTAAGTGTAAATCTATTGGAAATAAGTGAAATTATCTGCCAGCGCTTCAAGTGTATTTTTCTCAGATTTCTTAGAAGAAAAATAGCTAGCTGAAAATAATCTTAACAGCCTTATTTTAGGCAATACATTATTATACTTAATCCTAAAAAAACTTGAAGAAAATATTTTGAATAATATTTGTGGCTACAGAATATTATTGTTATTTCATTACAACAGGAATGTGCATATTTAAATTGATAAGTGTTAATAAGTGCCAATAAGTTTTGATTATCTACTGTGACTGTAATTGAGCAGACAAATAAGTTAAATTAATTTGAAAAGTGATTGCTAATGTTATATGCTTTGTTGCACACTGTGAAAATGATTAACTCAAAAGAGTGAGATGTCATGTACCCATTCTGCAGCGCTTTGCTTACTTTTGCGGCACTCACGACATTTGCTTTACAGCAGCTAAACTGATACACGGCAGTACGATTTGGATGGAGTTGGAGCTCGCATCTCCGTGCATGTTGTTTTGTCCCTGAGTTTTGTTAAGCCGAAAATAAAGGCAGCGTTACAGAGTCATCTGACAGCTCATCATTTTACATACTGAATGCATTATTGACTGGCTGAATTTGTTTTCTCCATGTTTAAACTATCATCTAACACTGTGCCGTCATGATAAACTTGCTTATTGGACATCACTTTTCCAAATGTGCGTGGTGAAAATGTGATTAGCATGTTTTTCATGAAGAATGGTGGTCGTATAAATTGCATTATTTTTTTTATCCAGGGCTTTGGCTCTCGGGTCATTTTGGTAAAAAAATCATGTCTTGTCTCGGCGGCTACATTCGTACCGGATAATCCGCCCACACTGGCCGGTTCGCCGTGGCGTATTCGGGGCCTGGCTCTGCTCGCACGCCGTGGGGAACGCTCGAGAAACCGGGGTGTTCGCCGGAGGTCCTGAAGCCATTTGGAGGCTAAATCAAGTATATAATTATCGGATTGCATTATCGGTTGAATTTCTTTATTATCTGGATTATCTGTGTGACGTCATAATTGCCATTATCGGCCGATAATTATCGGCGACCGATATTATCGTGTATCTTTAGTATAAAGTTTAGGGAACTATTCCCTAGGAGTCATTTATTTGCACAAAGCAATTGTGCAATAATTTATTTATTTCAGGGTTCACTAAATCCGGACCTCGGTGCCACTTTTCCTGTCGTGTTTTCCACGTCTCTCTCCCCTAACACACCTGAATCAAATGATTATGTCATCAGCAACCTCTCCACAAGCCTGATAATGAGCCTGATTATTTTGATTCAGGTGTGTTGGAGGAGGGAGACATGGAAAACACGACAGGAAAAGTGGCACCGAGGTCCGGATTTAGTGAACCCTGCTGTATTTTATTCTGCACTTGTTTTCATAAAAATGTAACATCATCATGTGTCTTGTGTCAGATGTCATGCCATCCATCTCCAGTGCCTCCGTTGATCCTGACACCATCTTCGCTAACAACGAGATGAGTCTGCGGGACATCGAAGTCTACGGCTTCGACTATGACTATACACTGGCCTTTTACTCCAGTCACCTCCACACACTTATTTTCACCATAGCACGAGACATCCTCATCAGCAAGCACAGGGTATGGTTGCAACATGTGGGCATAAAGAAAATAACATGTAACTGTGCAACATAGCAAGACGTTTTTTTTCATAGTTCCCTCCCCACATTGCCTTGCGCTGCCTACAAAAGTAGAGTCCTCTATGTTGAAACAATAAATGCCAAAACATTCAAACAAACTAAGGGATATTACTCGCAATTTTGTCACTAATGTTCATCACAGCTTTTCTTAGGTCATGAAAATCTGATTGTCTTTCAGTATCCCGAGGGTCTAAGGGATTATGAGTACATTCCTAATTTCGCTGTGAGAGGCCTTCACTATGATGTTCAGAAGGTAAGAACTCTTTACGTTCATTAGTCTCAGATATGTCAGCATGTTTTCCCTGACTGAATGGAGTAACCACTGAATGTGTTGTGGTAGGCGCTGCTAATGAAGATCGATGCGTTCCACTACATCCAACTAGGCACAGTGTACAGGTATCAGAATGCTGAGGTTCATGTTAGGGCTGTTGACCATTAATAAAATACTCCTCTTAACCTGGTAAAATCTTCACCTTTTCCAAAATGTTTCTGATACAAATGACAATTTAAATGCACCAAGGTATTGAAAAGGGCTTGAATTATGGATATAGTGCTGTAGAATATTTTTTCATGTCACAACAATCCATTAAAAATCACGATTCACCCAGATCAGGAGCCCCCCCCCCCCCCCCCCCGTTTCCCCCTTTTCTAGTCAAAATACACAACTAATACATTTTATCTGAATGTGAAAACAAACTGGGTAATGTTACTGAATTGCAACAATATAACTATACAGTCATATTATTTACTTCATTTTATTCTGCCTTTATCCACAGGATACTAACATCTTCAATGAAAAAAAAGTGCTTTCTTATTAGCATATACGTGTTTAATATTGTAAGTTTTGTATGAATCCCAGAAGAGACAAATTTTGTTTTGTAGAATTGCTTAAAAGAATATAATGAATTTAATATTAAATACTAAATAAAACGAAGAAAAGTCACATTTTACTCAAACTTTGTGTCTGGCACAGATTATTCCTCGATATTTTATTTTATCATTGTCATTAATTAATTTTAACTTTATTTTATCATTAAATATAGCATTTTTATTACAAAAACAATGTGTCCATTTTTGAAATATTACACTACGTTATGTTCTTCAGCTACTTAAATTTTATGGTTGCAACAATGCATCAACATCCAATCGATTATCAAATTACGATAAGATTAATATTTTGATAATACATGTATCATTTAGGGACCTTGTTAAACTTGTCAAAATCCTCAAAATTCCATCTTCTCAATAGATGTCCTCCAATTTCTGAAGTCCTCCAGGAAGCATACTGATCTTTGTGCTTCAACAAACAAAGAAAAATACATTTGCAAAAATCTATTTTCACTTTTGAAAACAATTTTCATGTTTGGTTTTGTCCATCCCCAGGGGTCTTAATCCAGTCCCTGACGAAGAAGTCATTGCCATGTACGACGGCTGCCACATCCCACTTGAGATTATGAGCGATTTCTACGGCAAGGTGAGATCGGCTTTCACTTCTTTAGAGCTTTTCTGCCTTGAAGGTATTCAAAGCATTCTGAAACTGTTGCCTTATTCACCTGCTGATGATACACAGTAAGCAAGCAATCCAATTCTGACGTACTAAAGGTTTTGCAGAAAAGGCAAGAGTGGAATGGCGTTTTTCTTTCTCCTGCAGAGTTCTCATGGTCACTCCATGAAACAGTTCATGGACATCTTCTCGCTGCCAGAGATGACTCTCTTATCATGTGTCAACGACTTCTTCCTGAAGCATAACATCGATTATGAACCTGTGCACCTGTATAAAGACGTAAAGGTGAATTATCAGGAGCAATATTTGAGTTAGGGGCCTTTTATTCCTGTCAATAACATTCATTCAATATTTGGCCCACTTAAAATAAGTAACATTATAATAATAATCCTTGCACATACTGTAAAAGTAAGATATACCGTATTGGCCCGAATATAAGACGGCCCTGATTATAAGACAACTGTTTTTCAAGACTCAAGTTTGAAAAAAGACTTTGAACACCAAATTAATTTTTATACAGAAAATAATTACAGTACATCCGAAACAAATAATTATAACAATATATTTGAGGGGAAAAAAAGCATGTTATTTTGCCTCATTCAAATCTTGATATCTGAACATTTAGATATGTAAACTAAAGGGCAATCACATTTGTAAATTAATGGCTTCTGGTTTTTGAAATGTAAATAAATCAATCTATTGTGATAAAACAACAAAATTGCAATAATTGCATTAACTATCAAAGTGAAGTCTAACTGTAACTGTAGTCTTGAAACAAATCTAAATAAGGAAAACATTGCAATAAAACAATGCAAACTGGCTAAACTAGTAGCTGAGCTCTGTCATGACAGAACATCTCTTCAATGATATCTGGCCCGATCTAGCGTTGTGAATGGGGAGAGTAGCGGAGATCTGTCATAACAGAACATCGCTTCAATGATATCTGACGTCATCTAGCATCGTTAATGGGTATAATGTATAATATAAGACGACCCCCTCTTTTTCAATCTTATTTCAATGCAAAAAACACCGTCTTATATTTGGGCCAATTCGGTAGTTTGTTTTTTATTTAAAAAAAAAATTACACCATCAATTACAGACTGTATGAAAATAACAAAATGTAAGAGGGTATTAACTGAAATATACAATGAAATGTCAAATCAATACTTAAATCATAATGCTGCTCAACGGTCAGGAATTGATCTGCGAACCTTGCTTTCCTCGACTCCGACTGCCTGCACCCACCGTTTTAAGTGTGTTAGACATGAACAAGCTGTGTGCTAAACTTAGTTTTCTTAGATTGAAGGACAGTAAGCTTTTTTACACTTCATTTCAGCATTTTAGGACTGGTTTGGCGTCAACTACTGGCATCCAGATCCCAAACAACTTGCAGATAGGAAAGAAATTAATTTCATCAGACCATACCCTTGGTTAAAAGTGATTTCCCATCACCCTTAAAAACCTTTTTAGATGGGTATCAATTACACACAGATTTTTGTTATACACAGCAGGGCTCCAATTATAAAAAAAAAAAAGAAAAAAAAAGAAAAGTACTGATCCAGGATATTACTAGTAATTGGTGTGTGTCGTTGGTCCCTAACAGTGCTTTGTTGACTTCTACTTGAGCCAGACTCAACCCTTGAAACCGTTTTGGTGAACAGTGCTACTGTGATTCTTCCTGTGTGTGTACGCACATTCCTAAAACAAACCATTAACGCATCTGTTGTTTAGTGACGTGTGAGTGTGATACACAGAGCATCCAACTGCTTTCTAATTTTAGCAATTGGGACCAGTGTCTAATTATAAACGTGCAATCATTCCTTTGGACATCTGCGGTGCCAACTCAGGAAAGAAACTAGCAATCAAAGACCCGACACCATTCGTCCTTTTGATTGGTGCTGTCATGATGTTCCATTTATTCTGTGTGACACTCAATCACCTTTGATGGATTGCTGTCATTAAAAGCTCTCACACATACACTCACAGTGTTTCAGTAGTGACGCTCATGACTTTTCAAGGTCAGATTTTACAGATTCTCATTCCAAGCCACAGCAAGCCAGCCTGAAGACCTAAAGATAGTTGAGGAGTTGTTAATATATAATGAAAGAAACTATAAAGAAAATAACACAAAGCGTCCAATTTTTCATTTACTTCTTGAAATTGACATCGATCATACTGATTTGTTAAAAATTATCAAGTGAAACACAGGCTTCTGTTATACATATTTAAACCCTACTAAAATAGGATTTTTCTATTCCCTCATGTGGAAATGTGTGACTGATTGAGAATAAAATTCCTTGAATAATACGCTTGCCCGAATTTGTGCTAAAAAAATAAAATAAAATGATATGATGTACCCGCAAAGTCATTTCGTTGATATGCTATGTGTCTATACACAAATAATCTTGTGTAAAAAGTTCTCTGGCCTTGCTTAAAATTTCAACTGATAACACTTGAAAATTGTCCCGCATGTGCACCAATGTAACAAAAAAAATGTATACCCATTATATTATATGAATTTGTAACATTACACATTATAAATGTTTTCAGAAATTTAATCTGACTAGCTAAATCTCCAATTAAAGTGCGCCTTTCATATTATTACATATTACACTCAACGTGATGAGTTTTTCAAATGGTTCACAGTGTCTCAGAACATTTCAGACTGTATTTTTCAAAGTATCCTATCCAATTTGAGAAAATGTATACCTAAGACTTAAGAGCCCTGACCAAAACCTCTCTCTGTCTATCTCTTTGTGAACTGAGAATGGGTGATATTGGCATTTCCCTCTGTCTTGAATAAAACACATCTGGAAACATTTAAGTAGCTCAGCATATGGTATGCGAATGAATATTGAATAAACTCCATCAATAATGTTGATAAAGTGTACACCCGTGGTCATAGGTTTTGAGACTTTTCACCATTCAGTTGAATGAGTTTCAAAACTTTTGACCAAGGGTGTACTTTTCAAACTTTGTTCAAAAATCTGAAATTAAAGTGCAAGACTTCTGTTTTCTTTTGTTTTTATAAAACACTTCAACAAACATGAATAGTTTATCACATCGTATAGCACCAGGATTACTGAAGTACAGACTAAAAATGTTTGCTCAATTTGTTTGAAAAGCTGAAAATAAAGTGCAAAACGTCTTTTCTTGAATAATAATAATTTTACAAATATAAATGTACTTAAGCACATTGGATGTAAATACACCAGGTTCAATACTAGGATTACTAAAGTACAAACATTTTCAAATTTAAACGGAACTCCCTCTAGCCTTCTGATTTTATCCTTTGGATGGAGGGTCCTCTGTCAACCGCATCCAGCTAGCTTGAACAATAACTGGAAAAAAAATGCCGTTTTTGTGAGGAAAATCGAAGAGTGTGTGTATTGTCATGTATAGTGTTTGTTTTTGGGAAAAAAAAAAAAGAAAACCACAAAGTTTCACTTCAAAACAGACTTCACGTTGTACAGGAAATAGTAGGACACTAAAAAAAAAGTGCCATCGAGTCCCCTACAGCAGCCTCTTTTTAGTACAATTAAAACCACAGGTGACCAGACTGACTTGTATTCTGTACATGGCTAAAATGAGGGTGGCTTGCCAAGCTAGCAAGAAGGCTGCAGACCCAGAATTGGGACTTGGCTAGAGTAAAACATATGAAACAAGAGAGGAGAAAAAAATTCAAAGTAATTATTTTTTATATTCCGCAAGAAAAATTATTATTATTTTCACAAGAAAAAAAAATCAAATTAATTAAATCAACTAATTGACAAGGCATGCCTCACACCTTGAAAATCGAGTGTTACTGCTGCTCACTCATCTCTGTTATTTCCTTCAATTTAAATGAACAATGTTTGTGCTGTTTTTTTGCTATATGGCAAAAAAAACACTCAGGTGACTTGAAGTTCCGTTCTGAGACCCCCAATTTGGCCAAATTTTAAAATTGTCCGATATGCATGTGTGATACATCATTGGAAAGCTTAAAATCTCAGTTTTCTGGGGGGAATAAAAATTTTGAACAGGAGGGCATTTTGGAGAAAAAAAAAAAAACTTAAACAGCAAAACCCTCACTGGAGGGGAGAGCACGATAGAGCCTAATTAAAGACCCCACTATTTTAACGAGATATCGCGTACTTACAGTGGGACAAATAAGTATTTAATCAACCACCAATTGTGCAAATTCTCCTACTTGAAAAGATTAGAGAGGCCTGTAATTGTCAACATGGGTAAACCTCAACCATGAGAGACAGAATGTGGAGAAAACAAAACAGAAAATCACATTGTTTGATTTTTAAAGAATTTATTTCCAAATTAGAATGGAAAATAACTATTTGGTCACCTACAAACAAGTAAGATTTCTAGCTGTCAAAGAGGTCTAACTTCTTCTAACGAGGTCTAACGAGACTCCACTCGTTACCTGTATAAATGGCACCTGTTTTAACTCATTATCGGTATAAAAGACACCTGTCCACAATCTCAGTCAGTCACACTTCAAACTCCACTATTGCCAAGACCAAAGAGCTGTCGAAGGACACCAGAGACAAAATTGTAGACCTGCACCAGTAGACTGAATCTGCAATAGGTAAAACGCTTAGTGTAAAGAAATCAACTGTGGGAGCGATTATTAGAAAATGGAAGACATACTAGACTACTGATAATCTCCCTCGATCTGGGGCTCCATGCAAGATCTCACCCTGTGGCGTCAAAATGATAACAAGAACGGTGAGCAAAAATCCCAAAACCACACTGGGGGACCTAGTGAGTGACCTACAGAGAACTGGGACCACAGTAACAAAGGCTACTATCAGTAACACAATGCGCCGCCAGGGACTCAAGTCCTGCACCGCCAGACGTGTCCCCCTGCTGAAGCCAGTACACATCCAGGTCCGTTTGCGGTTCACTAGAGAGCATTTAGATGATCCAGAAGAGGACTGGGAGAATGTGTTACGGTCAGATGAAACCAAAATAGAACTTTTTGGTAGAAACACAGGTTCTTGTGTTTGGAGGAGAAAGAACACTGAATTGCATCTGAAGAACACCATAACCACTGTGAAGCATGGGGGTGGAAACGTCATGCTTTGGGGCTTTTTTTCTGCAAAGGGACCAGGACGACTGATCTGTGTAAAGGAAAGAATGAATGGGGCCATGTATCGAGAGATTTTGAGTGAAAATCTCCTTCCATCAGCAAGGGCATTGAAGATGAGACGTGGCTGGGTCTTTCAGCATGACAATGATCCCAAACACACAGCCAGGGCAACAAAGGAGTGGCTTCGTAAGAAGCATTTCAAGGTCCTGGAGTGGCCTAGCCAGTCTCCAGATCTCAACCTCATAGAAAATCTGTGGAGGTAGTTGAAAGTCCATGTTGCCCAACGACAGCCCCAAAACATCACTGCTCTAGAGGAGATCTGCATGGAGGAATGGGCCAAAATACCAGCAACAGTGTGTGAAAAGCTTGTGAAGAGATACAGAAAACGTTTGACCTCCGTTATTGCCAACAAAGGGTACATAAAAAGTATTGAGATGAACTCTTGGTATTGACCAAATACTTATTTTCCACCATGATTTGCAAATAAATTCTTTAAAAATCAAGCAATGTGATTTTCTCTCATGGTTGAGGTTTACCCATGTTGACAATTACAGGCCTCTCTAATATTTTCAAGCGGGAGAACTTGCACAATTAGTGGATGACTAAATATTTATTTGCCCCACTGTACATCTTTTCGCTCCAAAAACTCAATGTAGCATGTAACACCGAGTTTCAAGACACAGCGGTGAAGGGCCACAGCTGGCTTTTTGGGGGATTTTATGGGTGAAACATGGTAATATACCAAGGGTCGCGATGCAGAAATCACAGACATCAAGGAGTGGTCGAGATTTTCTTTTTTATATATTTACCCTTTTGAACTTTTTTTCTTCTTCAGTTTTTCTTTGTTTGGATCGATTATTTATCATCTAAAATATTGGGGTAATGCGACAGTAACAAAAAAATATATTTACATTCACTGGCCACTTTATTAGGTACACCATGCTAGTAATGGACTGGACCCATAGCCCTGTAACCCATCTGCCTCAAAGTTCGACGTACTGTGCGTTCAGAGATGCTCTTCTGCCTACCTTGGTTGTAACGGGTGGTTATTTGAGTTACTGTTGCCCTTCTATCAGCTCGAACCAGTCTGGCAATTCTCCTCTGACCTCTGGCATCAACAAGGCATTTCCTCCCATAGAACTGCCGCTCCCTGGCTATTTCTTTTTTGGACCATTCTCTGTAAACCCTAGAGATGGTTGTGCGTGAAAATCCCAGTAGATCAGCAGTTTCTGAAATACTCAGACCAGTCCTTCTGGCACCAACAACCATGCCACGTTCAAAGTCACTCAAATCACCAACTGTGTGATGCCATCATGTCAATAGGGACCAAACTCTCTGAGGAATGCTTCCTGCACCTTGTTGAATCTATGCCACGAAGAATTGAGGCAGTTCTGAAGGCAAAAGGGGGTCCAACCCGTTACTAGCATGGTGTACCTAATAAAGTGGCCGGTGAGTGTATAAATACAATTAATTGATAGTTATGAGGTAGATATCCCTGACTTATTTACAGACACCATTTTTTTTCATTGTGACGTATTTTTTTTTTAAGTTTAAAATATGTGAGTGAATTTTGTTTTTTTTTTAAGTCGTTTAGACTCGTTTTTTTTTTTTTTTTAACTAAATATTAGACATCAATTAATGATTCTAAGCTAAAAAGGACAGACATTTCAAAAAATAAATATAATTACTTTCCTTCTTTTGGGTTGAAACAAAAGCGGTCGCGCGACTTCGGTAAACAGGGGTCTCCAGGGTAAAATGCACAAATTAGAAATAGCTCGGGGGCTTAATGAGGCATGAATCTGCTATGGCAGCATATAGACATATTCTATCAAACACAACAGTTCAAATACAGCAGTTTATTTCAAAGCAGGGGTGCAAGAGCAGAAACTTTTTTTTTTAGCCTTGTCAGTGTTTTCCGCCGTATGTCTCCTTCCAAAAAGCTTTTAAACACATTGATAGTTTTGAAAAGCTGGCTTTCTTCATGTTGTTTCTAGTTTGTATTCATAGAAGAACATACTATGTTTCCAAATCAAAGTGTGTTTCTGTGGCAGCTGATTGCTCACGTGACATTGGTGGAAGTTTAGAGTTTTTTTTTTTCTTTTTTCTCCCTTACAGGAAGCTATCAGAGATGTTCATGTTAAGGGCATTATGTACCGAGCTGTTGAGGCAGATATTGGTAATGTGCCTTTTTTTAACATGCCCAACCATTCTATAAAAAAATTAATTAAAAATAACTCACATATTTATCTTGCTTTTGTGTTTGCAGGTAAATACATTTGCTATGGCGAGCAAAGCCACGCTGTGCTGAAAAAGTTGTCGGAACACGGGAAGAAGATGTTCCTCATTACAAACAGCCCATACGACTTTGTGTGAGTGGGTGCGAGTTGTGCATAATTACACATGTCGCCACTTGGTGGCGTAATAACCTACCTAAAGGAACTAAAATCATCTACCACTCTATCCATCTGTCCTAAAATAAATAGAACGGTAATGTGAAGTTGTTATTGGATATTACTGTGTTGTGTAAATATCCACAGTACTAGAAATTAGACACCCGCTTCATTGTATTGCTGGTAATGCTGGGAAGTATTTCATAGCACCTGTAATGTCATTTGCTGTTCAGTAGTATTTTTCAGTGCACTTTTAACAGACCCATCCACAACAGGTGAAAATCCAGTTATAGAGAGGACATTTAAAAAAAAAAAAAAAAATTTAATAACCTCTCCTGATAGCACATTTAAAATGTATACTGTGGTACCTTGACTCATTTATAACTTAGGGAATTAATTTTAAGCTTGCAACTAGGCCTATTGCGATAACAAATTTTAGTGGGCGATAATTTATCTCATAAATTATTGCGACATGCGATATTATTGCACCCCCCCACCCCCCATTTTTTAAAAACCAATTTACAATACCACAGTGAGAATACAGTATATATATTTTAATAGATCAAGTACACCCATTCAAATGCAATAAATGTTTTCTCTTATATTCAAAAATACTTTTTAAGAAATCAAAACTAAAAACAGTAGACCACGCCTCTTTTAAGTAAAAGACAACAATATTAGTACCGCGCAGAAACACACAATAAATAAAATGTCCTTTTCAAGAAAAAAAAGTAAAATTGCACTTAATAACTTAAGCATTTCGGCAAATGAAAACTTTTCCCATCATAGCTTCTGCTATGGCGTTCCAAGTGTAATGTTCTGATTGGATGTTTTCCGAGGCACCCTGAAGCGCACGCAACGGTGATGTTGTTTTGTTCATGTGACGCGGCAGTGAGAGATACAGCCTGCCGAGAGACACAGGATGAGGAAGTGTTGTTAGCGCCGTGTGTTAATAAAAAACAAAGTTGTCAGCACGAAGATGCATCTTCGTTCAGGGTCCGGCACGGCTCCCTGTTGACTGCGTGCCCCGCAGTCAAAAATGGTCAAAACATACCGGCTGCGCATGGCTGCGGGGCCAACTCTGTCACGTCATAATGTGGCAGTCAAAACAAAGAAAAGCACACAGAGTCTGTACTCATCAGATAAGCAGAGAGAGAGAGAGAGAGAGAGAGGTGGACTTGATTTGAGTGAACATTTGTACCGCGATTTTTGTTGTTGTTGTTGCTAAAACCATGAGTTTGCAACACTATTTAATTACTGTTTTAAATTACATAACTTCCATAAAATCTCCTCGTCCATCCTCATAGCTTGTGCTATGGCGTTCCATGTTTAATATTCTGATTGGATGTTTCCGAGGCACCCTGAAGTGCACGCTACGGTGACGTTGTTTTGTTCATGTGATGCGGGAGTGAGAAAGACACAATCTATCGAGAGCCACAGATTGAGGAAGTGTTGTTAGCGCTGTGTGTTAACAAAAACAAAGTTGTCAGCACGTCATGTGTGATATCATTGCCAGAAAAACACACATAATAGGACACCTTGCAGCTTCCTTTTGAATGCTGTCCTTATAATAATGATCTGCTGTATAATAAATCACTGTGTGACTTTCCACCTTCATGATGAAGCGTTCTTCATCCATGTTCGCTGGTGTTTAAACCGTGAATAACCAACTGGGTTGTTGACTCCAGGCCTGGCTACGCCCATTTTGATGGATACGTCTTCGGCAAAAATAGAAAATACCCTAAACCACCCGGCCGACTCTGGCACGCCGGAGATGGTCCGCAGTCAATCCGGAGCATTGACGCTGCCGGTATGCATTGAACAATAGGATATAATGGGAACGGATTGGTTCCGGCGCTATTTTTTGCCGGACCCGGACCGAACCCCGAACAGAAATGCGCCTGGTGTATTTGAGCCCTGAGTCCTTGTCGCAGCATATTGTATAGTTGGTAACAAAGAAGCCGAACTTTTAACAGCACGTCTGCTGCACGCGCGTGCACATGCACGTGAGGCGATAAATCGCAGCGGGAAAATTACCGCCTTCATTTTTATTTACCGTGCGATAAATTGAATTATTGGATATCGCGACAGGCTTACTTGCAACTCTATTTAGTCATTTATCAAATCAGTTATATACATATAAATGAAGCGAAATAGTACTACAATCTCAAAAAAAGATTTTTTTTTGGTTTCATATTTTTTTTAGGTGAGCAATATACAGTAACCCGTCCAACTCGACAAAAAAACTAACGAACTGTACATAAAAATATCTGTAATAAAGCTAGGCGGAAAACCCGGATCCCACGGTGGAGGAGAGAATTACTGTATTGTGTAAAAATCTAGTAACCGTTATATTATTGGATGCCCTATTGGAGGCGTGGCCTATCGAGTAATGCTAGGAGCTGGAGTCAATTGTTCTCTGCATTTGTTCTGATTTTTTATTTGTTTGTTTGATTCTTTGTCTTGTTGTGCGGCTAGTTTCAATGAGAGCCAACTATTGACAAGTAGTTGTGCTCATTCCAAAATGTTACAGTTGTATTGTTGTAATACAAAGCAAACAATAATCATGGCAAGTCACTGAAAATTAGTTGGCTTTGTATTAATCAACTACTGTACTTTTTTTCCAAGCCATGCCTGCTGATGTTAATCACTTTATGTATGTCCATGTGGTTAGCCATTGTCCTGCATAAAAAAGTTAAAACACATTTTCTGACCTCCTTAGGGATCGAGGCATGAACTACATTGTCGGGAGTGACTGGAGGGACCTTTTTGATGTAGTTATAGTTCAGGCTGACAAACCTAGTTTCTTCAATGACAGAAGAAAGTAAGTGTGTTTCTATCTCTGTGTGAGTTTGTGTGATAATTTTTTATCCTCACAGCAGAAGGTCTGCCCTAAATCTGGATTGCTTCATTATTAAAAGTGAGTAATATTTGTTTTTGCAGGCCTTTCAGGCGCGTCACTGACAAAGGTGCTCTACTCTGGGATAGAATTCACAAGTTGGAAAAAGGGCAGATCTACAAACAGGTGCTCAGGAGCAGAGTTCATCAAGGGAGATGATTGTGAAACTCCGGTGGACTTAAAGGGTGATTCTTTGTTTTGGATTAGGGAATTTCATGTAACGGCAAAGGTACATAATGGCTAGTAGCCGTGCTCCATGTTTGCATGGGTTCAATCGTTTATTTACGGATGACCTAGAAGTAATCTAACTGAAATATTATCTGGAAAAGGTTTACAAGTGATTCCAGGTCGCAACTGCACTTTCCTTGCCTGCGGATCTTGCAGACAATCACAAGGAATAAGATGTATTAAGTAGGGCTGCCAAACGATTAAAATTTTTAATCGAGTTAGTTACAGCTTAAAAATTAATTAATTGTAACTAATCGCAAATCAAACCATCTATAAAATATGCCATATTTTTCTGTAAATTATTGTTGGAATGGAAAGATAAGACACAAGACTGATATATACATTCAACATACGGTACATACAGTGGGGCAAATAAGTATTTAGTCAACCGCTAATTGTG
Source organism: Corythoichthys intestinalis (assembly GCF_030265065.1). Lineage (NCBI taxonomy): Eukaryota > Metazoa > Chordata > Actinopteri > Syngnathiformes > Syngnathidae > Corythoichthys > Corythoichthys intestinalis. The sequence goes on from NC_080399.1 coordinate 41,886,011, forward strand.
CAAGTTCTCCCACTTGAAAATATTAGAGAGGCCTGTAATTGTCAACATGTGTAAACCACAACCATCAGAGACAGAATGTGGGGAAAAAAAACAGAAAATCACATTGTTTGATTTTTAAAGAATTTATTTGCAAATCATGGTGGAAAATAAGTGTTTGTTCAATACCAAAAGTTCATCTCAATACTTTGTTATGTACCCTTTGTTGGCCAAACGTTTTCTGTAACTATTAGTAAGCTTTTTACACACTGTTGCTGGTATTTTGGCCCATTCCTCCATGCAGATCTTCTCTAGAGCAGTGATGTTTTGGGGCTGTCGTTGGGCAACACGGACTTTCAACTCCCTCCTCACCCCGTGGCGTCAAAATGATAACAAAAATGGTGAGGAAAAATCCCAGAACCACACGGGGGGACCTAGTGAATGACATAAAGAGAGCTAGGGCCACAGTAACAAAGGCTACTATCAGTAACACAATGCGCTGCCAGGTACTCAAATCCTGCACTGCTAGACGTGTCCCCCTGCTGAAGAAAGTACATGTCCAATGCTCTCTGCGGTTCGCTAGAGAGCATTTGGATGATCCAGAAGAGGACTGGGAGAATGTGTTATGGTCAGATGAAACCAAAATAGAACTTTTTGGTAGAAACACGGGTTCTCCTGTTTGGAGGAGAAATAATACTGAATTGCACCATACCCACTGTGAAGCATGAGGGTGGAAACATCATGCTTTGGGGCTGTTTTTCTGCAAAGGGACCAGGACGACTGATCTGTGTAAAGGAAAGAATGAATGGGGCCATGTATCGAGAGATTTTGAGTGAAAATGTCCTTCCATCAGCAAGAGCATTGAAGATGAGACGTGGCTGGGTCTTTCAGCATGACAATGATCCCAAACACACAGCCAGGGCAACAAAGGAGTGGCTTCGTAAGAAGCATTTCAAGGTCCTGGCGTGGCCTAGCCAGTCTCCAGATCTCAACCCCATAGAAAATCTGTGGAGGGAGTTGAAAGTCCGTGTTGCCCAACGACAGCCCCAAAACATCACTGCTCTAGAGGAGATCTGCATGGGGGAATGGGCGAAAATACCAGCAACAGTGTGTGAAAAGCTTGTGAAGCGTTACAGAAAACGTTTGGCCTCCATTATTGCCAACAAAGGGTACATGGTAAATGGTAAATGGTGATCATAACAAAGTATTGAGATGAACTTTTGGTATTGACCAAATACTTATTTTCCACCATGATTTGCAAATAAATTATTTAAAAATCAAACCTTGTGATTTTCTGTCCCCCCCCCCCCCCCCCCCAACCCACATTCTGTCTCTCATGGTTGAGGTTCACCCATGTTGACAATTACAGGCCTGGCTAATATTTTCAAGTGGGAGAACTTGCACAATTAGTGGTTGACTAAATACTTATTTGCCCCACTGTAAGTACTGTATTTGTTTGTTATAACAATAAATCAACAAAAAGGCATTAGCATCATTAACATTCTCTTAAAGCGATGCATGGATAGAAAGACTTGTAGTTCTGAATTTATATAGTAATTTTATATTAAAACCCCTCGTAATGTTTTCGTTTTAGTAAAATTTGTAAAATTTTCAATCAAAAAATAAACTAGTAGCTCCCCATTTTTCATGTCAATAATTACACAATCCTAACTCATGGTGCTGAAACCCATAAAATCAGCCGCACCCAAGCGCCAGCAGTGTGCGGCAAAACACCAAAAAACACAAGTAACAAGTGGAAATGACACTTTGCTGTCATTTTAATATGTTTGAGCGGGGCAAGTCCGTTAAATGCGTCAAATATTTTAACGTGATTAATTTAAAAAATTAATTAACGCCCGTTAACGCGGTAATTTTGACAGCCCTAATTTTAAGCTGCCTTTCGCGAAAGACGAGGCTCACTGGACAAGACAAGACTGGTTATGAGAAATAACAAAAGAATGCAAAATCAACCAGGATTTCAGACACCTGATAAAAACCGACAAGAGTGCACACTTGCGACAAGCACTTTAAACCCAAGGATATTGTAAATATAGGTATGTCTACATTTGCATGCACTAGCATGAGTGAATGCAAAAGTGATTGACGTGATTCACAAACAGATAGGGAAACACCATTTTTGCCTCATTTTCAATTTTTTCACAAACAAAGAAGTGATTCAAAGTACAGAAATGTATAGGGGCGCTCCGGATTGTTAAACTTTGGTGGGCAGCGCAATAGAAGTCAATATTATGTCAATATTTTCGCTCAAAAAACCCTTTGTCAAATCGTATAAAGATGCATTGGCGACTTTCTTTCTTAATCATAACAATGGTTGAGTTATATATTTGTTTGCTTGCGAAATGGAAGGTATGGCGTAGGCCGTCGGGTTCGAGAATGGCCTGAAAAGTGTAAATTGAGAACCTGGCTCCCGCAGTGACGGAAAACCGGACATTATCTTCAATTAATGAATTTTTTTTTTTAAAAATAAAGAAAAGAATGCACACACTGGACATTTGGTCACCCTACTGATCAGTCATTGGCGGTAGGACATGCATATTTAAGTAAAACTATTTTGGGTTTTAAAGACTCCAGCAACTTGCCATGCCAAAAATATGTAAACAAGCGAACATTTTGGATCAGTAGCAAGACATTTGACACACATTAGAATTAAATTAGCACACTTTAAACTTAAATTGTTAGCTGTTGCAATAAACCGCTGTTGGACTGCTTCATCACAATTTAAAATGTCTAAAATAAATTTGAAATCACCTCTTCATAGCAAGAGATCATCTACATCCGTCATAAGTGCCTTTTTTTGAATATGTGCACTGTTGTGTTTATGTAATTGGTATCTCCGGCCTCAACTAGTGGTCTAATCGTTTGAAGTTGGCCAGATTTCACAACCATCTCCCCCTATGAACTCTGTTGCAAGAAAGTAGTTAAAAAGAAACATGTCAAATATGAAGCTGGATGAACATCTTTTATAAATAAATCATGTTTTAATCACCCAAAGGGAAACCTCTATGAGTTCCTGAGACTGACTGGCTGGAGAGGATCTAAAGTGCTCTACTTTGGTGATCACATCTACAGCGACTTGGCAGTAAGCAGCACTCAAGCATGATGAGTTAAATGAAAATGAGCAAAGTTAAATGCACCGTTGTGGTCAGATGTGAGAATATAGTGAGCCCTGTTTGTCTTGTTCTTTCGGTCACGACCGGCAGGTAGTTCATGACCATGGGTGAAGGTCAGAACGTAGATTGATGGGTAAATTGAGAAATGTGTAAATGTAGCAAAGAACTATATGTAAGATGTAGTTACTCAACTAGACATGCTGAGAAAAATGTAAAATAGCAGAGAAAGCATGTCGACAATCATGTTCTGAAGAACCATATATGTTCCCAATGGTTATACATAAAAGACTGAAAGGTCAATATTACTCGTACTTTATATATGTTTTTTTAATATTTGATTTTTTTTGTTGTGGATTTCTAAATTTGGCCCACACTTACCAAGACGCTATAGATAAACTGAGTTTGAGACTCTTGTTGTACATTTTCAAATAATTGTGAGCTGGTCAGGGATCTATGCCTTATTAATACAGTGCTGGCCAAAAGTATTGGCACCCCTGAAATTCTGTCAGATAATGCTCAATTTCTCCCAGGAAATGATTGCAATTACAAGTGCTTTGGTAATATCTTAATTTCTTTTGTTTACAATGAAAAAACACAAAAGAGAATGGGGACAAAAACAAAACATTATAATTTTACACAAAAATCCAAAAATGGTCCCAGACTAAAGTATTGGCGCCCTTTGAAAAATCATGTGATGCTTCTCTAATTTGTGTAATTAACAGTACTTGTTACTTACCTGTCGCACATAACAGGTGGTGGCAATAACTAAATCACACTTGCAGCCAGTTAAAATAGACTCAAGTTGATTCGACCTCTGTCCTGTGTCCTTGTGTGTGCCACATTGAGCATAGAGAAAAGAAAGAAGACCAAAGAACTGTCTGAGGACTTGAGAAGCAAAATTGTGAAAAAGCGTGGGCAATCTCAAGGCTACAAGTCCATCTCTAAAGACCTGAATGTTCCTGTGTCTACCGTGTGCAGTGTCATCAATAAGTGTAAAGCCCATGGCACTGTGGCTAACCTCCCTAGATGTGGACGAAAAAGAAAAATTGACGAGAGATTTCAATTAAAGATTGTGTGGATGGTTCGATAAAGAACCTCGACTAACATCCAAACAAGTTCAAGCTTTCCTGCAGTCCGAGGGTACAACAGTGTCAACTCGTACTATCCGCCGGCGTCTGAATGAAAAGGGACTCTATGGTAGAATACCCAGGAAGACCCCGCTTCTGACCCAGAGACATAAAAAAGCCAGGCTGGAGTTTGCCAAAATTTACCTGAGAAAGCCAAAAATGTTTTGGAAGAATGTTCTCTGGTCAGATGAGACAAAGGTAGAGCTTTTTGGGAAAAGGCAAAGGAGTTTACAGGAAAAAAACGAGGCCTTCTAAAAAAAGAACATGGTCCCCACAGTCAAACATGGCGGAGGTTCCCTGATGTTTTGGGGTTGCTTTGCTGCCTCTGGCACTGGACTGCTTGATCATGTGCATGGCATTATGAAGTCTGAAGACTACCAACAAATGTTGCAGCATAATGTAGGGCCCAGTGTGAGAAAGCTGGGTCTCCCTCAGAGGTCATGGGTCTTCCAGCAGGACAATGACCCAAAACACACTTCAAAAAGCACTAGAAAATGGTTTGAGATAAAGCACTGCAAACTTCTAAAGTGGCCAGCAATGAGTCCAGACCACCTGTGGAGAGATCTGAAAATGGCAGTTTGAAGAAGGTGTCCTTCAAATGTCAGAGACCTGGAGCAGTTTGCCAAAGAATGGTCTAAAAATCCAGCAGGGCATTGTAAGAATCTCATTGATGGATACCGGAAGCGGTTGTTTGCAGTTATTTTGTCTAAAGCTTGTGCTTCAGTATTAGGCTGAATAGTACCAAGACTTTTGTCCGGCCCATTTTTGGAATTTTGTGTAAAATGATAATGATTTTTTTTTTCCCATTCTCGTTTGTGATTTTTAATTGCAGGCAAAATTAATGAAGATATTACTACCAAAGCATTTGTAATTGTGATCATTTTCTGGGAGAAATTAAGCATTATCTGACAGAATTGCAGGGGTGCCAATACTTTTGGCCAGCACTGTAGGGCTCTATTTTACACTTGGTGCATATACATTACATGCACTTTAACAAGGCATATGTATGGTACATGCAGTCCCCAATCATTTTTGTCAGTGAGGCTTATTAAAACCTGCATCCTGGCAGATGGCCAGCAACTTTGAGCCCAAAGTGGCCATCATTAGTTTTTGCAGCCACAACAGCATTATTAATATGTGAACGAGCGTGTGATCAGCTCTAAGTGATGTTAATGAAAGGCAGAGTTAACATCTTTGGCACCATGCCTCGCCGCTGGTGGCTGGCGGCCAGCTGTCAAACACGTCAGCTCGCTTATTTAGGAAGATGGAGCATCATCGACGCATGCGTGTTCAGTGTGCATCACACACCTACCGTAGCTCACAGGCAGCCTCGGTGGACAGACTTTATAGCAGTGGAGATCATTACTGTAAGTTTCTGTATGACGTCAAGTTCCCAGAGACGTTCACAACAACTCCACTATAAGAACAATGAAATTTAAAGAAAAATGGAGGGTTACCGGGCAAAAACCACCGAGGTCCTAAAGACCACAAAGGCCTATTTCACATTTGCCAAAAAGCACCTAGATGATTCTCAAGACAAAACATTATGTGTACTAATTAGTCAAAAATTGAACTTTTGGGAAGGTGTACAGCCCGTTATATCTGGAGTAAAAATGTCACAGCATTTGATGAAAAGAATATGATGCCAACAGTAAAAAGCATGGTGGTGGTCTTGGGCTGCCTTGCTTCCTCAGGGCAGGGACAACATGTTGTGATTGATTGAAACATGTATTATGCTGTTTACCAGAAGATCTTTAAGGAGAACTTCTGGCCATCAGTTTTTGCCCTCAAATTGAAAGGGCGCTTTTTCATCCAGGGCAAAAGGGCAGGTGCTTTAGCACCACTAGGAATCTCTGTACACGTGTCTGTGGAAAAGAGACAAAAATTAAAATACACATACTGTAAGCAAGATAGTTGCAAGAGATAACGTTACAAAATGAAATTAGAAATGTTTTGTCTTGTTTGTCGTGCTTCAGGATTTAACCCTGAAGCACGGCTGGAGGACAGGAGCCATTATCCCTGAGCTGAGGAAGGAAATCAAGATCATGAACACAGAGGCGTATGTGCACACAATCAGCTGGATACAGGCACTGACAGGCCTCATTGAGCAGATGCAGGTCAGCACACATCACACTTGACTTTGTACACGTGACACGTTTAATGCATGTGTACATGTGCCTTTTGGGTACGCTGTTAAGAGTCATAACCTCATACTTAACTGCTCACACAGGTCCACAGAGATCCCACCTCTCAGGCTGTGGTGGACGAGTGGATACAAGAGCGAGAAGCTATGAGGTAAAGGAGATTGTTACTTTCTTATACTTAATCAGCTGAAATACAAGCATTTTAAATATCGAGGAATTTGGGGGGCTGTTTTAGATTTTAATGAGGAATTTTGATTTGCCCTGCGGGTAAATTGAGTCACACCTTTTGCCATGGAATGAATTGAACAGTCAAGGTGCCATCTTATCTGGATTATTAGCTAAATTTAATGATTCTGTTTACAGACCTCAGACCAAGGAGATGTTCAACCGTCACTTCGGGAGTCTGTTCCGCACGTACCACAACCCCACGTACTTCTCGCGACGACTCTCTCGTTTCGCTGACATCTACATGGCATCCATCAGCTGCCTGCTCAACTACGACTTCCAGCACACCTTCTTCCCACGACGAACTCCCCTGCAGCATGAGTCCCCCTTTGGACAAGGACAGTCTCCCCCTGGGCAGTTTGATCCACGGACACCTTCTTCACACAGGTGCTAAGGGTGTTCGCGTTATAGTAAGAGAAACGTGCTCTATTGTCTCCATGCAGAGTAATGGGACAATGCTTTTTAATCATAACAAAACATTCATCTTCATTTCTGTCCATTAAACTTGAACAAGGCATCATTTGCATTTAGATTCCTAACTGGGACTCGGCAAACTATGGCTAGTAGGCTACATGTGCACCATGTACTTAGCCTTGTATCGGTTCGTCAATCCAGCCCATCAAGCTTACGCTAATTTATTTAAGGATGAGAAAATATGTACGGGACTCTTCAGCTTTAGTATTATTTTTAGAAATTTCAAATAAGAATTTTGAAAATAAGAGTTATTTAATGGAACAAAAACTAGAGGACTCTTGAGTTTACTATTTTTGAATAAAAAAAAACAACTCAAGGCTCCTCTAATACAAGATCATATTCATAGCATTCATTGATTGTAATGCTCCGCTTATCCGCAGATGTGCTGGGGTCTATCCCAGCTAACTACAGGTGTAGGTGGAATACACCAAGAATTACTTGCCAGCCAATCACAGGGCACCAGGAGACACGCAACCATTCACGGACAAACTTATACCTACGGACAATTTGAAGTGGTCCATCAGCCTAGCATTAGTGATGCATTCTAAAAAATGAATACAAAATGACAAAGAACAATAGTTTTCAGAATAAAAGCCAATTTAATGCAACTAATATTACCCAATTCATTTAATATAAATTGCAAAAAAATTTGAAGTCATAGACTTCATTGAATTGATACAAAAAAAAACCCCAAAACAAATATAAGGTCGTTTAATATTTGTCACATCAAATTAGCAAATTTTCCTCCAAATACTGATCTTAGTTTTGATTCACTTTAGTTAAATATTCTTTAATCAGTGGATAGTAATAATAGTGTTAATTATATTTATTTGAAAAAATACAATTTAAGTATGATAGTGAATTATGATTCTCTTTTTAAAATAGCCTATTTCACATTATGTTTTAGTGTGTTTTCTTTTCTGCTACTCATCTACAATGACCTGGTCCAACTTTCCATTTAAAAAAAAAAATGTGGCTGCAAAAACTTGCCCATTTAAGTTCTAGATACAAGCTAGGTTCAGACCGCAGGTCGTAATGTACAATTCCGATTATTTTTGGTCATATCAAATCTTTTAGTGTGCCCATTCAGTCTGTTGTTGCATTTGTAATTGGTGCAAGAATTCCCATTTGGGAGTCTTGAGAGTTCAGACTGCAGACACATTCTGAAAAATGTGGCCCAGATCAGATTTAAAACCACATATGAAAGTGGCCTAGATCCGATCTAAAATTTTCCGCTTCCATGCGACTCGTCTTATTGAGACTGTCAAGAAAGTTCTTACTCGAGTCGGACAAAGGCGAAAACAATCGGAATTGGGTCACTTCATCCTGTGGTGTGAACATAGCCTAAAGGCCGAAACACACAGACTCCGCTGCGCTACGCTCAGCTCCGTTCCGAACGACGCAACAAATAAGTTTGTATTGTAGTCAATACGAGGTGGTCCACATGATCCGCTCAGTTCCGATCCGGATGGGCCTAAGTCCACCTCTCTGATCCGGCAAAACTAAAATACGTACGAGGTCTATTTTCTGGTCCGTCAACCTGCTGCCGGATCAAGCCCTACCATTTAGCACGTACCGAACAGGAAATAGAAAGGCAGCAATATCCAGTCTTTCAAAGTAAATCATGTTAATAAAAGTATTATGCATCTAATTTTAACCATATTTAATTGAAATTTACACAAAACAAAATGTATACAGATCATTTGCACGGGATATACAGTGCTCGTTTATCTCCAAACAATATGTTTTAAAATGACTAAAGGAAAAGACATTCTTCCTAATACTATTGTAGCGATAGGAAGTGCTGCATTGGTCATCAGCGTGACGTATTGGTGTTTTTGATGCCGCAACGCGAAGAGAGCGCGGAGGAAAAATAAACATTAAAAGTGAGCTAGACTTCTGTGCTGATTCATTGAAACTAGTGTTGCACCGATACCATTTTTTGGCCCCGATACCAATACCTGGCTGTGCAGTATCGGCCGATACCGATACCACCCCGTTTATATATATATATATATTTTTTTGTCCCCAAAGAGCTACATAATTGGATGTGAGATCATTGCTATCAAGGCTTTGTCAGGCTGTTGCTTACATTTGCAAAATAGGAAAAAGACTAGTACAAAGTATAATACTAGCCCAACAGTAACAAAGTAAAAATAAGTTCATAATAATGAACTCTGAATGAAATGAGTAAACTTTTTTAAACCTCTCAAAGGCCAAAAAGTGCAACTTTTTAATGAATTTATTGTCACATTCTGCTGCTGGTTAGATTGTGTTTTGTTGCTGGGCTGTTAGTGGGGGCGTTCCTGACGTCGCAATTGAATCCAATGCAGGCTCATCAACGCAGCATTTAAGCACGGGTGAGCTCAGAGAAGGCTGCCGAGATATTTGCTTTGCTGATCGCCATTTGACATCTCGCACTATAGTCTCGCGACATTTGCTTGTTACGCCCCTGCATTGTGTTTTTTCTGTTAGTGTGCTGCACTCATTTGTAACCTCTACCCTGTGCAGGTATTTGAGTGTTTTTATTTTGGCTTTTTGGCTCGCTGCCTATCGTCTTAGTTAACCTTCGAGTTTGTAGTATTGAGCTCCGTCGACCTGCTATCACGGACTCCTTTTGTTATTTCTACTATCCCGCGATCGCGTGTTATTTTTTGTTTGCAATCATTAAACCCTTGTACGTATCCCCCGCTTGTTGTCCGCTTCGAGGTCCAAACTTGTTTTCGCATTTGCGGACGCTAACAATTATAAGTAATAATAATTGACCACAGCATCCCGTCTCTCTATTAGCCTCCTTTTTTCGAGGGGGGGGGGGTCCCTTATTTCTATTTCTGAAAGGTGGCAACCCTACTTGGAAACAGTTCCCAAATTACTGCAGCATTTCTTTAAGTAAAAGACAAAGTAAAGTTGACGTAGTGAACTGACCAGAGATTGTTGCACCGGTCCAGCGCCCTTCCTCTGGATAGCAGTCCTGCTGTTGCAGGCTCAAACTTGTTGTGTTCGTTCACGTTTCGTCTTCAAATGTTTTATCAGGCTCGAGGTATTGAAACTGGCCGATTTAACTCCACATCTCGAAACTTTCAGGCCGCAAATCTTGCATGCATCCATTGATTTTAATTGACGGGATTTCTATTTTGAAATATTTCCCGACCGCCGCCATGTCGGCGCCGCCAAGCGGCCTTGTCATTGGTCAGGAGTGGCTATTGGCCCGTTCTCATTGGTCTGGAGCAGGGCAATAGCGATAGCTGCTTGGTGTTCACGTGTCATCACACAACACAGAGACAGAGTGTAGTGAGCGCCAGGAGAAAAAAAAAAAGGCTGCGGTCAAATGTTATAATAATGGACCGGTAAATGGTATCGGCGCCGTCTTTGTTGGTACTCGCCGATAACGACACCACCATTTCGGGCCGGATCGGCACCCCCTGCTGATACTAGTATCGGTATCGGTGCATCTTTAATTGAAACTAATTGCCCCTGACAATTCTTACAAGTGCTATACTATGTTTGTGTATGTGCGCGCGTTAGAGGCCCAAACTTTAAGCCCAAACTTGACCCGACCCGAATTTCGAGCAGGGTCGGGCCTAAAATGTCAATTATTACGTTCGGGTCGGGCTAGGCTTCTCTCTCGCTAACTTTTTTGTAATAAATATATAATTATATATGTAAACTAAAACAATGTATGGATGTTAAACTAACTTGTTATAAAATAAATAATTTGGATGAACAGAGAAGGCGTTGCATGGGAATTGTGAACAGGAGGCGCGCAGAACCTCTCCTTGTTAGAGAGGCGCGTCCATGTGAGCACAATATCCCACACAGAAACAAACTTTTCCAGCATTATTTCATTGTGTAAATGCATTTATAATGATTATAAAAATATGTAGACTATTTAAACACTTAAAAAATGTGCGTTTTTTTTTTCTGCAAACTCGGGGAAATTAAAATAAATGTCAAATGGGTTGCTGCATTTAATTGCCAAGGAAATGAAACATGAACTGTCCAGCTGATAGAACACACACACAAATATAATGAGAATGAATTTATATAGCTCTAAGTGTTTATTGAATATGCATATACAGTCTTGTCTAAGTGGGAAAATTCTTTACAAAAGACAGGCTTTAATTTGTTTTTCCAAGCAGTGCTCTGTCCATGTCTGACTGACGCATCGCATCCCCGTGCTCCTTCTCCTGAGTCCTCACAAATAAAACATAACATTTCGGATTCGAGCTCGGGCCTGCAAGTCAATTTAATTGATTGGGCCGGGTCGGGCTGGATTTTTTAGCTCTGATCGTACCTCTAGCACGCGTGCGTGCATATAGATTTGTAGGGGCGGGGGGTTGCATCCGTGGGTTATTGTGTGCTTTTCTGTGTGTTGAATTGAATTTAACTGTAGCTAAAGTGCATTGGCCTTTGTGCATTTTTGGCGTGTTTTCCCCCTGACAATACTGTCACAATAATGAACTTTGTGTTGATCTGATCACGTAGCTTCCTCCGTTTTGCGCATGCGCGTCTAGAGTCCGCGGGTGTATGGACCGCATGAGAGTCGTATGCTGTGGGCATTGGGCATCGCATTCGATCTGCATTGAATTTGTTGCGTCATTTGGAATGGAGCTGAGCGGAGCGCGGCGGACTCTGTGTGTTTTGGGGGTAAATATGTGAGTGTGTACGTATGTGTGCACCTGTTTCTAAAATGACTAACGTAGCTGCAGTCACACAGTCTTAAGGAGAGTCTGTAATCAAATCCTACAGGTAAAGAAAGGTCATATTCTACTATTCCAACTTTATGGCTTCCATATTCAAGCCGTGTGAATGACCACTTTTAACGACTTTAATACAACTCATATTTGCTAATCATAGGTTTGATTATAATTAGGGTTGGGCATCGTTTGAATTCGAATGGTTCCGATTCCACATTTCGATTCTGGTTCCAAACGATTCTCGATTCCGATTCTTTTAATAGACAGGGTAAAAAAAAAAAAAAGCAGTTTTATGTTCATTTCTTAACTTCTTTATTATTTTTTGAATTATATTCTTTTAATTAACTATACTATAACAGATATCAATCTTTGAACTTTAATATGGTAAAGTTTGTTTTCACAAGAGTGCACTTTCACAAAGATGTTTATTTTTCAAAAGCTCACCGAGAAAACATTTACACATATTCTTTTGCCTATGCTGTAGAGCAGGGGTGGGCAAACTGGTCCTCGAGGGCCGCAGTGGGTCCTGGTCTTTGTTCCAACTGATCTAGCACAGAGCTTTTAACCAATGACATTTCAATGGAAACAAGAAGCACCTGACTGCAATCAACTGATTGCACTTATAACACACCAGCTTGGTGAAAAAGTGTCCTCTTGATGGGTTGCAGTAAAAACCCACACCCACATCGGCCCTTTGTGGAATAGTTTGCCCACCCCTGCTTGAGAGTGTCTTATGCTGCAGGCATTTTTACATGTTATTGAGCTCCCACTAATGGGCTAACCTGGTGCAGAATATGAAACAAACAAAACAAAACAAAATATTCCAGATTAGCAGCGGGTACAGTATAAAATCAGAAGCAGTTTTTGTTGATGAAATTGATCATATCTGCCTTCTTAGGCAGTAAGCGTGAGCGTTCTGGACAGATAGTATCTCCTGCAGTGGAGAACACATGTTCACTGGCTGTAAATGAAGCTTGGATGCATAAATATGAGAGAGCGAGAAAAAGTCTCAAATATTACTTAGGGATAAGGTTGCTGTGAGCCGCTACGCACTTTGCATACAAGTACCTTAGCTGGGAGCTACGATGAAGCATTATTATAAATTCTTCTATTGATTATAATTTGATGTAGATGAGGCAAAATAATATGGATTTCCTTTTTTGTAAAACCCATTCTAAAACAAAAGATGCTTTTAATATTGTTGATTTTAACAGAGGCGGCAACGCGCTACGTAAAGTAGGTAGCTGCTTATATACCTGCATTAGCCCTATGTAATCATCCCATCCCATCCACCCACTCCGGGGTCAGGTCGTGTGGGCAGCAGAAGACAAGACGTAACTTATTGTTTTACTTACCTGGATCTGACTAGTTAGAGGACCGGTGCAGCGTGTCAAATACGTGGCACTCAGCTATGCACTACTCGGCACTTATATATGAAGCCGGAGGTGTTTAATCATATTGGTCGTGCAGCCACCTTTGCATGATACAGCTGTGTTGCAAATGTTGCACTGAGCTGACTGTTCGTTTTTCTTTGTGAAGTTGAGCAAAACTTTTGAACGCCGCCGCACCGTTGAAATCAAGTTGCAGTGCACGAACACACACTTCATGTGGCTTCTTCTTCGTGGTGTTTTTTTTCCCACTCGGCAGTCAGTGCACAGAAACATGGAATCGAAATTTAAAAAATTTGAACGGTTCCGGGAGCATTGGAGTGTTAGTCCTGGATCCCATCGGTGCAAGATGCCCAACCCAAATTATAATGGTGATTTTATTCGAAACTGTTGCACAAGAATGTACTGTACTTATAGTTACTGACCACTTTTTAACAGCTCGATGTTTGTATTTTGTGGGTTGTTTGTTGTATTTAAACTGGCGCTATTAAGGCTTATGAATTCAGCTCAGAGATTTGTTTTCATGTTTACCTTTGCAGAATTTGGTTGATTATATGTTACAATGATGCTTGAATTTTGAATTATTTGTTGGATTCTGAAGACCACTTATGTTTGTGTTGTTGTAGATTTTAGTTCTTAGCTCTTGTTTCAATTATTATGTGAAGGGCATACTCTGTGGAAAAATTACAATGATTGGTATGCCAATAGATGGGTTTATAGAGTGTCTTGCCATCCAGTTAGTGTCAAATTAAACAAATATGTGAACTGTTGTGCTATTACCTGCATACAGTATTTCTGAAAATGTGTTTGAGGGTGTTGGTGTTGGTTTTGATTTACACACACATCAACAGCCCAAAAAATGTCTGGGTTCAATAACAGTCATCTTCACTGTGCTGTTCACTTTTGGCATCATGAGACCAAAAAAATGTCAAAGATTTAATTAACAGTGCCAATGGATGTTATCACTGATCTCAGAGTGTCACAATGTGTCATCAGCAGGTTGCAAGAGACTGCACGAGGCGTAGAAAGGACAACTTAACTACAAAAAGTCCTTTAACTATTGCACAGTTGGAAATGTGTCCAAAAGTTGAGGTCAAATCACATTGGCCTATAAACAAATATCTTAAAAGGAGAAGTGTTAAGTAAAAAGACACACTTACAACACATACAAGTACTGCCGATGTCAAAGAAAAAAATGTCTCTATGACAACTCATATTAAAATAGGCTCATAAGTAGGATTGTTCCGATCATGTTTTTTTGCTCCCGATCGTTTTAGTTTGAGTATCTGCCGATCCCGTTATTTCCCGATCCGATTGCTTTTTTTATGCTCCCAATTCAATTCCAATCATTCCCGATAATTTTTCCCGATCATATACATTTTGGCAATGCATTAAGAAAAAAATGAATAAAACTCGGACGAATATATACATTCAACATACAGTACATAAGTATTGTATTTGTTTATTATGACAGTAAATCCTCAAGATGGCATTTACATTATTAACATTCTTTCTGTGAGAAGGATCCACGGATAGAAAGACTTGTAATTCTTAAAGGATAAATGTGACTTTGTATATTGTGACTAAATATTGCCATCTAGTGTATTTGTTGAGCTTTCAGTAAATTATACTGTAGCCATTTAACTTCTGCCCAAATGCATGATGGGAAGTGCAACCATGACTGTGAGTCGTGGTACCAATTGATATATCTTCTCTGCGTTGGGAAATAACATAGGGTGTTAAGAAAAAGATCAACTACTACCTTTGTTCCCCACATTGCTTCCCACGATTATTCTAATCGTTGGGAGAGGGATTGTAAGGCTTTAGCCATTTAACAAAAGGCTCCAAAGACTGCCAAAATTCACTCTACTCATGTTACGCTGCCTTTTAGCTCTATATACCATATAAGCAAAACGGCGCCATTATAGATTGAACACGACAATGCGTGAGTGGGTCGTGCAGCGCATGCGTTAATTGCGTTAAATATTGTAACGTGATAAATATAAAAAATATTGATTATCGCCGTTAACGCGATAAATTTGATAACCCTACCTTAAGCTTAAACTAAAGACTCTGGAAGAGTGTAACACATTATGTCTTCAACGTTAAATACAATTAGAAAACGATTTAATTAAAAAATATACTGTATGTATATTAAAAAAAAGGCATGTCGGCCATGTCCGATATTTTTTGCTGATTCCGATACTTTGAAAATGACGTGATCGGACCCGATCGATCAGCATCCCGATCGATCGGGACATCTCTACTCATAAGTCAGGCCACTTGCAAAAAAAAAAAAAAAAAAAACTTCCATAAAACACGTTTCATGTCTGCAAGACGTAGTCCTCCGAATCAGTTTTAGGTGACACATTGTTCAATTAGGATTATAGTTGTAGGTTTCATGTGAATTAATCTCCCTCCAAATCCTGTTAGAATCCAATTTGTGATAATGAGCAGAAAAGTCAAATGCATGGCAGATCAGAAATGATAAGACAAAGCAGCTTGGGGAACTGAGTGCACTTGCCACGCGGCCACCACTCACACCATGGACAGCAACAGCACGGCGTGGAGCTCGGAGGCCGAGGCACCCACCATCTTCCCACGCGTGGGCTACAGCATCCTGTCCTTCCTCATGTTCATCAACACGCTGCTGACTGTGTTCAATAACGGTCTGGTGATCGCTGTGTCCCTGAGGAACCCCACTCTGCTGCACCCAATGAACGTGTTCATCCTGAGCCTGGCTGTGTCCGACCTAATGATCGGCCTTTGTGGCTCCCTTGTGGTGACCGTCACCAACTACTACGGATCTTTCTTTATCGGAAGAACCGCCTGTGTCTTCCAGGGATTTGCCGTCAACTACTTTGGTGAGTGTGCGCTGCAAACATAACTGTTTTGCAAACATGGTACAATAGAGCTGTAGTGACATTTATTAATAAGTAAATATCAATTAATGAAGTATAAAAAATTAGATCTTCACTTTAGAGATTGCTTGGACATTAAATATCAAGTGTGTTACGTTACAAATTTATGTGAAAACCTAATATGCAAGAAAACGTGAATCTGGGACACTGGAAAGTAGGATGTAACATAAAATTCAACTAAATAAGCTGTAATCAACACAATCGCAGATCTTAACCCAATTTGTAATACATACAGGGAGCAGAACTATTAAATCTATAAACATATTCCCTTGCATGTATCAATTCTTTACATGAGTGAGAATCATGAGCTCATTTATGAAACAATTTTAACTTGTAAATTGTAGGCTCTTCTATCTCATTTAGTCTCACCCTTTTACTTTGGAAGCCCCCCCCGCCCCCCAAGGCATTTTTTTATCCCGTTTTTTTTTTCCCCCTCTGTTTTTTGGGCAAACACTGAGAAAGCAAAGAAGAACACATGGAGGTGCATGAGTTTTAAAATTCTTGCAACTCTGGTGATCAATAAAACCTTTTTAAGTTTTCGTTTGTGGCCTATGAGCAACTAGGCGACTTTCGCAGTAAAAAAACAATCCGGATTTATTATTTACATATTTTGCCAATGCGATACACACTTGATTTGTCATACAATTTGAACAGTACTTGCAATTTTGATTATTTAAAATCTGATCCAGGCCTTTTCTATACTGTAAACTATATGAATATGTTCTGGTTGTTAAACGTTCTTGTCACATTCAAACAAACTACACTTCATACAAAGGTAATCAATTATTTCAGTCATGGTGAACAAACCAGCAGGGTCTGTACTTTGGTTTTGTACTCAGCGTGTCAGGCATTTAGTCAACTAAAAAAAAAATGTTCAGATTTTATTTAACTACTACAATAAGGGAACATGTTTCTAAGTAAAAGTGAAAAATTGCCAGGAATAACTAAGTGAACTTCAGCTGTGTGTTCAGAAATAAATTGCTCTGCTGTATTACAAGACTAGGTGTCCACTTCCCTCCACAGGCCTGGTGTCGCTGTGTACATTGACCCTGCTGTCGTACGAGCGTTACAAAGTGGTGTGCAAACCAAGCATCGGTCGCAAGCTGAGCATGAGCCGCAGCGTCACAGGGCTAATTTTCGTCTGGCTCTCCTGCCTATTCTGGGCTGTGATGCCTCTGTTCGGATGGAGCGGATACCAGCCCGAGGGCGTACAGACGTCTTGCTCTTTGGCCTGGGAGGAGAGGTCATGGAGCAACTACAGCTATCTAATCCTCTACACACTGGTGTGCTTCATTTTTCCAGTGACTGTCATTATCTACTGCTACTCCAATGTGCTCACGTCCATGCGGAAGGTACTTCTCATGCTGTACTAAATAAGAATGCATACTTGTGTATTAGACTTTGTTAAAAGGAGATGTTGTGATTCAACTATTGTCCTTGATTTCACTGCCATTGATGGTTATAGAAGTAAAGTATTTTAACTGGGAAATCTGTCAGTGAATGTTTTTAAAATTCCCTGTAAAGTGACAAAAAATTTTTAAGTTGTTGATTTCTTTTAAATTTCTTGATCACTATCATTGAGCATTACATAGTTCTCATTATTCTCAGTGTCATTTTCAAATATGTATTCTATATAATCAAAAAATGTCTGATACAGGTAATTTAAAGGGACTATACGGGATTTTTAGCGGTAATTTAAAATACTTTTCTACTCGTGCTTTACTAATGCCCTGAGGAATACACAGAGCCCTGACATTTTAACTGCCCCAAAAAGCCCTTTTTCTTACCTTGAATAGAGTGACTTAAAGTCGAAAACTGAGCGAACACGCCCCTGTGCACACCAACGCGCGTCTCCCCGGTTGCAGCACCGTTTCACATTAGAGTGAAATTGCTCCCCCACCCCCCACGTATTGTAAATTTCAAATAAAAACTATGTCAGTTGTTTGTGCTATATGTTTGTTTCGGTTTGTGACGCAAAAATGATTGTTTGTGCCATTATTTTTTTGAGATACTAATGACTCCCTTATGGGTCAATCTGAGATCACCAGCCACCCTACATTGTTCTATTCGCTCCAAACTGGTCGCAAATATTTATGCTATGTTTGTATCGCAAAAAAACATATTTTTGGGGGGGGCTATTATGGATTTTGAGATAATAACATTTCATTTTTTAATGATGTGACACCACAGCCTAAGTATTTTTTTTTTTAATGACGAAAAATACTCACTTGCCTTTAAAGGCGTTAAAGTCTTAAGTGGCAAAAAAATTTTTTTTTTTTTTTTAATTACCAAAAATAGTCACTTACTCTTTAAGGGGGTTAAAGGTCTTAAGTATAAGCTTTTGAATAGCTGTCCACTGTTGTGACTACTGTGCCTGAATGGGTAATACCTATTATGTTGTAGCTTAGTCCTTAGTCCCAAATGTCAACTTTTGATGATAAGCATTTTCTTCCTAGTTAAATAAAAGTGTGGAGCTGCAGGTTGGCCATTCTTTGCAAAAGGAGACTGACTACGCCGTCAAGATGGTCCTGGCTATGACTTTGGCCTTCTTCATGTGCTGGCTGCCCTATACCGCTCTGTCTGTGGTGGTGGTATTGGAACCGCAGCTAAACATTCCTCCCTTGTTGGCCACCATGCCCATGTATTTTGCGAAGACCAGCCCTGTGTACAACCCCATCATCTACTTCCTCTCTAACAAGCAGGTAAGAGCAATGACCTGCCATTAGAGAACATGTAAATTCAATCCAATTTATTGAACAGGAATTTCTAATTTTATCTATTATCTAAAAACGGCTTTGCCTCTTTTGCGCCAATTAAAGACCGATTTCTGTTGGGAGAATGTTTTCTTTGCTACTGACAGGAAATGTATTGAAAAACACATTTGGTGTCCTCCATAAGGTGCCACTATCTTTATGATGATTAAATTTACAGTACTAATCAATACCAGAGTTGACTTTCAATTATAGAGCTAAATCTCAAAACAAAATTTCAATCACAAACTAAATGACAACACAACAAATAGCATTTAAAATAAACAAACAAGGCGTAGTGTTACAGTGTCTTTGGCATCTTGCAACGATGGACTTGGGTTTTTATGTATCAAACACTTGTTGTGAATTTTTCATCTAAAAAAAACATTATTGTCAAAAATGACGAATTGGATTAGCCCCAGACACTATAAATTCATGTAGTAGCTGTTCTCTTGCTAAGTCATTCCACTGACTGGCCTGTTTTCCATACGATAATTATTATCATTGTCCTGTCAGTTTCGAGACGCCACCCTAGAGATGCTGTCCTGCGGCCGCTACATCCCCCGTGGAACCACCCCTGTAGTCAGCATCAGCATGCGGCCCCTTAACAGGAGGAGCCAGGCCAGCTGCTCTAGCAGGATCAACAGGCACAGCAAGGTGCTGCCTCTGTGACAAGCCCCTCCCCAGGCCTCCTAGAACAAACTCACCGAGAGACCACCACAGACGCCTTCAACACCTTGGGGGTCTGGACAGGGAGAATGACAGCTGAGGAGCAGAAGGAGGACAAAGGAAGCAAGAGGAGTCCTTCTGCGGCACACTCATGTAATCCAAGACAGGCTGAGTGTTGTTTTCCTCACTTCGTCTGGTCAGTGACTGTCGCTGTAGAACCGTGAAGGCTTGAATTGGCCACTTCATTAGGTACAGCGACACTCACCAAGATTATCAAAAATTTTACGTTTATAAAAATTAATTGTTCTCTGTTATAATAATTTTTCTATAAGCATAATTATTTGACAGTGGTACACTGACTTGCAAGTCAGGTCATGACTTAGGTCAAGTATATGCATAGATACATAGATAATGCTAGATCAAGGCGAGTCTGCGGCGTAATTAACCGGCAGCCGTCTTGCATTAGGGGACTTCTCCGGTGGGTTCTGTTGTAATTGAGGTAAGGTGAGTGATTTTCTTCCCCTGAAATACTCTTAACAAGCTGATTTTTTAAATGAATTTAAAAACAGGTTGGATTATAACAAACCAGGATATGGCTATGTGATGTTTCAGGCCGGATATTAAAACATATATGTAGTAAATTTACTGCATTGCTGACGTAAAGCTGTTTGAAAATCGGTTGAAAATTGAGCAATATAGTGGTATTTTAAGATTGCGTGCTCCATTGACTATAATGCTATGTTTATTGAATGTGCACGATGAAAATGGCCGACATGTAACGATGCACATTTTCATTGGGTCACATCTTGCATCAGAAAGCTAGCTTCATACATATGATATCTATGGAATATTCACATTCTACATTTATGTAGCTGTACAGATACTGTAATTTGTCATGTACTGTATAGAATGAAAATGTGTATAATACCTAAAACTTGCCCTTCCAAAACCGTTTTTCTTTTGTATACCTTACAACCCTTCTCTTCCATCACATTTGTGTGTACGGGGGTGTGTAGGTGTGTGCATGTCTGCAAATGTAAACAGAAGTTCTCTTACCTTGATAACACTTTTGGCTTTCATCACTCCAGCCTTGTCCCAGATGTGTTCTAATGTTTACCCAGTGGCGAGAACAAAATAGCCATTTCCTGGTACTATATATACCAGTACATTTGTTACATTAGACATTATTGGTGCATTAAGAGATTTGATATGAAGCCCTAACTCTACAATGAGAACACATCCCATTACATTCCAATAACATTTTGAATTTTAACAAACAGCCTGGAGTGCTAGAAAACACCTTGGAGTGCATTTCTTTCAAAATTGCCTCGATCATGGTCGAGCCCCCAATTTTTTTTTTTTTTTTTTTACAATATCCAGATATTGCTAAACTTCTATGAAATACTTCTTCTTTACTGTATATTGCATGTGCTCATGTGTTATATTCACCCTTTGTTTTTGATCATTTTTGAGGAAACAAAAGAATGCGTTACGTACATAAGAAATCAGCGCAAGAAACAGCAAGCCCATTTATTATGAGTGCTGACAAAAAAAAAATCCTGACATATTTTACACTTTTGCATTTTTATTCGTATTCTTCTGATGCTTACATCTTGACCACAACTACAACAAAAAGTTTAAGTAAGACTTTAAGTTGTCAGGTCAAGTTTTAAGTCCTCACTATTTGTCCAAGCCAATGTTTTTTCCCGGAAATTTGGTCAGTGCTCTGATGAGGTCAAATTTGCCTTGTACACTGCGCATCTATCTGCAAACATGCAAACAAACTGCTAACATTTTGCACAGTTCAACACGCTGCTTGTCACTGTTTTGGAAACACTGGTATAGGTGCCTTTTAAAAGTGGGTCACTATTGGAGACCCAGTGTTGTATCACTATACTTTACTTTTTATTGTTGTTATTTTGTTGTTATTTTTACTTTTTTAAAATCTTTTCCATGTATTGTGTTTGTGTTGTTGTAACTTGGACCTTGAATCGGTTAATAAAATCTATCTAAACACAGCTCAATGTAATTTTTACATTTTAAATGAGAATAGGTTTACTGAATAAACTGAGTAATGGTACCTTGACTTATGAGTTTAATTTATTCTGTGACCAAACTCATAAATCAGTACAATCGTATATCAATTTTCCCCATAGAAAGTAATTGGAATGTCGTTAATTTACAAAATACAATCCAATGTTATTGGCTTTAGTACACGGACATCGCATTGTATTGTATTAAACATATTGAAATAGAATGTAAGGACATAACTTAAGTTTATCTAGTGTGAAATGTGTTCATATTGTAACATTTGTGTGTTGGGTTTGCATTTAAGGTTTGTGTGGCTTCTTTGACATCTTCGCTGGAGTTTGGTTGTCAAAATTGACTGAGTGTGAGCATCTGGGTGTGTTTTGTGGCCCACAGCAGCTCCGTTTGAATGTATTCTTTCTTTAATTTTGTGTTAAAGGGTTTTTCAATAAATGGCTACAAATGCAATGACTTCCCAATAAATAGAAATGGCTGACTTCTTCTTCAGACTGTACATATATACATGGAGGGGTGGATCTTGAAAAATATTTATGGTGTGGCGAGAGGGTGGGCAGGAACTTTTTGGTGAGTGGCAAATATTTCATGTTGGCATAATACATTATTGAATCTTTGGAAAATAATACGATCTTCTACGACGATCGATTCAAGGGCCTTCAATCAAGTTATACAAAATTAAGAACACAATTAAAGCAATCCGTTCAAATTCACCTAAAGCAATTAAAAATACGAATCAGCTCTGATGTGTATGACAGTTTTGTAATGAAACTATTGAATTTTTTGTGCTTAACAAATCGATATATTGAACCAAATCGATTCATTGTTACACCCCTTGCGTCAACATACGGCAGATGTACATACATACTAAATCAATTTACTAAGAAATCATGTTTGTAGACACTAAATAAAGGCACAACTGACATTTACAAACTGATATAGAAATATTTAGTTCCATATAATATTTATTATTATAAGGATCCTTATATATACAATACAGAAATTACAGCATTTGCCAAAATTTTAATGATTTGTAAAGGTGCACATCTAAACAACATTAAGTTGTCTATAACAGTTGTCCCTCACAGTTGAATTCGACTGTTTCCATGTTCCTCAGCAAAATATTTCACAAATGTATCTTAATCCAATGGGTTTTCTTTTTTTTTTGCTTTTGGATTCAAAGCTGAGTACAGCCAAACTGGATAGTCTTTTTTTTCTGTCATAGTAGACCGCAAATAAGTTTTAATGAGCCTTAAAGATTAAAAACTCACAGGATGCACTACTGATGGCTAAGACAACTGCTATTTTGCAAAACCTGAATAGCAACAGAACATCCTGAAAACCTTTTAACCTCATTTTTTTTTCTACCACCCTTGCTTTTTAAAGAAAATAACTTGCTACTTGCATCACCTGTGTCTATCAGACTCTACGACAGTGTTTTTTGAACCACGTCACACCTTTTTCATAAAATAAGTTTATAGTCCCGAAGCAAACCATCAAACCCCTACTACATACATACACACATACATACATACTCCCCTCGATTCAAAATTATTCAACCCCCACTGCAGCATAGTGTTGTAGTATGACATTTATTTATCTATTCATTTCTTCTTCGTTTTGGTGCAAATGAATGTGTTATATTTGTACATAATATTTAATTAAATTCATCCACAGCACTTTAATTGGATCAAATCTTTGCAGACTTTGAAAAAACGGCAAATATTACATCATTGTCCAAAAACTCAATACTGTATCACATAGTCATGAAATCAGCAATTTCCCCCACAGTGGTTACTTTGTGTACATTTTTCTACGTATTATACCCTGCCTCCTGCCCGGTGTTAGCTGGGATAAGCTCTTGCACCCCGCGACTCTCGTGAGGATAAGTGCTACAGAAGATGAATTAATGTATATCTGGTATGCTGCCGATTGTGCTGTTACCAAATTACCAGCATCTACTTAAGTCTTTTATATTTTTTTGGTAACTGAGTGACTCTCAACTAATAAATTTAATTACCACAGAACTAATAACAGCATCTTTACTCGAGCACAATTCTTGGATACCCTTCTCACTTTCCGTGACGTTTGTGAATAATGTGTCCAATATAATATTTTGAAGAGATCAAGAAGAAATAATGCATTGTATTGATGTAATCCCAGATTTGCAGTTGAGTCGGTAAGCTTGGCGTCCGAGGCAAAGAGCATTTCACACTTTACCGGCAAACAGGATTATGCAATGTCGCGCCGTAATCCTCCAGCCCGGCTTGCCTTCATTACCTCGACCCGTTCAACAAGCCCCATCTGGCCAAGCTTCTCACCTTTGGATGGTCAAATGGAATAGGCAGCTGTTTACTGGCTTTGCGATTAAGAGTGCAACAAAAATCCTTTTTATTAGGTGAATGAAAGTGCAGTGGAACTGTAAAGTCGACTTTATGAAAGCCAGGTGTGTATTTGAAATAGAGTGTTTAGTTTGTACTTAAAAATATTCATTCTAAAACCAATTCATACATGCGCCCACAATCTACCATCTGTCTAGCCAACCATCTTCCCTTCTGTGCATCCCTCCTTCCATTTTTGCATCCTTCCCACTTTTAACCCATCCTCTGTATACTGTACAGTATATCATCCAGCCATTTTTCCATACACTCATTCATTTAAATCTAGATTATCCATCCTTGCTTTACATTATTAGCGTTGTTTTTGCCCATATGATTTATCCATTCATCCCTACATGTATCTTTTTGTTCATTCATCTATTCCTCTTTACATTCTCTAGTCCATACATGACCCCTCCCTTTTATCATCTATTTATCCCTCCTTCTAGCCTACTATTCTTTCAACCATTCATAAGTCCATCCATCCAGCATCATTCCTTATACATGTCAACATTCTCTTTATCAATTACCCATAAATTCATTGTACACCTTTTCTTCTGTCTGTCTATCCATCCATTTCTTCTGTCATTTGTACTTCCTCCAATTGTCCTCAGAGAAATAGTATTTAGATTTCATTATTCATAACCCTATTTTAGTGATTAAAAACAATGAAACCTGTATGAATAATAACTTATAAAGTACAATACGGTGGTACCTCTACTTAAGAACGTCTCTACATAGAGAATTTTCAGGTTAAGACACGCCTCAAAGAGAAAATATTGCATCTTGTTATGAAAGAAATGTCAGGATAAGAAAGGGAAAAATACAGAATGGATGGTACTCTCAGCTCCCAGAGTTTACTGAACGTAAAATACTTATAGCTGCTCTGCTATTGGCTATTGCCTAGCATTGCTGGCATCCTACTGGCTAAAAGGGACCTCTACTGTATGTGTGTATCCAAGTGTCCTCTTCATTCGCCCCTAATGTTCCAACAGCTTTACTTTACAGCTTTTTCTTTAGCTGTATTAACTTTTTTTCTTTACTCTTAGTTTTTTACATCATGCACAACTCTGATTTTATGTTTATTGTGCAATAATCTAATTGTAACATGTATTTGTTACAAGTTTTAATGCATTTTTATGCATTATAAAAAGTTTGTGTTTTTTGGAGGGGATTTGCAACGGATTAGGGCAAGAAACTACTTCCAGAACCAATTAATTTTCTAAGTAGAGCTACCACTGTACTGTTATTTCACACGTTGCAACCAAGAGTTGCAAAAAGGCAAAAAAAGCCAAAAGTGTGACCAGAAAATTAATAGGCTACAGCAAATCCTCAGAGGGCCAAATATACGTCAACTTTGCACTTAGTGTAGGTTAAGTACTCTGCGCTTGTAGAAGCTATATACCTGATTTGTATATGCAGTAGCTCCCCTTGCACCACCGCAGCCTTCTATTAAGCTTGAATAATGGTGTAATCCTTTTTTTTATGCTGGGAAAAAGGAAACGACTCGAGATTGATTATACAGCTACACAACTGCTTTCAAATGAATTTTTATTTTTATTTTTTTATTTAACTATGCTGTGTATGTAATTGAAGTGAATGCCAAGAAATCCCGTGGGGGTGATGGGATGATAATGAATAGGGGCGGACACGTTGACAAAATTAGCCAAGCTCCAGGTGAGCATGCTGCCAAGCTTCTCTTTGCTGAGACAGAGAAGTAAATACTGTATGGCACGCAATATCTGACTTAACATATTAAAGCTACACCAAATGCCAAATGGAACCTGATAGAAACTGCAGCATGAGTGAAGAGCGTATCCAAACGGCTTTCCTGGTGGCCAACTGCTTGATTTTGATCTCCACAGCAGTCGTGGGGGTGGCGGCCAACGCCTTTGTCGTCCTGGCCGTGTGCAAGCAAAAGAGTCTGCAGACGTGGACCAATGCCCTGGTGGTCAACCTAGCAGCTGTGGACACCCTCCGATGCGTCTGCGATTGTCCCATACTCCTCGCCGTTCTGGTGCTTGATAGTTGGCCAGGTGCCAGCACTTACCACGGCTTGTGCGACGTGCAGGTGTCCAAGCTTTTTTCTCTGATGGTCTGTCAGGTTGTTGGTTGGTCTGCCCATCCGTTTGTCAGTCCAACTGCTTTCTGTCATAGTTTTCTCTATCTATTGAAAGAAAGCAAGAAAGACATTTCTTTCTTTCTTTCTTTCTTTCTTTCTTTCTTTCTTTCTTTCTTTCTTTCTTTCTTTCTTTCTTTCTTTCTTTCTTTCTTTCTTTCTTTCTTTCTTTCTTTCTTTCTTTCTTTCTTTCTTTCTTTCTTTCTTTCTTTCTTTCTTTCTTTCTATCAATGTATCCATCTGTCCCTCATCGAGCCATCCTCCCATCTGTCATCCGTCTGTGTCTTATTATCTATCCTTTTCTATTATCTTATTCCATGTTCTCTTCCTCCATACACTCAATAGCACCACAATTGTCATGGTTTGGGTTTGTGGTTTATCTTCATATTCATTTTGGGTTGTTCCCCTGTCTTGTTATGTATTGCGGTTTGGTCGTTGTGATTACCAATGCATGTCACCTGTTGTCTGCATGCTCCTTGTGTGTCCAGCCAGTCAGCTTCCCCCTCTACCTTTCTGTTCTCAAGGTTTATATTGTCTCGTTAACCCTGGTCTCTTCTCGTTGTGTATTTAAGCTTTCTGTTTCAGTTCACTCCTTGTTGCATCATTGTCAGAGTCATGTGTGTTTCCTGTGCACTATCCATGCCTTGTTTTCATAGTAAGTTTTGGATACTTGTGTTTGTTTGCCACCTTGTTTTAGTTCCCCTGCATTTGGTTTGCACTTTATTTTTGGATTTTGGCAATTTTTTTTTTTTTTTTAGCACCGTTTAACATTTTTGAGTTTTACGCTGCAACCCTGTTCCATGTCTGCCTTGTCCCCCTGCTCCACTGCATTTGGGTCCATCTTTCCACGCTCCTCGCCTGTTCGCCCGAGTCGCACATGATAATGACCTTTTCTCCATCCATTCCTCCCTCCCACATGATCAATGTTTGGCCCTCCTATCTGTTCTTCCTATAATTCACCCACCATCTATCAACCCATCCATTTGTGTATCCATCTATTAATTTACCCCCATCATCCATTGATTGGTCCATCCCTTCATCTATTTATCTATTAATCAAACCATTCATTATTACATCCATCCACTGTCCTTCTTATCATCTACTCAGTCTCTGGTCATCCATTCACGCATTCTTCTAATATGTAGTTTTTTTCTTGTCGGTCCGTCGATCGATGGATCCAATCAATCTATTTATCTATCCCTTCATTCCATCGAACCGTCCCATACTGATCCATCTTTCCTTCTGTCCAGCCCAGGTGGCCTCTTTCTCCTTCGCCTGCTGCGTGCAGCTCTCCACGCTGGCCTGCATCAGTGCTGAGAGGTACCTAGGCGTGGCCCGGCCCTTCCAGAGCAGTAGGAGACGGTTGCGAATCGCCATGTTTATCTCCCTCACATGGCTCTCGGCTTTTGGGGTGGCCTTCTTGAGCCTGACCTACACCAAGGACTCCCCTGTGCACATGAGGTGCAACAGTTTGGCGAAAACACAAACATCTTCATATGACACCTTTGGGATTTACATCCTGTTCCCACTGTGGGCATCTTGCTTTGGCCTCATCGTCGGGTTCTACGTTGGGATCTTTGCCGTTGTCCGTGCGCACAATCGCAAGATATTTGACAAAGGCATCTTCCCTGTTTCCAATAGAGAAAAAACTGAGGGCAAAGTAGAGGACAGACTCAATGAGCCGTGTACTTCCCAGTTACAACAAAGTGAGGCCGAATCCCCTAACGGAGACTCCAATTCGGTTCCACTGGCCCCAACAACATCCATAAGGTATGTTAATTCAGGCTTTATTTTCTTAGCACATTCGTGGCTGTGATGGTCCTGTTTGATTTTGTTATCTTCAGATTTTATCAGAAGAAACCATGCAACTAAACAAACATACACAATTAGTTGATATGGACTGGTACATGCTGGTACTCATACAACCCCTAGCAAAAAGTATTGAATCACCAGTTTTGGACGAGCACTAACTCAGACATTTTACCATGTAGAACAAACTCAGATAAAAAGCTTGAAAAAAATAATGAATTACTTCAAAAGTGCAACTCTTTAGCATTCAGAAACACTGAAAGAAATGAATAAAAAATATTGTGGTGGTCAGTAAATGTTACTTTTATAGAGCAAGTGCAGGGATATACATATATATATATATGTATATATGGAATCACTCCATTCTGAGGAAGAAAATATGGAATCATGAGAAAAAAACAAAGAAGTAACAATCAAAACACATCTCTAGTATTTAGTAGCACCACCTCTGGCTTTTATGACAGCTTGCAGTCTCTGAGCCATGGACTTGATGAGTATTCTTTATGAATTTGGTGCCAACTCTCTTTGATTGCAGTTGCTAGATCATCCTTGCAGGTCGGAGCCTTGCTGTGGACCATTTTTTTCAATTTCCACCACAGGTTTTCAATAGGGTTGAGATCTGGGCTATTTGCATGCCATGACATTGACTGGATGAGTCTTTCTCCAAGGAATACTTTAACAGTTTTAGCTCTATGGCATGATGCATTGTCATCTTGACAAAATGACAAAAATAACAACATATGACAAACATATTTTTAATCTAAGGCTGTCTAAAATTTCAGAGTAAACTTGTGCATTTATTGAAGATTCAACCACAGCCATCTCCCCAGTGCCTTTGCCTGACATTCAGCCCCATATCATCAAGGACTGAGGGAATTTTGATGTTTTCTTCAGGCAGTCATCTTTGTAAATCTCACTGGAACGGCACCAAACACAAGTTCCAGCATCATCACCTTGTCCAATGCAGATTCTTGACTCTTGACAAGGTGATGATGCTGGAAATTGAAAAAAATGGTCCACAGCAAGGCTCCGACCTGCAAGGATGATCTGGCAACTGCAATCAGAGAGTTGGCACCAAATTGATGAAGAATACTCATTAAGTCCATGCCTCAGAGACTGCAAGCTGTCATAAAAGCCAGAAGTGGTGCTACTAAATAGTAGAGATGTGTTTTGATTGTTATTTCTTTGTTTGTTTCTCATTATTCCACATTTTTTTCCTCAGAATGGAGTGATTCCATATTCATTTCCCTGCACTTGCTCTATAAAACTAACATTTACTGACCACCACAATGTTTTTTATTCATTTCTTTTGTGTTTCTGAATGCTAAAGAGTTGCACTTTTGAAGTAATTCATTATTTTTTCAAGCTCTTTATCTGAGTTTGTTCTACATCAGGGGTGGGCAAACCGGTCCTCGAGGGCTGCAGTGGGTCCTGGTCTTTGTTCCAACTGATTCAGCACAGACAGTTGAACCAATGAGTTTTCAGCAGAAACAAGAAGCACCTGACTGCAATCCACTAATTGCACTTTTAAGAAACCAGATTGGTGAAAGGCTGTCCTCATGATGGGTTTGAACAAAAACCCGCACCCACTGCAGCCCTTTGTGGAATAGTTTGCCCACCTCTGTTCTACATGATAAAATGTCTAAGTGAGTGCTTGTCCGAGACGGGTGATGCCATACTTTTTGCTAGAGGTTGTACATGCTGTTGTGAGTCAATTTTGACGTGGGCCACGAATAACCTTATGATAATTGTGTACATGAAGTTATGAAAAATATTTGACTGTCTCTTAGAAATTGTAACACAATGTACGGAAATGATTCTATGTCTTTTGCAACAGGGAGGAAAAAAGATTGAGTGAAAATGATCCTCGTATAGGACTCCAATCCACTGTGGTGCTAGCTACTCAGAAAGCCGATAAAGCACAGAGTTTAGAGTGGAGCTTCATGGAAGCTGGAGCGGAACCACCAAATGGATACGAAGGGGCCGCTGTTAAGAGCTCAACCACAAAGCCATGTGAGCTGGGGAGCAATCATGAAGCGAAAAAGCAATCCGGCCAGCGGGAGACACATGACAAAGCACCTTGTGAAGTGAAAGTAACAAGCATTAATGTGTGCGCCTCGCTGCACGTGACCGATCCTGTTGGGCCAATCGAGAAAGGTTTGTCAGTGGCAGTAGAGAGCCCGAACATACAAGGTGCTGTTTGCATGCTGCCGTCCAATACCAGCAGGGAGAGAAAGAGCAAGAAGAAGGAAAGCAAGATGGCCAAACGGGCAGGTTACATCATACTCACCTTCCTTGTTTTCTGGATGCCGCTAGTCACCACCATACTCATCAACTGGATAGTACACAGAAACAGGAACACACAGGTCATCTGTCCACCGTCTGTCTGTCTGTTCTGAGCCATCTGAGCCATCTATTAATTCATCCATTATCTGTTCATCTGTCTAGCCATCTATCAATCCATCCACCATGTGTCATACCTGTGCAAATCACATTTCTGATGAAATACAAGGGTTATTCAAAAATTACCCACATATTCTTCTACGCATAAAGCACTCTCACTTATGTTTTTGGCCTGCTTAGTGGCATTGAGATCAGTCACGGAACGGCTCTTGATGACTTCATTTCCTGGCGTGATGAATCCTTTCCTTAAAATGAATTTCTTGAAGACAAAATAGGTTCGTATTGACGTCCTGCCCCAGTCCCTCCCTGTCGTGTCATTCATGACCAGCCGCTTGAACAAATGTGCAACTTAAAGGTTCTTGGCACTGTAGTCGATGAAAGACTGAAATCTGATGTGAAAATGTGATATGCTTTGTTAAAAAAAACAGGTAAGCAGTAATTGTTATGCATGAATTCTTGCTAAATTCCAGGTTGACAATAGTGTAATGAAAATGTTTTAGTCATTCATCTCCTTCTGCATGCTTTTTTTTCCTTTTTTTTTTTAATGTGGAAATCTTGCTATTAGGGAAAAGAATTGTATGCACTTCTTGCAAGGTGGCTGGGGTAAATTCCAACGGCCGGGATTTGGTTTTAACAGTCAGATGCTCAGGGACTCCTGTGGGTCCTGGTTTTTGTTCCTGCCGATCGAGCACAGACCGTTTAACCAATGAGGTTTCTGCTAAAACATGCAGCACCTGACAACAATCAATTGATTACATTTGTAAAACACCAGATTGGTACACATGTGTCGTCCTGTTTTGTTGTAAAGAAATCCAGCACCCACAGCGGCCCAATGTGGAATAGTTTGGGAACCCCTGATATAAATAAAACACGTCTCCTGAATCAGAAAGACAAGCTTCTTCCCTCTG
Organism: Corythoichthys intestinalis; assembly: GCF_030265065.1. NCBI lineage: Eukaryota > Metazoa > Chordata > Actinopteri > Syngnathiformes > Syngnathidae > Corythoichthys > Corythoichthys intestinalis. The sequence goes on from NC_080399.1 coordinate 41,917,173, forward strand.
GCCTTCGCCAAACTGGCCCCCCAGCAAGTAAAAATCGATACAAATTCCCCTTAGTGCCTCTCTCCATCCGGGCTATTAACACTGTGTTTATACTATAGCGGTCGGGTTTTTATCTGCTTGTCGCTGTAAAATGTGCACTGTATTTTAATTATATATTCAATTAATTGTATACAATTTGACTAGCTCTAATTTGTTTTTTGTACTTAATTTGACCTAATTCATTTGATTTCTTCCTTTATTCTCCCCATTTGCCTGTTCTTAAATTTTATTCATTTTTATTACAGATTTTGTGTATATTTTGAACAAAAGCACGCCAGTACACACTTCAATTAATTATGTGTCTGTGTATTTGGCGTATCTAAAGCAGGGTACTGTTATTAATATTATTGTTGCTGTTGTTTTTGTATGTATGTACATATGACCTGATGCGAAACAAATGGCCCTACAAGGGACATCTAATAGGTGAACTTTCTACCAAACACTGAATTCTGTGTCACATGATTACAATCAATTGATCTACTTGTTCGATACATATATGATTTTAAACGTTTTGTTTTCAGTTGATGAAAATGGCCGCGTCGCTGGAAATGAAGAGCAACACGAAATTATCTGATTTTTATATTGAGAAGATGCATGTGGGGCAAAATATGCTAACAATACGCTACTGAAAAGTTTGCTGTATAATTAGATTGAGTAGTTAAAAAGTAGCTGGACAAGTGTTAAAAATGCAGAAGGATGTCCATCAACTTTCACCAGTGACGAGAAGATGAGCAAGCTCAACAAATGATTGTGGCATAGAGAGGCACATTATCATTTGAGTTAGCATGCTCTTTGCAAATTATTCATGGATCTGTCCATCAAATCATTCATGAAGAAAGAAAAAAAATACTAATTGCGCTAAAAACAGAAGCGAGAGTGTACCATACTTATTGAATGTACCGATAATTTTTGACTCACCCTTGTATATACAGTATATAATGAAATCAATTTTATGTCATTTTTTTGGTGCATATACTCATACTGTCTCTTAAAGGTCCCCTTCTCCCAAAATTCAATTTCCCTCTTTTTTTTAATGGCATTACAGAGGCCAATATGAATGTTTGACCTGGCTGAAGTTTGTCATCTATGCAGTTTGTCAACTGATTTCAATCAACTGAAAGTCACACAGCTCAAATTACCGGAATAGATTTGAAATGGGTGGCCTTATCGTGCAAGTACTTGTCCATGTTGTGCTTGTGACACACCCATTTATCACAGGTGAGATGGTAAGGCTGAGCTAATGGCATTTCGTCGCACTTATTGTAATGACAAATAAAACTGATAGATGAGAGACAACACAAATCACAAGTACATTCATGTGCAAAGCTGCCAAACTCGGATACATTTGCAAATGGTTCCAATTTAATTCAGGGAAAAATCCTGACCATTTTGGAACCAGAATTGTGCTGTAGTTCAGCACATTTCATAGAGGATGAATTAAAGAGGAGCTTTCACACTCTGCTGGAAGTGTATTTCTGTGTTTGGACAGGAGCCGGCCATCTCAACTGCCAGGACAAAATAAAACCAAACGCCAAAACAAAAAATATAACCAGAATAGCTTGAAAAAGAACATTTGGGACATTTTCAACAAAAATTATCTTAGAAACACAATACAACGACATGAAATGTCATTTAGGAAACGAATGTTGAAAGGGGACCTTTAACAGCACATGAATTCTTCATTAAATGTTCACTTGAGATGCAACTGAAATCAACGCAGTAAACTAAAAATGGCATTGATGGCATTACTGTATGTCTTGTGTGTTCCAGAATGCGACAATGCAGGAAGTGGAGATCCTGACGGTGTCCATCGCCTGCATCACATCACTAAGTAACCCAATAACATATGCCGCAGTCAACCCTCACTTCCGCACCGAGTTTTATCATCTTAAAAACATGCTCACATCCTCTGCACTCTGCCGTTAATGTTTGTCTTGCCATCCATCAAACGCCAGTTCAATTAGTTCCGCAGCATTCTGGAGTGGGAGGCCCATTAAATGTGATCTAATATAAGGCTTGTTGCATTGTGTGTGTGTATGTGGGTGGACGGGGGGATTGAATCAGCCGGGAGTGAGATAATAAGCTCTGCAGGAGAGTCTCCAGAGCCACTGAGGTTGGTACCACCCGCTGGTTTGTTCAGGTCCAGACATGTCCTTCAGTACTTCCGCCATTATTGTAATAACTGGTTATAATAACTCGCTCTTGTACGCATTAACCTTCAGGCCTTTTGTAGTTTCTTCCCTCTTAGCTTGATTTTTCTCAGTTTGTTCAATGTGTGTGTTATTTTTTTTTTTAATCGGCTGTTACTTTTCATGCATGAAGTTTTTAACCAACAACTGTACTGAATGGTATTAACTTTCTATATACATATATTTATCCTCAGTGCTGTACATCCTTCTTTGTTTTAGATTAATATTTCTACAGCAAGCAGGATCTGTCATATCTTCAAGGTCTCATATGCCACTATTTTTTCCTTTTTTTTGGGGGGGGGGTGGTGGTGGTGGTAAAGTATTTTAAAAACTTTTATGTCTTTTCATTGAAAATGCTGAGTCTACTCCTTTATACTATATCACAAATAGTTCCGGTACCACTTTCTATAGTGGTGTGCAAAAAAATCTATGACTTTAATACAATTTAAATACAATTGCTATTGTAGTGTACTTTATTTAGGCAGTGGTATGTATGACAATTACAAAAACTGTAAGCTGAGTTTAATTATGGCAAGCTGGAAAAGATGTGTGTGGGTTTGCAATATTGATATTGAATTGGTAAACCTCAGAAGGCTTGCTAACAGAAAAGTAGATCTAGGGTTAAAAAAGGTTGGCCTGCCTTTGAAAACCTCAAACAAGAAAGACAGAGCTCATTTCGTGGATGTTTTAGTGGAGCAACTGTATTTATTCTATCCACCTCATCAAATGCACATGTGATTAAAACTCTCCTCGACACCCTTTTTTACAAGGTTCCCCCAAAAACATGACATCATTTAGTCGTCTCATAGCATAAAAGTTATGATGTTTTATCCTTAGTGAAATTTCACTTATACACAATTATACTTTTTATTTGGTCTGACTGGAATCCTCTTGGAATAGTTTGGCAAGTGATGTTTTCACATCATGTCATTTTACACCCCTTCTCCTTCCAAAATACACTGTGCTGAGTTTTATAATATTTCTAAGTGTATTTTGGAGTAGAATACAATGCAAATATTTACTGTCATTTTTATATAAATAGGTTTGAATTGTTCCTTAATTTTAACTCTTGTAAACTTTGAGTTTGAAATAAATAATAAACTCTATGCACAGGAGAAGGTGGAATTTTAAGGATGGTCGGCTATTTCCGGTTTGCTATATTGGCTTCAGTGTTACATGTCAACACGACCAGAAAAATGAACATATCAGTGAACTACGAGCACTTACGGTCGGCATTGCTGTGTGCCTGCGTTATGTCGGCTTATTGCAGGTGGAGCACAGCATTTTGCAAGTTATTTGAACCAGATTCTGCTATGTCTTTTTGGCAGTATCTGTCAAGTTCAAATACAAATCCTTAGGATGCCATTTATAAATCTTACACTAAATAAGGAGAGAAGATATTCAATTTTTTGTGAAACTTGCAAGGAGAACGTGAGGGAACTATACAATGCAATACTAGACTACACAGCAGTTTCCAAGATCGTACTGAATCCAAACCTGCCATGACCTTTCTGTTTATTTGGGTTGGCCCTAGCGACAAATGAGTGTCTTGCCCTAATAGGGAATTGGGGAAACAAGCTGGCGACACCCCGTGAACTTGTCTGTCTATGTGTGTGCATGTAAGTGTAATTAGTACATGTGTATTAAAAAAGATTGCTCATTTGAGCAACATATTTGTCATTTATCAAACATCTGCAGCTTCTTCTAATTCTACTTAAGCATACAGGATAAAACTGGCTGGTACCAGTTTTATAGAAACATTGATTATTGTGACCTAAAGTAACATTAATTCAATAGGCAAACATATGTATGCAATGCAGTGGTGATTAACTTGAGCAAATGTATAATAAACTTAATAATTTTCTCAACAGTATAAACCAAAATATACGTGTTTGCATTTTTGCTGACAGATTATGAGAATAGACATGGATAACAACAACACTGTAGATTGAAACAACACCCCTCTGTTGTAATTTTAAATTAATTTTATGTATCGTAACACTATTTTTTTCATATTGATACTTTGTTTAATATATTTTATGTTCATTAGGTCTCCTAGAATCATCATTCTCTCTTATGTCTGTCATTGTATTTACAAGCATAAATCTGACAACTAACCAACGTCCACATTTTTTAAGTGTAATTTTGTTCGATAAAAACCTTGATAATTTTCTAAAGTTTTATGTATTGAATTGAATAGCTTTGACACTGCATGTAAAATATATCATTTTAAAGGTCTGCTCCAGTAATGTGCATTAACGGAAATTACTTTCAAAATGGTTGATGTTGGTTAGTTCTCAGATTTATACTTGTAAACACATAATGACAGTCATTAAACAGCATTAAGAGAATGATTATACGAGGAGAACTTCAGAAGCAGAAGATATTAAACAACAAAAGCTTTAATACATCAAAAATAATTACAAATTATAACAGGAAGGGGCACTGTGGCTTAGTTATGTTATGTTGGTTATGTTAAGTTATGTTGGCTGATACAGCCAAAAAGCTCTGACGGAATCTGGCACAAAACACTTGTGCTCTTTTAGCCATGCAGGCACATAGCAATACTGACTGTAAGTGTTCATTATTCATTGATATACTCCATTAATTTTGACGGGTACAACTCAAGTCTAATAGCTGTAAATAGCCAACCATCTTTAAAATTCTCACCAGAAGTCCCACCTTCTTCTGTGCATACAGTAGTGTCCTTTGACTTAAATTCTCAGGGAAAACAAACAGAAAAAAACCAACTTTCAGCTTGATTACAACTTTGTGTTTTGCAAAATATATTGCCCCAACTTTCCTTGAAATAAAAACATCGTAGCCCTCCAGACTTTTGAAAGCCTTTAATTTTTAATGGGAGTCCAGCGCTTTTTTACTGAATAGGAAAGAATGTCTCCCCATCAGATTTGTGGCAAAGACAAAGTCAGACCACCATTTTTCCGTCTTCTCAGAGCTCATACGTGCCTTGAACTACATACAGTGGTACCTCAACATTCAATTCGCTTCGACACACGATCTTTTCGACATCCGACATAAAATTTGACTCGCCATTTGTTTCTACATCCGACGACATGCTCGAAATACGACGATTTATGACAGCGCCGAAGTTTGTTTGTTTTCCCACAAGACGGACGCATGGCAGATTTTCTTGTGAGAAATCAACATGGGTTCCAACAATGTTAGTGCAGGTGCTGAAAAAAGAAAAAAGGTGAGGCTTACCATTGAAATTAAGATGGAAATAAGCGTGTCCGTGAACTGGCTCGACAATATGGCCCTAGAATGTCTCCTAATTCAACGGTCCTCCTCCGACCTCTATTCGCCAGTGTTCATAAATTGAGGTGACAATTACTGTATAATTGTGGTAACATCGGCAAAGAAGTCTCCAGCTCCATCAGGTTTTTAAGCATTTATTTCAGAACTTGAGCAGCACAGCTCACCTTCTGTACCCCGCAGTATATGTAAAAAACAAAAGGACATTAAAAGTGAAACTAAAATCTCTACCGCACGCCACTATCTCACTGCGACGTCACCCACGTGGTGCGTTCACGGTTTAGGCAGTGTTTTTCAACCGGTGTGTGTTTTTCAACACTATAGACCCTACCCACCGACGTCACAAAACCACGTGCTCGCTGTATGGTTCCGCCCACTTGTCCGTCATTTTGTCTCTGTATTAGCATTGGTTTCAATTGATCGAGGAATTTAAAATGCATTTCATGGAAGACCCGGTGCTTTCTGATGCCGTAAACTCACTGGATGTGTTGCATAAAAGGCGTTATGTGGAAAAGCTTCGTTCTATACAGTCGCCAGATCCATATTTGATGCCCAAATCGATGTTTTTCGACCCACTGTCTTCGCCCTGTCTGCCTGACATCTGCTACGCTGATATTATCTTGTCCACACAAAATCAGCCTATTCTCACGAAAATTTGAAAAACTTCAAGAGCTTGGAGGCTTATAAATACTTCGTTGCTGGTTGGGTGAAACAGGTCCTTGTCCACGAAAATTCGGCAGGAATGTATCTTGTGCTTGGAAAGGTGAGTTACGAAATTTTCAATTCAAAATCTTTTGTTATTGCTAACATCCACTGTCAAGTCTAATGTATTTCATGTCGTTTGTCAATGGAGTTAAGGCTTTTAATGTTTATATGGTTTAGCGATAGCACTCTCACTACATACATACGTGTATGTTGTCGGCGATTAGCCTAGCAATGATCTTAATTGTGGTTATTTGTCAGCCCAAAACCCTCTAAGTATATCTTAAATGCATCTTACCGGATATAAAATGACTACTACATAGTCTGTGGTGATTTTTTGGTGCCCAGTTTTCACGTCGAATTGCAGCCGTCCATTTCGCTCTCCTCTTTGGATCCCTCGGAATACGGTAAAACTTCAAGTCTCTCCTTCCATCTTCTCTGTTAGTGCAACCAACAGCCACACACGCCTTCACCATTTTGATTATTAATGTTAAGGAGCAGAAAAACACGCCGTAAATAGGAGGAATGTACGTAGCCGTAACAGGTTAACACTATGTTTTGACGGACAATTGGACGGTACCATTCAGGAGAGCGGAGTTGTGACGTCACGTGGGTAGGGTCTATAGTGTTCCGTGAGTGATTGTCAGGTGTGCTATATCACTTTTTTTTTTAACGTCTTGAGCGAGGTATTGCTCTTGTCGCGTTCAAGAACTGCTCAGATTTCTCGCCATCAGCCACCTTATCCATTTCTGACGACTGTCAATCCTCTCACAACATATTGTCGAGGACAGCAAGGTGGCTAATGGCTAGGAATCCGAACAGTTCTTGAAGGCGACACGAGCAATACCTCGCTCATCAATTCCGCCAGACGACGTAAAAAAATTAAAAAAACGATATTGGATAATTTCTTGCGGCACACCTGACGATCTCCTTGAACGCGACACGAGCAGCTATCCAACAGCGCCATGGTGCCTAGCATGTTTAAACGTCATCTCCAAACTAAACACCCATCGCTTCAAAACAAGTCGATGGACTATTTTGTTCGCCTTTGTGAAAACACAGAGAAATGGATAACTTTTTTGAGAAAAACGACCAAGGTAAATGAGAAAGCCCTCAAAGACAGCTTGTTGCTGATGCCCAAAAGTCCCACACAGTGGAATAGACATGAATACTATCTGCCTGCAGAGCCATTGTCAGCGAGATGCTTGGCCCTGATGTTGTTAAAGACATTGCTAAAGTCCCCCTGTTTGATAAATCTGAGCTTTTTAAGCCTAACTGCTATATAAAAATAAAGACAGAGCGAGACTGAGTGCTGTTGAAGAAGATTACTGCCAGGATATCAACTTTGTGTTCATCTAAACAAACTCAAGTTTCACACTGAGTAAGTATAAATATTGAGAAATTATAAAATAATTAAATATACTGTACAGAAAGTAATTTTGGAACATTTTTGGATTGTGGTGTGCCGCGAGATTTTTTCCAATGTAAAAACGTGCTGTGACTCAGAAAAGGTTGAAAAACACTGTCAGTTACAGTACGCAAAACACATCCGCTACATTAGAACCCGATTTTTTACATTATTACAGGAATGATCATTATTATTATATTATTTTTTTCCAATTTTTATTAATAATTTCTTTGTTTTGCTCTTTGTAATTGCTATTTGCAATAGTAACAGCAGTATTTATTAAGGATTTAGTGTAGGTTTCGGGCTGTGGAACTAATTGAATTATAATGTATTCTTATGGGAAAATCCTGCTCGACATACGACCATTTTGACTTACAGTCAAGGTCATGGATTGAATTAACTTCGTATGTAGAGGTACCACTGTACTTGGATTTTGTCGTCGTTAAGCTTATCTCATAATATCATCTGGTCTTCAGACTTTAAATTGTTGATATATTGGAGACCGCTAACTGTTTGCCGCGTCTTCATAGCTTGCCATCATGTTTGGGACTTCTTGCCACCTAACCAACTGGGTATGCGCTGGTAATATGGTGGAACTGTGTTGCTGCAATTTCAGATTTGTTTTTTTCCCCTTTTCCCCCTAAATCCAATACAGTACATTTGTGACATACAGTTGTTTTTTTCTTAAGGTACAATACATAAGCATTTAGATTTTTTGTTTTCAAAAATATAAGTACGAACATTTTTTATTTAACTTTTATGTGCAGTTCATTCACAAATATTCACATTTCAAATGACGTCAATTTTTTCGGGGCAAAGAGGGACACCCCATATAGTTAGTCATTGACAAGAGTCTGAGTCTTCTATCTCATTCAAAACAAAAAGTGTTGCAGAATTTTACATCAGAACAAAAAAATGTGTGCGTGCACGCACACACACACCCGCACACACTCTCACAAACACACACAGGCCTCATTGTGTTGTTCCCTTTTACAGACAAGCCACCTACAGGAAGCAGAGACAAACTTTAATAGAACAGAATTTTGCAGTGACAGCATGCAAATCCTTAATGCAACCAGCCAACAGACAGAAATAGAATGCCAACCACTGTCCAAACCAAACTAAACCTAGAAATATGGGGACCCAATGTCCCGATCCATCAAGTTCTGGAGATATTTACAATATGAAAACTGTACAAAATGGGCCTTAAACACAGTGAAATCTACCCAGTCATGAGGATTCATAAGAGGTACTTTTACCAACTCATTCCAGCTGGTTGCAAAGTAACAGCATGAGAGTTAAGTGTCGTCTATTTTCTATCTTATAGCCTACTATGTGTTTCCTCATTCAGTGGAGAGGCTTTTCCAAGTTCACTTGCACATTTTCACAAAAAAGATGTCGGGGTACCTATTCGAACTGGACAAGCACAAGTTCCTGTTGCTCACAACAAGTTTCCATTCCAGGATGCACGTTCTGTGAATTTACAAGAGTGGCGCTGAGGCATGGAGCTCTAATGTGGAAGCAGTCAGGATGGAGTACAGTAGGGCCATAATTTGTCAGGTTGTAGTGAACCACCATTGATAGAGAGTGGGGGAATACCAGAACCATTGCGATATGGAGAAGATATGGAAAAAAAAAAAACAGTACAGTTGTAGTGATAGTTCTACCCCACTCGAATGCTAAAAACACTTTTTAATTCATTGAAAAACACTTTTTTAAGTACAATGGTGCCTTGAGCTATAAATTAAATTTATTCTCAAAGCACACGTGTAACACAAGCTCAAATTACTGCATCAGTACAGTCTTAATATTAGTCATTCTATATAGAGAATAAAGAATTAGCCTGAAATAGAACATTTGTTCACATAGCCCTCTTAATTAAGAGCAAAATGTGCTTTAATTTGTCACTACCAGTTGTAGTTTACTGTAAAATGGCCACACAAAACAAGAATCAAATTTTACAGCGGACCGATGCATACAGTATTTGCAGCTCAGTATTTGTCAAATCAGTAATTTTTGCACATTTTGCGAATCTATGATCCTTGTTTTGAAGAATCCCTAGCACATTTCAATTTTTTTTTAACCTAAACCCTTTATTTAGTTTTTATTTTTCTTTCAGTATTTTTTTTTCAATGTCTTTGGTCCCCAAATTAAATTTATGGTTAGGCTTGGTCTGGATGCTTATTATTTTGAAGACCAACATTTTTAATCAAACCTCATAATTTAATCCAACAAAAGTCAGTTTAAAATATCACAGAGGGCTAATCAGGCCAAACCAATCAACATACCTGAAGATGTTGTCGTAATGTTAAACCTTCAAACAATTTCCACAAAATTAAAACACATGGGGCAGCAACGCATACAAAAAATGGCAGCCAACAATAACCACCAGGTTATATTTGATCTGTGTAAAATCGGATGTAAAAATAATTAAATAGATTAACTGATGTAAAATTCTATTAACATAAATACTTACTTTTTGAGAAACTATAAGTCCTTTTGATAGATTTAAACTATTTATTTATTTGTTGAGATAACTTAAGAGCATCATTTTAGCACAACTTAATATAATTAATAAATAAAAATGAATATGTCCAACGGAAATATGTTTCCATTGCTTCAACATTACTGCACGTTTCATCTCAATGGTGTGGTGAGGGTTGATACAAAAGCACTTATTCATTTTAGATCGGCACTGTCAAGACAACAGAATTCTTGTAATACATTTAAGACATTTTTAAGACCTAAAAAAATAATTTAAAGCCAAAACATGTCACAACAATTTTCTGGGGATTTTCGGTCAATTCCTCCGATTTGCAATACAAGACTCATTATATGATCTCACGATACAATTATCAAGACACGGGTCAGGATATCATTTTACGATATTCTACAAAACAACTAATAAACAAAAAAACAAGCTATTTTCATCCTTCTGCTGTGAATTGGAATGTGTTTATCACCAGAAGATGTCTAATCCATTTGAAGTAGGAGGGTAGCAGCATATGAACGACTTCATTCGCTCCGATCCCTCCGACTTCAAACGAATTGGACGATTATGGCCGTCAGTGGCAGCCAACGGCAGGCAATGAGTTCATTTTGGCTCATTTTATGTCATTTCCTGTTAAGTTTCAGTGAATTCCTTTTCCTGTTGAGGTATTTATGGGTCACTTTCTGTTGATTTGGGGTTGATGAAAAGGAAGTGACTCAAAATGAACAGGAAGTAACCTGTACATGGCCTAAAATGAACAGGAAGTGACCAGTAAGTGCCCACAAAAGACTGGCTGTGAATGCTGGAGTTTCAGTGCCATTGATGGCGCTAGATGTCCAATCCAATCAAAATTAATTGGATGACGAGCCCTGTCAGTGGCAGCCAGTTAGCTAACGTAGACACTATTCTAATGAGATTTTGATAGCAACCTGTTGGTTCCATTTTATTTTTTCTTTTAAATTAAACAGTAACACCTTTTTTAAATGATATATTGATTCTTGGCCGGAGCATATCGATAACCTTTCAGGCTACAAAGTACCACAATATCTTTCCTTTTTGATATATTGTCCATCCCTACTTTGCAACATAGGGACCTGTTGTTACATCCCTACTTAGCGAAGTAGGGGCACTGTTGTTATTTTCACCAAGGGCCAACCACCTCTTAAATAAACCGTCTTCCATTCATTTTTTATTAACTTCACACTTCCCCATCTCTGCATATTCTCACTCATCTCTACAACCACAAATAACCAGGAAATGGCATCATGACGATATTGAAGTTGCTGACGTACTCCGAAGTTGCGGATAACGTACCGCATAGCATGGGGTGCCCAAGTCCAGTTCTCGAGAGCCCCTATTCAGCTTGTTTTCCATGTCTCCCTCCTCCAACATACCTGAATCCAATAATCAGGATCATTATCAGGCTCCTGCAGAGCTTGCTGATGAGCTGATCATTTGATTCAGGTGTGTTAAAGCAGGGAGACATGGAAAATAAGGTGGATAGCAGCTCTCGAGGACCGGACTTGGGCACCCCTGGTATAGCATATATTAAATCAACTCATGTATTTAGTACACGACCATTAAAAAAACAAATACCCAGCATAAAAAGTTTGACGACGGACTACAGTGATTTCCCTGGCATTAAACACATCGTCTGGAACTTTGATACCTACTGCAATTGTCCATTAAATTTAACACAATTAAAGATCTTGATGATTCAGATTTTAAATTTCAGAAATTTTAAGACTTTTAAAGGACCCGCAGAAACCCTGGATAAGGAGCCTATGTAATTATATATTGTGCAAACAATGTTCAAAATGAAAAACATTGCAATAAGAACAAATGTAGATTAGACTTAAGCAGTTTAATTTAAGGCCTAGTGCACATGTCGCAAAGCTTTTTAAAATGAATATCCTGCCACTCCATTAAGAAAAATAAATGTCTATGTACATACCATCTCGTTTCTAGGAAAAATATTCCACACCCAACCGCATAAGTGTGATTTTATGCACATTTCATTTTAATGTCAGACTTTTCAGATTGTCTAATTTGTAAGCAACTTTTGCTGTAGTTATCTTGTAGCATAGTGGTTTAGTACTCGCAGGAAACGCGGTGCTGATGAACATTTCTGTCCTGGATTTGAGTCCTGTTGTTGAAAAGTGTATCTATCTGTGGCCTGTAAAATGTGCTATGTTAGGGCATTTTATGCCCCTCTCTTGCAGTGACAGACCCTTCAGTCTATTGACGTTTTTATTTTTTTTTTTAATTTTAAATCTTTAAGTTGACAACCGATATCAAATGGTACAAGTAGGGTAGTTAGTAATCCAAACTTGTAAGTTTTAAAAAACTAATTTCTAAGTTTATAAACTTAAAAAGGCAATTGATAGCCTCTAATCTTTTGATTTCTGGTAATTTATCGGTGTTTACAGTGTGGAAATGACAAATACTGTATTACTAGAGAAACAAATGCTCTCAATTCCTCTGCTGTTTTGTCAATTGAACTCAGTGCTGCCTGACATGTTTTGGCAAAACCTTGTACTACAATGTAGACCTGTGGAGTAAAATGTTTGGAATTTAATGTTGTGGGACTTTTTTTTTTTTTAATGAAATAAACAACAAGTGGTTCCTCTCTTTCTGCTCAAGAACGAAACAGGGGTCATTTTCTTCAAAACTCAAAGATTGGGCGCTCGTATGTCAAGGTACCACTGTCTTCACAAAAAAGTGGCTTTTGCAGGAAGGAAAATGAACGGGTGTGCTTTGTCATCAGAGGCCCGCCAAACCACAAAAAAAAAAAACAACCAAAAAAAAAAACACTGCAACAGACATATCCCAGAATAAAGTGTTTCTCAGTATGTTTAGGCAACAATGATCACCACGCATTCCCTCGGCTGTGCTGTGCTTAATGGGACAAATGTGCTGGTCACGTCTCGCTGTCGTCATTCACGTTGACGTTTTAAAAAAACATGCAGAGAGAGTTTGACATCAGATGAGATCATCGCTCAGAAACAAATCATCTCATAATCCTTCCGGGGTTGGCAGGTTCATGCTCGCTGGTCCCATCTCCTTGAGCATGGTGGGGCGGTGGGGAGCGAGGTGTCCCGGCAGGCGTCTACAAGGCTGACACTCGCACAATGTTGCTCTGAGAGTACACCGAGGCAGTGCCGGACGAGCCGTCGCCATCGGGCGAGGTCGCCACTGGGGCGGCGAGGCTGACCATGCAGGGACTGACGTACGCCTCGTCACATTTCAAGGGCACGGTCTCGTCCAGTTTGGCATTCAGACTGGAGCGGCTAGAAAACGACCAGAAGCAGAAAGGAGACGTTAGTGGACTAGAGAAACGTATGACTGTTGCGACGTATGACATTTGGCATCACAACGTTTGACAAAAACATTGAGAAATGAATCACGTTCAACATATTTATGATTATAGACACACTTGGTGGCTCAGATTACAGTGGTACCTCCACTTAAGAACGTCTCTACATACAGTTAGTGTATCTGGTGAATGACCTACAGAGAGCTGGGACCACAGTAACAACGGCTACTATCAGTAACACAATGCGCCGCCAGGGACTCAAATCCTGCACTGCCAGACGTGTCCCCTTGCTGAAGAAAGTACACGTCCAGGCCCGTCTGCGGGTCGCTAGAGAGCATTTGGATGATCCAGAAGAGGTCTGGGAGAATGTGTTATGGTCAGATGAAACCAAAATAGAACTTTTTGGTAGAAACACAGGTTCTCGTGTTTGGAGGAAAAAAAATACTGAATTGCACCATACCCACTGTGAAACATGGGGGTGGAATCATCATGCTTCGGGGCTGTTTTTCTGCAAAGGGACCAGGACGACTGATTTGTGTAAAGGAAAGAATGAATTGGGCTATGTATTGAGAGATTTTGAGTGAAAATCTCCTTCCATCAGCAAGGCATTGAAGATGAGACGTTGCTGGGTCTTTCACTATGACAATGATCCCAAACACACAGCCAGGACAACAAAGGAGTGGCTTCGTAAGAAGCATTTTAAGGTCCTGGAGTGGCCTAGCCAGTCTCCAGATCTCAACCCCATAGAAAATCTGTGGAGGGAGTTGAAAGTCCGTGTTGCCCAATGACAGCTCCAAAACATCACTGCTCTAGAAGAGATCTGCATGGAGGAATGGGCCAAAATACCAGCAACAGTGTGTGAAAAGCTTGTGAAGCATTACAGAAAACGTTTGGCCTCCATTATTGCCAACAAAGGATACATGGTAAATGGTAAATGGTGTTCATAACAAAAGTATTGAGATGAACTTTTGGTATTGACCAAATACTTATTTTCCACCATGATTTGCAAATAAATTCTTTAAAAATCAAACAATGTCAGTTTCAGTCCCCCCCCCCCCCCCCCCCCACACACACACACACATTCTGTCTCTCATGGTTGAGGTTTACCCATGTTGACAATTACAGGCCTCTCTAATATTTTCAAGTGGGAGAACTTGCACTTATGGTGGTTGACTAAATACTTATTTGCCCCACTGTACATGGAAAACGCATCTCTACTTACAGAACTTTCAAGTTAAGTTATACTACAAGAAACAATTAATTTCATAAGTAGATGTACCACTGTATTAGTTTTAGTTATGTCAAAATATGACATTATGCCACTGGCTGATTCTAAAACTCGAGCTCAATCTCTTACGGTATATGTCAAGACTCAAAGTATTTGTGTACATAATAGACACGTTTTACACTTTTTAACATCGTAACTGTTTCACTAGTACAAATCAAGTTACTTTCTTAAAAGGGTACATACACATGTAATAATTCGAATACGTAAGAGTACAAAAACATGTGACAAAGTACTTGTCATTCACAGAATGTGGTTTTGCCTGCATGCGAAAATGGAGCTTCTCACATTTACTTTGCTATCTTCCCATGCTGGCATGAATGAATAAGTTCACGCAGCACAACTAATGGATCAGTTGAGGCCGTCTGTGAAGCCAATTATCTCACCAACCCCCTGTGTTATCAGGACATGCAAGACATTTATTCTTGCACATAGAGCTATCTGCTGTACGCTGCTATCAGTGGAGTTGGAATTCAATTACAGTCCACATATATTATTTATTTGCTTAATATTCAAGGAGTTGCATCGAATCACAATCTATTGATCTCTGGAGGAATTGTGGTATGCGGTGTGGCAAGACTTGAATGTAGAGTGAAAAAATCTCTGTTAATATACCTCAATAGATGTGAACTGTCGGAATAGTAATGCAGTTGTGCCTTTATATAGAAGTGACCCACTGCACAAATCTTTTGAGAAACAAGCTGTCGTCGGGACAGTTTTTTTCTTTGAGTTACAGGCCCCAAAAAATTGACATTAGACATCCTGAATGGTGGAAACTCAACTCACTTGACAATGGGCAAAAATTTGGAGGTTTTATAGGCAGATGTTCTTCATCCAATGACAATAAAACAATTAATTTTACAGCAGCTCACTGGTGTAATTTGATTGCCTGCATGTACAGTATATACTGTATGTACTGTATGTCTGTACAATGCAGCTTTCAGGAGGTTTCGGCTTGATCGCCAGGACATGATGATGAAAAGAAGAATTTGATTTGTTGCTGCTCCATGTTCAGTTTTAGCAACCGTAGCGGTAAGCCAGCCGGTCAGTTTTAGACTATGTTAAAATTAAGCAATCTGACCTTAGTTACACAAAATAACTGATTTGGGTGAACATTTCGGTGTTTGAAAATGCAATGTTTAATTTTCTTTAGTTTCATTTGTCAGGTTTACTGTTAACTTGGACTGGGAATAACAACACCTTAAAGTAAGGAATATTTGCTTTTATTTGGACTGAGGAATACAGAAGCATGAAAAATGTGTTTAAATTAAGTAAAATAATATTTGATTGTGTGGGAGGAAACTATACGAAAGTTTAAAAAACAAACAAACATATATTTGTATTATTCTTTAAAAATGATATTCTGTTGTCAGCGACCAGTAAATGACTAACATATGACAACAGCTATTGGTGTTGCGCCCAGAAAAAAATAATCTGCCCATGTGATCCAGAGCACTTGGTATGTAAGAAAGGAAAGTAAGAGAGCGATGACAGTCGACCTTTGTGCTCCCTGTATTTGTCTAAACAAAACAAAAACTGGTGAGCCTATCTAGCGATCTCATTCCGATGGTCCACCACGCCAACACACGTGTGCAGTCTGTGTAACGAGAAGCCCGATAAGCAAGGATAACAATAAAAAGAATACACTACCTGTTGGCCATGGGCCTCTCTCGGATTTGGATGGTGCTCAGCTCCTGGTTGTTTGTGCTTGGCAGGCTGAAGCTGTTCTTCTTCCTGTGGCGCCGGGAGCAGCACGAGCCCAGACCATGCGGCGAGGACGACAGCGAGGAGGAGCGGGAGCCTGACTTTTTGATCACTGAAATCTCCATGCAGTTAGCCTGGAACGTCTGTTCGTCCACAAACTCATGATTCTGGAAGGAAAGGAATTACCTTGTTAAGTCAGCCAGTAAAAGCTAAAAAAGATGAACGTATTCACATTCTGTTATTGTAATAATTTAAGAAGTACGATACACTGAAATTGTGTTAAAGAAAAAAAATAAACAAACAAACAAAAAAAAAGGTAAACATTATGACTGATGTTGTTCTGACATTTTTTGTTATCCGACTACAATTCCAATATCCTAAAAGCAATACAGTACATTATTGATGTCGATACTGTACCATTACCAACAATTTTGAAGAAAAACATTAAAATATGGTATGCATAGCAGATTCATGGTGCACTAAACCTCCGAACTATTTTTAATTTGTCCGTTTTCCCTGAAAACCCCCGTTTACTGACGTCGCGCAACCGCTTTTGTTTCAACCTAGCCATAAAAAGAAGGTAAGTCAAAATGTACGTCATTTATAATTTAGAATCATTAATTAATGTCTTATGTTTAGTTAAAAGAATTTTTTTTTTTAAATGATTCACTCGCATATTTTCAACTTTTAAACAAATTAAGTCACAATGAAAAATTTGGTATCTGTAGAAAAGTCATGGATATCTACCTCATAACTATTGCTTAATTGTATTTTTTTTGTCACTGTCACATTTTCCCCGATATGTTAGATGATAAATAATCGATCCAAACAAAGAAAAATAACATTTAAAAGGGTAACTATCCAGAAATCACAGACAACATGGTTATATCACCATGTTTCACCCATAAAATCCCCCCCAAAATCTGGATGTGGTTAGGGATGGGAATTGATACGATTTTTACGATTCCGATTCCATTATCGATATTGCTTAACGATTCGATTCTTTATCGATTCTCTTATCGATTCTAATTTCAGGAAAAAGAAGAACAAACATTTTGATTGGCATCAAGTTTGTTTAATCAGAAGTCACAACCTTACAAACTCACAACGAGGTCAAAAGAGGCCCAAAGCCTCAAAGTTAACTGTGGCAATAAGTGGCAAATGCACAAGAATGTGTAACATTTTACTGAAACATTTTTCTAATAGAAATAAAAAATATTGGTATATTTTGGCATATAGGTCGTTGTTCTGCCTTTGGCAATGTCCCCAAATTTTTTCCTGTGAAGGCCAAATAACTTTTCCCTTCTCTGATGAGAGGACGGGGTCAGTTTGTTACAGAAAAAGTGTGACGATTGCAGGAGTGCGTAAATGTAAAAAAAATATTGTTTTTCAGAAAGCCACAATCAAACAACCCTCTGTGGATTCTTCACGGAACAAAAGTAAATAAAATAAAAATAATAATATAATAATAATAAATAATAATAGCACTATTAATTAAATAGATAATAACCAAACAACCCTCTCTGAGTTATTCACTGAAAAAGGCCAGGAAATAAATAACACTACTGAGGGAGAAAAAAACAAAAAAAAATTCAAAATGCTGGACCATATATGGAGCCGCGGGCCATAGTTTGGGGACCCCTGTTTTTATTTACCAGTATATTGAAATGCATGCCTTTTAGTTTTTATGGTGCTTTCACGCTCAAGTGGTGGCGCCCTTGCGCTTCCTCACGCAAAGAAAAGCGCGCTCACGTGAAGAAGAGCGCGCTTACACGCGAAGAGGAAGAAATGCCGCATCCAAGCGAGTGAGCGAGTTAGTGAGAAAGGGAAACACTGCCACGAGCCCACGTTCTTTGTTAATGTTTGTAAAATATCTACAGAGCCAACGCCTGTATGTATCATCTTCTGTGTTGTTGTTGTGTGTTTCCACTCGCGATCAGACACTTAAATCCAGTTGTGTAGTGGTTTAAACGATGTGCTAATGCTAGCGAACGCATGCTAACTGTTTGTTATTACTGTGTTAGCAGCTAATCATCGCTGATTTACGTTGATGCAAACCTGTTTGTTATTGGGGGCGAAATTGATTTGTTTCATTTCTATTTTTAGTTTCAAGTGATGGTTGAATAAAGTCAGCAAATTATGCCAACGTCTTCTGCATCGTCATTTGGGAGTTTAGCTAGCTGTATAGCCAGGACTGAGCCTTAGCGTCTCGGTGAGGACAATGCAGTCTATTCCCTCCCGATGCAGTTATTTCCATCTCGCAATGACTGCAAGTCGCTTTGTTGTAATTTTTCCTCGTGAAGTGAAGACACACTTTCGAGCGTTTGAACCTACGTGCTGTCATTGTTATGTTGACGGCGGCAATGCTCGTGCTAAACTATCATAACCTTTCATTTTCACCCTTTTTCCTGGTGAAGTGTAGCCAAACTTTGCAGCGAGTGGTTCTTGGCGCCATGCTAGTTTGATGCGTCTGGACAAGAAGACACGTCACGACGCAATATGCGTCTTTAGGGATCGTTACAGGGATCGTTAAGGCTTTTTCATTGTGATGTCGAGGCCTCGAAACACTCGGAACCGGTTCCGAATTGGAATCGGATTTCGATTTCCATCCCTAGATGTGGCCATTCACAGCTGTGTCTTGACACTCGGTTACACATGCTACATGGAGTTTTTGGATCGAAACAAGGTAAGTACGGGATAATATCTCATTAAAACTGTGGCGTCTTTTTTTCCTCTCTCGCGTGCTCTCGTCTCCAGTTTGGTTTTTAAAATGACCTCCTATTCAAAAATTTTCTTCTTACAGAAAATTGAGGTTTTAAGCTTTCCAATGATGTATCACACATGCAAATCAGACTTTTTTAAAAAATTGGGCCAAATTGGGGGTCAAGTCACCTTAGTGTTTTCCGCTATATATATATATATATATATATATATATATATATATATATATATATATATATATATATATATATATATATATATATACATACAGCTGTACATACATATACATATATGTGTGTGTGTGTATATATGTGTGTGTGTATATATATACAGTGCCTTGCAAAAGTATTCGGCCCCCTTGAACCTTGCAAGCTTTCGCCACATTTCAGGCTTCAAACATAAAGATATAAAATTTAATTTTTTTGTCAAGAATCAACAACAAGTGGGACACAATCGTGAAGTGGAACAAAATTTATTGGATAATTTAAACTTTTTTAACAAATAAAAAACTGAAAAGTGGGGCGTGCAATATTATTCGGCCCCCTTGCGTTAAAACTTTGTAGCGCCACCTTTTGCTCCAATTACAGCTGCAAGTCGCTTGGGGTATGTTTCTATCAGTTTTGCACATCGAGAGACTGACATTCTTGCCCATTCTTCCTTGCAAAACAGCTCGAGCTCAGTGAGGTTGGATGGAGAGTGTTTGTGAACAGCAGTCTTCAGCTCTTTCCACAGATTCTCGATTGGATTCAGGTCGGGACTTTGACTTGGCCATTCTAACACCTGGATACATTTATTTTTGAACCATTCCATTGTAGATTTGGCTTTATGTTTTGGATCATTGTCCTGTTGGAAGATAAATCTCCGTCCCAGTCTCAGGTCTTGTGCAGATACCAACAGGTTTTCTTCCAGAATGTTCCTGTATTTGGCTGCATCCATATTCCCGTCAATTTTAACCATCTTCCCTGTCCCTGCTGAAGAAAAGAGGCCCAAACCATGATGCTGCCACCACCATGTTTGACAGTGGGGATGGTGTGTTCAGGGTGATGAGCTGTGTTGCTTTTACGCCAAACATATCGTTTTGCATTGTGGCCAAAAAGTTCAATTTTGGTTTCATCTGACCAGAGCACCTTCTTCCACATGTTTGGTGTGTCTCCCAGATGGCTTGTGGCAAACTTTAAACGAGACTTTTTATGGATATCTTTGAGAAATGGCTTTCTTCTTGCCACTCTTCCATAAAGGCCAGATTTGTGCAGTGTACGACGATTGTTGTCCTATGGACAGACTCTCCCACCTCAGCTGTAGATCTCTGCAGTTCATCCAGAGTGATCATGGGCCTCTTGGCTGCATCTCTGATCAGTTTTCTCCTTGTTTGAGAAGAAAGTTTGGAAGGACGGCCGAGTCTTGGTAGATTTGCAGTGGTCTGATGCTCCTTCCATTTCAATATGATGGCTTGCACAGTGCTCCTTGAGATGTTTAAAGCTTGGGAAATCTTTTTGTATCCAAATCCGGCTTTAAACTTCTCCACAACAGTATCTCGGACCTGCCTGGTGTGTTCCTTGGTTTTCATAATGCTCTCTGCACTTTAAACAGAACCCTGAGACTATCACAGAGCAGGTGCATTTATACAGAGACTTGATTACACACATTTGGATTCTATTTATCATCATCGGTCATTTAGGACGACATTGGATCATTCAGAGATCCTCACTGAACTTCTGGAGTGAGTTTGCTGCACTGAAAGTAAAGGGGCCGAATAATATTGCACGCCCCACTTTTCAGTTTTTTATTTGTTAAAAAAGTTTAAATTATCCAATAAATGTTGTTCCACTTCACGATTGTGTCCCACTTGTTGTTGATTCTTGACAAAAAAATTAAATTTCATATCTTTATGTTTGAAGCCTGAAATGTGGCGAAAGGTTGCAAGATTCAAGGGGGCCGAATACTTTTGCAAGGCACTGTATATCTGTACATATATATAAATATGTGGAGAGAGAGAGAGAGAGAGAGAGAGAGAGAAAGAGAGAAATAATCTTGTTACATGTGTTCTAAAGGCCAATTCACATTGGCTCAATTTTTATGTTCTCAAATAAAAACAATCAAATTGAATAGGGGTGTCAAACCCATTTTTGTCACTGCCCACATCGTTGTTATGGTTACCCATAAAGAGCCGTTAACATTATGAACCCATTTGAATATGTGAAGCCTCTCATTATCAAATATACAAATCGAATGAGACTTGTTTTTGAAAACCAGCAAAAATTGTGGTTATATTTAATTTGTTTAAAAAAAAAAAAACTTGAACTAACGCAGTGTTTTGAAAAGTGGGAATAATCTGCCATTTTAGTATTTGGAAGTGAAATTTGATGGACATATTTGGTTTTTGTGGTCCGCTCAAAATGATGTGCCGGGCCAGTTCTAGCCCCCACACCTTGAGTTTGACATGTGGCACCCAGTGTAGCTAACATTGTGAAGTCACTTTTGAGTGGTTGCAAGACTCCAATTGACGCCAACATGACAAAAGTTGAGTTGACGTCACCTAGTCACTGATGATGCCAGTTGGGGTGTCTGTGTGTGGGGGTGCGTGTGTGTGTGTGTGTGGGGGGGGTGCGCGCATGCATAGTATTCTAATATTAAAAGACTTGTGTGGGGACTACTTTGCAGTAATCTATATTCTCTGACAATGGAAAGCTCTTACATCAAATTCACGTAGAACAAAGAGCTTAACAAGAATTTTTGTAATGCTAGATGCTGGTGTGTTTTATATCGTGTTGACTAAAAACTATCAAGCCTCATTTCACAATGCAAGGAGTAGAAAGTACAAATTTCAGGATTCAAAGTCAAAGTAAAAATTATAATACTCAAAGTCCAGATAGTCACTGATGGTGTAGTGTCCAACGTCAGTTTTGAAAGCAAGGGTACATTTCCAACTCAATGATTTTTTTGAATGTGTGTGAGTCGTACTCTTTCTGTCTATGTGACCTTCAACCGATTGGCCACCAGTTAAGAGTATAGTCCGCCTTTGGCCTGAAGTCAGCTTGGACAAGCTCAAGCACCCCGTAACGGCGAACATAATAAGTGATTTTGAAAATGAATAGATGAAGTACAGATAAACCGAACAATTGATTTAAGTTCAGAAACCAAGTAGTCCTATTTGTTACCTCCCACCACTGGTGCGCAGCATTTAACGCCATATACTTTAATAATTGGAAAATGAATCATTGCGGTAGCAGAAATGTATTGGGCCAGATGTCCACATTAAGTGCCATCTGTGCAAACATTCGCCAGCATCATGCCTGTGACAAATGAGCATGACTTGAAGGTCACGCTCGCCAGGAGGTTTCAGACACTGTCAGCAGGGGGCACCAGCGCGGCACCGCCAGGCCTGGTTGTTTGGTGCCACATACACACCTGCAGATAACGTTTTTACACACTCACACTGGATAAACATATATCAAATCGGTCCCTCTTTCAAATCAGTGTTAACGAAAGTCGGACTGTTGTATTGCTCACAAAGATAATACAAAGGGACCCATGTGCAATATTTAAAATTGGTCTTCTTGAGATGAAATCCACACTTTTTTGTGGGGAAGGAGGGTATAACATCTTATTTGCTCAAAGTGTACTGTTTTTGCTGATTTAGACACAATTTAATATGCCATAAGATGAATCTGTCAGTAAAAATAGTGTTTTGGCACTATCTTGTCGACCTTGACGGCCTTTCTAAAAAAGCGCAAACAAAAGTGAATAGGTGTTTTGCAGAAGATAACAGAGGATAGTTTAGTTTAGAAATGTTAGGAAATAGCTGGAAAAAATATCACCTTACGAGTCAAATGTTGCTAAGTACACGCAATCATTGCTAAATAAGAAAATTAAAAAAAAACAACAACAATAAATCCACATTTAAAAACACCTTTTACCTGGCTAATTAGGTTAAAAATCGTTTTTCAGGATAGATGCTATAGGCTTGGATAAGGTTCAAATGATTTTTGGGGAAAAATCTTTATTCTAATCCACTATATTCATTCTGTACAATTCTTATGTAAATATTAAAATGTACTGTCACAATTCCAATTTGTATGGATGTAATATTCGTGTATATAGACTATGAACATTTGTACCATAATCATCAGTACAAAGTAATCTGTTGTTCACTCAGATGTAAAAAAGAAAAAAGTGGTGAGCAACATTTAACGCCATATGGCTTGCATCTTAATGTTCCTTTTCAAAAACAGCGTTTTCTCCACTTTGAAACCAGTGTTTTTACTGAAAACAAGCTTTTGTGCTACACTATTAAAATCACACCATAAAAGAAAGTTGACTACTACGATATAACGGGAAATTTGTCAGGTTATATACGTATAACACGATAAAACTGAATGGAGCAATTCCTTTCATTTCAGGTCACTAGCAGTCAGAGCTCTATGAACGACAGGAATAAGTGTGTCTTTTTCTTTTTCTTCTAATATTCAATCTCTGTAAACACGTACTGTCGGTTATTTAATTATTTTTATGATTATTATTATTTTTTTTACAATCCTTTTTTTCTTTAATAAGAAGAGCAGAATTGTTGCATAGCAATTAACTGTATTGTACAAGATGCAAAAAGAAGACACACATACCTACATAAGGCTCTACCTGTGACCTTAACCATAAGGTTTTGCCGAATGCACAAGACAAACTCGTTATAGCATGAATAATGCATCACGTTAATGTTAATTTTTTTCCTCTGGTATGGCATAAATTCCGTATTAAATAATGGAAAAAAGTGAGACAAAATTTTTCTGGTGTAAGAAAATACTGTCGTATCTTGCTTTGGTAGGTTTTGTGCTCATTTTGTCAAAGAACATTGAATTTAGTGACTCTTGAAATCAATCCAATGTAAAATATGACTAACTGTGCTTTGAAAAAACTGTTAGTGAATAGATTCAGTCCAGTAACGGCGTATTTGTACTAAGTTACTTCCCACCAGTAATGGAACTCGACAGTCAACAAAATGGGCTATAGGCATTACTGTAAATGGGAACTGTGCACTTGGAGCAGCAGTGTAAATTCTGCCTTAAAAAGCCACCACCAGACGCTTAAGGCCAATATTTGTGCATCACAATGGCATGAAGCCTTTATAGAGCTGTTCCTACATGAAGTGCCACAGAGGAACGGGCTGGTGGAGGTCATTAATAAGGAAGAACAGTGATTTACCGCCTGGGCCTTGTCTGCACGGGCTCGCGGGGCTGCGCCTGTGTAAAACTTGTGTCGCATCCTCGCATTTAAAAGGCTCTTAAGCCTCTAAATTATACATTGCGTAAAATCAAGCGTGCTGGTTTGTTTGGCGGGAATAATGTTTCTGGCTGGCTGGAGCCATGTTATCATAGCATGTCGTTGACGTCAGGGGGTGGGGATGGATGGGGAGGAGGGGAGGAAGCACTATTCCCCGGCCCCTTTTGCAGCTATTTTTAACTCCTGCCGCATATGAATAGATTCCACATTTAGCGCACGGATGAAAAAACTCACTTTAGTTCTATTTGTGTGACGCCTCGTATCACAGGCGGGCGCTACTGTTAATCCGGCCTGCATGAGTGATGCAGCTTTGCGTTGGCGACCTGCTTTTTTAGTCATCTATTTAAAACTCTGTAAACAAATGAGGAAACATTTAAATCACTGGTATGGTCTGACTCTTTTTCTTGCTCTAAAAGCAACTACAAACACAGTGGTACCTTGACTTGTGGGTTTAATTTGGTCCATGACCAAGACTGTAACTCTATTCATATTCAAATCAAATCCATTAAAATGAGCTGCCAATTTAATCCATTCCAGCCCCCACCCAAAAAATGTATAATGTTTAATATGTTGAGTGCATATAAATAGCATGACACTGTGTAAAAACTTAATTTGATGAACAAAAAAAAAAGGTGTACATACTGTACATATAGTCATATTTGTTTTTTACTGTATGTTATGTGTGTGCATTTAAGTTGTTTATCGCACTAAAATGTATCATATAATTTGGGTACATAGCGTATTTACCCAAATTATATTATTATATTAAACATTTGGTACCCAAATTGTCTATTTCTTTGTAGATTAAACCCATTGGATCAATGATGGCAGGCAGACTAAACTTTGACTTTCATTCTCAAAGTAAGAAAATGCAATTCAAGTGTGAACATGTCATGTTATCAGCTGCAAAAGGGTGTATACATTTTTTGGGACACCCTATATACATACATATATATATATATATATATATATATATATATATATATATATATATATATATATATATATATATACACATATATACATATATATATATACATATATATATACATACATATATATATATATACATATATATACATATATACATATATACATACATACATATATATATATGCATATATATATACATATATATATATACATACATATATATATATACATATATAGGGTTGGGGGGGCTCAGGCTCAGACATTTAAACTTTATTTGTGTAGCGTCGTATAACACAAAGATAACTACAAAGATCAGAAGCAACATTGCACACTAAAACATGATTTAGCCTTTTTTGGCATTAAAGAAAATAATCATTTATTTATTTATTTTTAAATTTGATGCCCCTGATCTACTCATACTAGAGTTGCTATCAACTGGTAGATCCTGATCGATGTAATGAGCACCCCTGCTTTATGTCTTGCATTTAATAGTGTTGCCTTGGTTTATGATAACAATTTGTCTCATGACTCACAACCATCTCAATAAGATGCATGTAGAAAAATTCTATGGCAATTTGCATCACATTAAAGGTAGTGAAAAGCCAAAGACATCTAATCCTTTGTTTGGTTTGTCTGCTATGTGTTGTGCTGTGAGTGACAACCCCTCTGCAAAAAACGGTCATAGACATAAATAGAAAACAGGAGCACTGTCAAGTAGCTGCTGTAAGTTAGTTGTTAAGGCCCTAATATGCATACAGTTTATAATAAACTAATAATTAATATAATAAGTAGAGATGTCCCGATCGATCGGCATCCCGATCGATCAGGTCCGATCACGTCATTTTCAAAGTATCGGAATCGGCAAAAAAATGCCATGCCTTTTTTTAATATATACAGTGCCTTGCAAAAGTATTCGGCCCCCTTGAACCTTGCAACCTTTCGCCACATTTCAGGCTTCAAACATAAAGATATAAAATTTTAATTTTTTGTCAAGAATCAACAACAAGTGGAACACAATCGTGAAGTGGAACAAAATTTATTGGATAATTTAAACTTTTTCAACAAATAAAAAACTGAAAAGTGGGGCGTGCAATATTATTCGGCCCCCTTGCGTTAATACTTTGTAGCGCCACCTTTTGCTCCAATTACAGCTGCAAGTCGCTTGGGGTATGTTTCTATCAGTTTTGCACATCGAGAGACTGACATTCTTGCCCATTCTTCCTTGCAAAACAGCTCGAGCTCAGTGAGGTTGGATGGAGAGTGTTTGTGAACAGCAGTCTTCAGCTTTTTCCACAGATTCTCGATTGGATTCAGGTCTGGACTTTGACTTGGCCATTCTAACACCTGGATACGTTTATTTTTGAACCATTCCATTGTAGATCTGGCTTTATGTTTTGGATCATTGTCCTGTTGGAAGATAAATCTCTGTCCCAGTCTCAGGTCTTGTGCAGATACCAACAGGTTTTCTTCCAGAATGTTCCTGTATTTGGCTGCATCCATCTTCCCTGTCCCTGCTGAAGAAAAGCAGGCCCAAACCATGATGCTGCCACCACCATGTTTGACAGTGGGGATGGTGTGTTCAGGGTGATGAGCTGTGTTGCTTTTACGCCAAACATATCGTTTTGCATTGTGGCCAAAAAGTTCAATTTTGGTTTCATCTGACCAGAGCACCTTCTTCCACATGTTTGGTGTGTCTCCCAGGTGGCTTGTGGCAAACTTTAAACGAGACTTTTTATGGATATCTTTGAGAAATGGCTTTCTTCTTGCCACTCTTCCATAAAGGCCAGATTTGTGCAGTGTATGACTGATTGTTGTCCTATGGACAGACTCTCCCACCTCAGCTGTAGATCTCTGCAGTTCATCCAGAGTGATCATGGGCCTCTTGGCTGCATCTCTGATCAGTTTTCTCCTTGTTTGAGAAGAAACCTCATACCCACTGTGAAGTATGAGAAGGACGGCCGGGTCTTGGTAGATTTGCAGTGGTCTGATGCTCCTTCCATTTCAATATGATGGCTTGCACAGTGCTCCTTGAGATGTTTAAAGCTTGGGAAATCTTTTTGTATCCAAATCCGGCTTTAAATTTCTCCACAACTGTATCTCGGACCTGCCTGGTGTGTTCCTTGGTTTTCATAATGCTCTCTGCACTTTAAACAGAACCCTGAGACTATCACAGAGCAGGTGCATTTATACGGAGACTTGATTACACACAGGTAGATTCTATTTATCATCATCGGTCATTTAGGACAACATTGGATCATTCAGAGATCCTCACTGAACTTCTGGAGTGAGTTTGCTGCACTGAAAGTAAAGGGGCCGAATAATATTGCACGCCCCACTTTTCAGTTTTATATTTGTTAAAAAAGTTTAAATTATCCAATAAATGTTGTTCCACTTCACGATTGTGTCCCACTTGTTGTTGATTCTTGACAAAAAAATTAAATTTCATATCTTTATGTTTGAAGCCTGAAATGTGGCGAAAGGTTGCAAGATTCAAGGGGGCCGAATACTTTTGCAAGGCACTGTATATATATTTTAATTAAATCATTTTCTGATTGTATTTAACGTTACAGACATAATATGTTACACTCAACCAGAGTCTTTAATTTAGGCTTCAGGTAGGGTTATCAATTTTATCCCAATAACGGCAGCAATTAGTTTATTAAAAAATGTGTCACATTAAAATATTTAATGCTGTTTTATTTGGCAGCGACTTATTTGACAACGATAGACTCGTTTTCAATTCATGGTGCGAAATGTTTTTTCTCTACTAGAGAGCACGTTTGCTCTTTGGAAGGTTAATGTTTCATTTTTTCTAGTTTCAATTAGATTATTTTTGTTTATTTTTTGGCTTAATATGTTCATGTAATATATTATAGTACAGTATAATAATAACTAGGGCTGTCAAAATTAACGCGTTAACGGGCGGTAATAAATTTTTTAAATTAATCACATTAAAATATTTAACGCAATTAACGCATGCGCGGAACGACCCACCCAAGCATTTCCGCGAACAGGCTACAATGGCGGTCAAGGGGGTCGCTGTTATTTTCAATGTGGCATTGTCAGATTGAGCAGTGAGGAAGAAAGTGGATGAGAGAGGGAGCGAAAGAGTAGAGAATGTGCGCAGTTAGAGCAGGCGCAAGTGCTGCGTCCCCCACATGCTTTTGTTTTGCTAATAAAAGTACCCACAAAAAGCCCTCCAGCGCCTCTCAGTGTTTATATGTACGACCCCGTCTTCCTCAGGAGAAAATCGGACGGACCAAGCCAACGAGCCATCATGAATCGCCGGTCCATAGCACCTCCAATTACCAAGAAGGACGAATTGGTAACGCAGGCCTTTATTGGAGCCGCGCTATTTAATGGAATAAGCGGTGGCATCTCTTTCACAACTGTTATAACTATTGTGGCAAGTGACATGTGGAAGAAAGACTGAATATGATTTTTTTCTTAACACCATCTATTGTAGTCAAAGCAGAGAAGATATACCATTTGCAGCAACCACTGTGACTCATGGTTGCTCAAATTCCCATCATGCATTTGGGCATTTAAGAACATTTAAGTCGCTACAGTATCATTTAGTGAAAGCACAACAAAAATAATATTCATATCTCTCAAAAATAAAACAATGTTCACAAAAAAAAGCGCTCAATGCAAAGAGATCCTGCATTCCCAATCAAAATAGCTATACAAAATAATACTTTATTCAAACATTAAGTTTAGCTCAACAAATACACTAGATGGCAATATTTAGTCACAATATACAAACTATCAAAATTACTATAACTTGTACTCACATTTATCTTTTAAGAATTACAAGTCTTTCTATCCGTGGATCCCTTTCACAGAAAGAATGTTAATGTTAATGCCGTCTTGAGGATTTATTGTTATAATAAACAAATACAGTACTTATGTACAGTATGTTGAATGTATATATCCGTCTTGTCTTATCTTTCCATTCCAACAATAATTTACAGAAAAATATGGCATATTTTAGAGATGGTTTGAATTGTGATTAATTGCGATTAATTACGATTAATTAACTTTTGTGATTAACTCGATTACAAATTTTAATCGTTTGACAGCCCTAATAATAACAGTTCATATATACTATGTTGTGCTGAGAAAAAAAAATATCATTGTTTAAAAAAACATCACGCTGTAAGCAGTTACTCACAAAGTTACTCGTTATTAGAGTATTCTTTTCAACGGATACTTTTTTTTACTTGTACTTGAATACATTTTTTGGATGACTACTTTTACTTGAGTAATATTATTTTGAAGTAACTCTACTCTTACATAAGTAAAACTTTTGGTTACTCTACCCACCTCTGGTGGTAATGAACTCAGTTTAATGCACTTTACAATAAGCAGTACTAATGAGGCCTTGTGAAAATACCATAATCTTCGGATTATAATCTGTTACTTTTTTCCCGTTTTGAACCCCATGCTTTATAGACCAGAGTACTTTATCAGTGGACTGTTTTAAAGGTGAATGAGCTGCATTTTTTTTTTTGTGAAAATACCAAAATTCTAATTCGCACAAGACAAAATGTGAGACAGCCTTTGTATACTTCCCAGACGCAAAAAGAGGAAGAACGCGACACCTGAACAGAACATTTAGTCTACATAATTGTTGTTTTGCTTCTTTAAAGCTGTGTACTTGTCATTAAGGGTTTCTGTGCTGTTTGCTGACAGTCCCTGCTCATGTTGTATTACGAGCAGCGCATAAATATTAGAATTAATATCTAAAAGTGGTAATATATGTAAGTAAGTATGATTAATAGGGCTGTCAAAATTATCGCGTTAACGCGCGGTAATTAATTTTTTAAATTTATCACGTTAAAATATTTGACGCAATTAACGCACATGTCCCGCTCAGACAGTATTCTGCCTTTTGGTAAGTTTTACAGCAAGGCTTTTTGTGCTGTCTAACAGCGAACTCTTGTGGTCGCTTTGCGACATAGTTTATTGTTTTCTTGCCAGTTCAATATGGCTGCACGACGTCTCGGGCTGACGCCTACGTTGTAATGTTGTGCTTATATGATCCTTGGACAAGATTTGTCCGTAAGTATGGTTGTTGTAAAGAATGTACATATTATGTTAGTAAGCGAAATGTTATATTTTTTGTATGAGACGCTTTTTGTTTATGTTTAGTGAACCTGTATAGCGTGCTAAGCTAACGTTGTTGCTAATGCAATGCTTGTGTACTTTTTTTTTTGTAGTTTTACGACGGTCTAAAGAGGACAATGGTTTGAGGTCATTTTATTAATAAATCAGATGAAAAAGGAAGAAGTCTGATTATTAAGGCGTCGTTCACTAGCTGTCTAGCTTAGGAAAAAGTAGACAGCGGAGTGAGGACAGCATAGACAGATTTAAATGACAGTAGAGTGAAATGCCCACTACAGTCCTTATGTACCGTATGTTGAATATATATATCCATATTGTGTCTTATCTTTCCATTCCAACAATTTATTTTACAGAATATATATATAATTTACAGAAAAATATGGCATATTTTATAGATGGTTTGAATTGCGATTAATTGCGATTAATTACGATTAATTAATTTTTAAGCTGTAATTAACTCGATTAAAAATTTTAATCGTTTGACAGCCCTAATGATTAACACATTTTCCCCACATTGATTTGTTTGTTGCTTTGTTCTGATTGACATGCTGATTCTTCTTCAAGTGAAGACGCTAAATCCAATTGTCATTTTGGCTCAGTTCAAACTTTTAGCATGCTGCTCGCTCTGAATTTCCAACAGACCACAACCTTCTCTGGCGTTCTGACACATCTGTAAATTACCTCCAGCACACAGAAGCGCTAGTATAACTTTCACATGAAGGTCATATATACAAGCCCTTGTCTATTCATATAAAGCCGTTAGAACGGTGAGAAGTTTGTTGATCTATTTCCTTCATTTAGATTTTAGAAGTGGTCATTTACCAAAGTTACTGTGTGATCAATGTAAAAACACCTCTTTTATTGGTTTTTGGAGCAATTCTGGTCATACGTCGCCATCAATAGAGACTTATGAGTTCACCATTTTAATTTATTTATTTTTTGATGAAGCCTAACATCAAGTTGTACCTCCGAAATGCCTCAAGGTGAGGACAAAATAGAATCTTACCGTGGTCTTCTCCAGGCAGTGCAGAAGGTGATGGTGTTGGCTCTCGAATGGAGGGCTGGTAGATTTCCCAACCAGGGCTTGTCCTGCCTCCTTAGAGGCCTTGGAACACACAAAGTTAAAAAAAAACAAGACATGGTACATAAAAATGGGCAGTTTTTGGACAATATGAGCTTGATTGATTGATGCAATGACTGTCAGGCAATAGCTAGCTCAGTAATGTAGTGAAAAGTACACAAATGCTGATCTGTAGCACGGCAGCCAATCTACTGCGACCCGGCGAGTATGAGGATGTTCCAGAGATGCATGACACAATCTATTTTTTTTTTTTGTCGATAAGGACCATGGGGAAGTCCAAATGGGCGATTCCGTGCAACAGCAGTGGCACGCCCGAGACACAGATCGAACACACCGAACCAAACACAGCACAGAACCGGAAAACCAGCACAACGACACCACACGCACACGCTTTGGATGAAGCTCTGCACAGCTCTGGGATGGAAGGTGTTAGTCTGCGCTTACAGCTGGGGAATGTTCTAGAAATAACAGACAGTGGATCAAAAACAGAGTTTAGAGGAGATGCAAGGCTGAGCAGACAGCCTCCAGAGGCGACCCACTATCCAGGAAGCCCATTTTTTTCTTCCCCCCTTCCCCTCCAAACGCTGTTGGACAGACATGCAGAGCTGGGTCATGAGTCAGTGTGACTTTAATGGCTGTTCTCCGCCAGAAGGCGAGGAGTGTGCCTGGCTGGCCTGCCTGCTGTATGGACAGAGAAAGACTGTTGACCAAGCATGTCAATGCCGAGAGGTGCAATGCAAGAGGAGAGAGGACGATCACACGGAAGCACTGGGATGATAGCAGCCCCCCTCCCTTCCCTGTGAGTGTGGTGGTATGAAACCCCCCCCCGCCCCCTTTCCCGACCCGACATTGCCCCTTCCCAGAGCCGAGCGGCATGCAAGCGTCAGCGAGGCCCCCGGCCAGTCAGCCCCCGAGCCGCCGCTTGCCCCCACCGTTACCTCCTCCAGTGAGTCGATCAGGAGCCCATTTTGTTTGTAGCGCATATAGGCATTAGTGCCCCGAATCTTCGCAGCACGGATTCTAGCGAGCCGAGTTTTCTGTTTGAACAAACAGATCTCGGTTTTAGCCTTTGCTGTCTGACTAATTGGCTCTGTCTCCCCGTGGCAGCCCCGTTATTTAGCCAGGAGCGGCTATGCTTGAGATCTACAATTTTGCCTTAGCAAACACTTTCAGGTTTGGGAAAAAACACACATTTCCTATTGGAAAGCTGCTGACATTATTGCTCTTAAGATCATCCTGGTTCCTGCTGAAATGTACTCTCACTCAATACAACCAGGAACACAAAACAAAATTAATATTCTGCAAGATAGCATTTGTTGTTGCACTGCTCCATGGGGTTCAGAAGAACAGAAAAACAGAAAAAGGACAGATGGGGTAAAAGGCAGAGGGAGATAAGAAAGTGGAGGGGGATTTAGTACCCTCTGAGCTCGCCGCTTCTCCGCCCTCTGGCTTTGGTGGTAGATGCGGCTGAAGTTTGACACGATGACAGGCACAGGCAAAGCGATGACCAACACCCCACTCAATGAGCATATGGAGCCGAAAACCTTCCCCACAATTGTTTTTGGCACCATGTCGCCGTACCTGAAAAACATGGAAAAACAACCATACATTGAGTAAAAAGCACCAAAACCCACAAAAATTAGTACTTACTCTGCCCACACAGTAAGTGTGTAATCAAATAACCAAGTACAACTGGTCTGAGGGTGAGGCCACTGCCCTCCTTTTCGCTTTCATCTCACCCGGGGATAAAAACCTGCTCTGTCACCACAGAAGTTGAGCGGGCTGACCGCTTAGGTAAAAGTAGCTCAAGCACCAAAATGCTTTCAAGGTATTGCGAGTGAAATTTTCCATACTCGCACAGCACCCTCTTGTATCCGTTACGAGTAAAGATATTGTTATCTGTCCACCTATTTGACTGAGCCAGTCTGGACTTCCAACATAACCCTTTTTGTCAACAGTTGGATAGCTTCAGATCATACCGCCCCCACAAGTTTTACTGCCTATAACATGATAAGCTTTCTTTTTGTAAGAATCCAGAGTTACTTTCAAGCAACGACACTGACTTAAACACTAAACTGCAGAGGCATTAGGCCGGTTAATGACCAATATCCCGTTCAGACAACTGTGCACTATTTGACATTTGAATATTACTAGTGCCAGTATACAACTCTAATATAGTTGCATTTATTAGGTACAATACTAGTACCGGTGGCAGGATTAAAGAGGGATTAGCACATCCACCTCACAGTTCTGCGATCAGGTGTTCAGTCCCAGGCTGCGGCCTTCCTGGGTGGAGTTTGCATGTTTTCTCAATGCCTGTGTGGATTTTCTCCAGGTACTCTGTTTTCCTCCCACATCCCCAAAACATGCATGGAAGGCTAATTAAACACTCCAAATTGTCAGTAAGTATGAGTTTGTGTGTGAATGGTTGTCTCATTGTGCCCTGCGATTGGTTGGCAACCAATTCAGGGTGTACCCTGCCTACTGCCCGAGGTTAACTCAGATAGGCTTCAGTACCCCCTCGACCCTCGTGAGGATAAGCACAAGGAGGATCAATGAATTAATGAATGAATAATACTAATACCAAGGTTTGTAGTACTACTACTATCCGACTGACAGCATTACTAGTAAGACAGTGATTCACTGAATTGTTTTATTTGTGAGGACAAAGAGCATATTATGGTGATGATCTTGTTGTTTTTTTCCCTGAACAAGTAGAAGTCTGCAGGGGCTTGTTGAAAACTATGTAACATAAATATGGCCATGACTATTATATTCAGAAGAAAACAAGAAAACTGTATGCATGGTAATGAATCCAGAGGCCCTCAGGCACAACATCAAACTTGGTATTTATTTTCATGACTCTGTTTTCAGATGTGTCACAGAGTATAAATATATAAGTGTGGTTGTTTTGAATGGCTGATCACATGATCAGGGCAAAAAGAGACAGATGCACGGACTTTACGCCAGTGGCAATTCTCTTGTCTAGAAATTTACTGAAGATCCTGGTCTGAATGTTAGGATTTGATTATTTGAAGCATTTTGGATACTGTACTCTGTATTCTTATTATCTGTGGTTATGTTCAGGGGTGGCTAGAATTTCTTGCCAGAACTACCTGACATAAAGTCACCATGGAGCCAGAATTTTGTATTTATTTTTCTTTTTTTCATGGTCAAACCTCCTAAAACTACCGAAATGCAAAGTAAATGCTTTGGCACAGTTATACCTATGAAACACAACAGGTGTTACACATGCATTAGGCTACTGCATACACTTATTGTAACAAGGGAGAAACTGATTTTCATTCAAAATTGTTTTTTATAAATGATTTATAAAATGACATTTAGCAAAAACACTAGTAAGCCCAACTTCCATCTTCTACAGTTTTGATTGATTGAATGATTGAACAGTACTTACAGACAGTAATTTTTATTTTGCCTCATTTCCCTCACATGAAAAACCCAATTTTTAATTACTTAAGAATTTGATTGTACGTGTCTGGTGCAAAACTTTCACGCGTAATATTACAAGAATTAAATAGAACCTGGATGTGTACATGCTTTATAAGGTGAAGAGGAGTATTTGATTCATTTGGTGAAATAAACTGGTAGTAGCTTTTAGGCTTAAACTATCTAGAAATCTTCAATTACCGGTACTGAAAGACGATTTTTGGGGGTATGTTGAAGCAATTAACAAAGATTTATCCCTGGTTGTCATAGTAACCAAAGCTATACTTTGCATTTACATGAGACAGCATTGTTTCCAAAACAGAGTAATGTGAAAAACAAGCAGACAAGTTAAAACATAAAATAAAATAAAATAAAATAAACAGCTGCACCTGGAATCCAATTAATTACAGCCATGAAATAATATTCATCAAGTACCTTTAAAAGGGTTGGCATGAGAGAGGGTCTCAACCATCTTGTTTGGTAAATTTAAGCTTCTGCAGTGGGGTAAATAAGTATTTAGTCAACCACTAATTGTGCAAGTTCTCCCACTTGAAAATATTAGAGAGGCCTGTAATTGTCAACATGGTTAAACGTCAACTATGAGAGACAGAATGTGGAAAAATAAAACAGAAAATTACATTGTTTGATTTTTAAAGAATTTATTTGCCAATCATGGTGGAAAATAAATATTTGGTCAATACCAAAAGTTCATCTCAATACTTTGTCATGTACCCTTTGTTGGCAATAACAGAGGCCAAGCGTTTTCTGTAACTCCTCACAAGCTTTTCACACACTGTTGCTGGTATGCTTCACAGTGGGTATGGTGCAATTCAGTATTCTTTTTCCTCTAAACAAGAGCACCTGTGTTTCTACCAAAAAGTTCTATTTTGGTTTTATCTGACCATAAAACATTCTCCCAGTCCTCTTGTGGATCATCCAAATGCTCTCTAGCGAACCGCAGAATGGCCTGGACGTGTACTTTCTTCAGCAGGGGGACACGTCTGGCAGTGCAGGATTTGAGTCCCTGGCGGCACATTGCGCCACTGTTACTGTGGTCCCAGCTCTCTGTAGGTCATTCACTAGGTCCCCCCGTGTGGTTCTGGGATTTTTGCTCCCCGTTCTTGTTATCATTTTGACGCCACGGGGTGAGGAGGGAGTTGAAAGTCCGTGTTGCCCAACGACAGCCCCAAAACATCACTGCTCTAGAGGAGAGCTGCATGGAGGAATGGGCCAAAATACCAGCGACAGTGTGTGAAAAGCTTGTGAAGAGTTACAGAAAACATTTGGCCTCCGTTATTGCCAACAAAGGATACACAATAAAGTATTGAGATGAACTTTTGGTATTGACCGAATACCTTTTTACCCACCATGATTTGCAGATAAATTCTTTAAAAATCAAAGAATGTGATTTTCAGTTTTTTTTTTTTCCCACGTTCTGTCTTTCAGGGTTGAGGTTTACCCATGTTAACAATTACAGGCCTCTCTAATATTTTCAAGTGGTAGAACTTGCACAATTAGTGGTTGACTAAATACTTATTTGTCCCACTGTACATAACAGTAATAAAGAATAAATGTGAGCTGA
Organism: Corythoichthys intestinalis; assembly: GCF_030265065.1. Taxonomy (NCBI): domain Eukaryota; kingdom Metazoa; phylum Chordata; class Actinopteri; order Syngnathiformes; family Syngnathidae; genus Corythoichthys; species Corythoichthys intestinalis. The sequence goes on from NC_080399.1 coordinate 41,953,748, forward strand.
TAGCAGTGTTGTGCTCTGGATTTTAGATCAGTATAGTGTTTTTTAGTTGAAGAAACGATTAGGCAGTGAATCTTAGCTCATTTTGTTGATTACGAAGAAAAATGCTAAAAGATTGCAAATCAGTTAAGGTACCCAACAATGAAACATGAAAGTGGGAAGAGAAGAGCAATTTTTAATTTCATTTAAATAATTTTTTGGGGGGGGGTGAAGCTGATCATTTCAAGTAGCCCGAAGTTTTGTTACATGAAAAAAAAACAACAACCTTTTACGGTAGGTTAAATTGAAATAATTAATTGCATTATGGGGAAAAAAACCAAAGTAATTATTTACATTTCTTGCAACTTTAATTAATAGAATTTAACTGAAGACATTTGGTTCAACCTGAAAAATTCAAGCTTAAATAAAGTATTTACCTCAGCCAAAGCTAAAATAATTGATGTGAATGCTCCAATATATTTTATTTTTTCCGACATTTACTTTTTTCTCTATTACATTTAAAATGCTGATCGCTACAAATGAAAAAGTTTAAGCTTCCTTTGGTTGTTTTACATTGTCACGGATTCAAATATTCTATGGGTCTCGAGAGATAAGTCAAAATGCTAAAAAACAGATGGCAAAATGGAATTCAGTGAATGAGCTAAGTTCTTTGTAATTCTTTATTTGTGTATTTTTCCTTATGAATGTCAGAGAGCTTTTATCAAGAGCTAGCAACTGCATTAAATTGTGACAAAAATGCAAAATATGTCTCCTTTAAATAAACCAACAGAGGCTTTGCTGTCTTTGTTTCATGTTTTATTTTTTGATAGTCTTGAAATAGTCACAATGACCTCAGAGTACTACTTCAAAAAAGTGAATTTAGACATTTGAAGTGGGTAAGGAATAAATAGGACTTATTTGAAGGCTCTTCTCTACGACCTACTTTCCACGTGTTCTGCTTAAAATCCCTTTCATATGTAATTATGCACGCACCTGCTGGCTCGGGCTAATTCCTTCATGTCGTGACCAAGCGTCCCTCATGAACCATGTAAGCCAAAACAACTTTGCAAAAGATATGGACGATTCATATGATACTGAGAAGAGATGAAAAGCGAATAGGAACGGCGGGAATACTGTACCCCGGAGACTTCTTTTTAAGTTGGGAGCGACTGTTGTTTTGTTCTCGCTCGTACATCAAAGCAGAGCTTACATTTTAAATGTAGTCGTGTGATGAAAGCAAAGCTGTAGAGAAAATAGCTGCTTTGGAAAATTTTCAAGATCTTTTTGCAAAGGTCAGTCAGGCGACGTATTTTTTTTCTCTTAACATACACATTAAGAAGGCAACAAATGTATGCCTACAAGCAATCGAGTGTGTTCCATTAAGAAGAACAACCATTTTATCGGCATGTGGGCAAAACCTTTCAAACTTTTGTTGCTTCCTTTTCAATACTCGTCTGCACATGCATCTTTTGATGAGTACACAGAGTACCTATTTTCAATGGTGGGAAAGTAACAAAGTACAAAATGCTTCATTATCTGTACTCCTGTCAATTTTTTTGCTTGCTGTTTCTTGCTGGATTGAGTTCAGTGACATCTTGACTTATGAGTTTTAATTTACCGTATATTAACATACTACATATACGTATGTATGGACTTATAAAATGCATTCTGTTTGTTGCATCCTATTGTGATATTTTGTTTTGTGCAATAAAAAGAAAGTACACCTAGCTCCTCAGCTACTGGGAGTTGAAATGCCTGAATTATTGTAGAAAAAAGGGACGTCAGTTAAAGGGGTACTCCAGTCATTTTAATGATTTTTTTTCTAAATACGTGAAATATGTCTGACAACAAGTGCTGAAAACTTGAATAGGCTCAAAATAATTCATTGATGAATCTTTGAGTTATCGCAAGAAAACTTTTTTGGGGGCAGAGTTGTCAGGACTTTTTGGGCGGGTTAAAAGTGGGAAGAGTTAGATTAAAAAGGGGAAGAGTGGCGTCACCTAGAACTCTTTGCCCGACCATACTGCTATATAAGAACTCAGTGCTTCGTCAGTGGCTTTCTGCCCAAAACAACTGCAGCTTTCTTATTTACTTCTCCAACAAGCTGTGCTACCAAGTTGCAGTACCCGATCACCCAAATAGAACATCTCTTGCATGTACTAGTATATGTGTTTTATGTTATTGGATTTTTGTCTTTGGGAGACAAACATTTGGCCCCGAGGAATGACACAGCATCAATGGTAGCTAGTGGTGTCTCGTGCACCAGCAGCAGTCATTGAATACATTGTGGTCAGTTCAGGTTCTGCCAAGGGTCCCTAAATTTCTAGCTTTACTTTATTGCATTCATAACGGAAGAATTACGACCTCCGTCACCAAATACTGTACATCTTCTGTTGGGTTCTGTGTAATGTAGGCTTTGTGTAATAATGCATATCAGACAGCCGGATTCTAGCAATATGACAGGGCCCCAATGGCGTTCCTTCATCGCCAGCCAGTACAGTGGTATGAAAAAGTATCTGAACCTTTTGGAATTTCTCATATTTCTGCATAAAATTACCATCAAATGTGATCTGATCTTTGTCAAACTCACACAGATGAAAATACAGTGTTTGCTTTAACTAAAACCACCCAAACATTAATAGGTTTTCATATTATAATGAGGATAGCATGCAAACAATGGCAGAAGGGGGACAAAAAAAAAAAAAATACGTAAGTGAACCCTTTGCCTGAGGAGACCTAAAGAGCAATTGAAACCAATTTTCACCAAACATTTTAAGTCAGGTTTGTGCCCAATCACTGATGAGTGGTTTAAACCTGCCCTGCCCACTATAAAACACCCAGCTGATAAGAAATATCTTGATGAGAACCATTGTCTGATGTGCATCATGGCTCGGTCAAAAGAGCTGTCTGAACAGCTGCGATAAAGGATTGTGGATTTGTATAAAGGATAGGATACGATACAATCTCTAAAAGTTTGGATGTCAATCAATTGACAGTCGGAGAAGTTATCTACAAATGAAGAGAGTTTGGCACTGTTGCTCCTCTCCCAAGGAGTGGCCGTCCACCAAAGATGACGTGAAGAGTTCAGCGCAGAATACTTAGAGAGGTAAAAATGAACCCTAGAGTGAAGGAGGAAGCCACTGCTGTCTAAAAAAAACATTGTTGCCCGTTTAATGTTCTCAAAAAGGCACTTGGACACTCCACAGACATTTTTGGCAAAATATTTTGTGGACTGATGAAACCAAAGTTGAATTGTTTATGAGTAACACACAACATAATATTTGGAGGCAAAATGGAAAATCTCACAACATCAACACCTCATCCCCACTGTGAAGCATGGTGGGGGGAGCATCATGATTTGGGGCTGTTTTCTGCCTCAGGGCCTGGACAACTGGCAATCATTAATGGAAAGATGAATTCAAACGTTTATCAGGATGTTTTGCAGGAAAACCTGAGGCCGTCTGTCTGACAGTTGAAGCTAAAAAGAGGATGGATGCTGCAACAAGACAATGATCCAAAACACAGAAGTAAATAACTTCAGAATGGTTTCAGAAGAACAAAGTACACGTTCTGGAGAGGTCAAGTCCAGACTTGAACCCCATTGAGATGCTGTGGCATGACCTAAAGAAAGCGATTCATGCCAGACATCCCAGGAATCTGACTGAATTACAGCAGTTTTGTAGAGAAAAATGGGACGAGAATAGTCCTGATCGATGTGCCAGATTGATCTGCAGCTACACGAAGCGTCTGTTTGAAGTTAATGCTGCCGGGGTGCACAAAATATTAAATATGATGTTTTTTTAAGTGTGATGGTTTTCCTCCTTCTGTCATTGTTTGCATATTATCCCCATTAAAATATGAAAGCCTATAAATGTTTGGGTGGTTTTAGGTAAAGCAGACACAGTTTTTTCATCTGTGTAATTTTGACAAAGATCAGATCATATTTGATGATGATTTTATGCAGAAATGTGAAAAAATTCCAAAAGGTTCAGATACTTTTTCATACCACTACATTCATACCAAATGCATATAGTGGGTTACCATACTGACAAGGGTCTACTAAATTTCAAGTGACCATAGCTGACCACATTCATTTACTTATGCCTACTGCTGCGTGCTTCTGTCCCTGCCTTCTCCTCCTTTTGGTATATGGTCCCAGCTGTTAAGTCCACCCCTTTCTCATACGGGTCAGCGGAGAGGTCTGGGGTCGGTCCCCTGTTCCCATTATATGCCCTTGTCCTGTTCCTGAAGGCTGGTTGGGGGTGACTCGGATGGGCTGGGACACCGGCCTGGATCCTGGGGTGCGGACGGTTTTCCATCAGCCATGGCCGTTTGTAGAGGAGCGCAACGTGCCTGCTGCCCCCTTGGGATGGTGGGAGCAGTGTCAGGCTTGTCCATTGGCTCACTCCAAGCAGTTTCATTCTCGGCATGATTAACACACATCAGAGTGGGCACATGTATGGCTGTTTGCCATTAGACATACTACTATATAAAACTGTTGGTGCCAGAATTAGTGATCACGTAGCTAAAATTAGGATGTTGACACAGTTATACTCACAGATAATTTGTCTTAATACTGACTTCCCTACTCCAAATCACTAACATTGCCTTGCGACTCACCTCACCCTATCACACTCTTATCTGGCTTATCTTCCCTCTTCTTATCCTTCAATCTTCCCACTCCGCATGGTGCCCTCTTGGTAGGAGTTTTCATATCGATTATCAACGTTACTTACATTAGGTCTATATTCAGACATGTTTTTGTATCACAATTCCCTCTGTTCTCTTTCCCTCTGGCCCCCTTAACCAGCCACATTTACTGTATAAACACCACAATAAAAACAACCACAACAAGAGCACACCAAACTCCCAGGTGGCACATTTAAACTGTTTCAGTTTGTAAAGACCGTCAGATTTACAATCCCCCCTGTCTAACCAGGTGGATAGGACAGAATAAAAAAAGAACTGGCGATGATCTCATCTGCTGGAGGCGGATCAAGGAAATTATTCTTTTGAATTTTGCTGTTAATGATTGGCCATATAAAGGTGATATTGGTAGATTTCAAATCAGAACTTCTGCAACGCCGAGCCATATAGTGTGTGTCTTCAATGTCAGTTCATTGTAAGGTAACAGTCCAATTCCAATTAAATCTCGTTTTATAATCACTCTCTTCATGTCTCCAGTGGGTCTTTCCAGCCAATGAAAGCAAGTCTAGCAAAGCAAAGCAAAGCAAAGCAAACACTTGTTCTGCTGCACAGAGAGGTGATTATCATTCACCATCATGACGCAATTAGGGAGTAAGGCTTGATTTCTGCAATGCAATTGACAGCAGCAAGCCTGGCCGACCTTGCTGATAATGACTACAAATCATTAGCACGTAAGATGCATGTTACTGAATAGCCCTCTGCAGACAAGGCCGTTGGCAGGCAACATCTAGGTTGGAAAGGGAGCTGAATGACTGATTGAGAAGGTGTGTTTTTCCCCTCAATATCTGCACCCCTGCGCTGCAACGAAATGCAGGTGATGTGAGATGAATGATGGAGACCCAAATGTGTAAATGACCTGAGAAGACCATTACCTCCTGAGAGGAAGACGGATGCCAGGTGGGGAGGACATCAGCATTGCCATGACAGCGTGTCTCTGAAGTGAGGCAGGCAGATCTGAACGTATGGCTACACGGGAGGTTAACTCTACCATAAATGAATTTGTCTAATGCCTTCAGCCGTCTGCTTCTTGAACCATTAGGGCTTAGGTGTCTATCAATGCGGGGCCCAACTTTTACTGAGCTTGGGCAGAAAGATGTAAACGTGGACATTTTAATATCACGGTTGATTGGACTTCATGTTCGACAGTTTGCTTTCAAACTGAGTAATCTCACAAATGTCGTTAGTTTTACAGTTCATTACAGGTCAAGCCATTTTTCTATGTAATCACAGACCGAGCTGGAAAGCAGGTGCCAATTATGGATTCCAGTGAGGCTATTAAGAAGGAGCGCTTTCGTATTACATGCATATAACCAATCAGGTCAAATTTCAGCAGTTATCCTCCCTTCCTATCTAAGTCAGTGAAGGCCACATGTTCATAAAAGATTATCCTAAGCGATCAACTTGTTGTGTGAGATGTTTTTAGACTGACTTTTCTTCCTCGACTGGATCAGAAAATGGTACGGGCCAGCAATCATCAGCAGTGTTGTTAATCATACTTTTAAAAAGTAAGTAAAAAGTAATAAGTTACAGTTACAAAGAGTAGTTAGTTGCTCAGCGAAGTAACTGTTGTTACTTTTCATGTTCTACACGTTATTACATTCAATAATATCTTTCACATTAAAGATGTTTATATTAACTGATTGAAGAATAAAAACACCAAATACAGTATTTAGAATATTTGGATCAAATACAAGTGTATTAATCTGTTAATAAAACACAAATGTAAACTGACCATTAACCAGTGCAAATCTCTGAAACTGTATGTTGGGCCTACTGCACAAGAAGCAGACATCTATCATTAAATATTTCGAAAAGTAACAATATTAAATATTGAAAACAATTTAAGTTTGAGAACACTACCTTTGAAATTCTCTGGCCCGTCGCCATTATCGCTCTCTTGTTTTGCGTGAGCGAGCAGTGCATGATCCGCTCACCTGGCCAATCATCGCGTTTGCAACAGTCACTCTGCTCTCTCCCAGGCAGCTGATGTGTGACAAAATCAGACAACTCATGCCTCATTTAACCAAATTGTAGTAACGCGCCCCTTCACATCCTCAGTAATGGTAACGGTATTGCAAAGTTGGGTAAAGCCATTACACTGGTACCTCAACATATGATCGCTTCAACACACGATCTTTTCAACATCCGACGTAAAATTTGACTTGCCATTTCTTTCTACATCTGACGACATGCTCGAAATACGACGATTTATGACAGCGTCGCAATTCAATTGTTTTCCTTCAAGACGGCAGCACGGCGGCTTTTCTTTTGAAAAAAATCAACATGCCCAAAAGATGGTTGGTACAAGTGGGGGAAAAGTAAAAAGGAGATGCTTGCAATTGAAATTAAAAAAGAGATGATTGAAAACTATGAGCCAGGTGTATGCATTAGTGAGTTGGCTCTACAATATGGCCGGAATACTGTATGTCAACAATCTCGAGGGTTATCAAGCAGATGGAAGCTATATAGATGGTAAAAGCATTCAGGGGGACTACTATCCTGTCGAAACGTTGTGGCATTATTTTGGAGGAGATGGAATGCCTTTTACTAATTTGGATTAAGGATAAAGAGATACAGTGGGGCAAATAAGTATTTAGTCAACCACTAATTGTGCAAGTTCTCCCACTTGAAGATATTAGAGAGGCCTGTAATTGTCAACATAGGTAAACCTCAACCATGAGAGACAGAATGTGGAAAAAAAACAGAAAATCACATTGTTTGATTTTTAAAGAATTTATTTGCAAATCATGGTGGAAAATAAGTATTTGGTCAATACCAAAAGCTCATCTCAATACTTTGTTATGTCCCCTATGTTGGCAATAATGGAGGCCAAACGTTTTGTGTAACTCTAACGCTTTTCACACACTGTTGCTGGTATTTTGGCCCATTCCTCCATGCAGATCTCCTCTAGAGCAGTGATGTTTTGGAGCTGTCGTTGGGCAACACGGACTTTCAACTCCCTCCTCACCCCGTAGCGTCAAAATGATCACAAGAACGGTGAGCAAAAATCCCAGAACCACACGGGGGGACCGAGTGAATGACCTACAGAGAGCTGGGACCACAGTAACAAAGGCTACTATCAGTAACACAATGCTCAAATCCTGCACTGCCAGACGTGTCCCCCTGCTGAAGAAAGTACACGTCCAGGCCATAACACATCCTCCCAGTCCTCTTCTGGATCATCCAAATGCTCTCTAGCGAACCGTAGACGGGCCTGGACGTGTACTACAAACTGGAGGTAGGCCGGAGCCCGAGATTGAACCCTTGATCTCAGACCCGCGAGGCAGACGTGCTAACCACTCTGCCACTGTGCCGTCAGTTGTGATGTCAATGATAGACAACTATGAATTCATAGTCATACTGATCTCAGACTGAAATGAATAATGTTGGATGAAAGAAAAAAGGTGAAAAAAAAGGTGGAAAAAAAAAAAGGTGAAAGACATGCCACAGTCCACGTTCAAACTGTCACTAATGCTAATTGCTCTTCTGATCAAAATGAACAAAGAACCAACTGTTTGATGAATTACAATGATTATACCTGGGGTGTAGAGAGTGTAGGGAGGGTTCAGAGTGCTTTTTCTTACCCGATCAACAGCTGAATGCTGATAATCCTATAAGTTGAACCTTTATAACATTTCGGATCACAAACATCATTCATCACAAATGAAATGACAAGCAATGGAGTTTGTAGTGTAGGTATCAAATAAGCAGTTTGAATTACTGTACCTTGTGTTGAATTGTGCTATAGACAAGTTTCCGAAGTACTTCCGGTTACTTCCGCATGTCTGCTCGGACGGCTGCTTACAATTTTTCCATTCAAAACAACAATGCAGTTTGAGTTACTCATCAGAATCCCTTAAAAAAGACAATTTGAAAATACCGCAGCCATCTGCTATCATCACGACAAGGTAGGAAAACATGTTCATGAAGGCAGCTGTGGAACCAAGCTCATGCCACCCCAAAGACCAGCTGTTATTGTAGCCATGTTGCCGCTGTTTTGGAAGATATGTTCTTCCAATACCTGCATGTTCATGTGTCCGGTGCTCAAAAAATACTAAAGCTAAAATCTTGTTCATTAAACAACTTGTTGCCTTTGATATTGTTATTATGATTATGATGATTTTTAATATTATTTACTACAACTACTGTATCTGCTGCTAGCCTGTTGGTAATCAGTACGTGTAAGATGGCACAACTATGTCAACGCATAAATACAAGTGTTCCAAGTTTTTTGTTTGTTTGTTTACAGGTGGAAAATGCTGTTAGGCAAGGGAAGACAACTTGATGTGCCTCTGTTACCTGGTTTGCACATGCACCAGTCGTTTTAAATAAAACAAGAAATGAACTCATGTTGTCCAAATGTTTTATTGCGATCAATATCTGCAATAAAAAAGAATTACATACTATTTTTGTTTATATGTACATCACTTGTAGTATTTCCTTGTAACAACAAAATCCGTGTCAGCCCTTCTGCATTTGACAAATGTAAGCTTATTCGTACTTTAATTTCACTTTATTTTGGTCACTCAAGTGGCCATCTTATCAATCTACACCTCACGTCAACACAGGCTGACAGGTTGTTATAATTTTGTACACGAATGATCAACGAAGTGATAAGAGCAATCATACAATCTTTTAGGTATAGCCTTAGTTTTAAATCACATCCTTAACTTCTTGTCTGCAGCCGGTTTCAATTTAAGGCGTATGGCGAGTACTGCGAAATCTGGATGTCACGATATTTTCTGAGTCCTATGGTATACTGGGGGCGGGTCTCAATAAGCTTCGGCTTCTCCCGTCTGCCCTTTTTGTTTCGGGTTGAATTAATTGTAAACACATATAAATGCTGTATGTTGCTGAATTTGTCATGCCTGAAGGGAAATAAATAGATAGATAGATAGATAGATAGATAGATAGATAGATAGATAGATAGATAGATAGATAGATAGATAGATAGATAGATAGATAGATAGATAGATAGATAGAGGGAAAGAAAGAAAGAAAGAAAGAAAGAAAGAAAGAAAGAAAGAAAGAAAGAAAGAAAGAAAGAAAGAAAGAAAGATCCACACTGGTGCTTTGAAGCTGGAGGCTGTTCAAAACATTCCAATTCAAACCATATACAGTGGGGCAAATAAGTATTTAGTCAAGCAGTAATTGCACAAGTTTTTCCACTTGAAAATATTAGAGAGGCCTGTAATTGTTAACATGGTTAAACCTAAAAAAAAAAAAAAAACCCAGAAAATCTGAAACCCAGAAAGTCCGTGTTGCCCAAGGACAGCCACAAAACATCACTGCTCTAGAGGAAATCTGCATGGAGGAATGGGCCAAAATAACAGCGACAGTGTGTGAAAAGCTTGTGAAGAGTTACAGAAAACGTTTGGCCTCCGTTATTGCCAACAAAGGGTACATAACAAAGTATTGAGATGAACTTTTGGTATTGACCAAATACTTATTTTCCACCATGATTTGCAAATAAATTCTTTAAAAATCAAACAATGTGATTTTTCTGTTTTTTTTTTCCACATTCTGTGTCTCATGGTTGAAGTTTACCCATGTTGACAATTACAGGCCTCTCTAATATTTTCAAGTGGGAGAACTTGCACAATTAGAGGTTGACTAAATACTTATTTGCCCCACTGTATATAGGCGCTTCCAGGAGTTGACGCAGAGTACAGAAAATCTCGTAGTCCCATCTGTGTCGAGCTGAACCCGTTTTTGGAGATTCCATGGGTTCCTGTATTTTGATTTTGCAGTTTTAACTTTATCAACACACTGCCTACTTCAACAGCAATTGATGCTGTTCTTTCTAAATCGGAATTTCGAAGCAGGCATTTTCCAAGATGGCGCCGCCCATATTTCGCTCAGGGAACTTTAAGCTAACAGTACCTAAGCTTTAATTTCTTCTTCGACTATTAGCCTATTACTTTTTTCCCCCTACCTTTTTCTACAGGTCTTTCTTGACTACTGTATGTCAGATATCTAACTTGGAGAATCAGGAGTGTCAGTGGAGAACTGGTTGATTAAGTTGTGTTTTGGTCATTTGGATTACAGCATATGCCAGACATGTAAAAAGTCCAGCCCGGGGGCCAAATGCGGCCCGTGGTCAAATTCCATCCAGCCCCCAGCCTCTGTCATAAAATCAATAATGTCTGGCCCGCACACAGACTTAATAAATTGGTCAGCAGTACTGTTACCAGCATATGAAGTAGCGTACACACTAAATGCTGTTCCTCATTTACCCACTAAAAGGCAGCAGTACTCTAAGCAACATTACCCCATGTGACCCTTTACTTCCAATTTTCTAAAATGGCGACAATCAACAAAAAAAAGAAAGTTGACTGCGACGGCCGATGCTTCAAGGCTAAAATACGCAACAGTGTCTGCCTCATTTACAAAGAGACAGTCGCTGTTTTTAAAGAGTTCAATGTGAGGCGATATTACCAAACAAGACACACTGACAAGATTTCAGGGAAGATATGCAGCAAGAAATTGAAGCAACTTGAAGCTAGTTTAATTTCACAGCAGCAGTATTCCGCAAGAGCCCGAGAGTCGAAAGAGAACGCCACAAAGGCTAGTTGTGAGATTGTTGAAATTATTAATTAAAAAAAATAATGCAGCAAATGTGACACACAGAAGAGCTTGCTAAAATGTGCTTAAATATATTGTTCTACGAAAAGGACGTCAGCCAAAATCGGCCCCCCACATTTTTACCACACCAAATCTGGCCCCTTTTGCAAAAAGTTTGGACACCCCTGCCATACGCTATAAGAGCACTCAGAAGTCATTTTATTCATTTCAATTTCTGTCTCTCACATAGCAAAGATAGTTTCAGGGGGTAAAAATCCTCATACGTTTACCACACTAAATGGGACATTTCACAGGGGATGCCAAAAATCCAAAAACATGCAGTCAGCCGTGGAATAGAAACCAATGCAGCTCTCACAGTGAAAAAAGGAAATAGCTTGCCGGAGAGAGGCACAAGCAGTGATGGATTGTTCATAAGGGGCAGAGAGCTTAGCTACACCATCTCTTCCTCCTCCACCTTGGTGGCGGCAGGCAGAAATTAACAGCAGGGAGAGATTAAAGCCACGTTCGAGTTTTGTTCCTGTTGTCTCCTGGCCAGCAGGTACCCACGTTTATAACACTGCCCCGACACCAAGGTGAAGCACCAAAAGATGGATGGCCAGATCGTTATCCACCCCGTAGCGGAAGGCGAGGCGTGTCTGGATGACAAAGTATTAATTCCCCGGTTCCACCCATCAGAAGCCTCTCAGAAAGTGCCTTAAAAACATGATCTGTAGACTCTTTCAAAAGCACTGAACTGAAAGACATATGCTAAAGTTTGTCTTCCAACTGGACAACAGACTAATCTCCTCACAGTTCTCATAACAAAAGTATAGAATAATCATCATTAAAAACATGGTACTATATTTGCTTGGTTTACCTAGCAGGATTAGGAAAAAATAAAATACACAACCTGGCACACATGCCAAGCAAGTAGACATTACAACTGAATAAATATCCATAGAAAATGCAGATGAGGAATTTATTTTCTCTGGTTTCCATTTGAGTCACAATGAAACACTAACGAGAAAGAAATTCTTATTGAGATGCATATTGAGAGTGATAGCGATAATGAGAAAAGGAATAGAGATATATAGTGAGATAGAATAGAGAGAGATAGTGAGAGAAACCAGTATGAGAGGGAGGCTGTGTGAGAGAAATTGTTAGATATTTATTTCACTGGATAGATACAGGTGAGCTTGATACTGAAGCATTACGCACCAAACTGATAGATAGACAGACAGACAGACAGACAGACAGACAGACTGACTGTGACTAATACCATAAAAATACATTTAAAAAAAGGTTGAACAAGTTTTAAATTTTATAGAACAATTTTTAGTTAAGCATTTAGTGCAAAAACATGGTGTCTTTAACTGTTTCAAAGAACAACATGCAATTTGAAGACCCTAAGGGAATGCAGTCTTTTGTAACCTAAATGTGCACGGTGGGGTGTCAATACAGACATGGTGGGCAGTTAGTAATTCATAAACAGAAATAAAATTAAATGAAGGTACAGTATTGTTTTTTTCCCCCATGTACCCTCCAATAAATATCACATTGATAAAATTCAAGAAAAACAGATCAGTGCTGATCTCAAATGCAATTTGGAGTTTGGCCATTCCAAGACCTTAGAAATTTGGTCTCGGAAAGCACTATACTGTATTGGCACGGCACAATGTCACTTACAGCTACAAATCAAGTCAGAAATCTTGGTGTAATTATTGATTAGACATAGAAATTGACATCCATCTAAAGTGTGTGACCAAATCTGCCTATTATCACCTAAAAAGTATAGCCTCAACGAAGGGACTTCTGTCTAAACAAGACATGAAAAAACTTACCCATGCATTCATTTTTAGAAGATTGGACTATTGCAATGGTATATTTACGGGTCTTAATAAAAAATCAGTCAGGAAGCTCCAGCCGGTACAGAATGCTGCTGCCAGAGTCCTAACAATTACAAGTAAACTGGACCATATTACACCGGTCTATTAAAAACGTTATACTGGCTTCCAGTGAGTCAAACAATGGACTATAAATTACTACTGCTTGTCTACAAAACACTTAATGGCCTTGGACCAAAATACATGCATGATTTGTTTGACCCCTATGAAGCATCTAGACCACTATTTTCATCTGGAACCGGTCTGCTGTATGTTCCAAGAGCAAGAACCAAGCAGGGTGAGGCGGCATTTAGTTGCTATGCTCCTCACCTATGGAACAAGTTACATGAAGGTCTGAAGTGTGCTCAAACTGCTCCTTTAAATCAGGGCTAAGAGCAGTATTGTTTACCACAGCGTATTCATAACTGTTGATATATTTCAAATTTCAAGCTATTTGCTTTTTATTCTTTTTCTTGTTTTATTTCCATTTCCAACTTCAATTATTTTGTAATTCCCTTAATGATTCAATGTGATTTTCATGTATAATTTAATTTCTTGTTTCAATTGTCTTTGTTTTTTTCTTTAGGATTTAATGTGATTTTTATCAATCATTTTACCTCTGTGGCTCTTCATGTGATGTAAAGCACTTCGAATTGTCGTGTGTTGAATTGTACTCTACAAATAAGTTTGCCTTGCCTTGCCTATTGATATTCTGCTTTTTTCCAGACGTGCCAACGAAACAACTCTTAACACGCACTTGTGAAAAGGGGTGGGAGCATGTGTGACTGTCTGTGCATGAAAAGACCTCGAGTTTGATATCTAGTTAAACCAAACCCCCCATTCCTAAAACGCAATCTTGTCACTTGATTGTATTCCAGAAGCCTGTGTCTAAAATCTGACTGCCATCTGGTTGGTGGGAAGCGAGAGGAGAGGGTGGAGGTGGGGGGTGATCTGTATGACTGTACAGATACGTCATTTGTTTATCACTCCTTTTAGGGACAGGGTGCATTTTTATGCTCAGACTTCAGATATAATTACATTATTTAGCTAGGACTGACGCCAGTTATAAACAAAAAAAAAAAAAAACAAAAAAAAAAAACCACACACACACACACACACACACACAAAAGCCATCTTCATTCATTCTTTGTGCATTGGGTAACTTTTCCCTCAGCATTTGACTTAATTTGGTCAATAAAGAAATTTCTGATCAATCAAATCTTTTAGTGCAACATCTTTGTATGTAAATATTAGGGTTGCACCGATACAAGTTTTGGGCTACCGATATCAATTCAGACACCCGGCTGTGTGCTATTGGCCGATGATGTTATTGTACCGCATACCTATCAATCCGAGGCCGTTGGTAATCTTACAAATAGTGACGTATGCCCTTACAAATTGGTGACTAATCCTACAACGTTTTATATAGCGTGCAATATGAAACAAAAATAAAACTCAATTTTTAAAATAATACGAACTGATTGGTAATATTGTCACGTATAACCTGGCGCAATCAAAGAACAATCAGCTACATCATGATTACTAAAATTTAAAAGTGACTTTTGTTATAATTGTATGTTGTAAGGGTAGTGGAAGCTTCTCAATGATGACCAAGACGCTCGCTTTTGAACTTGAACATTTACTGCTTAAAATGCTGCAGTTTAACATAAAACAAAGGCATTGTGGCCATAACAAGGGCTCATTCAGCATAGCTTGCTTTCTCTTATTTTCTTCTTCTTCAGGTAACACAAATACAACAGCTCCCTCTGTCGCAATTCAAAATAAAAGCACTTCCTGTCAAATCTCTAGCAGTATATTAACTGTTCAGGAAATAATAATCAGAATAATTTTAGCTGTGTATTTATCACTTTTCAATGTAAATAATGTAAATAGAAACGTTTTATAATGTAACTATTTCTTTTAGCTTGTTTTACACTGAACTATTATTCATGATGAATTCAATTATGCATTTTAACCAAACATTTCACAACATTCTCCCCCCCGATGGACAATTGTTCATCACAAGCAAACAATAAGTCAACAAATCTCCAAAGGATACATTAACTGAATAGGTCTTCTCAACACACTTCCCGTAGAAGTACGAACAGTACCGGAACGTATGAGTCCATCTCTTCCAGGAAACAGTTCAGTTATCCTGCCCATCTTCCACGTTTGCCTTGGAACGTTGTCATCGCCAATCAGAACAACATCTCCCACCTTCAACGTAGTGGGTGTCGGCAGCTGACACTTGTGGGCTGACTTCAAGTCCATCAGGTAGTCCTTTCTCCATCTGCTCCAAAACCCGGATAACAGTCTCTGTCGATACCTCCATCTTCGACCTATTTCTTCTCTTGTCGCAGTGGTGACTTGAGACGGTGGTAGCAAAGTCTTTGGTGGTAGAGACGTCAGTCTTTTCCCAACTAGGAAATGAGAAGGTGTGAGTGGCTGTGGCTCTGATGCGTCACTACTCACATATGAGAGGGGCCTGGAGTTCAGTGCAGCTTCCACTTCTGCAAGCGTGGTTGTCAGCTCCTCGAAGTTCAGTGAAGTCTTCCCCAGGATCCTCTTCAAGCATGTTTTGACAGATCTCACTAGACGTTCCCAAAAGCCGCCCCACCAAGCAGCTCGCTCGGCTATAAACTTCCAGGTGACTCCTTTGTCCGTGAAGAACTCTCTGAGCTCTGCTCCGTTGAATGAACGCCATAAGTTCTTGAGATCTTGGTCAGCTCTTTTGAATGTCTTTGCATTGTCTGAATAGATAACTTTACACAGTCCTCGCCTTGCAATAAATCTCTTTAAGGCTAAGAGAAAGTGTTCAGTTGACTGATCTGAGACCAGCTCCAAATGTACTGCCTGTGTAACAGCACATGTGAAAAGAGCAATGTATGCCTTTTTGGGCTGAGTGTTGGATCTGAAATACAATGGCCCTGCAAAATCTACTCCAGTTACTTCAAAGGGTGGGGACTCAGTAACTCTGTCTCTCGGTAACGGAGCCATAATTTGTTGAGCTGGTTTCACTTTCAGCTTTCGGCAAATGTAACACTGTGACACGACCCGTTTGACAAGTTGTCTCCCTCTTAGAACCCAGAAGTTCTCTCTCAATTGAACTAGAGTGTCTCTGACCCCAGAATGCATTACTCTCTCATGGCAGGACTTAACCAGTAGTTCTGAATACCGGTGGTTTATCGGTAAATCCAGGGGTGCTGTTCCCTGAAACTGAAATCAGAGTGTTGTAGCCTGCCTCCTACACAAATGATGTGCTCTTCATCTAAGAAAGGCTTCAAGTCTTTGATTTTGGAGTCATTCTTAATATTCTGTCCAGATTTTAGCTGACAGATTTCTTGACTGAAACTCTGCTCTTGAGTCACTTTAACCCAATATTTTTCTGCTGTATTGAGCTCTTCGGTTGTCAGTTCGCCATGCACCCTTTCACTTGAGCGTGCATTATCTATGAATCTTTTCACCCATGCAGTAATTCTCAGCACTGTTTTTAATCTGCTGTGCTCCTCGAGATCTAACAGTGGTTCTGCTGGTTCTGTTCTAGTCAGCTGCACTACTGCTTGAAAATTAGACCTGAGCTCAGCATTGACTTCATCTGCCACATAATCTCCATTTTTAGTCTCCGCTTCATTACCTGCTGACATTGAAGTGGGCCCCTTCCACCACAGCTGATTGTGGATGATGTTCTTGACACTCTGGCCTCTGGAAGGTAGGTCAGCAGGATTGTTCTTGCCGCTGCAGTGTGACCAATGTTCGGGATCCGTGAGACTTTGTATCTCAGTCACTCTGTTGGCCACAAATGGCTTCCATCTTTGTGCTGTGCTGCGTATCCAATGAAACGCTATCATGGAATCTGTCCACATCTTGAGCTGAGTTTTTTCCATGTTCAGTGGCTTGAGAAGATTATTTCCTAGTCTTGCTCCAATCAATGCTCCCATGAGTTCCAGACGAGGTAGCGTCAATTTCTTCAAAGGGGCTACCTTGGATTTGGAGACCATAAATCTAGTCACAACTTCTCCTTCTTTGTTCTTTCCTTGCAGATAAGCAACAGCACCATATGCCTTTTCACTTGCATCACAGAAGATGTGCAGTTTGCTTGTCTGTGGGTTTTGTTGTACTTGGTACCACCTCGGAATGGACAGCAGGTGGAGCTGAGGAAGCTCTTCACACCATTGATCCCATTTTTCTGTCAAATCTGGAGGCAAATCCTCATCCCAACCAATCCCTCTTTCCCACAGTTCTTGAAACAAGCATTTTACCCGTATGGTAAATGGAGTGAGGAAACCAATTGGGTCAAAGATACGTGCTGATGTCTGCAATACACTTCTCTTTGTGTTCCTTCTTTCTTTCAAAATGTCCAAAAGTCCATTTAAATCAAACACAAAGTCATAAATTTCTGGTTTCCATACTAAACCCAACACCTTCAGCACATTTCCACAGGCATGAGTTTCTGTTGTGTGTTCCAATCCGCATTCTGTCCATTTTGCTCTCAGTTCCGGTGAGTTGGTCACCCACTTGCACAAATCCATGCTCGCATGAGACAGGATGTTCTTCGCTGTTGTGGTGACTGAGAGAGCTTCATCCACATTACACGAACTGAAGATAAAATCATCCACATAGAGTGATTCTCTCAAAGCTTTCACTGTAGTCGGGTGTTCATTTTCATACTGCTTTATGTGTTCTCTTATTGTTGCAGCTAACAAGAATGGGCTAGGAGAAACTCCAAACACCACTCTATTCATTCTCAAAACTCGCAGTTCATTTTTTGAATCTTTAGTTGGAGGTCCATGAAGCCACAAGAACCTCACAGCATCTTTATCCTTTTCTGCTACCGCTATCTGCAGAAAAGCCTTTGTAATATCCGCAGTGAAGGCTACCTGGTGGAGTCTGAACTTGATTAGCACATCCAACAGGTTCGGGTTGAGGTTTGGTCCAATCAGCAAACAGTCATTCAGTGAAGCAGAACCCTCCTCGTGTGATGATGCATCAAATACTATTCTCAATTTAGTTGTCACCTTGTCTTCTCTGAGAACAGCATGATGTGGCATGTAGTATTCCACAGCCTTGGGTTGCTTCGTTGCTGTAGGGTTTTCTGACACGTCCTCACAGATGCCTTGTTGCAGATAATCCTGTATCACATCATTGTACCTCATGTAGAGCGTGGTATCATTCTGCAGTTTCCTTTTAAGGCCTTCCAGTCGTCTCTTTGCCACTCTAAAATTGTCTGGGAGATCTGGTTTGTCCGGTCGCCATGGTAACTCAATTTGGTAACGGCCATCTTGGTACTTCAAAGTCTCTGCAAATTTCTGAAGAACCTTGGCTTCATCTGGGCTCTGGATTTTCTCATTAACAACGCCCAAAGATTCAACTTCCCAAAATGCATGAAGCTGTTTTGAGATCTGAGCACCATCTTCCAGACTAATATGCATGCAAGTGGCGTCTGTAATACTGGATGTTGATACACGTCCTTGTAGAGCCCAACCAAAGATGCTTTCAATGGCAACTAGTGATTCTGTAAGTCTCTGGACCTTACCAGTCACCACTTCCCAATAATAATCAGCTCCAATTAACACTGCCAACTCTGGATCAACAGCTCCCTCTTGTGGGAAGTCCGAAAGTTGCAGTCCTTCTTTCTTTAACTGTTCTTGGAGAGGTTCACTGGGAACTTTTATCACAGCGCTGCACACTTGAGGCGTCTCCACTGCTTCGATGTCGATTCTTTGTCGGTTATTCCACACGTTCGCCAGTGACACCTTCACAATGTTACGCTGCGCTGTTACAGGAATGGTGGATCCAAAGACATGTAGACGCAATGTTTCTTGTCTCAAAACAGGCAGCTTTAAAGTCTTAACAACAGCTTCATGAACAAAGCTTCTTTGGCTGCCGCCATCCAGCAGACAACGTATTACTTTTCTCCCTGCTGGACCCACTGTTTGTGCCTTTACTGTTTGCAGCAGTACTGTGTTATGCGTGTTAGCATTCGGTTTTGCGATACTGGACACAGAGGAAACAACAGCTTCCGTGCCAACTTGTTCTGCATCTGCTTTGGGTTCTTCTTGTTCACAAACTGACTGATGATGTCTGCGACCACACAATGCACAGGAAACACCTTTAATCTTGCAGTATTTTGCAATGTGTTTTGGACCAAGGCACACATAGCATCTTCCCAGCTTTCGAAGTTTCTCTTTTCGAGCAGTCACAGTATTTTCTGTACAATGTTCTGGTTTGTGATCATGACCATCACAATACACACAGGTCTGGGGAACGTTACTTGCTGTGTGTAGCGCTGTCGCTGATGGCACATTCCATTTTTTGGACTTTTCACTATGGTGTGCTGATTTACCACAGGTCTTGTAGTTCGATGTGATGTCCCGTTGTATGTTGCCAGGTCTGCAAAGTTGAAGCGCCCTTTCTCTGCTCTGAACCTCATTTTGCAGGAATTGGATGAGCTCGTCCAGCTTCCATTCACCGTCGGAGTCTGATTTGCGTGTGTAGGTCAGTGCCATGTCCTCCGGTAGAAGCTGTAACAACACTGGGCATAGCAAGCATCCATATGTATCACTGGAAACTCCTAGTGATTCCAAACTGCGAATCTGTATTTCACATTCATCGTACAGGTGCCGCAGAGCAGTAACATCTGATGATCTTCTTACAGGAGTCAAGTTCAACAGCTTGGACATATGCGCACTGATGACAATATCTTTTCTTCCAAAACGGCTCTGGAGTAATTTTACTGCCGTATCATAATTGTCATCTGTCATAATTAGTCCTGTAACAGCTCTGGCTGCTGCTCCAGTTAGATAGGACTTCAAATAGGTGAACCTCTCCCTTTTACATAGAGCATCATTGTTATGGATGGCGGTTTCATACTGAGACCAGAATTCCTGCCATTGGCTCACTTCTCCACTGTATTTTTCAATAATGAGCTTAGGCAGTTTAACAGTCTGTGAATTTAGTGGTCTGAATGAAGTATCACTTCCATTACTCACTCGCACGTTCACAGATGTTTCTGTCTTCTGAATTAGTCTCTTTGAGCGAGCTGTACACGTTGTGATCCGATCCTGATAATCCTGTGTACTCGCAATCTCCGCTTCCAATGCTTCGGTCGGAGTCTCATCTTCGATGCCTTTATCCAAGTCAATCAAGCATTCCTCTTTTGTCTTCAAAACTGACAGCATTTCACGGAGTTTATCACAATCAGGCTCCTCTTTGCTCACCTCCACTTCAATCCGAGTCAAAAGCTTTGTCGTGGAGGCACGAATTGTTGCCCGTTTCTTTCTCATACGTTCAAAACGCTCAGCCATTTTAGCGGTTAGCATTAGCCACCGTTAGCTCCCAACTTCGCCAGCTAAAAGTCCCTCAAAGTCTTTAAATCCCGGGTTTCGGCACCAAAATGTAAGGGTAGTGGAAGCTTCTCAATGATGACCAAGACGCTCGCTTTTGAACTTGAACATTTACTGCTTAAAATGCTGCAGTTTAACATAAAACAAAGGCATTGTGGCCATAACAAGGGCTCATTCAGCATAGCTTGCTTTCTCTTATTTTCTTCTTCTTCAGGTAACACAAATACAACAGCTCCCTCTGTCGCAATTCAAAATAAAAGCACTTCCTGTCAAATCTCTAGCAGTATATTAACTGTTCAGGAAATAATAATCAGAATAATTTTAGCTGTGTATTTATCACTTTTCAATGTAAATAATGTAAATAGAAACGTTTTATAATGTAACTATTTCTTTTAGCTTGTTTTACACTGAACTATTATTCATGATGAATTCAATTATGCATTTTAACCAAACATTTCACAACATATGTAGCACTTTTGGCAATTTCTATCATGCCTTTTGATGGCTGCACTTCATGGCACTTCAGCTCGCAATTCAGTTTGACTTGAAGGTAGTTCATCAGTGTGTCCAATTATAAATTAAAAAGGTCAATCAATAAAATTAACTTACCGATGCAATCTTTGAGTCAGGGAACATTTCTTTTGCTAATTCTGAGAGGTGATCAGCAATAGTTGCAGGCAAATTGTGTACGCCACGGCAAGAAATTGGCAGAATAAAATCTTTTCTTTCGTCACAGCATAGCTTTTCATTCTGCAGACTGCATCTTTATGACGAGTGTTGTTAATCTTAAAAAAGTAATTAATTACAGTTACAAATTACTTCTCCCAAAAAGTAATTCAGTTAGTAGCTCAGTCACCTGAATGTAAGAGTAATTTGTTACTTGGCAAAGTAACTGGTGTTACCTTTCATGTTTTTTTTTTCATTCAAAAACAAAAAACATAGTAACCTTTGCTATGTTTGGAAGTCATTTAATGTTGTGAATCAACCGTTAAAGTTGTTAAAATTTCTCCTGTTTTGTCATTAGTTCCTGTCTATCTCCTTTACAAATGTGAAAGTTTTAAAACTGTTTTACTTAAAGATAGATTCAAGTCAAGATTTTGCCGATATAGGAGTATATTAGATAAAAAAAAGTTACTTAGGTTCGCTAGGAAGGTTCACTACAACAGAGCCTTTCTGAGAAGTTTACAGCTTTAAGATGGCAGCTTTTTACTAACGCCGCCAAGTCTGTCGTTTCGCATCTAGTTCAAATTGCATGTGATATCTAGTGTAGCATCAAGTGGGCGTAAATTGTAGGCTGTCGGCTACACAGTCAGGAAATATTGGAGCCACCTAGCCTAGCATCCCGTTTGCAACAGCGTCACAACGCTCTTCCCTCCTTCCTACTACCTTTCTACTCTCTCCGTGTCTCTGACTTTTCTTGCGTCATTCAACCAACGTAGTAACGCATAGTAACGCACATGGTCTCGTTGGCGAAACGGTGACAAAATCCAAATGGAGAAAAAAAACGCAATGCGCCAAAAACATACAGATTTTGAACACACAGCGTACACATTTAAAAATCAGTGCTCACGTGTACAAATTACGCCGAAACCGTACAACTTGACAGTTATGGTACTGGTACCATGTTTTCAAACCCCCCCCCCCCCGCCCCCCTTTTCATGACTAACTTACTGCATAATCCACTTCAATGTAAAGTAATTGCTATAATAGCTTGATCAGACACTGCTTAACACATTGTTTGCCATTATCAACTCTTGACGTTCAATTAATTTGAAGTGGGATGACGGTGAATGAACAAAAATACATATTGCACATCATTGACGCGTTATTTCTTTGTACGCGCTGATACTGATGATGTCATTGTAGTGCTGTATCGGAACCGATACATATGGCGGAAAACACTCAGGTGACTTGAAGTTCCGCTTTGAGACCCCCAATTTGGCCAACTTTCAAAATTGTCCTATATGCATGTGTGATACATCATTGGAAAGCTTGAAATCTCAATTTTCTGGGGGAAGAAAAATTTTGAACAGGAGGGCATCTTGAAAAAAAAAAGTTTTTTAAACTGCAAAACCCTATCTGGAGGTGAGAGCACGCGAGAGCAGAATTACAGACGCCATGACTTTAACGAGATATCATCGAGTACTTACCTTGTTTTGATCCAAAAACTCCAGGTAGCATGTATCACTGAGTGTCAAGACACAGCTGTGAATGGCCACAGCTGGATTTTGGGGGGATTTTATGGGTGAAACACAGTAATTTAACAAGGTTCGTGATGCAGAAATCGCAGACATCAAGGAGTGGTCGAGATTTTCTTTTTCATATATTTACCCTTAAAAACGTTTTTTTTTGTTGTCAATTTTTCTTTGTTTGGATCGATTATTTATCGTTTAACATATCGGAGAAATGCGACCGTAACAAAAAAAATACAATTAAGCGATAGTTATGAGGTAGATATCTGTGACTTTTTTACAGACGCCATTTTTGAAACAAAAGCGGTTGTGCGATGTCTGTAAACGGGGGTTTTCAGGGTAAAACGGACAAATAAAAAATAGTTTGGGGGCTGAATGCGCCATGAATCTGCTATGGCAGCATATAGACATATTCATCTATCAAACACAACAGTTGTTTTGGCTTAGAATACAGCAGTTTCTTTTAAAGAGGAGTGCAAGAGCAGAAATTGCTTTTTCAGTCTTGTCTGTGTTTTCCGCCATATACTAGTATCAGTATTGGTGCAATACAAGTATCCATATTAAAACACTGATAGCTGCGGCTTATCTACCAGTCGGGTGCTGCTTATCTGTATATTTTTGGGAATGTTTTCTAAAAATTTGAGTGTTTCATCCTTCAATGACAGCATATTAATCAGTTTAAGACATTTGCAAACATGTTACAATGATCAAAATTCTTGTTTATTTAATGACAGATGTTACGGACCAAACCAGCAATACAATCAAACTAATACATTATCATCGGATTAATTGTCAGAATATCTGAGCTCTTTTGCAATTGCCATCCATAGTATGTGTTGAAGGAAAAGAAAGTCAATTTTTCCATTTTACAGATTCTTTAATTGTCTTAACAAACAGGAGACGACGACACACAATTCAGGAACAAAAAGAAAGCATTAATCACCTAATGTATATACAGTCATTAAGGAAAGAGTCATTTAGGTGACTCCAGAAGAAGTGTTCCAAATCTCCGCGCGCATACCAGTTATATCGCTGTCTAGTACCGCCCATAGTTAGACAAAACAAGAAGGCAGAAGTCTTTGTACTGTAGATAAAACATTCTGCTTCGAAAGTATCATGTACAACCATGTTAAATGAACAGATATGTATTTGGGTGAATAAGTGGAAATATATACGAGAGTGTCTTGTTAAACTAGTCTTATGAGAATTTGCTCCGACCAACCAATCGAGGAACGGCAAAATACTGATATCAATGAGGATAGATTTGAAATGTGATAAGAGAACATTCTCGTGCTACTACAGTATAGTTGGAGTAACTCCAACAATAGTAGCACAAGAATGTAACATGGGTCAGCACGACTGATTCCCAGGGCCCAGGGCAGATGCGATGGATATGGTAACACATGGAGGCGGAATCTGATTTGACAGCCTCCGCAAATTACAGTAAAATACTGATTTGAACTAAACAAAAGCTTCTGCTGCTTACCTTTTTGCACAAATTCCAAACCAAAGCAACTTTACCTACGTTTCCATTTGTCCCCAACAAATAAAGATAATAGAAAGCAGAGGGTACAGGCGATCATATGGGACGGAGAGAATTTTATCATTTGTAAGGAAGTACACTACTTGGCATTTCTCAGTGCCTCTTTGTAAAGACGTCATAAAAGCAATTAAGGACTCTCACACAGAACATAAAATTAGACGAGTCTTAAAATGCACGATCCATTCATTTGATGGGATTGTAAAAAACAAACAAAAAAAAACAATACAACAACATTACCATGATGATAGCGAATGAGTGAGGACTGAGACGTTTCTTAGTTTATTTTCCCTACGATCCCATCAACTAAACGGATGTTTTTACTTGAATTCAACACCAGAATAATTGGACCGCTTTCGAGCACAAAGCTATTTTCGTGTTAAATCTCATAATAAAGACACTAATGTGTGGCTGAATACTGAAGCAGTGGACTTGTTACCAGTCACCACAGCTCTGAAAAAAAAACAACAACAGTGTACGGAACAGGTCAGCAAAGGACAAAAGGCAGAGGGACAGGTGTTGCAAAAGGAACTAAAGATCACGAAAATGCGGCAAGCGCCCCTGCTGGTAAGTAGATGTGCGCTATCATATTAGCTGTCTCTCATGATTGTGTACATCTTTAGATATTATTCAGCAAAACTGCAAAGAAAAGTTGCTTTTCATGTGTTCTGCTGTTGATGATACTGACAGCGAAGAGTCGTCTTCAGATGAAATTACATTATGCGGGAAGAAAATTTACTCAGTCTGACGTCGTTTTTGTCATTTTGTGAAGGAGGCCTATCATAATGAAGGCAGCGCAGCTAAAAGGAACACACATGTATAAAAAAAAAATAGAGCAAGGGTGTCCAAGTCCGGCCCTTGAGAGCCCCTCTGCAGCTTGTTTTCCATGTCTCCCTCCTCCAACACCCCTGAATCAAATAATCAGGATCGTTATCTGGCTCCTGCAGTGTTAAAGAAAGGAGACATGGAAAACAAGGGCTGCGTTCCAATCACAGTTTGATTTGCCCTCGCTCACTTGCCCTAAAGGCACTTGCTATGTCGTCACACGGAGGCCACTTGGTGGGCGGAGGAGAAAAATGTGGAGGGCGAGTGAAAGACGAAAATACCCACTTGCCCTCATTGCCCTCATTCACTCACAGGCTAGACAATCATGGATAAACCACATGTTGTTGAGGTGGTGCTATACTGCATATTCCAAATCGGTGGCACCTCCTGAAATTCTTTATCTTTTCCAAATGTGGCCACTTAAAACCTTGGGGTAGCGCAACCAAAAAATAAAAGCTATTATTTCAGGTTTTTACGATGTTGTAGTAATAAACAGGAAAGTAGAAAACAGTCAGAAAGACTTCAGGACAGGCCTAATTACTGTACATACTTTGGTTGATTGTGTTATATTGTATTTTGTATACCGTATTTTTCGGACTATAAGTCGCACTTTTTTCATAGTTTGGCTGGGGGTACGACTTATACTCAGGAGCGACTTATGTGTGAAATTATTAACACATTATGATATCATTTCACATGTTATTTTGGTGTTTTGAAGTGACACTGATGGTTTGGTAAACTTGTTAGCATGTTCTTTATGCTATAGTTATCTGAATAACTCTTAATAGCTATGGCTACGTTCGCGTTCTGCCTTTGGCAATGTGTGTTCAATTGTATTATTGACTTTTTTATATTGAAATGTATGCTTTTAGTTTGTGGCGCTTTCACACCCACGTGAGGGCACACTTGCACTTGTTTACGTGAAGAAGACTGCTCACACGCCAGAAGAAGACGGACAGCTACACAGCTTGAGTGAGTGGTCGAGTTAGCGAGAGAGAAACACAGCTGCGAACCTACGTTGTTTATGCTTGTAAAATATCTCTACAGAGGCAACACCTGTGTGTATCATCTTTTCTGTTGTTGTTGTGTGTTTTCCAACTGCGATCTGACACTTAAAGCCAGTTGTGTGGTTGTTTGAATGATGTGCTATTGCTAGCGAATGCATGCTAACCGTTTGTGTCATTGCTGTAACAGCACCTAATTATAATTTATTTACGTTGACGCTAACCTATTTAGTATCGAGGACGAAATTGATTCCGCAAATTATACAGACGTCAAGCATCGTCATTTGGGAGTTTAGCTCGCTGTATAGCCAGGACCGAGCCGTAGCGTCCTGGTGAGGACAGTATATTCGCATGTCGTTGTTCATGCACTGTACACTTATTCAGCATGTTGTTCTCTATTGTATTTTTATATTAAATTGCCTTTCAAGATGACAGATCTGTTCTATATGTTGGATTTTATCAAGTAAGTGTCCCCCAAAATGCGACTTATACTCCGGTGCAACTTATATATGTTTTTTTTCTCTTCGTTGGGCATTTTATGGCTGGTGCGACTTATACTCGGGTGCGACTTGTAGTCCGAAAAATACAGAACTATTGTATTGTGTTAATGTGCACAGTTCATAATAGTCCAGTCAACATTTTGAGTTCCGCGGCTACTACAATCGGACATTATACTGGCGAGTGGGGTGACCAGTGGGGTGGCCAACAATTGGGGGGTGCCGTGGCCCGGCCTGGCCTGGCCTGGCCTAGCCACCCCCTGGTGGCACCATTATTCCAAACCACACAAAATATTACCACGAATCATGTCAATAAGACGGAGACGTATTCCGCTCTTGACGGTAATACATCAGTACCTGGGAATTATCAGACTTATTAGTTTTGTATCAAATTTTATTTGGGCAATTCATTATTTATTTATTTATTTGTCTTTACCTTATAATTTGTTGACAGATTTGTTGTTTAAATACATTTAACCTATTTGAAGTTTAGTTTCAGTCCAGTCACACTGTAAATATAACCCGCTCATTTCAGAGGGAACCTGCCCAAACTGTGCTGCACCTATGCACTCATTGCGCATGCGCACTTCATAGAAGAAATATGGCGGCACACTGTGAGTAGTTTCAGAAACTCTTTCTTTCTGTGTGTGATAAACAGACTCTCGGGAGCCATTGGAACACTGTGCGGAACGCCAATGGTGCCCTGTGTACCTGGCATAAAGGCCTTTTTAGATGATGATTTCTTTTATAAATGAAAAATAAATGCATTTGTACTTGTGGCGAGGTCTGTCTTTTGCCATCATGCGCACCCCGCTGGTCTGCCAGAAAAGTTGGAATCACTCTACCGGTCCAGGGTGAGAAAGAGTTTGGGGACCGCTTTAGAGGTTGAAAAACAAAATATTTTTTGTTGTCGACTATAATGTAACGAAACTCGAGGCGGGATTCAATTAATCAATGACATATCGCATTTTTCGGACTATGAGTCCCAGTTTTTTTCATAGTTGGGCTGGGGATGCGACTTATACTCCGAAGCGACTTATGTGTCAAATTATTAACACATTATGATATCATTTCACATGTTATTTTGGTGTTTTGGAGTGACACTGATGGTTTGGCAAAATTGTTAGCATGCTCTTTATGCTATTGTTATCTGAATAACTCTTAATAGCTATGTTACGTTAATATACCGGCCACGTTCGCATTTCGTTGTTCATGCATCATGTAACATTATCATCCTGTACACTTATTCAGCATGTTGTTCTCTATTTTATATTTATTTTAAATTGCGTTTCAAGATGACATTTCTGTTCTATGTGTTGGATTTTATCAAGTAAATTTCCCCCCAAAATACGATTTATACTCAGGTGCGACTTAATTATGTTTTTTCCCTCTTCGTTAGGCATTTTATGGCTGGTGCGACTTATACTCAGGTGCGACTTATAGTCCGAAAAATACGGTAGTTGTAAATTTTTTCAGCACAGTACAGCGACCACGAACCTTTCTCATAAAGAAAGATTTTTCGATGGACTGAAATAAAAATAAATAACATTCGTTCTTCTGAGCCCCTGGGGGTGCTGGAGCCAAATGGTATAAAATACACCTCACCATTGAATTGTATATAATTGTTGTCATTATTTGGAATTGCATGTTTCTTTATCCCTTTTTCATCTACGTGGAATTACAAAATCCATCAACTAGTAGATTAATCGGGAAAGATGACTTTGCTTGAGATGACCAACTCAAACCACAATACAGGATACTCATTTAAAAAAGATTGCTTGAAAAGGGTAAACATACTTAAGTATAGTTCAGTTATCTGTATGCGTGTATCTTACTTTACAATGTAGCGTGTACTATATTTTTCCACCATCAGTATTAAAATCCAAGCTTTAACAGACTGCAATCCATGTGAACTCTTGCTATAAAAGCAAATGGAAAGTATATACAACAGAAAGACTGCCGCCATTCTCTTCATCTGATTAGTAAGTCTAATGAGATATTGAAGTCACTCGACTGTAAGGTACCATCCTATTAAATGTGCCATGCTTAAGACACTAAAAAGTCCATTTTGTCAAGCAGCACTTTGATTCGGCTCCACTTTGAAATCACAATGAGACGACCGCAATGCGGCTAATTTCATTAGTAAATTAGTCATTTTGAATCATCAACTGATTAGAATCAAGTAAGTAAGCACACATGGCCTATCTGGAGCAATCTAGTGCAGTTTTTCTATGTGAATAATTGCAGCAATGAACCTCAGATTAATTTCAGCGCTACTGTTTTTTTTTTTTTCTTCACAAGATTAGTTTAATTCAGCATTCCGCTGTGTTTTGTCTCTCATCATGTTCAACTGGAGGAAATTCCCCATTAAAAGTCCAATGTCTTCTGCTATCCATGTCGACTGACCGTGAATGAGGAGTTCTTTCCTATTAACTGAGATAAATATGTCAAGGTCATCAAGTTAAATGTGAACATTATGATTAAATATAGCGATTTTACCCTCGGCAGCCTTTTGATTTAGCCATTTTGTGCTAATTCAACACTGATGAGAAGAATGTAAATCATGATCAGGAAGTTAAATCAAATTTGAGATTACTATTTGCACCAATAGTAGAGTAATAACGTTTTTAATTTAAATGTAAATTGGCTGTAAGTATTACAAATATGTTTGTAATTTCTTTTTTCCATTTATCCCGTTTTTATTTTAACCGTGGCGATGACAGTGGATTGCCCTTTCCCACTAATGCGCTGTGTCCGAGTCCTGAATAAAGCTGATAAGAGCAAATAAAGTCAGATGAAAGCTAATGTTGGGTGTATGTATATTTAGTGAAACGCTGGCAAACGCACCACACGTCATTTAAATGGGTCATTCTCGCCAAACTGAACCTAAGCTGGAGTGAAGTGCGGTTGCTGTGTGAATGTATTGGAGGTAAGAGGACTTTGAACAGTAGCTAAGCAACTCTTATAGACCGTGAAGTGAATACCAAGTGAGGTGATTGGTTTACTACAGGTATTACCAAAGAAAATTGGATGATTTCATGTTGATTAACATTCCAAGCTGGATATTTTACTGACAGTAGTGTGTTATTTTCTAATCTATATCCTAATGGGCTATTATTTTTTGCAGCAGATGTGCACTTAGTCAGGCGTTTGCGAAGACACCGGCCTGCTGTGGTGTAATTTCATTCTGCGCAGTTACGCAAAACAAGTGCTCTAACAATACAGAATGAGTCACAGGTGTTATATTGTTGTTGTATTTTTGATTGTCTATGTTATTTAACCTACTTCATGAGTGTGATTTAGCACTGTGTGTTACAATGTCTCAGTCTGATATTTTGTCAGTTTAAATGATTATTTATTGACATGGATTTTTTTATGCGCTCTCGTCTTTCTATGGCCGTTATGGGGAATGGAGGTGCACTTAGGTACTTTCCCCGTGGTAACTTTCATTTCTATTTGCAATGAATATGCCATTTGTTTGACTGAGTAGCACCCTACCGCCTTGTTCCTATTCAGGGTCTGCGACCTGCGAAACCTGCAATTGAAGGCCAGTTACATTACAATACTGCACCACTACCTGTCCAATACATCAAAATTCAAAGGCTACTCCAAATGTCTCCTTTTCAGCAATTTTAACCTGTTTGCAGGCTACACCACCCCTATCATTGCCTTAATCTCTTGGCTACCTGTAGTTCAAATTTGTCCTCAGCAAAGGACATTTCAAAACCTTAATACATCCCACCAAGTACATAGAAAGGAACTAATTCCTTTTCTGTTTTACAGAGGACATTTAGTGCTTTCCAATAATACTAAATGTGAATGGGTGGGACTATGTTGCCTTTGATTGTATCATCAAAGATAATGTTTCCCTCAGTGCAAGCTGGTCGTCTGGAGAATATCCCAGGATGCTTTGCGTGCTATTGCAACCACTGCAAGAAGTAATCTTAACCCTTTAATGCCAGCAATATGAAGCAATTATCAGAGAATCTCAAAATTTGAAAAACAAGGTCCTAATGAAACCTTTTTTTCAAATTTGTAAAATGAAAAGTCAAAATGAATATGTGTAAAAAGCGCTCAGATATCTATAACCCTTGCTAAATCCTGTTCGTTTTTCTTATGGAACCTGCAGATGCATGTGTTGACTTGCATTCATCATTTTTTTTTTCACAAGAAATGTCAAAATTCTGAATTAGTCTCAAAATCATGAAATTTTAGGTGTATCAAATGTGATACATTTGGCAATATAGGGTTAAATGATGGCATCTACTGATGACGCGACATATACAGTAAATAGAAGTACTTCACAGTTTTTACTGTGGATTTTCACATATTTGAACATGTTAAACCAAAATGACATGGATTCACTTAAAATATGTAATTTTTAATGCTTAATAAAGGTTAGCTCGATGCTATAAAAACAAAAAACTCTTTCAAATATTTGAGGCTCAGAGGCTGCTTCACAAAATGATATAATTTTATGGTAGAAATAAGATCTCTTTTAATTTTACAGAGTGAGAATTTGAAACTACGTAGTAGAATAGCAGGGACACAACCAGGCTATACTGTCCCATTTGTTGACTGGGGCAGCGGGTGCTCCGTCTGCTGTGTCCGCAAGGCTCTTTAGGCGATGGAGGGTGCAGACCCTGGATTTCGACACACTTTAGTTGTCCTTTCCTCTGTCAAATTGGACGACGCAAAATGATCCCGGACTGGGCCAGAAGGGCTTGCTTTTCTATTTGACCTTCACCTGCTGGCGCCATGAGCTCTCCGTCAGCTTCTCTTAAAGGTAATTCACTCACGCAGTTACATAGTTTTAATGGCCAGCATCTCACGTACAAGCACAGAAGACCTGTGAGACCAAAAACCTTGTCAATTATCCTTAATATGCATCACATCACTCCAAGTTTAAAAAGAGTTATACAGTACATGATACAGGCAAGGTCATAATGTGTGATACAATCAGTGCAGCGCCATCTCCTTTGGATTCTGTGCGAGATGTAAAATTCGACCAAAACATCCAAATCTTTACGACATGACATTCTTGTGATGAAGCGTCACGCAGACTAAATGAGAGAGGCTGCTTTTCTTTTTAATACGCGTCATGACAAGGGGCAAATGGAGGAACGCGGTTCCCTCCACCTTCTGAAGGAGCGCAATATTCATCCTTGCTGACAGCTAAATAATAGATGTACCAAAAAAGAGAAGGAGAAAAAAAAACGTAATTTTCCTGCTCAACTCCCTCATGTTCGTATGGCTATGAATTCAGTATCTCAAGAAAATTGATTACCCTGCCTGTATGTCAGAAACTAACATGAGTGAAATAAGATATATAGTTCGCAGAACAGGCCTACAAGATTTATAGAGTACTGCAGATCAGGTCTTAAAACAGGCTACGGCACATTAAAAGCACTCATAAAACATTTAACTTGAATAAACAAGAGTGATTTGGCACACCTGATTGTGCCTTTCTTTGTCCTGGTGTAACAAAAGAATCATGCAGCAAACATAATTTGCTGAATTTCCACATAAACAAGGCAAAATGCTTGCTGAACAAAAGCAGTCACTCTCTGGTGTATGATACGTTTGGATTATTGATAAAACACACATGAATCTGTCTTTTTTTGTCAGTAATTAAATATTAAGGACACCTCCACCAGGAACAAACTGTTAAACACCAATAACAATAATGTCACAGAGACTGGCGACATCATCAGTCAGAAATACTTTACTATCACCACTCTTTCCAATTCATAAGAAGTAAACACAATTCTTATACGATTCCTAAACGCTGCACATCATTCCTAGTGTTATGCCTTGTAACTCAGGCTACAAGCCAGAGCACAACATACAAAGTGCTTCCTCCCTTGTGTTTGGACACCAAAGACTGATGGGATTAGGAGTGTGTGGGCTGATAGGACTCTGCTCTGATGCTATCCCTCGGATATACATCATTATAGAGGAGTGGGGAATCCCACAGGCAATGGGATTAGCCCGCTAGATTTTCACCACAGGTGATAAGGGATGGAAAGGAAGGCTGGCAGAAGCTGCAGAACATAATGGGAGATGGCAGAGTGGAGATAGGAGGGAAGGACAGTGCCACTGCAATGCCGGTCGTGCAGCAGCAGAAACTGAGTGAAGCCGCAAACAACAACTACAGGATAGGATAGCTTTGAGATTTATGCAACTCTTGCTAGACCGTATGTTTACAACGGCTGAGTGATGACAGGAAAAGTTCCACAATGCTGTCAACAAAATCAGTGTCCATGCAGAGCTGTAAAAGCAATACTGGACTATGTGTGCCTGAGTAGAAGTTGGAGATTTACCATAGAAAAAAACAAAATTCAAAACAATGAGCCTTCACAGTCCTTAGTCAAATAAAATAATGCCAAAAACAAGTCTTACTGAAAACCCTGCAAATGTGTTTGGACTACTTTTAAATAAATTTCTTCTCCAAACAGACTGTGACGTCTCAGTAACCGTCAGCTTTTTAATATGGTGCAAGGGATAATACGTTAAAAACAGTCAGCAGACTGTGGTGTCAAATAGGTGAATGAAATGAGACAAAATCTACAGAATTCTAAAATGAAGTGCAAGGAAACCTGGAGTGATGTAGCACAACATATGAGCTCCAGACAAAGCCTGGCAGTCATACTCCGGATTTTATCCTTGAAAACCAAAAACCTTACGCATTGGGGTTTATAAAGTGATGCAAGGGATGTTTCTGCTTGTTTAGTAGTGTCATAGAACAATCTCATCTTGGGCAGCACAAACACAACAAAAGAGCAGTTTTCCTCTGTCGTTTTGGTTTTGAATTGATAGTCATCAATTAATTACTATGTGCAATTGTCCGCTGATCAGTTGCGTCTGACTAGAGAAAAACATTTGGTTATCAAGTCAGTCTCAAGTATAACACCATCACATCAAGATAAGGCCTGCTCCACAGACGCCAGTCATTAATTTGTGTTTTTTAATTTTAGATTGCTGCAAAATGGATTGATTGAATTGAAAATTAATGCTGGACTCATTCTCCAGAGGAATAAATAAATATATCCTATGTAGTTTGCATAAATCATAAACTCCATTCCCGGGGTCCTCAATTTGCGGACCGCGGTCCATGACCGGACCACGGCACACCTCTCTGTGGACCCACGGATGAACGAAAAAACGAGAAGAAAAAAATTTTTTTTCAACATATATCATTTGTGTGAATCCCCGATCTATCGCTATGCGCTACTATTTTATTGCTAAATTCTGTTTCATTTTTAGTGAAATATCTTCCATGTTCTCACTTCTGTTGTCATCTCTGTGACAACGATGCACTGATTGGCTGAGAAAGCCTGCGTGGATGCGCTGATTGGCTGAGAGAGCGTGCATGGATGCGCTGATTGGCTGAGAGCGCCTGCATGCTACTAGCTAGCGTGGACGGACCGGAGCAGTGTCAGCAACCTCAAACACGAGTCGCACCCGGCACTTTGCAATATGGATGGACGGATCAATACCAAAATATCGATATTTCGATCCAGCGCGTTAAGTTTTAGGTATCGATCCCCGAGCAAAAGTATCGATATTCGAATTAATATATTATATTTTCTTTGTCTATTTTTGGGGTACATTTTTGTGCACACTTTTTGTACTACTTTTCCCTTTCGCGTTCTACATGCACATAAGCAGTGCACTGGCGTCAGCTCATGTCCCCATTTACGTCCCTATCCTGTGTCGATCAGCATGCTTTTCCTCCGCCCCTCTCACGAGGCACCAACACAGTCACAACAAACAAACATTTGGAAGCTGGTACTACCAGCCTGGTAGCATGGCTGGTTTGGACATATTTCATTTTAATAAATAGCAACGAGGCTAAGTGCACAGTTTGTGTCTAATACCCAGTGTTGGGAGTAAAGCCGTTATAAATAACGCTGTTACGTAACGGCGTTATTTTTTCAGTAACGGGGTAATCTAACTAATTACTTTTTCCGCTGTTACAACGCCGTTACCGTTACTGACGGTCAAAAGCGGTGCATTACTTACTCTGAATAAATTGAAGAAACTACCAGCCGTGTCGAGTCGACTCTCTGCTCTGTTGATTTGTCATCCAACACTTGGGGTGCGTTCAGGTTCGAGAATAGCGCACTTACTTCTGACTCCAAGCTGTTTGTCCCTGCTCATTCAGTTGGACAATGCTTTCCAAAGTTTGGTAACGTTTCTGTGTTTGCTACACCTGATGCTGGCCTCGTTCCCATCTCCCACTGTCAGCCAGCAATAATTCTGCTTCCATCTTGAGGACGGCAGACGCTTTGAAGGTGACGTGAATTGTCGGGAAACTAGCCTACCTGAATGCAGCCCCTCGAGAGATGCGATGGAAGTGATTGTGATTGGCTGAGGGTTAGAGTCATGTGTCGTGGTAAGCCAATCAGACCCAGTGATTTCACAAGCAAACCGGAACAGCGTGTGCAGCAAACACACACACGCAAAACAGATGCACAGGGTCGGGATGGCAGAGCAGTCAGAAGAAAAATTGTCCTTTAAGAGGTGGAGATATAGACACTATTTCAAGTTTGTCGAAATTAAAGGAAATAACCTGCATGTAATGTGTAATTTATGTCCCGGGGCAAAGCTTTTGTCGACATCTGTGGTAAGCAATTCAAATCTGCAGAAGCACCTAACAAGTTAACTACCTGTCTGTTCTTCTCTATTCCATTGACTCGAATACTGCTCAGAAAATTTTAAATTCTTTGACATACAACAAGTTCTTTTTAAAGTAACGGAAATAGTTACTTTCCCTGGTAACTAGTTACTTTTACTGTAGAGTAATTCAGTTACTGACTCAGTTACTTTTTGGATGAAGTAGTGAGTAATGTAACTAATTACTTTTTTAAAGTAACGTGCCCAACACTGCTAATACCACAAACCTCACGAAACACTTAAGAAAGGTGCATCCCGAAGCACACGACGAAATGAATGAAAAACTTGCCACTCAAGCCGAGGAGGTCACAAGGAAAGACAAGACCACGCCGCCGAAGCAAAAGCAAAGTACTTTAGAAGTGGCGTTTGCGAAAGGCAGGACTTATCCAGGTAATGGAGGTGCTAATAGATAATCAGAGACGATATAAGCTTGAGTGGCCGATGTGAAATATGAAACGATAAATATGGCGTTTTTGTCATCGTACATAAAAAGAGCGTTGCCGCACTATTGATTATGCTTTGTAATGGAAAGTTATAGCTACATCTTATTTGTGAAAAGCAAAGTTCATACCGCATTATATAAAAAAGGTAAAATGACCATAGTGACATATTTAACGGGGAAGTATTACTGTAAACTAAATGTGAGTCTCCATTTTATTAATTTTTGATGCAATGAGGACAAATCAGCCCACATCACCGTCCATAGGATAGTCAAGTGAACTACGAGCAAGCAAGTTGGGTATAAAAAAAAAATATATATAAATTATTACTTAACATTTAAAATTTCCATATTGTTTTATGTTACAACAATTAAATGCGTCATTTCTAATGTTTTGTTCCTATTTGCTTTTATTTTGTTAAAGGTCTTTTTCAATTATTTCAAAATTGTGTTAGTAAAATAAAATTCAAAAACGGAAAGTGCTATTGTTTATTGGATTTGTTTTTAATGATCCACCATTAGAGGGTGGTAACATGCTACTATTAATTTGTTCTTTAATTAGATCAAAAATATTTAACTTTGGTAGATTAAAATTTGATCAAATACAACATGTAGCAGGAAAATAGTTTGTGCATATGAATTTAAGGGTCATGGTTAGAGTGAGACTGAATAATCAGATTTTGTTGTTGATGGATTGGTTTGTGAGTTTGTAGGGACACTGCTTTGCTAGTTATTAAAAGCAGCAGTTTTTCCATTGCCATGCATATTTGACACAAAGACTTTTAATAGTTTTTGAGTGTTTGCTGTAGTTGTACATTAGATATCATCAGAATGGCTGAGAACTGCAGGGTTGTATATAACATGTTCATATTTATATATATAAATATGAACTTCCGGTATCGATATCGGATCGGGATCGCGATATTTGGCCTTGGAATTACTTAGTATCCGATCGAATCCAAAATCACTGGTATCGCCCATCCCTACTTTGCAATACGTTTGTACATGCTGTCGTGTACTTTTATTTTTCATTCAAGAACGTGTGTCATACTGTGAGCAAACATGATTTATTTATTTCCCCTTTGTTACCCCGGCACTCTCGCTGCATGCGGGCAACGTTCAAGATCACAACGTTAAGCAATGTTCACTAAAACCACCCATGCCACCAATAGAAGACCGAATCTAACAAAATGGCATGCTCAAAATTGACCAAGAGAAGAAAAGTGGACAACAAAAATTGCTGTTTCAATGAGGAATGGGATGACAAATATGCGTCCATTTTACCAACTGCAAGTACCAAACCTATGTGCTTAATATGCTTAAAGACAGTTGCTCTGAGAAAAAGTGAAAATGTGAAATGCCATTATGTTAAAGAGCACAGCTCTTTTGAAGATGTTTGCTCCTAAATCAGAATTGAGAAGGCAAGAAATTTCCAGGTTGAAGCAGTCATATCAAGAGTCAAACAAGGTTATTGTTAAATCTATGACACAACAACGAATTGCAACAGAGTGCTCACTCAGAGTGTTTAGGTGTTGGCCAAGCAGTTCTCTGATTGAGAAATAATAAAATAGTCCATGACTGAAGTAATGACAGCAATATTCAAAGGGAAAGAAAAGGAGGAAATGACAACAAAATCAAACAAATCCCATTCTCAGATTTATCAACAGCACTGAAGTACTGGCTGATGATGTGGGTAAACAGCTTTGTGACCCCCCAAATGCCATTTCTCTCATTGAACAGTGTTTTACAGTTAAAGTTACTGTCAACAATTGTCATGTTTGCACCTTAATGACAGAGCTTCTCATTTATTTTCTGAACAAGTGAAGATGTACTGTATAACTTGCACATGTTTTCTTTTTTGTCCAGCAGTGTTTTACAGTTACAAAATGTACTGTCAATAGTTATTGTTTGCACCTTAAGGACAGATCTTGTCAATTATTTAGTCTACATGTGTAAACATTGTACTTGCATGTTGTTGTTGTTGTATTTTTAAGTAAAAAAAATGTTTTGTTAATTTATTTTTATTATAATCAGAATGTACATTGTATTTTTGTTTGGTCAAAAGAAAACCACCTTTACCACCTTTGACCTGCCTTGTACTTGACCGTCATTCATAAATGGACCCATGCTCGTATGAAAAAAATAACTGTGGACCTTCAAGATTTGCATTTGAGGACCCCTGCTCTAGACAGTATAGACCTTCGAATTACGGCGTGCATTTGAAAATACACAAAATTGGCAGGGTTGAATATGGAAATTCAAATATTGACCAACAACGCCACCTATATCAAGATTTTTCAGTTTACCCTGGTAGGATAAGTGGTGTTGAAAACGAATGGTTGGGTGGAAAATGGAAAATAGATGGGGTTTTTTTCTTCTTAAATACGTATTACTTACCGTTTTACTGAGCTTTGGCAGGTGAGGTTGTCCATATTTATCAGCATTGGTGACATATGCAAAAACAATTTACTTCTTAAAAATGTTATCTTTCTCTTAAATTCTGTGGATATGTTGCAGATTTTTTCCACTTACTTGGAATAGCATAATTTATTGGGGAAGCAATAATAAATAGATTCAAAATAAATGCAAGTAATGAGGAGAATGTAATTAAATGTTACAGAGTGAAAGTGAAATACTTAAGTAAAAGTAAAACGTATGTTGCTCTAAAACGTTAAAAAAAAAAAAAAAAAAAAAAAAAAAAGTAATCTACCATAAAGTAGGCAAAAAATATAATGGAGTAAATGGAACATTACTGTCATGTTACGTCCCAACTGTTAAAATATATATAATAATTTTAAAATATGAGTGGCAAGGGACAAAAAAAAAAAAAAAAAAAATACAAATCTACCTTAATTTTCGGACAATAAGCCTTTTTTCACCTGCTATGAACCATGTGGCTAATCGTCCAGTGCAGATTTCATATTTGTGAATTTTTTACAGGCAGTTGCATGTTGCTCTTTTATTACATAATAATCCCATAATACAATGTGGACACCTCTGGTTTATAGTCCAGTGCGACTTTTATAAGAAAAAAAAATCTTCATAAATTTGGTAGGTTCGGCTTATAGTAAGGGATTTCTTATAGCCCGAAAATCATAGTAAATATTTTATTATCTTCTATATGTGTTATATTTGAAATGGACAAATGAGAGAGACCAACTCTGTGGTGACTTGATATATCTACAAAATACATTTTCATTTCATTCTGAGCAGAGAGCAGGGCGTCACTCTTAACATACACTCCAGTAGTTGAGGAAATCTTCTCAACAAGCCAGATAGAAAAACTCAGTTTTTATGGCTTACTGTATAAATTAAAAACAACTAAATGACTTCCTAGAGTCAATAAAAATGTTTGTTTTTTCCTCAAACTTTCCACAGCCAGAATCTTAGCTGAAGGTCATAACATGCGAAGTTCAAGGTATGGCAGCAACTGCGCATGTTGCTGCACCTGGTTTATAATTGTACAAGAAACCTTCAGTATGTATTTTGATGTGTTGCTGTCAATGTGGCCTTGATGCTCCAGTTCAATGTTCATCCCCGAGTAACGCGAGC
The DNA here is from genome assembly GCF_030265065.1 of Corythoichthys intestinalis. Classification (NCBI taxonomy): domain Eukaryota; kingdom Metazoa; phylum Chordata; class Actinopteri; order Syngnathiformes; family Syngnathidae; genus Corythoichthys; species Corythoichthys intestinalis. Next base: position 41,992,949 of record NC_080399.1, read on the forward strand.
TAAACAAACTCAATAAAGGGTTTTCTGATTTTTCTCTTTCAGCCATGCAGACACAGATGAATCATATGGATTAATCCCTCACACACAGCTCTGGCAAAGGCACCTCAGCGCTCCCTCGCTCACATATCAAACGTGTATTCCCTTAGCCAAGCAAATCCAAGTTTAACCCTCACCCTAGTGCAAGCAGGTGGTTAGTTATTGCAGTAGCTTTGATATTAGCATGTATGCTAATGAGATCTTAAGGAAAAAGAAAAAGAAAAAAAGCTTAATTTCTGACTGCTGGACCCGCCTGCTTGCCTTTTCCATCAACGAGTCGGGAATAAAACACCTCATCCACTTTATTTCTCCTCCCCCATTCTCCATTATCATGCAATGTTGGAAGAGAGGCTTGACATTTTTCTTTTCTTCTGCACTCCTTACCTATTCAATAGACACCTGCTGACACACGAGAAGCAACTGCTGTCCTGTACAAAAAAAGAAGGGCTTCTATTATATGATGCCATGTCTTAAGGCAGGTCCTCATCACCATTGTGATGACCTACTGTATTCCTGGCAAATGACTACTCCATATAAACATTCAGTGTCATGGACATCGGACACCAGACGTCGTGGTGGTGAACAAAAGCTGAAGAGAGTGACAGTGATAGATGTGGCAATACCGACTGACGCTAACATCAGTAAGAAGGAACACGAGAAGGTGGAGAAGTACAAAGTTCTAAAAGAGCAGATGTGGAAGGTGAAGACAAGCTTAGTTGGAGCACTCGGGGCAGTAACCCCTCAAACTGGAAGAGTGGCCCCACCAGATCACAGGAACAACATCTGAAGCCTCAGTCCAGAAAAGTGCATAGGAAGAGCTAAGACACTGCGCAGAACCCTTAAACGCCCAGACCTCTGGTAGAGGACCCGAGTTTGAGGATGACACAGATACCACCCCACAAAGGATATACGTATGTATGTATATAGCGGAAAACACAGACAAGGCTGAAAAAGCAGTTTCTGCTCTTGCACGCCACTTTAAAATAAACTGCTTTATTTTAAGCCGAAAGAACTGCTGTGTTTGATAGAACATTGTGTATATATGCTGCCATAGTAGTTTCATGGGGCATTAAGCCCCCAAGATATTTTAGATTTTTCCGTTTTACCCTGGAGACACCCGTTTACACTGCTTTTGTTTAAACCCAGCCATAAAAAGAAGGTAAGTAGTTATATTTATTATTCGAAATGTCTATCATTTTTAGCTTAGAATCATTAATTGATGTCTAATATTTAGTTTAAAAAAAAAAACGATTTTATAAGATTATTCACTCGCATATTTGAAACTTTTAAATGAATTAGGTCACAGTGAAAAAAATAGTGTCTGTAAATAGGTTACAAATATCTACCTCATAACTATCGCTTAATTGTATTTTTATTTTTTTTTGTTACTGTCGCATTTTCCCCGATACTTTAGATCAGTCATATCCAAAGTCTGGCCCGGGGGCCAAATGCGGCCCAGCCTCTGTCATAAAATCAATAACGTCTGGCCTGCACACACACTTAATAAATTGGTCAGCAGTGCTGCTACCAGCATATGAAGTAGCTTACACACTAAATTTACCCACTAAAAGGCAGCAGCACTCTAAGCAACATTACCCCGTGTGACCCTTTACTTGCAAATTTTTAAAATGGTGACAATCAACAAAAAAAAAAAAAAAAAAAGAAAGTTGACTGCGACGGCTGACGTTTCAAGGATAGGTGAAAATTAGACTATTTCTTCACTAAAATATGCAACAACTGTGTCTGTCTCATTTGCAGAGACAGGCGCTGTTTTTAATTAGTTCAATGTGAGGCGATATTACCAAACAAGACATGCTGACATGTACGACAAGATTACAGGGAAGATACGCAGCGAGAAATTGAAGCAACTTAAAGCTAGTTTAATTTCACAGCAGCAGTATTTCGCAGGAGCCTGAGAGTCGAAAGAGAACGCCACAAAGGCTAGTTGCGAGATTGTTGAAATTATTATTTAAAAAAAATAATAAAGCAAATGAGACACACAGAATGGCTTGCTAAAATTTGCTTGAATTAAACAGTATACCGTATTGGCCCGAATATAAGACGGCCCTGATTATAAGACGACCACCTCTTTTTCAAGACTCAAGTTTGAAAAAAGACTTTGAACACCAAATTAATTTTTATACAGAAAATAATTACTGTACATCCGAAACAAATGACTATAACAATATATTTGTGAGAAAAAGCATGATATTTTGCCTCATTCAAATCTTAATATCTGAACATTTAAATATGTAAACTAAAGTGCACACATTCACATCACATTTGTAAATGAATGGCTTCTGGTTTTTGAAATGTAAATAAACCAATCTATTGTGATAAAACAACAATAACTGCATTAACCATCAAAGTGAAGTCTAACTGTAACTGTAGTCTTGAAACAAATCTGAATAAGGAAAACATTGCATTAAAATTATGCCAACTGGTTAAACTAAAAAGAGTAGCTGAGATCTGTCATGACAGAACATCGCTTCAATGATATCTGGCGCCATCTAGCGTCGTGAATGGGTATAATGTCTAGACCGCGAATATAAGACAACCCCCTTTTTCAGTCTTATTTCAATGCAAAAAACACCGTCTTATATTCGGGCCAATACGGCATATTGTTGTACGTAAAAGACGTCAGCCAAGATCGGCCCCCCACATTTTTACCACACCAAATTTGGCCCCCTTTGCAAAAAGTTTGGACACCCCTGCTTTAGATGATATATAATCAAAAAAGGAATTTGGCCAGCACCTGTCAAATTTATGCAAATGACCTTTGATGGATGACGTAAGCAACGCCCCTTTTGCGCACCTGCCAAAATATGGTATGGTTAGGTGTTCCTTTTGACACCTGTTAAAGAACTATGGTTATTGGGTGTCTCTGAAGTCTGGTTCGCGTGTAGGTGTGAGAGGAAACCTGTGGAGCTGAGGCGCCAGGGTGTCTGGTAGTCTTTTGTTATTTGGGGTCTCCCAACGTGGCGAGGGGTTTAGGAGGATGTGGGCTGTGTGTTCGTGGTGAGACACTGCGTCTGCGGTCAGTAGGGGTCCGCCATGCAGGTGTTGCGGGGCGTCTTTGATGAGAAGAATAGTTGAGACATGTCCAGACAGCCCCACCTATGTAGGACCACGTGATCGGCGTGGGGAGGTCCCAGCGATTAGGTTAGTTTAGCCATGCAACGTTAAAAAGTCATTTCTGGTTAGCCTACCTTAAGAGCGCGCTGCGAAGCATCTTTCCTCCCCGGCTGTGGACCAAATTTCCAGACTTTCACGGTTTTGTTGAGCTAAAAGTTTTAAAAGTCTTTTCAACGTGAGGACAGGACCGACCATGATCAACGTTGATGATACTGTTTTTTTTTTTTTTGGTACAACATCACCTAGGTTTGATTTATTTTCACAAGAGCATTTGATAGTTAGCATGCTTTATGTATACTTTTTTTTTTTTGGGTACAACTTCACCCTACTTTATTTATTTATCTTACAAGAGTTTTTGATAGTTAGCATGCTCTATTTAATGAAAAGCATCCAAATAAGAGTTAAATAGCGACCTACCAACAATTTTGCAGTTTTTGGAGAGTCTTCAGAAGATGCATCTTCCTTGCGTTGCCGCGGGAGACTGATTTGACACATGTTTCAATACACATTGCGAATCTCCGCCCCCCATTTTTGAGTCGGCCTATGTCGCATTGTGGTGGGCATGAAAAGCTGATGACATAGACCAGAAACCCTGCCTCTGTAAACATGAACGCCATGCCCCTGAAACGTGATACAATTTCCAAACCTGAATGTTTGACCGTAAAGTAGATTTAATGTTTGAATAACTGCGCAGACATAGCCACTCTATTAACGTATGTGAGTTTTTTCTGCCACGGTAGATCTGTTTCTAAAAAGTCAATGTGTCTGTAAGGGCTATAAGTTAAGAAATGACGAACACATTCTTAATATCAAGATGACGGAAAAACAACAGGCTGTTGTATTGCGCAGTTTCATTACAAATGTGATAGTTCAAGAGAGTCAAACTTAAGGCGGGACCCTAATCAGTAGCAAAAATAAAAAATTAAATAATGCATTGGATATTTTAAAAACACACAGCAGCTGAGCTGTATTATTAACCGTCTCTGATAATACTGCGTTACATAGAAGCTTACATTCGTGTGAAACAGAATGTAGTATATCTGATTCAGATAAATATGAAATGTTTTAAAATACTGTCTATCGTGTTCTAATTCTTCAATCAGTAAATAGAAACATCTTTGATATGAAAGATATAACGTGTAGAACATGAAAAGTAAAACATAAAATATTGAATATAAAAGAATACTCCATCTGAGGTGTTACAAACTGACTCTGTTAACATTAGTATATCTGGAGGAATTTCGTAGGATTCACTACAGACTTCAAAACGCATTGTCCCCAAACTATGTATAATAAAAAATGTACGATAATTTATGATAACGTAATAATTTTGTAGTTTGTAAGTTTTTAAAGAGTTTAGTCAGCAATATGAGTAAGTTCAGATCAAATACCGATCAACAAACACGTGCAACTAGATAAAACATTTGGAGTGTTAATTTTAACAAGGGGACAGGGGGAAGGCAAAGGTAGGGCCAAGCAAGCAAATTAACATAGAATACTGGAAGGCTTCAGAGCCCAAGACAATTATATATTTAAAAATATCTGCAATGATACTATTGTTATTTCAAAGGATTTCATGAACATTACTTAAGTGCAGTACGCATTTGTTGCTTGTTGCACTTTTCAAGTGAAAACGTTTGCCTTGCGTAAGAGCACATATTATGCACTTACAAACCGATTTTGTTTTCCAAGAGAAGGTATACCAACTGTATAAGATGTGGAATCATTTCTTAGGATGTGGAATGGATGAATATATGCACAAAACAAATGCGTACTGCACTTAAGTAATGTTCATGAAATCCTTTGAAATAACAATAGTATCATTGCAGATATTTTTAAATATATAATTGTCTTGGGCTCTGAAGCCTTCCTGTATTCTATGTTAATTTGCTTGCTTGGCCCTACCTTTGCCTTCCCCCTGTCCCCTTGTTAAAATTAACACTCCAAATGTTTTATCTAGTTGCACGTGTTTGTGGATCGGTATTTGATCTGAACTTACTCATATTGCTGACTAAACTCTTTAAAAACTTACAAACTACAAAATTATTACGTTATCATAAATTATCGTACATTTTTTAATTATACATAGTTTGGGGACAATGCGTTTTGAAGTCTGTAGTGAATCCTACGAAATTCCCCCAGATATACTAATGTTAACAGAGTCAGTTTGTAACACCTCAGATGGAGTATTCTTTTATATTCAATATTTTATGTTTTACTTTTCATGTTCTACACGTTATATCTTTCATATCAAAGATGTTTATACTTACTGATTGAAGAATTAGAACACGATAGACAGTATTTTAAAACATTTCATATTTATTTGAATCAGATATACTACATTCTGTTAAGCACGAATGTAATAGAACTTAGTAAACATAATGTTTTAATTAACTTGGATTGGCTCTGGTATGAGTTAAGTGTATGAAAGTAGTGGTAGCTTTTGGAATAGGAAAGGACAGAAGGTTAAAGATGGTCTGACAAATTCCCTCATCGTTGTTCAGAAACTTACAGTATGCTTTTCGAGGTACCGTATTTGTTGCTTGTTGCACTTTTCAAGTGAAAACGTTTGCCTTGCGTAAGAGCACATATTATGCACTTACAAACCGATTTTGTTTTCCAAGAGAAGGTATACCAACTGTATAAGATGTGGAATCATTTCTTAGGATGTGGAATGGATGAATATATGCACAAAACAAATGCGTACTGCACTTAAGTAATGTTCATGAAATCCTTTGAAATAACAATAGTATCATTGCAGATATTTTTAAATATATAATTGTCTTGGGCTCTGAAGCCTTCCAGTATTCTATGTTAATTTGCTTGCTTGGCCCTACCTTTGCCTTCCCCCTGTCCCCTTGTTAAAATTAACACTCCAAATGTTTTATCTAGTTGCACGTGTTTGTTGATCGGTATTTGATCTGAACTTACTCATATTGCTGACTAAACTCTTTAAAAACTTACAAACTACAAAATTATTACGTTATCATAAATTATCGTACATTTTTTATTATACATAGTTTGGGGACAATGCGTTTTAAAGTCTGTAGTGAATCCTACGAAATTCCTCCAGATATACTAATGTTAACAGAGTCAGTTTGTAACACCTCAGATGGAGTATTCTTTTATATTCAATATTTTATGTTTTACTTTTCATGTTCTACACGTTATATCTTTCATATCAAAGATGTTTCTATTTACTGATTGAAGAATTAGAACACGATAGACAGTATTTTAAAACATTTCATATTTATCTGAATCAGATATACTACATTCTGTTACACACGAATGTAAGCTTCTATGTAACGCAGTATTATCAGAGACGGTTAATAATACAGCTCAGCTGCTGTGTGTTTTTAAAATATCCAATGCATTATTTAATTTTTTATTTTTGCTACTGATTAGGGTCCCGCCTTAAGTTTGACTCTCTTGAACTATCACATTTGTAATGAAACTGCGCAATACAACAGCCTGTTGTTTTTCCGTCATCTTGATATTAAGAATGTGTTCGTCATTTCTTAACTTATAGCCCTTACAGACACATTGACTTTTTAGAAACAGATCTACCGTGGCAGAAAAAACTCACATACGTTAATAGAGTGGCTATGTCTGCGCAGTTATTCAAACATTAAATCTACTTTACGGTCAAACATTCAGGTTTGGAAATTGTATCACGTTTCAGGGGCATGGCGTTCATGTTTACAGAGGCAGGGTTTCTGGTCTATGTCATCAGCTTTTCATGCCCACCACAATGCGACATAGGCCGACTCAAAAATGGGGGGCGGAGATTCGCAATGTGTATTGAAACATGTGTCAAATCAGTCTCCCGCGGCAACGCAAGGAAGATGCATCTTCTGAAGACTCTCCAAAAACTGCAACATTGTTGGTAGGTCGCTATTTAACTCTTATTTGGATGCTTTTCATTAAATAGAGCATGCTAACTATCAAAAACTCTTGTAAGATAAATAAATAAAGTAGGGTGAAGTTGTACCCAAAAAAAAAAAAGTATACATAAAGCATGCTAACTATCAAATGCTCTTGTGAAAATAAATCAAACCTAGGTGATGTTGTACCAAAAAAAAAAAAAACAGTATCATCAACGTTGATCATGGTCGGTCCTGTCCTCACGTTGAAAAGACTTTTAAAACTTTTAGCTCAACAAAACCGTGAAAGTCTGGAAATTTGGTCCACAGCCGGGGAGGAAAGATGCTTCGCAGCGCGCTCTTAAGGTAGGCTAACCAGAAATGACTTTTTAACGTTGCATGGCTAAACTAACCTAATCGCTGGGACCTCCCCACGCCGATCACGTGGTCCTACATAGGTGGGGCTGTCTGGACATGTCTCAACTATTCTTCTCATCAAAGACGCCCCGCAACACCTGCATGGCGGACCCCTACTGACCGCAGACGCAGTGTCTCACCACGAACACACAGCCCACATCCTCCTAAACCCCTCGCCACGTTGGGAGACCCCAAATAACAAAAGACTACCAGACACCCTGGCGCCTCAGCTCCACAGGTTTCCTCTCACACCTACACGCGAACCAGACTTCAGAGACACCCAATAACCATAGTTCTTTAACAGGTGTCAAAAGGAACACCTAACCATACCATATTTTGGCAGGTGCGCAAAAGGGGCGTTGCTTACGTCATCCATCAAAGGTCATTTGCATAAATTTGACAGGTGCTGGCCAAATTCCTTTTTTATAATCAATCCAAACAAAGAATCATTGGGGGAAAAAACAAAAAAAAAACGTTTAAACTCCTTGATGTCTACAATTTCTGCATTGCTACCCTTGTTAAATTACCGTGTTTTCACCCATAAAATCCCCAAAACGTCCGGCTGTGGCCATTCACAGCTGTGTATCGACGCTCGGGGAGACATGCTACACAGAGTATTTGGATCGAAACAAGGTAAGTGCACAAAATTATCTCGTTAAAATTAATAATGCACCAATACCGGTATCGGTGGGGGGGCCGATCCGGCACTAAAATGGTGAAATGGGTATTGGTGAGTCCCAACAAATAGGGCACCGATACCATTTACCGGTATTATAACACTTGACCGCAGCCTTCTTTCTCGTGACGCAAACTAAACTCTGTTGTTGTGTGATCACTAAGTGATCACTTTGCATGCCAAGCATCTATCACTATTGGCCTGCTCCAGACCAATGAGAGAGGGCCAATAGCTGCTCTTAACCATTGCCGGGGAAGCTTTTTCAAATGGAGCTAAACAAGTTAGGAGAAGAAAGTGTCGGCTGTGTGGTAATAATTCATTATAGAAACTGATTGGTTTGAATAGGACAGGTCGCATAAAAGTGAACCACTTCAAATCTAATCTAGGTGACATTCGTGTGTGGTTAAAATCCAATCTGAGCCATATTTTTCAAGAATGTGACTGTGGTCTGAACTGTCAAGTCCCCAAATTGGAATTCATAGCAATTAGGTCAGCAAAGAGCGGGAGAGGAAGGGCGCTACATAAGTGATGGAGCTGTGCATTAACGTTAGCACATAGCTTGAACATGGCTTTTAGAGAAGAGGCGAGCTTGACAACAGTAATAAAAAATAGGGCTGTCAAAATTATCGCGTTAACGGGTGGTTTTTGATTTTTTAAATTCATCACATTAAAATATTTGACGCAATTAACGCACATGCCCCGCTCAAACAGATTAAAATGACAGTACAGTGTAATCTCCGCTTGTTACTTGTTTTTTGATGTTTGGCGCCCTCTGCTGGTACTTGGGTCCAATTGATTTTATGGGTTAGTACCATGAGTGAGCATGGTGTAATTATTGACATCAACAATGGCGAGCTACTAGTTTATTTTTTTGAATGAAAATTTTACAAATTTTAATAAAACGAAAACATTAAGAGAGGTTTTAATATAAAATTTCTATAACTTGTACTTACATTTATCTTTTAAGAACTACAAGTCTTTCTATCCATGGATCGCTTTAAGAGAATGTTAATAATGTTAATGCCATCTTGTTGATTTATTGTTATAATAAACAAATACAGTACTTATGTACTGTATGTTGAATGTATATATCCGTCTTGTGTCTTATCTTTCCATTCCAACAATGATTTCCAGAAAATATGGCATATTTTATAGATGGTTTGAAATGCGATTAATTACGATTAATTAATTTTTAAGCTGAAATTAACTCGATTAAAAATTTTAATCGTTTGACAGCCCTAATAAAAAAATAAAATGGGGCGGGGATCTGTGCTCCAAATGAGCAATAGTCAAGATTGCTAACACTGCTGAGAGTCGGGTTAACCTGTCCATATTTGTATGCGTCATTGTGCGTACATGCTATCAATCCATATAAACTTTGAATATAAGACTAAACAGGCATTATTTGTGTCAGTTATTTGTGTCCTCTTTCTGGAAATCAAAATATGATCAACCTAGAATGGCGTTGAGTCCGCGTTTGTTTTGATGCTCCTGCGCATGTGGGTCAGTTTGCACAGCGCAGCTTGGACAGCGAATTAGTGCCCATGTGTGAAACTTGAACGGGCTCAATGGACAAAGGTAGTCAAAGGTAGGTAGTCTGAACGGGCACGCCAAATAAAAAATAGATATGACAAAAAAATCGGAATTGTGCATTAAGACCTGCAGTATGAATCTAGCCTAAGCCTTGTATAAGTGACTGAAAGGCCAATTTGGCATCTCTTTCCACCACTATTTGCAGCGTTTCTTTTGAAAGCCCGAAGCTAAAAATATGTTCGCACCACATCTGCATAATACTTGGATAATGCAATGACGCTGCTTTGTGCTTGAAACAGGAGTGGTTGGAAAAAAATGAGGGGAGCCACAGCTATAGATTATACGAGGATGTGATGATAAAGTTAAATCGTCAGGCTCCCGAGCGATTATGCTAATGAGTTCATTTCATACCCAATGTTATCGGAAGAGCTGTGATATTTTCTGGAAGGCTTTGATCAACTATAAAGGAAGTTATCACTAGCTCAGGCCTTTGTGGGCCAGAGGTTAGGTTTAACATGTAGATGACAATTAAAATGCTCAACTGATAGGTTTGGTAATTGCGGTTTTAAATGGAGGTAATGAGATAGTCCAGGATAAACTAATTTCTGATGGAAAACTGCTTACGTGTGTCCTTTGTGACCTTTGACGTATGTGCAGGTGACGGAAAAGAGGGAGTTGGTGGCAAATCGAGGGGTGGGGAAGGGGGGGCAACGAAAGGTCCTGCGGATTAGTGCCGCTGTGTCGTAAAAAGGGAACTGGTCCAGGAGCCTCATCACACTGACAGCAGATTAGTGCTCTGCAGCGACAGAGCAGACGGTGCAAGATTAACTTTGATCTGCAATTTCTCTCGAAGCAGCCGCTGGAAATCAGCTTTCTCCACCAAATGGCCCGAAACTCTTAGCTTGCAATGTGAGCACAAGACATTTACTAAAGAGCGTTGCCAGTGTTTTCTGCCCTTTGTTTTCAGGCTCCCAGTATTACTGCAGTTTAATCTTTTAAACAACCAACTTCAGGCCAATATTCATTTGCTGTAACTACTCGTTTGTTTTTGTTGCACTCGTCCAAGACATTCAAAAGTTAAAGTGTCTAAAATTACTGTACTGTATTTCAAAAGTTTTTAACAGTCCATTCAACAGAAAGTGGATAAGATAAAATGTTTCAAACATAAAATCCAAAAGCATTTGCAACAAATGGAAATCTCCATTTCGTTGGGAATTGAGTAAAATGGGATTTCAAAGTGTTTGTTGGCAGGTCAAAGCTATAAAAATATTTAGATGACTCTAAGGCCCACTTCACACCACCCAATGTGGTGGAGCCTGACTGAAGATTGTGCGAGGGGAACTTGTTTTCATGAGATTTGGTCAGGTCGCTAGTGTTATAGCCATTCAAATTTTAAATCACAATTAAATGATGAGAGATCACAGATTTCACGTAGGAAAATATGATTTAATACTTAGTGGCAAAACCCTGGTTGGCAAGCAGGGGCGTCAGACCAAGGGCGTAGGTTTGGTCTCAACATTGGTAGGGATGATATAGCAGCATGAACTGCATGTACACTTTTTGCTGGAGACGGGACATTAATAAGACCAAACAGATTATTGAACATGGGTCAGGGCTACATTTCTCACGAATATGAGATAAGAGATGATGATCGATGCAAAATAAATCTGCGTTGACTTATACCAACTTTCACGCGAGTTGGTTCAGGTGAAACAACCTTTGTTCAACCTTTGTTTTCAAAAACTACTAAAGAACCATTTGAAGTGCAAGTCCCTTTATTGAAAAAAACGGGGAACTATCACTAACACTGGAGCCTCCAAGACTCAAACTAAAATATTACAACATAAAAGTGATTTGGGAAAAAAAATCAATGAAAAACAATATAAGCTGTCCAAGGACATCTACATCTGAGCCATACTAGACTACTCCAATACTTTTAAAGAGACTTGCACTCTGAAACCACCGTGTTGCATTACCGTGATGCACATAATGCAAATAATGATCCAAATGAGGGATGGCAAGCTTGACGGCAGTCGTTTTGCAGGTTAGTAAGTTCACACAGTTTAATGTTATGCCAACTCTGATGCAGGTCTGACTTTCAGTACCAAAATTAGTGTTGTGTTCCCCACCTCCACAAGATTGACGTCTTTTTACATTACATACAGTGGCTGCTGCTGGCTGAAAAAAACTTCTAATATCCCTCCTCTTTTAAAGGGGCGGGGGAGGCGGCATGTTGTCAATATGAATCTGTCGGGATTGTCTGAGTGTGCCTGTGTGTCTGTGTGGCGGGAGGGTGTGTGTGTGTGTGTGTGGGGGGGGGGGGGGGGTCAAGTCATCAGCCAAACGTCCATTTGAGGGGGAAAAAATGAAACGGCACATTCAGCAAGTGAAAAGGGATAAAGTACAAACATAATGGAAACAATTTATTAAATAATGGTAGAGTGTATTCTATCCTTACAACATATTTGAAGATAATCTAAATTTCTATCATACTATATAAATATAATCCTTATCATATAACTGAATTCTTTATGAAATGTAAATAAGGTTGCTTAAAAGTTGGTGGGGACAATTTGAACCACCTGAAAAGTTGGTAGTGTTCTGTCCCCACAGTCCCCATGCAAACCTACGCCCTTGAGTCAGACGTTACTTGTAGTTGCTTACTAGGTTGCTACACACCTCAGGAGTAACTTTAAAAGACTCCTCTCTGCAGATCATCTCAAAATACTGGAGGTTTTGAAGCTGCTGTTTGGCAATTCCAAGCTCCATCTATCGCTATAAATTTTCTTTAGCGTTAAAGCAACACTTGGTAACTTTTCAGTTTTGGTCAATTTTAGCAATGCCGGGGGACAAAAGTGGTAGTATTTGCGTTGAGGAAGACTGTTTTTCCCATGAGGACCAACGCACACCTGCACAGTGTCGTGAAATCATGATTTCCCGGTCGCCTGCAGATGGATTAAACAACATTTCTGTTTCCAGCGGCCAATTGAAGGATGAATAGTATTAAGGTAATGAATCCAGTTGTGGCTAAACAATACCGTATGACAGTTAGCAACCGTGTGGCATAGTGTGGCTAACACCCCCACCCCACCCGAACTTGTTCGGTTGGAGGGGGGGTGTCACGCCATCGAGTGAAAGCTGGGCCAATGTTAATTCTTTAGTATCCTTTAATCCCTGGTAGCCTCCCTATTTTTTTCCTCCTCGGACAAAACTTTTTGTCTCTTTTGTTGCTCTGCCTTCTTTGCAGAATTCACGCAAACGCGTTCGCATCGACTTCCTTCTTTATAATGAAAGGGGGAAGTGATGTATGCCGTAAAGCAGTCAGCACACTTCTAGTTTTTTTTTGTGTGTGTGGCAGGGTTCCTGCTACCCTCCTCAAAGTTAGTGCTGGTGAAAATGATACAGACCCCTTCAAGATTTAAAAGAGTTTTCATTCAACTAATTGTCAGTCGACATATCATCACAAATATTATGAAAATATTTGATAAAGATTGAAAACCTACCTAGTACTGCCTTAAGATTAGAAGACTGTTCTTCTTATAGATACAGTCCTTTGTTTCAAGACTTCTACAGTATTTTTGACAGACGACACACCAAAAACCTATCAATTCAGTGCAGTGCAGCACGAGCGACAGTTAAAGTTGTGGCTACAAAGTAAAATTAATATATTCTCAAAATGAAAAGGAGGTGTATACCATTATAATGGGAGAGGCCAGGGTTAATCATAAGAGTCAAAGGTCTTAAATGAGGATTTTACACGGCAGTTAAAATGGATAACAAAAAATTTAGAGGCCAAAACTAAATCTATGACTACACACATCGTTTTTGTAAGGATAGAGCAGCAATAGACAAATACTGGGCCTCCGTAGCTGAAGCACAATCATCCGCTGCCATTCCCTCCCACTTCAAATGGGTTTGATGTCTGTTGCTCTCAATGGCTTGGAAATATTATCATTTATTGCCAACCTTCCCAGTTAAAATGGACTGGATGTTTATTGTGGTCAATAGCAGCCAATGACTTCATACAGTATATATTAAACATTTATGAGAACAACTTGACCAAAATGTATCTTATTGACAGTTCTTCATAGAGGTATTTGATGTAATTTAATCATTAAACCCGACTTAAAGAAAAATGGTAAAAAACAAAAAAAACAAAACAGTTAACAGTAAACAGTAGTCGCTTGTTGTCACACATTAGAAAAACTTACTTTTACTTTTTTATACGAGCAAAACAGATCCTGGACCCACATCAAAATGGTAAAAGTGATGTAGTTCCATGAACATGAGTAACGGCAGCATAGAACATAGAGACTAGATATAAAAATACACACACACCTGGTATGTAAATAATTACTGTACAGCCAAACTAATGATTATAACCAGGGGTGCACATAATTTTTTGCCCAGGTTCTCAGAGGAGGACCTGGAGATGTGACTTGGTCCTCATTGAGCTTGAGAGCCGACCCGCCTGATGCGATAAATTTATGACAAGCTTCACTTAGAGCCAATTAACTTTAATTAATTATATTAACAATTAATGCTTGATTAACATCAACTGGCACAACAAAATTGCTATTACTTTTAAGTGAAATTTAAAGAAATAAAAAGCACCAATTCAAAATAAAGGGCATTATGCGGCTCCCACATTAACTCCAAGCCTTTTTAAAAGTGGGATGTCCTCCTCATAAGACCTCATTGAACGTGCATGTTTAGCTTTGTAAAATGCGAGCAAAAACACGTTTGTCAGTGCATGTCGCTGTTCATTACCTTTATTCCGCCACTTGTCCATAGGGCGAGTGGGTCCTGTTTGACATCGATAGTTTGCTTAATTGCCACATGCTCTCTGTTTTTTTTTGTGCTTTGGTTTGGATGGCTGAAATTCTTTGACCCTACATAAAGTGCGCTGCTCTCATCGGCGACATTGGGATTCTCACGGCACATTTTGTACCGCATTTCCGTGCGAGTATCATTTGCTTCTAGCCATGCTAGCCTGTAGCCACTTTTTCAGCATAAGTCCTTTTTTTCGGTAGCTCCGGTGACGTCTCTGTCGTCTGTCTGTCTTTTGATGGGGGTGGGGGAACACGGAAGTAATTACTCAGTGTGGCTTGCCTCTTCGACATTTATTGTATAAGTTATTTTCTCGTGTCCGCCGGAAATACAGTGTTCAGCCATCGGTACGCAAAAGTGTATGGAAGCTGTTGAGGGCCAGCGCGTTTGTCTACGTCCAGTACGCATGCGCGCATGCGGACCACTTATGTGCACCCCTGATTATAACAATATATTTGAGAGAAAAGGCATCTTATTTTGCCTCATTCAAATCTTAATATCTGAACATTTAAATATGTAAATTAAAGTGCAATCACATTCGTAAATGAATGGCTTCTGGTTTTTGAAATATACATAAACCAATCTATTGTGATAAAATAAAAAACTGCAATAACTGCATTAACAATCAAAGTGAAGTCTAACTGTAACTGTAGTCTTGAAACAAATCTGAATAAGGAAAAACATTGCAATAAAATAATGCAAACTGGTTGAACTAAAAAGAGTAGCTGAGATCTGTCATGACAGAACATCGCTTCAATGATATCTGGCGCCATCTAGCGTCGTGAATAGGTATAATGTCTAGACCGCGAATATAAGACGACCCCCTCTTTTTCAGTGTTATTTCAATGCAAAAAACACGGTCTTATATTCGGGCCAATACGGTATTTCAGGTACAGTACGTCTAATTTACTTGATTTGTTGTTCGACTACATTTTTGTTTTTGGTTCCTACATTTGAAAACATATTGAAATAGGCTAAGTAATGATTGATCAGAAGGTGGAAAGTGT
This sequence comes from Corythoichthys intestinalis, assembly GCF_030265065.1. Taxonomy (NCBI): domain Eukaryota; kingdom Metazoa; phylum Chordata; class Actinopteri; order Syngnathiformes; family Syngnathidae; genus Corythoichthys; species Corythoichthys intestinalis. The sequence continues at coordinate 42,008,446 of NC_080399.1, forward strand.
TTGTTAAATTCTGCAGGCAATACAGGGAATTTAGGTTTTAAGATAGCTAGCAGTGAATGAATTAAATAATATGTGGCATGTAAGGTCAACTTTTTTTTCTTGTTTTCAGTATGAGCACTAAGTGAGTTAATAAAAGAGGGAAGCTATTTTGGAAACTACATTTTTTCCCCCTTTATTTAAATAACGAATTTCTTGTACAAGTATTGTATTTGTACTGTAACGAAACAACAGAATTTGAATACATTGGCCAATTCGGCCTAAATTCTTCCGTCTTTCAATCAAACATGAAGGAAGACAACCAGCTGCAATTTCAAAGATAGATGTGAATGTCTTGACTGGAGGCTGACAGAAAAAGTGGCGAAGTGTAAAAATGTCCTGTGCGCTCTCTCGGAAATGGTGGCCGGCAGCCAGGCTGGTGACAGCAGCGTGCCCGCCAGTAAAACCATGAGTAGCAGTGAACCAGCGAGAACCTGCAACGGCGCATTGAGGAGGAACTGAATCTTTTCCAACAGCTGCCAACCGGCCCGTGGGGGGCAGAGCAGACCTGCAAGCTGCTCTTATATTCTCCATTTCCCTGTCTTCCTACTTCACAAGCATGGGGACATCATTACTTTTTCCATTTCATTCCGCGAGAGTTCTCCTGTCAAATCAAAACATGACATGAGAAATAATAACTCGGGGCCGTGGGCGGAACAGCAACACGACTGAAAGGTCATTTTGTTGATGAAAATTGGTTTCACAGCCGCACAATCTATCAGTCGTCAGCGGCTTTAGTGTCTGCTTTCACTACTACAGTGGCTGAAGCTGACCCGGGGCCACAAGGAGTATGTATACGTACTTAATGACTCAACTCCCATTATTTATAACTTAGGCATCTTCTCAGCACCAGAGGACAGGCCTCCTGATGAATAATGATGTTGACGTTGCCTAAGAAAGGCAGGATGAAGGCAAGGCATCGGCCTTAGAAGGAGCATTCGAATCCACCGTTAACAATCGTGACTGAATGAAGGTTATTCATTTTAATCACACTACAGCATGCCCTCCCTCCCACTATCCCGGGGGGTTTGCTATATTTAAGCACTTTTTCATTTCTTCTGTTTTTGGTGTTGGCTGATAGCGTGGCAATTGCTTTGTGGGACGTCTGCCCTTGAAGAAGCAGACAACAGAAGGAGATATTTATACATACAGTAGATGCGAAGTTGGAGGGAGCTGTATCAAATTCAACGCCTACCTTTTTGACTGTGTTAAGAAATCAAATCAACGGCTTTTTCCCCCTACACTTGCGTTTGAGCTTTTATTTCTCTTTTTGTTGTTGTTGAATGTTTCTTATCCAAAAGAGAAGCGATGTTGGTTTAGTACCTCATTTCCAACACTCAATGACAGTCCTCAGGGAGAGCCAGAACAAGTCGGATCGCTCGTCTCCCATTTGTCCTCTCTATTCCTTCTAATTGGACTTTTCCATCTGTCGAGGTCGACAAATAGTCTTCTGGGGATTCTGTGGCTAAAGCATCCAATCAGACACTTTCATACATCAGTGGGAATGTACCTGGAGTCTTGCCATACGTCTGAAGGGGTGTTCTGTGAATAAATAGAGTTACGATGCATGCTGATTGCTGAAGGTGCCACCAACAGCAATTTGGAAAATGAATGAGCCTAATGGCAAATTTCACAATTGGTGATGGACTCTCTAGCATTGTTGTGCTCAGTATTGACTGAATCGCAAGCAAGGTTGGTACATACTGTATCGCTGCTGTCCCCAGTGATGATATTTACCAACTAGGCTTTCTGGGGATCTCGTCCAATTTTCACTAGGAGCTGTTAATGATATGTGAAAATGTGTTCCTTGTGCTTGTCACTCTATACATCCCATTGATTGTGAGTCAAACGCTCGGGAGCAAGCAGTGGGACGTGTGACAGTGTATTTGTGGTGATGATTACAGCCCATTAACTTTGACGGATGCCGTTTCTTAGAAAAGGCGACGGGTGCTGTGAAGGCTGCGCCGGAACGTGTTTACTCACAACCAGTTGTCGTCACAAAATTGCAGATGTGAACTGGGCTTGTAATTCGGCTAAAGACTGGTACATGCATCTCGATACGACAACTTTACCTTTGCAGGCAATTTAACGTGGTATGAGTGTGGCTGTTGCTTGATTCCCCAAGAGGACAATGACCAAAAGATTCAACCTGCACATACTGTCTACCAGCAGTAGAAAATGCTGTCATGTGTACCTACTCGCAGTTGAGAGTGTTTCTGTATGTGAAAGTGAATGAGACAAAAGCATTGCTCTGAAATTGATTGCCGTGTCCGCCTTTATTAATGGCAATGTCTCGCTGGCTTTTCTCCTTGGCTCTACTCGCCTTCTTCCCTTTTAGTTCCAATGTGAGACTCTTACTCAAAAAGAAACATATTCTATTTATCTGTGGACACAAAAAAGTAAAGCAGCCACACAGGCTAGAAATATAACTCTCTAAGCTCATCCATAGGGATTAGGGACAATTGTCTGAGGGGAGAAATCCAAATTATAGTCATCTGTTTATGGTTTTGAGCTAATACCTTGAAAAAAAAGCCACACAGAAATGCAGTTCTTAAATTCCTGAGATATAGAAGAGATATTATAGTAAATCCTTAGTGGAAGCTCAACCAGCACATCATAGACATCTATTGGACAGTTTTATTTTTTTAAACAAAAATAGTAAATTGTTGCCGGTTTAATTGAAAGACCCTTTAAAGTGAATTCAGAGATCTGTTTGTAATTTATTTTTTGGGGGTTCGCCGTGAAAACAAGCCTGCATATTGGTGCGAAACAGTCGAAAGGTGTTCATACCTATATGTGATATACCTGTACATGCCACCCTCTTTCCAAAGCGTATAAAATCAACTCTCTGAGCATGACTTTTTTCAAGACTGCTTTGCTTTAGGTCAGGGTCTCATGCATATTCTTCCACAACGGCACACGAAAAACGTTTTTGCTCAAACTATTACCATTAGGGCGCACACATTCTGGACTTCAGATACACTGAGATGTAAAAAGGTCCCTGAATAAATAATTGATCAGTTAAGAGGTTGTAACCCCCCACCCCACCCCCCCAATTGTTTAACTTTGCTTAGGAATCTGGCACCATTAGAGACATTAGTTATACAATAAACTTTGTAATATAATGTGCTGAGTACCTAATGGAAACAGTGTCAATTTTTATTGACTAAAGTGCAAAAGCAATGCATGAGTCTGTGATCATTTTTCAAAGAGTGAAATGTGTTGTGAGGCGCATCACAAAGACAAAGTGAAAAAACATTACTTAATAACTAGGGCTGTCAAACGATTAAAATTTTTAATCGAGTTAATTACAGCTTAAAAATTAATTAATCGTAATTAATTGCAATTAATGGCAATTCAAACCATCTATAAAATATGCCATATTTTTCTGTAAATTATTGTTGGAATGGAAAGATAAGACACAAGATGGATATATACATTCAACATATGGTACATAAGGACTGTATGTGTTTATTATAACAATAAATCAACAAGATGGCATTAACATTATTAACATTCTGTTAAAGCGATCCATGGATAGAAAGACTTGTAGTTCTTAAAAGAAAAAGTTAGTACAAGTTATAGAATTTTTATATTAAAACCGCTCTTAATGTTTTTGTTTTAATAAAATTTGTAAAATTTTCAATCAAAAAATAAACTAGTAGCCTGCCATTGTTGATGTCAATAATTACTTACACAATGCTCATGGGTGCTGAAGCCTATAAAATCAGTCGCACCCAAGCGCCAGCAGCGGGCAGCAAAACTCCATAAAACACAATTAAAAAGTGAGCGTTTCACTGTACCGTCATTTAAATCTGTCTGATCGGGGCATCTGCGTTAATTGCGTCAAATATTTTAACGTGATTAATTGAAAAAATTAATTATCGCCCGTTAACGCGATAGTTTTGACACCCCTATTATTAACAGATAATTCAAGAGAGAGGAATCATCCGTTCCGAGCATACTTGCCAATACTGATGTTAACTCCACTTGTGAACTGATCCAAACGTCGTGACTTATTCAAACAAAAATCCAAGAAATACATCTGTAGAGAAGTTCTTTGACTACCACCATTGAAGTCAAGAATTTTTTCACTAAAAGCCGTTACTTTTTTCCTAATCCTGCATGTTATCGTAGTGTCTTATATATGCACAAATACAGTTTACTTGTGAAATTTGGTGGTTGCGGCTTATCGTCAGGTGCACCTTATAATCTCAAAATCCCAGTTGTTGCGATGCAATGCAAACTATGATTTCACTTCCAATTTGTGTACAGCAGGCTATATGCACGATTGTTAAAACACTACTGCTGCTTAGCACCAGAGGTTTTTGATTGAAAGTGGGGAAAAAGTCTAGTGCCTTCTGCCTGTCATGTGTCTGTTCTGAATTTAAAAGGATTTTGGCACAATAAATGCATCATTACCATTTCGCTCCTATGAAGATTTATTGACCAATTCGTGTAGGAGTGTGGCAGTAAAATGCTGATTTAGTACACTGCTAATGCTCTAAGGCCATAGGTTGTTGATTTGTGGGATTTGATTACATCATTGTGTTTGTGTGTGATTGGATATGTGGACCACCACCTCAACTGCGTGGAGTTTTAATGCAGTGAACTCTAGCGATATTGCCCTTCGGAGTCACTACAGTGTGGATTTGGAAACGACTGCTTTTATACTGACATTAGCGTTTACAGTTTATAGTACCGACAATATGGATTTTAAAAGGTAGCTGGTGGGCCGCACTGCGGTCTACATAAAGAGATGTAGTATGTACTGTAATTTAGAGCAGTGATCCCAAACCACCGGGCTGAGGACAGGTAGCGGTCCATTGCACATTTGATATCGGGCCGCAGAGAAATAATAAATCATTTGTTAACGACTGCAATCTGGTCAGTGCCACGTCACACATCGACATGCGTGTCTACTCTATTGACTAATCCAAGGAAAGATTTGTGCACATCGCCCTCTAGTGGTTTCCTGCCATTACTGGGGTGTTTGCACACCTCGAGCAGCCCAGCGTCAGTCAATGTAAACAGTAATGTTAGATGCTGTGTGTTGTGTGCCGTGGGCGGCACACTTCAGCTTTGGCGGACGGGGTACTTCCAGTCGTTTTGCTTGTATTAGTCGATAGATATAATAATAAAACTGGATAGGAAGTCATCATTAAAATCCACTGGAGCTAGCATCTAGACCCCCACCTATTTTTAATGTGTCCGTTTTACCATGGAAACCCCCGTTTACAGATGTCGTGCAACCGCTTTTGTTTCAACCCAGCCATAAAACGAAGGTAATAACTATATTTATTATTCAAAATGTCTGTCATTTTCAGCTTAAAATCAATAATTGATGTCTAATATTTTGTTTAAAAAAAGACTTTAAAAAATTATTCACTCTCATATTTTAAACTTTTAAAATAATTACGTCAAAATGAAAAAAAATGATGCCTGCAAAAAAAGTCACGGATATCTACCTCATAACTATAATTTATTTATTTATTTTTTTTGTTACTGTCGCATTTTCTCCGATATGTTAGATGATAAATAATCGATCTAAACAAAGAAAAAATTAAATACAACATTTAAAAGGGTAAAATCTCGACCACTCCTTGATGTCTGTGATTTCTGCATCGAGACCCTTGTTATATTACCATGTTTAACCCATAAAACCCCCCCAAAAATCCAACTGTGGCCATTCATAGCTGGATCTTGACACTCAGTGATACATGCTACATGGAGTTTTTGGATCGAAACAAGTACGCGATAATATCTCGTTAAAGTCATGGCGTTTTTAATTCTGCTCTTTCATGCTCTCACCTCCAAATAGAGTTTCGCAGTTACATTTTTTTTCTTTTTTAAATGCTCTCCTGTTCAAAATTTTTCTTCCCCCGGAAAATTGAGATTTGAAGCTTTCCAATGATGTATCACACATGCATATCGCACAATTCTGAAAGTTGGATGACTTAGAGCGGAACTTCAAGTCACCTTAGTGTTTTCTGCCATATAGGCGCATCAGATTTGTTCCCGGAAATAGTTAGCCCACACGTTAGCGAAGATGACTGAAAACCAGACATCTTCAGATAGCTTTTTTATTGGGAAAATGCCACCTGCTGAGCCAGAAGAGGAGCCTACAACCAAGTCCATTCTACATAATATGTGGCTAAAAGCTAGCTAAAGAGGCAAAAAATGCAAATGATGTGAGAGCAGTACACGTCGTGGCGAACCGCATTACTAAAGCCAAGAAACCATTCACGATTGGAGAAGAACTCATTACGCCCGGGCCACTGTTAAAAAAGGTTGATTTAGCGTATGGTGAGTTACATTTGGAATTTTCTGCCACACATTGCCGTTCCGTGAAAATGAGGCCCACGTCACACCGTTGCAAAACATTTTGGGGACCACTGATCTAGAGCTATACGAGGTAGACAAGGTTTCAAACTAATCACTTGTAGGCTCATAGTTCCCAGAGAGTTAATAGAATATATGCATTTAGGCCTAAGTATTTTTGTGTGTACCGTACTGTTGGTTGCTGCCCCGGGTGTGTTAAAGTAACAATTGTTTGAAGGTTTCTATCTACCGTATCACCTACGATAATTTACATTAGTACATCTACAGTGTTTTTTTTTTTTTTTTGATGATACAGTATGTTATCATTAGTACTATTGCCAGATGAAGTGATCATCCTTTATGGACTCTCAATAGCACATTCCTGCCAGTTACTGTATGTAGATCAGAAGATAAGGAATATTTGTCTTTACTTATATTTGAAGCTTGTAAGGGAGGCTTAGATTTCATAGGCTTCACCTATTGCGGATGCATACTGTAACTCCACGACATCGGCCGGATGAGTAGAGCAGAAAAGATGATTTGATGAGATCTTTTGTACATATGGCAAAGGACAAGCAGCGGTTACATTATTTACTATTTAGGTGCCAGGTACAATGTATCGCTGAATATTAACAAAACATTTATCAGATTCATTTCTAAAATTGGTTCCACAAGATTAGTGGAGGGTGTCTGAAGGGCTGCCTGTCACAGGAAATAATGACACTATATGATGGCCATTACTGTGCTATCAATCCAGTTTGAAGACATACAGACTGACAAAGGTGGAATCTCTTAAGACTGTGACGGTGACACTGACACACCTGCGAAAGAAATTAGTTGAGGGGGAGGAGTATACCCCCGAGCAGCACAGACACCCTGTTTTGTGTCTCTTTGACCAAACGGCCTACATTAGGTGATGTATGTAGCTATTAATAGCAGCTGGGGCACTCTGGAAACAGCTGCCATGCGTCAGGGTGACAGGCTGACATCTTTCTTCGCAGCAGGACCTCCATGCCAGGCGGTCAGGAGGAAGCTCTTTATGCCCAACGGAAAACGGGCCAGAGTCTCTTATCATTCCTACAGCGCACACGGAAATAAAATAATCTATGGAGCCTGTGGCAAAGACAAAACAATGAAAGTGGGTTAACAGCGGCCAGCCTGATCCACAGCCGCAGTCAGCCAGATCTTCCTTTACAGTCTCATTCAAGTGGGATATTTATCACGAGGAGCTTTTTAATGTGGCATGCTGGCGCCGTAAACTGGCACAAGATCGCACACAGATCCACGGAGAAGCGAGATGGCGGGTGAAGAGCGAGGCTTCGAGCCGCCAAAGAGTCTGCGATGATACCCGCGTCTGGGTCCTTTAGGTGTTGTCAATGGGCTGTAAACCAAAAATAAGGCTGAGCTAATGTGTAACCATCAAAGTTTAAGCACACTCTCGGAAAGTGATGACAAGCCGTGCCTTCTGTTAATCTGTTACATAAAAGTCGACATTGATTGCGACACGCTCAGAGGATGAAAGATGCTTACCGATGGAGAACATTACACGCCACGCTCTGCAGAGTTTACATGCAGGTGATAGGTAATCATTGACTCATGCCTTGTTTTTTTATTTTTTATTTTTTTTTACTGTATATAAATGACGTCTGTCCAGAGATTTGTTCTGCTCCTTTCTGAAATCATCTTTCAGAAAGACTTATTTGACAAAAAGGTATGGTTTTGTTGAACATTTGGTGTTACATACAACATTTTTAATTATTTTGTGTCACCTTGAACTGGGAGTGACAAACTTTTGAAAGTAAACACGCTTGGAAAAATGTGCCAGCAAGAGAGTTTTCTGTATTTTGTTTTCTCAAAGTGTTGTTCGAAATCTAGAAAAACTCATTTTTTATGATGGGACAGTGAAAACGACTGCTAAGGGATCCTTTAAAAAATCTGTTGAACTAGAATTTCATGTGTTTGAAGTGTGTTGGAAAAAGAACTACAATGAAAAATGCTGTTATCTGGCATGTCATTGATTTTCACCTTTTGTAGATGGTGGTATGTGATATCTATTTTTCCTGCTAATCTTCTACCATTGTCTGTTTGACTATTTTCTGTGAAAAGGTGAATAAAACAACCAAGCTAGTGGTGCACAAGTACTGTTATTGTAAATGATATTCTCAATTTGTAATGCGGCTTTTGTTGAAGGTCATGCAAGCAATCTTGGTCTTCTATTCAACATAAAATCCTCCTTGAATGATGGATAGGCAGGCCAAAGTTACACTCTTTACAATCTTTTGTTTGGTCTACGCAGCAGAGCGACGATCAATATAATCTTGAAATCTTTTGCCGATTAGAAATGTTGGCCTTTGAATTGAGGCACGATTATTTATTTATTGTTTTGTTTTTTGTTTTTAAAACTACTTTTGTGATGAGGCACCAAGTGTCAGGGGCTGATATGCTCAAGCATGACAAAAGCTGGCATTCTTTCAACATGCAGTGAACGCACAGTTTATCACATTTCAATCAGATGCATCCTCCATAGGTGAAAATCTGCGATATAGCCTGTAGAGGGACCATGTAAAACGATAAAACAACATGCACAAAAGTGTGCACTGATATGATATGAATAAAAATTGCTTTGAAAACTGTTGCAGATGTGCCATCCAGATTGCCAGTTAGCAGAGGGAAAATTGCTACATAGAGAGACCATTTACTATTAGGGGAGGGGGCAAATGACTAAGCTGGATATACATAGCATTTGTTCACTGACTGTCTCGTTATACTCTCCCTTGTGCCAAAGCAAAAATAATAATGCCCCCTCTATGGGACTGTCTAGTGTATCACCATCTTCCTGGCGGCTTCTGGATCCTGCTTCCATGCTGCAAATGGCTCTTCAAAGGTTTCGGGAGGCGCAGTTTAATGAATCCTTGTTCAATGTTTGCAGTTGTGACATCGCTAATAAAAAAAAAAAAAAAAAACTCCCACCAGCAGCCATTATTGCGTGCCACTGCAGGGAGTGGTTGTAATGATCAGAAAGGAATTGAGGGACATTAAAAACTGCTGCAACTGCGTCAGCTGCAGCTCACACATTGTATGACCATTAGTGGTAAAATTACAAAAAAGTAACAAATGTGAAGCCAGAGACTTGCACATGTTTAATGCCACAATTTATTACACTGACTATTTCCACAGTGATTATGTGACCGGCGGGAGGGGCGTGCCTCACACATTCATTTCACAGTTTTTTTTTTTTTTCTCCAATTATTTAGTCCCACTGTTGAATGCTAATTAGTTTTCTGACCTTGTGATGTCCTCTGTGGAAATATGCATCTAAAACAAAGAAAACTACGCCTAACAAGTGGGAAAATGTCATAAATCACCATAGTGCATTAAAATCATCTGATGTTCATCTATATACTAAGCTTGAAAACGATAAACAGATATGACCTGATATTTGGTTTTACTGGTGAGCGATTCGTCTGTATCGGTAGCAGACTAATCAAGCGATAGTAAACAGCCACCAAACCTTTAATGTATCGACAGTAGAGCAATAAAGCGGCTAAGATTCCGTCATTGAAGCTGGGAAGAACAACACGAGCTTGGCTTTTACTTACCGCTTGCTGCACTTGTGCCTCACACGCCGCACGACCCTAAAGATCAGCGCACTTAGAGGACCACGGCACACATGATATAACATGGTAAACCACCACTCACAGTCGTGGTTGCCTCAACTTCCCATCATGCATTTTGACAGAACTGATAGCAGTCGCTATAATAGTAACGCGAGAGCTGATGAAACCTCAGTCGCGCATGCTCCGTAGCAAACTCTTCACATGTTTTAGTCACAGCCCAAAGCTAAATGTAGTAGTGTCGACGAAGCAACATGCTAAAACAATGGACAAACAGCACGAGCACCGACGCCAGCGTCAGCTTGTCCGGCAGAAGTGATGAATCACAGCATATGATTTTCAACGCACCAGGAAAACAAAAGTCAGACTCTGATGTGAGGGCGGCAGCTAGATCTGTATGAGACACAGCTAGTGATAAGGTGAAGCGGTCCAGAGATCGCGAGTCTTTAACCCTGAAAACGAACCCAGTACAATGGTGGAAAGGTCAGCACAACCTGCTGGAGATAGTCTTTCCATAGAACGCAGTCTACTTAAATATGAAAATGTGGATCATTTGATCTTCCTCAAGAAAAATCTGCCCTTCCCAAAAAAAATGTGGACACTGATGAGGAATATAAATGTGGAAGCACAGGCATAAGTGAATGACTTTGCTGTGTATAAGGTTAAAGTAGGACTGTTGACCAGTGTGGCTAAAATTCCATGTTTTTATTCCTCCAATCATACCAGTGGTAAAGCATAATTCTTATGCTTTATTTATTATTAATAATGATAATACTACCAGATTTATTTGTTCTTTTTTCTAGAGGTGCTGCATGTAATTTTAAGTTTGTAAGATGTTTACGTTGAAAGGTTGCACTTAAATTACCTGCCTCTTGTGTTCAAAACACCAGAAAATACAGAAATTATTGCACTTTATTGTTGTCTGTCTCTGGAGTTTTATTTTATCATTAATTCCAACCAACAAAATGATGGTCATTCAGTAAGCCTTATTTTTTTCATGTTTAAAAATAAACATACACTTGTATGAAATTTTGTGTTTTATATTTGCTTGTGGAAAAGTGGCCTTTTTTTTTAGTTTAAAATATTGTAAGAACAAAGACAACAAATGTTTACTATCATATCGTTTGCACACTGTATCGAACCGTATCGTTCTTAAACTGTATCGAATCGTATCGAATCGCTCTGCCTTAAAAATGTATCATTTTTTTAATCGAACTGTAACCTGTGTACCTAGATACATATCGAATCGGCTCCATGCCAGAGATTCCCAACTCTACTATATTCACTTTTGTAGGATCTATTTATTGCGACTTAATTGCTGAACTGCTTCATTTTACTCGTTTCTTAGGTGTACCTACAGCGTGTGTTTCTGTGAAGAGTCTTCAGTAACGCTAAACTTGATGTTAAATGTGTACATTTCACTTTATTAGGCATTGTTATTTAAAGCGAACGGTGTGTCCATGTGATCCACCAAGAATTTGACTTTTTTTAAAAAAAAAACTTGCATTTATGAATCAGGCTTATTTCAGATATAAAACAAGTAACAATTTTCATACAATAAGCCAAGATTTTTTTTTTTTACTAGTGCCAACAAACCCTTCCAGCCGCCTCATCAGACTTCATCAAAAATTGGGTCATCCAAAAATTTTATCAAGTACAAGTAAACAAGTATTCATTGAAAAGAATACTCAAGTAATGAGTAACATTGTGAGTAATTGTTTACAATGACAGATTTTTTTTGGATAATTGTATATTTTTTTTCTCAGCACAACATCATCTATATGAACTGTTATTAGTATATTGCACTATAACCTATTACCGTATTGGCCCGAATATAAGACGGCCCTGATTATAAGATGAACCCCTCTATTTCAAGACTCAAGTTTGAAAAAATACTTTTTGAAGACCAATTTAATTTTTATACGGAAAATAATTACAGTACATTTGAAACGTGATTATAACAACATATTTGAGAGAAAAAACATGTTATTTTGCCTCATTCAAATCTTAATATCTGAACATTTAAATATATAAAATAAAGTGCAATCACATTCGTAAATGAATGGCTTCTGGTTTTTGAAATGTAAATAAACCAATCTATTGTGATAAAACAACAATAACTGCATTAACCATCAAAGTGAAGTCTAACTGTAACTGTAGTCTTGAAACAAATCTGAATAAGGAAAAAAATAGCAATAAAATAATGCAAATTGGTTAAACTTGAGAGTAGCTCAGATCTGTCATGACAGAACATTGCTTCAGTGATATTTGGCGCCATCTAGCGTCGTGAATGGGTATAATGTCTAGACCGCGAATATAAGACGACCCCCACTTTTTCAGTCTTATTTCAATGCAAAAAAAACACCTTGTTATATTCGGGCCTATACGATAATTGACCACATTAGGCCAAAATGATGACACAAAAAAAAAATCATCAAATTCAGACCAGAACAACACTTGAAGTATCACCCGTTCAAAGAAAATTAGCACCCTCTAGTGGAGGGAAAACATTTTTACTGCTGATTGGTATAATGGGGTGATGTGGTTATTGTTGCGACGTCTCATTGGTGAAATTGAGACAGCCACTGTCGGCATCTCTGGCAAAAATAAAGTGTAACCCACGTTACTATGATAAGAGAGCACTGAACATGATTCATATGGAAATTTAGTTAGCCAGGAATTATAATAAAAAAAATATCAACTCAAACGAAAGTTGATATAAAATTAGTGAGGAAAAAATAGGTTATTTAAAAAAAAAATAATCGTTTGATTTAATTACTTTTTAAAAGGCAACGACCTACAAGCCAATGGAAGGTTGCGATATTTCTCTCCCTTAACCAATGAGCGAGCAGGTTCTAGGCCATTGGTAGGATGACAGGAGCGAACTGGTCTTCTCTCTCTCTTTTACTTCCTCATCGCGAGCTAGTGAAGACGCAGCTTCTTTGGTTTGTCTGACAGTTACAAAAATACTGCGGGGAAAAAAAAAAAAAAAACGGATTCAACTACAGTCTTTGTGCGTCACTGGAATTGTAAGTAAAATCGATTGAATCGCCACTAATTTAGTGGGGTCATATTACTGTTAATTTAATTTTTGCTGCGTCATCGCCACAATCGGCCGTTAGGAGGGCAGCTCGTGACAGCGCGGTTTGGCCAACCGTTAACTGCGTGCCGCCATCACCTTGTTCTGGTGAGTGTTTTATATGACATGTTTTGAAACAAATGTATGAGTATTAATGTTAATTTAATGTTTGCTACGTCGTCATCGCAAACTGGCTGTTAGGAAGGCAGTTTGTGACAGCGCGGGTTGGCTAACAACCGTTAGCTACGTGCCCTCATCACCTTGTTCTGGTGAGTGTTTTATATGACATGTTAAGAAGCAAAAAGATGAATTTGAAGCATGATGTTAATACTAGCTTGGCCTGTTTAGGCCGGGTCTTTTATGCGGGAGTCGCCTTTCATTGAGGACATCGTGGGAGATCGCTTGTGAAGCAATTTTTTTTTTCCTTTCATTTTTCCGCTCTCGACCTGTCGAGCCACAGGAGTGGTTGTCGAAGGAGGGACCGGTGGCGAGCTAACCCAATTTTCGAACCTGAACTGGACACTTTTTTTGTTTCAGCTGGGAATCTGGTAGGAACTTTCCATAATACTCAACAGTGATTTACATGTGAGCTCACATAGCGTTTTGGGACTGGAATAATACGTTGAAGGGAAAACACTAAGTGCACTTAGTAAACTTAGGCGGTGTAAAGTAACAGTTTTTTGGATAATTTGAGCATTTGTTTCATGCAGTTAACTTTTCTTTTCAATGTACATATTGTAAATAGTTTAATATTTTTGCTTTTTTATTACACACAAAAACCCCACAATTATCTGTGTCTTGAGTTTTATTTGCTTCTGCCGGGTGCACGCTGTCTCCTGTGAGTCGAGTCTAGCTTCTGATGCACTGGTCCAATAAATAAACACGTTATAATCAGACAACGTAAAGTGATACAAGGTAAACTTTGTCAGTTGTTAACCACCGGGTTACAAATTTTGGCGAGCTAGCCAGGAGCCAGCAGTGTGAAATAGCAGAAGCAAAGAAAACATTTGTGAAGTTCTACATTCGTTGTTTCCATTAAAAAAAAAAAAAAAAAAAAAGATATAATTGACAAAGCTAAAATAGATGTTTCTAGCGCCGTTATAGTTAGTGGCTTACCCCAACTTAGCCTTGTTAACGAACTAAAAGAACAGTTAACTTTGTATGGCTCCATTAAACGAGTGTTGCCAGTCGATGATGAAAAATCTGAATTACATCAGCAATTGATCATAGAATTTGCGCATAACTCCGCAGTGAAAGCTTTAACGCCGTTGTTGCCATTAGAATGCCCCAGTGTCACCGATCCAAATGAAGTATTTATTGTGCGTGCCTTAGCTACAGTGTATAAACCCATGGCTAGAAGTGCTACAGAGAATTATCTTGAGGAATTGAAGTTGATTGCTGAAAACAGTGGAAAGTCGGTGCATGAAATGCTTCAAGAGGAATTTATGCAAATGAGTATAGCGGGACTTGTGAATTTACCATACCAGAAGAAGGATGTGACGTTTGAAGTTGATCCACATCAGAGGAAAGGGGCACAAACCGCACCGATTTCTTCTCTCCTGCTTGAACCTATTTCACCTGAATTGAGTCGAAGTTTACCAGCATTGCACCCACCGTCTCCTCCACTGCGGCGTGCACAATGCTCAGTGGTGACCAGCCCTGTGACAGTTCCAGGATCTTTGGCAGAATCATGGGAGCGTGACCAGCAGCTGAAGTTAAATTTGTCGCCAAGTCAATCTGTGGAGTCTTCCTGTCGTCGAAATCAGGATCAAAATGCTGACAAAATAAACACCCCATTTCTCTCGAGAGATGATGTAAACCCTTCCATGGTGCAGAAAGTGGTTGTCGAACACTTTGTGAGAACAAATGAAATGACAAGCAGCACGGGAAGTTCCTCCCTTCGTATTCGACCCTTTTCTGGCCGGCTTCCTCGGCCCAACAGTGAGTTGGACTATGAAACTTGGCGGACACATGTTGATGTGCTACTGAATGATCCCTCCATGTCCGATTCATATCGGACACGCAAGATTTTGGACAGTTTGCTACCCCCAGCTGCTGAGGTTATCCAACATGTCAGCCCACTTGCCTTGCCACTAGAGTACCTTCAACTGCTGGATTCTGTTTTTGGATCAGTGGAAGATGGAGATGAACTGCTGGCCAAGTTCATGGGGACATTGCAGAACCATGGTGAAAAGTCTTCAGAGTACCTCATTAGACTACAAGGAATATTGAATGCTGTGATCAGAAGAGGGGGGCTTTTGGAAAGTGAGCGGAATCGGTACCTTCTAAAGCAATTTTGCCGAGGTTGTTGGAGTAATGGACTCATTAATGATCTCCAACTAGAGCAGAAGAAATGTAAGCCCCCAAGTTTTGCCGAACTGGTGCTGCTCATAAGGTCAGAAGAGGACAAGCAAGCTGCAAAAGAGAGCCGTATGCAAAAACATTTGGGCCAGCACAAACAGGGGTCATCTGCTGTTAAGTTGCGAACCACCTCACATCAAGTATCCGTTCGGAGATCATGAAACATCAAAGGAAGAAGTGAGTGAATTGAGGATGCTTAAAGCCCAGTTGGAACAATTGCGCTCACAGATGGCTGTCACACACACTGCACCCCACAGTAATATCCAGTGGAATTCTTCAGGGGTGAATGAAGTTGAAGAGTTGAAAAGACAAGTTGTTGATGTTCAAGCCCAAGTCGCCAAGACAAGAATATTGAGCCCCAAAGTCCAGCAGGATGACCCGCTTATGTTGGAAATGAAGGCTTTGAGAGATCAGCTTGCCACACTTAAAAGCCAAATTGCTATTTTGCAAAATCAAAATAAACCAATGACATCTTTCACTAAAGAAAATATAACAACCAGAGAGAATGGGAGACAACAAACAAATAGAAATGTGGGTGCACAAGTACATGACCGGCCTAAGCCGTATTATTGTTTCCGTTGTGGAGAAGACGGACATTTAGCAAAGGGGTGTGAACGAGAACCAAACACTCTTCTCGTTGAAGAAAAACGACAGATCCTAAGAGAAAAACAGCGACGTTGGGATCAGCAGCATGACATTTTGAATACTCAGCAGTTAAACTAGAAGTAGTCTCTGTTGCTGGGCGGACAGAGGCTACTAAGGTAATTGGGAGGGAAAATCCTCGGCAGCCCATGGATGTGGTCTATGATCAATCCAACTCCATCAAGCAGGTTCCCCAATTGCTTTCTAGTCTAGTTGGGACTAAATGCACAGCCCAAGTTTGCATTGAAGGCCATTACATTAATTGCCTCATGGACACTGGTTCACAGGTGACTACCATCCCCCAGTCAATGTACCAGAGCAGTTTGTCTCACCTCACCTTACATTGCCTAAACGAATTGCTTGATTTTGAGTTGGAGGTAGAAGGTGCTAATGGGCAAGCAGTACCTTATTTGGGGTTTATAGATGTAACAATAGGGTTCCCTGAAGAATTTATTGGTGCAGAAGTCGAAGTTGCTACCTTGGCACTAGTGGTTCCCAATATGAATAAGACCCCTCAACTCCTCATTGGTACCAACACGTTAGATGTTCTGTACTCTAAGTATATAGATGGACACGAATTTCCTCCTCAGTCTTCTCGGTCTGGTTATGGAGTCGTTTTGAAACTTCTGGAAATGAGACATAGGCAATCAAAATTGGATGTAATAACACAAGTGAAAATGGCCTCAAACTGTTCAGAAGTGGTAACAGCAGGCAGCACAGTAGTCATTGACGGAGTGTTGAACCCCAGTCGTACTCAAAGTGAGAAGTGGGTCATGGTGGAAGCCCCATTTAAATCTTCCCCAGCTGGCCACTAACAACCCTAATGGGTTGTTAGTGGCCAGCTCTTTACATACTTTACCACAGGGTCGCTCAAACACGATGCCGTTGGTGATAAGGAATGAGACAGCCTCCGATATCACCATCCCACCAAAAACTGTGTTGGCTGAAGTGCATGCCCTTCACCAAGTAATTGAGCGCCCGTGTCAAGCGAACAAAATTCCCAGTCCAATTAAGATTGATTTCAATTTTGGTGATTCCCCTTTGCCGCCTGGGTGGAAAGAACGAATTTCAAAGCAGTTAAATGCAATGTCAGAAGTGTTCGCTCTGCATGACCTAGATTATGGGCGTACTAAAGAAGTGAAGCATCACATTAGACTGCGTGACGCCACTCCCTTCAAGCACCGCGCAAGGCCCATACACCCACAAGATGTGGACGCTGTTCGAAAGCATCTCCAGGAGTTGATGGAGTCGGGGATCATTCGGGAATCAGAGTCCCCATTTGCGTCACCCATAGTCGTAGTTCGTAAGAAAAATGGATCAGTTCGGCTGTGCATTGACTTTAGAAAGTTAAATTCTCAGACCATTAAGGATGCTTATGCATTGCCAAATTTGGAAGAGGTCTTCTCATTGTTGACTGGCTCGAAATGGTTTTCAGTTCTTGATTTGAAGTCTGGTTACTACCAGATTGAAATGGAGGAAGAAGATAAAGAAAAGACAGCATTTGTGTGCCCTTTGGGATTTTGGGAGTTTAACCGAATGCCGCAAGGGATAACTAATGCTCCGAGTACGTTTCAACGACTCATGGAAAAATGTATGGGAGGTTTGAATAGGAAGGAAGTGCTAGTTTTTATTGATGACCTCATTGTATTCTCTGACACTTTGGAAGAGCATGAATCTCGATTGCTGAAAGTTTTAGAGAAATTAAGAGAATATGGGCTGAAATTGTCTCCTGAGTAGTGTAAATTTTTCCAGACATCAGTCAAGTATCTTGGGCACATTGTTTCTCAAGATGGGGTTGAAACTGACCCAGAAAAAGTTGAAGCACTAAAGACCTGGCCAGTACCAACACAATTGAAGGAGCTCCAATCGTTCTTGGGGTTTGCCGGATATTATAGGCGATTTGTCAAAGATTATGCCAAGATCGTTAAACCGCTTAGTGAACTCACTGCTGGATACCCCCCTGTCAGGAAGAATGGTTTTCTTATGAAGAGCGGTCCAGTACAGCGGTATTTCCACCCAAAAGATCGATTCGGGGACAGATGGACCCCAGCGTGTCAGCAAGCATTTGAGGAAATTATTGAGAAACTCACGACAGCCCCAGTTTTAGGGTTTGCCAATCCATCGCTCCCATACATTTTACACACTGATGCTAGCACTACTGGGTTAGGAGCTGCTTTATATCAGGACCAGGAAGGCCACAGAAGAACAATTGCCTTCGCTAGCCGTGGACTGACAAAGAGTGAAGCCAAGTACCCTGCTCATAAGTTGGAATTCTTGGCTCTGAAATGGGCTGTCACTGCAAAATTCAGCGACTATTTATATGGAGTTGATTTCACCGTGGTGACTGACAGCAATCCTTTGACATATTTGTTGACTACTGCAAAGCTGGATGCTGCGAGTTACAGATGGTTGTCATCTCTTTCAACTTTCTCTTTTAAAATTCAATACCGTGCTGGGGCTCAGAATAAAGACGCTGATGGACTTTCAAGAAGGCCTCATGGTCAACTCTTAAATGATGCCGTGTCCCAAAAGGAAGAGGAAAGGATCAGAAAATTTACACTTACTCATTTGAGTGAGTCAGGATTTCAAGAAATTTGTCCTGAAGCTATCAGCGCAATTTGTCAGAAACATGCAGTTCATCAGGGCCATGGATCTTTCACTGAGTCCAATCCCTCTGTTGCACTGATAGAGTCGTTTGCCATCCATTCCACTGCTCTGCCCAATGAATATGTGGAAGAAGGAACTCATGGACTTCCTGTGCTTCCTCATTTCTCTTTAAAGGAGATAGCCAATGAACAAAGACAAGATCTGGAAATCAAAATCCTCATTGAACATCTTCAATTGGGTGTGCAACCATCTCCTTCTTTAAGACGTGAAATCCCTGACATTGGGTTGTGGTTTAGAGAATGGAAAAGGTATGAGCTTATCAATGGAGTTCTATATCGGATCAGACATGACCAAGGGCAACCCATGCGCCAATTGGTTCTACCTTCTACATTAAGAGGAATGCCACTGCGGGGTCTCCATGATGACCTGGGCCACTTGGGCATTGAAAGGACTCTTGATTTGTTAAGGCTTCGTTTCTTTTGGCCGCGTATGTCCCATGATGTGGAAAAGAAGATTAAAACTTGCGAAAGGTGTGTGCGCCGAAAGAGTCAACCTGAGAGGGCAGCCCCTCTGGTTAACATTAAAACCAGTAGACCTTTAGAGTTGGTCTGCATGGACTTTCTCTCAGTTGAGCCTGATCGTAGCAATACGAAAGATATATTAGTACTTACTGACCACTTTACAAAATATGCTGTGGCTATCCCCACCCGGAATCAGAAGGCACAAACCGTAGCAAAATGTCTGTGGCAAGACTTTTTTGTGCATTATGGTTTCCCCGAGAAATTATTGAGCGACCAGGGTCCTGACTTTGAGTCTCGCACCATTAAAGAATTGTGTCAAATTGTGGGCATTCGGAAAGTGAGAACCACCCCGTACCATCCCAGAGGAAACCCTGTGGAGAGATTTAACCGCACCCTTCTGCAAATGTTGGGCACTCTGGAAAACAAAGACAAGGCACATTGGAGAGATTTTGTGAAACCTTTAGTGCATGCTTACAACTGCACCAGAAATGATGCAACTGGGTTCAGTCCATATGAGCTTATGTTCGGCAGACAACCTCGACTACCTATTGACTTGGCCTTCAACCTCCCAGGTGAGGATTTCCATCAGTCTCATTCTCAGTATGTGACAAAGTTGAAAGAACGTCTAGATGAAAGCTATCGAGTGGCAATTGAAAATGCATCAAAAACAGCCGGACGCAACAAGCTTCGTTTTGACCGGAGGGTTGTGGAGTCTGGTCTTGAGGTTGGTGATCGTGTGCTTGTGAAGAATGTTCGCCTTAGAGGCAAGCACAAGTTGGCCGACAAGTGGGAACCTGGCGTTTATGAGATCATTAGACGAACCGATGACCTCCCTGTGTATACAGTCCGTCTCGAAGGAAAGAAGGGGCCTCTGAGAACTCTTCACCGAGATTTGTTATTACCTTGCGGGTTTCTTCCAACAAAATCAATTGAGGAACTGGAACCAGCTGCTTGTAGGCCAAGGACTAGAGCAATGACAAAAAATGATTCTTCGGGAGATGTATCTGGAGATGACTCCGATTTGGATGATTCAGACAGTTATTACCACATGCCTGGAATACCCAGTCATGAGTTCAGTGATGTCCTGACACTGACCCGGCCAGAACCAGTTTCTATAGAAGAAAAGTCATTTGAAAAGAATTGCAGAACTATTATGAGGCAAAACCCTGCCCGCCCAGTTTTAATGCCTAAGCACACGAATGCATCAAAAGTTGGGCCAACTGAAGAATTTCAACAACAGTCAGTAGATACTTGCCCCACTAAAGCTCCCTCAACGAACAACGAAAGTCCACCTGTGCCAAGCGGAAGTCCAAATGAAATTGGAAGCCGACGGGATCAGATGCCCCCCGTGATAGATGTGCCTTTGTCTCCTAGTGTTATGAATGACAGATTTGGAATGATTCCTGATCAACTGAGCAAACTGGATAGATGTCAAGATTGGGGTGGTTTGGATATAGTTGGAGGAACTGTTTCAGATTTCCCTGGACCGTCACTGACCAGCACTAATAGGCACTTGGAAGAAGAGCAACCTTTGAACGATGTCTTACAACCTCCTAGGCCAGATTTAGGAGTTTCATCTTTTCCAAGACGTTCTCAGAGACCTAGGGTGCAACCTCAGAGACTGCACTATGCACAGTTAGGAAATCCCTCCCTTTGTTCTAGTCAGTCTTTTTACATGGGGCAACCAATGGTTGATAGAGTGGGTGGGTGTTACGGGACATACACACCTTCAAGGGGGGAGGGTGTAACCCACGTTACTATGATGAGAGCACTGAACATGATTCATATGGAAATTTAGTTAGCCAGGAATTATAATAAAAAAAATATCAACTCAAACGAAAGTTGATATAAAATTAGTGAGGAAAAAATAGGTTATTTAAAAAAAAAATAATCGTTTGATTTAATTACTTTTTAAAAGGCAACGACCTACAAGCCAATGGAAGGTTGCGATATTTCTCTCCCTTAACCAATGAGCGAGCAGGTTCTAGGCCATTGGTAGGATGACAGGAGCGAACTGGTCTTCTCTCTCTCTTTTACTTCCTCATCGCGAGCTAGTGAAGACGCAGCTTCTTTGGTTTGTCTGACAGTTACAAACATACTGCGGGAAAAAAAAAAAAAAAACGGATTCAACTACAGTCTTTGTGCGTCACTGGAATTGTAAGTAAAATCGATTGAATCGCCACTAATTTAGTGGGGTCATATTACTGTTAATTTAATTTTTGCTGCGTCATCGCCACAATCGGCCGTTAGGAGGGCAGCTCGTGACAGCGCGGTTTGGCCAACCGTTAACTGCGTGCCGCCATCACCTTGTTCTGGTGAGTGTTTTATATGACATGTTATGAAACAAATGTATGAGTATTAATGTTAATTTAATGTTTGCTACGTCGTCATCGCAAACTGGCTGTTAGGAAGGCAGTTTGTGACAGCGCGGGTTGGCTAACAACCGTTAGCTACGTGCCCTCATCACCTTGTTCTGGTGAGTGTTTTATATGACATGTTAAGAAGCAAAAAGATGAATTTGAAGCATGATGTTAATACTAGCTTGGCCTGTTTAGGCCGGGTCTTTTATGCGGGAGTCGCCTTTCATTGAGGACATCGTGGGAGATCGCTTGTGAAGCAATTTTTTTTTTCCTTTCATTTTTCCGCTCTCGACCTGTCGAGCCACAGGAGTGGTTGTCGAAGGAGGGACCGGTGGCGAGCTAACCCAATTTTCGAACCTGAACTGGACACTTTTTTTGTTTCAGCTGGGAATCTGGTAGGAACTTTCCATAATACTCAACAGTGATTTACATGTGAGCTCACATAGCGTTTTGGGACTGGAATAATACGTTGAAGGGAAAACACTAAGTGCACTTAGTAAACTTAGGGGGTGTAAAGTAACAGTTTTTTGGATAATTTGAGCATTTGTTTCATGCAGTTAACTTTTCTTTTCAATGTACATATCGTAAATAGTTTAATATTTTTGCTTTTTTATTACACACAAAAACCCCACAATTATCTGTGTCTTGAGTTTTATTTGCTTCTGCCGGGTGCACGCTGTCTCCTGTGAGTCGAGTCTAGCTTCTGATGCACTGGTCCAATAAATAAACACGTTATAATCAGACAACGTAAAGTGATACAAGGTAAACTTTGTCAGTTGTTAACCACCGGGTTACAAAAGTCAATATGTAGAATAAAGAAGAAAAATGTTACGACTCTAGTGCAGCACAAAGTAGCGGAGTAAGAGTAGTGTTTCTTTTTCACAAATCTACTCAAGTAAAAGTAAAAACGTATACTAGTCAAAGAAGTATATTTTTCTCAAAAAGTTACTGAAGTAAATGTAATGGAGTAAATGTAATGTGTTACTACCCACCTCTGGCGCTGAGAGCCAATAGCCCTGAGTTAATCACATAGACTGCAATCAAAATAGCCTAGCCTACTATGTGGATTTCATCTGCTGCAAGATCAAGATTAAGTGGATTCAATTTTTTTGTATTTTTGATCAGTCAAATGTTCCTGTGCAACATTTCTGTACCCGTCGGTCCTGCCACAGTGCCAGCAGGAAGGCCATGGCCGCGTGGTGGAGTTGCGGAGGGCACCAGTCCTTGCCCTGCTTTTTGAGTCAATCAGCTCCAGCACTCATGTGAATCAGTGCCATATATTAAGAGGGTTACGACACTCCCATAGGGATCCATTATACGATTTTATTTCCGGGTTTTTCGGGTAGTGGAGCTACGGGTAGTTCCAAACATGGCTTCGACGAGGGCAGACTGCATTCATACCAATGGCTGGGTGTAAAGTATATTCGGAGGTAAGTTGATGGGGGGAAAAAAACAATCCCTTTTTAATTTTCAACAGTCTATCAGAAGCGTTTTATGATGCATATGTTGAGCTTTATTTGTATGTGCATGTCGTAATTATACTGTACATATATTTTATCTTGCTTGACGAGCGATTTTCTCCTACATTGTAAGCTGTGTCTGTGAACTAGGAATGTATCGCCAGGGATAAATTCATTAAGTCACTACTTGAAACACTCTTTTAAATTGCCAACTCTTTCAGAGGCCGTTTGTGACGTACACACTCATCTGTATTTGTGAGTATTGGTAGACGACTGGCTTTCACGTGCTTATTAGCCCGATTTTGTAAGCTTTGAAGTAAGGTATCCCCCTCATGAAAGTGTACCAAATCAATGCATGACAACCTGTATTCTTTACACCAAAATGTTTGACACGTTTATATTTCAGAGATGTGTATAGAATGAAAAGTGATGTCAACAAATAATAGAAACAATTTTTAAATTAAAAAAAAAAAAGTAATAATGTTTTTTTTTTTTTTTTTTGTTACATTTTCATGGTCCACATCAAGCTGTTGTTGGTGCCTACTGATGGTGACAGCTGGCTGTGGGCACTAAGCCTATTTTTAAATAGCAACAAACAAAAAAAGCTTTTTATTTCATGTTTTGACGACTGACCATTGCCATCCATTTTTTTCTGCTGTTCTTGGTCATTGGGGAAACGATGCTGCACAGCAATGAACAATGAACCATGACACCAATTTCACCAATTGTTCAATAAATAATGTGGTTTTCTTTATCAAAGGGTAATAAGTTGTTATTGTTATACATTACACCATGTTGAGTAAAATCATAAAATGTTGTTCCTGTCTTGTAATCATTTTGTGTTGCTTGGGTCCAAAACGAAAAATGCCTTTAAAGAGGTACAGGTTTGGTTTTGCTAAAATTAATGGCTATAATATATATATATATATATATATATATATATAATATTTATATGTCGATGCGACAAAACAAACTTGGAACTACTACTTAGAACTTGGGAACAAATACTGTAAGGTATAGATGGCGTTATCTTTAATATATTATCACAGGTCGGTGAATCAAGGAAATCTTGACATTTTCTGGAAAACCAGTATTCTAGTTGTGAAAAAAGAAAAACCTAAATCATCTTGCATTTCAATGTAAAAGTCGATTTCCCGTGCTCATGCTAACAGAAATATGATATGTTCACGCCACAACATGGGAAAGTTCCCTTCTGTGTTAGAGTTTACATAGGTTTCAGTTGTTGCCTGACCACTCCAAATGTAAAACTAGCACTTACATATATGTCATAATGCAATGACATAATCAAACAAGTACTTAGATACGTGATTTTATCCATTTTTCCATAATTGTCACAATTACCGCTGTCAGTTCCAATGCAAACCACTACAGCGTTGCTTGTGCTTGGAACTACTCATGCCCCACATAAACCACGTGACCACCAGTGGCGAGAACAAAGAGTCCCGCGACTCTCTTTATACGGCTCTGATGTATCATAGTAAAACATGGACACATGCTGTTTAAACTCAGATGTAACGTATACTGTATATGGCTTTATTCTTAAATTCTGAGAATCTTTGGCTGTCTGGCTTTTGTTCAGGGGCGCACATAGTGCTGAAAATACACTTAGCATTAAAAGATGATAAAATAACTGATCAAATCAAATTGTGTGTTTGGCATTCAGTTAATTCACAAAGAAACAGTGTTAAATGCCAACAAAATGAATGGAGGTGGTGTAATCTGTAGAGATATGAGTAGTTGTGATAAATGGAGCTACTAAGCAGGCATAATTTCATTATAACTTTTAGCATTAGTTCTAATTGAGTTGGAAATTCTTTTTCAAAACGGTAAAACGTTAAGGGCTTATTGAAATTGAAAGCGTGATGCCGGATGGTCCTTGCTCCTTTTATGATCAGTGGCCTAATAAATTAGTTAAGCACCATAAAAGTGCCATGAAAAAGTATTGGCCCTATTCCTTATTTGAGATTTTACTGCATATTTATCACATCAAATGATTCATATTAACGCACCCGTTTTAAAACCTCCTAAAACAATGCAAGTAAGTACAAAGGGTTTTAAATAATTATTTTTTTCATATGTGAAAAGCATATGTGAAAAGCGATTCAACTTTGAACCTAATAAGATATTATTCACCTTAGTAGCAGTAACTGAAATCTCTGACCTTGTTACTCATTTCAAACTCATATACAGTAGATTCCACTCACTTTGGTTTTCATTTTATTTTTGGGTTACTTTGGATTGTAGCATGATATATTTGTTTTTTTCTTTTAGATCACCTCACTCTGTCTAATTAGATGATTCAAGAAATCTGACTGCAATAAAGCCAGAGTATAGCCAATGAAGTTGTGCTCAGCTGTCCAAAAATTGTGGTTAATCACAGTTATTTCAGTATTTTACTGTGAAGAAATACTTTTTCACACATGGCTGGATGGATTTTAATTTTGTTTATTTATTTCCCCTTGCTTCACTCAGTGCCGTCTGTTTTCAAAGCAGAGTTCCCCATTATAGTCAGCTTTCTTGAAGCCTTTCTACTGATCTTTCAGGACCCACAAAATGTTGTTTTCTGTGAGCTCCAAACTAGCCAAAAGAAAGTAGCATGTCACATTTGTTTGATGTTTCCCCAATTCTTTAGTTAACTTCATTAAACACACAACCAAAAAAAGAGCCCCGCAACTGACCAAAAAGATATTTTTTCTGAAAATACAACTGTCAAGCGACTTTGAAGCTAAATTGTTTAGTTTAATAACACATTTTGTGTCAAAATCTGTAACTAGCACTTTCTTTGACTGCTCCAAAATCTAAAGAAAGAAATTTAAAGTATGTTCGCTTGTTGTAAATATTTTTATTTGTTGTCGTTTTTTGGGGGCAGGCGGAGGTAGGTAGCTTATTCACAGTAAAGCATGTTTATGTTTTTGTTTTTGTTCTCAGCCCAAAGCCTTGTTGAGTAAGAAAGTTGAAATATGTTGAAATGAAAAACTTGTATTATATGAACCCAAACCCTATCTAATAGAAAAAGGACTCTTAACTTGTGGCATATGTAGTCAGTTATTGGCTGATTTGCTGATAGTTGATGTATTACAATTTCAGATGAAATGCCTTATTAGGGAAAGTTGCTAAGAAATAAAGTATTACACAAACCACTTCAACATGATTGGTTACATTTCTTCTACTCCAACATTTGTTTGAATGCCCTATAAAAAGTTAAAAGTGGCTGAAGGAAGAAATACCTAGGTCTTTGGTACATTAATATTATACATACTAATTTTCTATTGAAAATACAATGAGTTTATGGCCATTCACCCCTGAACTGAAAGGCAGATGATGGTCAGTCTGATGCGGAGAATAGAATTTGTGCGTGTGCGGCATCTAAAAGCAGCCATGCATCACTGTGGACGGTCAGGTGGATAAATAACAATCTAAGTGGCAAGGGCAGACTACATGTCCTTCCGTTTGATTCAATATTTTTGACAACTCATCGCAGTGACATTCTTGGAAGGCAAAGAAGGGGTGAGGGTGTAAGTCCAAACTTAGGCTAATATAATGTGAGTATGTAAAATACACAAATGGCCAAGTTGATTTTTCTTTGCTACTGCTCAGCATTTTCATTTGCATCTTTATGACTACGTCAAAGATTAATGGAATTTTCAGTGATGAGATTAGAGTTACCTAAAATGAAGGCAGCAATACTGAAATGAGACTGGATGTGAGAAAATACGTCACTTCAATTTCATTGTTGTTAGAGCGCATTTACTCGGCCGAGGGTTTTGTTCGCATCCAATCTCACATCCCACGAAATCCTGACCTAGCTTGAGCGAATGGATACACGCAAGATATATTGCCTCTTTTGGTGACTGCCTCTATCTTGGCCGTTGATGTGTTGTAAAAGATACAAGATTGAAAGTGTACGCCATCAGATCAGTGGATCAAATAATGCGCAAATGATAAATCCTTGTGTAAAATCACATCTTCGCCTCCTCGTCTTGAGCTGCGCGCCATATTTACATACTCAGCATTTACATAGAGATGAAAATGGCTGCTGTGGTCACAGATATTAGTATGCAGACGCACATAATGCCGCCTCATCACTTTGCTGGAACGCCCAACGGCGCGGCACGTCGATTCCAAGCAGCGGCAATCATTATTGGATCTGTGCAGTCATCATGTCAGCATTGTGATAAATACGTGACAAAAAATATACAACATTGGCAAATTTATGAGTGGAAAACTTGTGTGTGATTAATTGAATGTAGACATCACTACCGATGATTTGTATGGTTAAAACTCAGTAGAAGACCATTACAGCCGAAATTGTTATACTGCTGACGTCATCATCCAGACAGCGGCACCAGAGTGCTATAATGACAGGAGTAGCTAAATCAGGGGTCCCCAAACTACGGCCCGCGGGTCGGATACCGCCCGCCTCCACATTTGGTCCGGACCCCTGAACAATTTTTTTTTTCTTTTTTTTTTTTTTTTTTTTCAATAGTGTTATTTATTTCCTGGCTTTTTTCTGTGAAGAACCCAGAGAGGGTTATTTGGTTAATATCTATTTAATTAATAGTGTTATTATTATATTATATTATATTATATTATTTACTTTTGTTCCGTGAATAATCCAGAAAGGATTATTTATTTGTGGCTTTCTGAAAAACAATAAATGTTTACATTTAGGCACTCCTGCAATCGTCACACTTTTTCTGTTACAAACTGACCCGGCCCCTCATCAGAGAAGGGAAAAGTTATGTGGCCCTCACAGGAAAAAGTTTGGGGACCCCTGAGCTAAATGGTAGATTGAAAGACTCATTTCTCATCAACTGCACTTTGCCAAATTGTTGCATATAGTCGAATCGTCTCAAAATATGATTTTCATTCACATAGTTATCTGGTTTGGGCTCCAGTTCCTCCGCGACCCTCGTCAGGAAAGGCGGCATTGAAAATGAATGAATGAATAATAATGCCGTTTAAGATTCTTTTTGGGTGTCACAGGCACTTTAACCTGGCACTTAAGACCGGACGTGAACACATTACCGCCGTGATATCGTCACTCCAGTTCATTTTAGAATCGATTTCAAACTTTTACTGTTTGTTTTTAATTCTATTCTACCTGTCGTAGATTTTAACTAGGGCTGTCAAATGATTAAAATTTTTAATCGAGTTAATTACAGCTTAGAAATTAATTAATCATAATGAATCACAATTCAAACCATCAATAAAATATGCCATATTTTTCTGTAAATTATTGTTGGAATGGAAAGATAAGGCACTAAGACGGATATATACATTCAACATACGGTACATAAGAACTGTATTTGTTTATTATAACAATAAATCAACAAGATGGCACTAACATTACTAACATTCTGTTAAAGCGATCCATGAATAGAAAGACTTGTAGCTCTTAAAAGATAAATGGTAGTACAAGTTATAGAAATTTTATATTAAAACCACTCTTAATCTTTTCGTTTTAATAAAATTTGTAAAATTTTCAATGAAAAAATAAACTAGTAGCCCGCCATTGTTGATGTCAATAATTACACAATTCTCATGGGTGCTGAAACCCATGAAATCAGTCGCACCGAAGTGCCAGAAGAAGGCGACAAATCTCCAAAAAACACAAGTAACAAGTGTGCATTACACTGTGCTGTCATTTTAATCTGTTTGAGCGGGGCATGAGCGTTAATTGCGTCAAATATTTTAACGTGGTTAATTTAAAAAAATTAATTACCGCCCATTAACGCGATAATTTTGACAGCCCTAATTTTAACCTTCCGTAACTCTGGCCAATATATTCGGCAAGTTCCAAGGCCGAGACTTAAACAGTCGGGTGATAGATCTTTGATGGTTATGGAATAGCCTGCCTCCTGACAACAGCACCATCACTAATCTGGGCCTTTTTAAATCACAATTAAAGACCCAGTTTAATGTGTAATGGTAAATGGTGTTACACTTATATAGCGCTTTTCCACCTTTCAAGGCGCTCAAAGCGCTTTACACTATCGCGCCATTCACCTACTGGTGACGCAGCACCAGGAGCAACATGGGGTTCAGTATCTTGCTCAAGGATACTTAGGCGAGTTCATCAGGGCGAAGAATCGAACCCACAACCTCTGGGTTGGGGGACGACTACTCTACCACTGAGCCACGCCACCCCAATGACTTCTGGCGCGATGCATTGTTATTTTTTTTCTCAATTTTATTCTATAGTACTTTCCTGCCTTTTATTCATAATGTACTATATTTTGCTTTGTTGTGAAGCACTTTGAGGACCTCTCAGATTTTTGTAAATGCCTATATAAATGAATATGATTTGAGTTGATATATAAGTCTGCTGCCATTAGCGGCAACTGTGCATACACACAATGAATGGGGTGTGGTGATTTCAGCGCAGCAAGAGAGTTCTCTGTAGTTTCTGCAGCTGCGGACAATTGAATTGTTCCACTTACGAGCCGACAATCAAAAACTTGTGTTTTTTGCTCGCTGGATTCACCGTCATCGATAAAACCAGAGGCCTATCTGCAATACAATTGTTGCAGATTATTCTTAGCGTCTCTGAGTAAACGACCCTTAAGTTTTCAGCAATTGTGAAAAACTGTAATAGTTTAAATCATCTAGAAATATTGTGTGCACATACAGTATTTTTGTGTAAAACTATTTGTTCAAAAGACCTTAAATGTACACTTTACTTGTCTTGGGTTTTCACTCAGTGCTGTTTTGGCAGGGGTCTCCAAACCAGTCCTCAAGGCTGGCTGTGGGTCCTGGTTTTTGTTCCAACCGATCCAGCACAGACAGTTGAACCTATGAGGTTTCTGCGGTTTCAATTCATTGCACTTGTAAAACACCATATTGGTGAAAGAGTGTCATCTTGTTTGGTTGGAATGAAATCCTGCACCTACACCAGGCCTATGTGTAATAAATTGGAGACCCCGTGTTAGGGGATTATATGCTGCACATCTCAGTGAATTGGAAGACATTTAGATTTTCAGTAAAGCAACTGTCTTCCACCACAGTCGTAATCTTGCAAGCGGAATACTGATCCCCTACTTCTCATCCCTTACCATTCCCCTCCCCTCAGTCCCTTCTCTAACATTTCATGGTGATTTGCATAAAGAATCTGCGTCGAGCACATTTAACCACTGGGCTCTATTCATTAAGTCACCTGTCACCCGCTTGGTTTTAGTATCACCTCCCATACTCAATAAAGAAAGGGAGATCACACTGGTGCTGGCTAATGGTGGCCTAAGTGGCTCGCATCGGTTACTCGCGTGTAACACATCAGTGTGCCCTGAACGGCTTGATGATTTTCATAATGGGCATAACACACAATACCGAATGCTTTATGTATTCCACTGATGAGAAATGACAAAAATTACGTACATTGCATTATGTGTTCTCTTTGACCAGTGGTAGCAAAACAAAAAAGAGCAGTAAAAGGTAATATGCATTAAAATGTACTTAAAAGTCAAATCAAATGTTTAATGTACTGGGTGTAAAATAATTTGTGTCTTTAGTACTATACTATGTTGGACCATGAACAGTTTGATAGTACTTGCATTCATTTCAAAGGGGTGAAAAAATTGGCGTGCCTGTCTTGAGTTAAGAACACAGTCATCAAATGAACTAAACTCATGAACTCAATTCTTCAACCAGGAAAACAAGTTTATTCCAAGATTATTCCTTTTTCCATTTCTACTCTGCGGATACCACTATACTTACCTGTTGTTTGCTTGAATATAATATGCCTGAACTTGTACAGATACTCTACAGTGGGGCAAATAAGTATTTAGTCAACCACCAATTGTGCAAGTTCTCCTACTTGAAAAGATCAGAGAGGCCTGTAATTTTCAACATGGGTAAACCTCAACCATGAAAGACAGAATGAGGGAAAAAAACAGAAAATCACATTGTTTGATTTTTAAAGAATTTATTTCCAAATTAGAATGGAAAATAAGTATTTGATCACCTACAAACAAGAGAGATTTCTGGCTGTCAAAGAGGTCTAACGAGGTGCCACTCGTTACCTGTATTAATGGCACCTGTTTTAACTCATTATCGGTATAAAAGACACCTGTCCACAATCTCAATCAGTCACACTCCAAACTCCACTGTAGCCAAGACCAAAGAGCTGTCGAAGGACACCAGAGACAAAATTGTAGACCTGCACCAGGCTGGGAAGACTGAATGTGCAATAGGTAAAACGCTTGATGTAAAGAAATCAACTGTGGGAGCAATTATTAGAAAATGGAAGACATACAAAACCACTGATAATCTGCCTCGACATGGGGCTTCATGCAAGATCTCACCACGTGGCGTCAAAATGATAACAAGAACGGTGAGCAAAAATCCCAGAACCACATGGGGGGACCTAGTGAATCATGTACAGAGAGCTGGGACCACAGTAACAAAGGCTACTATCAGTAACACAATTCGTTGCCAGGGACTAAAATCCTGCACTGCCAGACGTGTCCCCCTGCTGAAGCCAGTACACGTCCAGGCCCTGCGGTTCGCTAGAGAGCATTTGGATGATCCAGAAGAGGACTGGGAGAATGTGTTATGGTCAGATGAAACCAAAATAGAACTTTTTGGTAGAAACACAGGTTCTCGTGTTTGGAGGAGAAAGAATTTCTGAATTGCATCCGAAGAACACCATACCCACTGTGAAGCATGGGGGTGGAAACATCATGCTTTGGGGTTGTTTTTCTGCAAAGGGACCAGGACGACTGATCTGTGCAAAGGAAAGAATGAATGGGGCCACGTATCGAGAGATTTTGAGTGAAAATCTCCTTCCATCTTTCAGCATGACAACGATCCCAAACACGCAGCCAGCTTCGTAAGAAGCATTTCAAGGTGCTGGAGTGGCCTAGCCAGTCTCCAGATCTCAACCCCATAGAAAATCTGTGGAGGGAGTTGAAAGTCCATGTTGCCCAACGACAGCACCAAAACATCACTGCTCTACAGGAGATCTGCATGGAGGAATTGGCCAACATACCAGCAAAGTGTGTGAAAAGCTTGTGAAGAGTTACAGAAAATGTTTGGCCTCCATTATTGCCAACAAAGGGTACATAACAAAGTATTGAGATGAACTTTTGGTATTGTCCAAATACTTATTTTCCACCATGATTTGCAAATTAATTCTTTAAAAATCAAACAATCTGATTTTCTGTTTTGTTTTGTTTTTTCCACATTATGTCTCTCATTGTTGAGGTTTACCCATGTTGACAATTACAGGCCTCTCTAATATTTTCAAGTGGGAAAACTTGCACAATTAGTGGTTGACTAAATACTTATTCACCCCACTGTATGTTTTCAAATGTTTTCTGAAAATTAAAAAAACAACTACATACTAGTATACTGTACCTGAAAAATCTCACTTGAGTTACTTTCCACCACTGGCATTCTGAAGTTCTCTGTGGATTTAATAATAAATAAAGAAATAAAGTACAAATTCACCACATTGCCTGCCAGGAGCACTGCAACTTATGAATTTGTTATCTTCCATGTGCAGATTTAATGTTCATTTCATGTCAGCTGTGCGCCAGCTTGCAATACGGGGAGTTGTGGCGTTTGCATGTAAGGTCGTGATTACATCGGGGTCAGGGTGTCAAACAAGCGTGCATGATAATGGTTTGGCTTGTGCTGCTTTATGGGCCCTACAGTGACCCTCGTGTCTGTTAACCTTGCTTTTGCCATCGCATAAATCTCACCTTGAGAGGTTTATGGGGCTCACTCGGCGAGTCTTTCCACTCATATTTAGGGGGTGGAGCAGCAGCACAGACAAACCAGTGGGCCATAAATTGCATTGAGTGACTTTGCAATGTTTGTTGTTTACAACAACTGGTAGAAAATTATGATGATCAACTGTATTTATTCAAACTTGGAGCCCTCCTTTAAATATTGATTTGAGATTCATTCTGACAGGAGCAAAAGACATAATATGGCTTTGAAAGGTTACATCTTGCATATTTTTGTGTGTGTAAATAAACACATAAATGAAAAATAATCCAACTTAATAAAATTTTTGTGTACTTCTAAAGCGCTAATTCTCCTTCATATGGTGACCAAAAAACAAGTCTCACATCAGTACACTTGACTATGTTGGTATTGCTTGCCGCTTTGATCTCCATAAATGTTTTTGGTTTTATTTTTAAGATGAACGTGGCTTAACCAAGATCCCATGCAGTACTGTATTGTTACTTTCAAAGGATTGTTCCAATCTAATAATTAAGAGATTCAAAACAAGTTTCTTTATACCTTTTTCTATGAAAATACTAATACATTTTCAAGTTGACTGAAAAATGGCTACATTTGTCTAATACTTAGTCTGTTTGGAGTACTGCCATGTTCTCTGAATAGGTTATGTACAATCTGAGACTAGGCTGATTTCGAATCTATATTTAGTATACTGCTTATTTTTTGGACTATAAGTCGCACCTGAGTATAAGTCGCACCAGCCATAAAATGCCCCACGAAGAGGGAAAAAACATATATAGGTCGCACCAGAGTATAAGTCCCCTTTTGGGGGGAAATTTACTTGATAAAATCCAACACATAGAACAGATATGTCATCTTGAAAGGCAATTTAATATAAAAATACAATAGAGAACAACATGCTGAATAAGTGTACAGTATGATAATGTTACATGTTGCATGAACAACGGAATGCGAATATACAGTCCTCACTAGGACGCTACGGCTAGGTCCTGGCTATACAGCGAGTTAAACTCCCAAATGATGATGCTGGACATCCGTATAATTTTCTGACTTTATTTTGGCCATCGCTTTGACACCATCATTTGATGAGTGAAACTAAAAATAGAAATAATACAAATCAATTTCGTCCTCGATACCAAACAGGTTCGCATCATCAATAAATGATAATTAGGTGCTATTACAGCAATGACACAAACGGTTAGTATGCGTTCGCTATCATTAGCATATCGTTCAAACAAGCACTCCAACTGGCTCTAAGTGTCCGATCACGGGTGGAAAAAACACAACAACAACAGAAAATATGATACACACAGGCGTTGCCTCTGTAGAGATAATTTACAAGCATATACAATGAACGTAGGTTCGTAAGGTTTCTCTCTCTCTTGCCCACTCGCTCAGACGCTGGGTAGCTGTCAGTGTCTGGCGTGTGAGTGCTCTTCTTCACGTAAACAAGTGCGAGTGCGCCCCCACTTGGGCGTGAAAGCGCCACAAACTAAAAGGATGAATTTCAATATAAAAAAGTCAATAATACAATTGAAAACACATTGCCAAAGGCAGAACGCCAACGTGGCCATAACTATTAAGAGTTATTCAGATAACTATAGCATAAAGAACATGCTAACAAGTTTACCAAACCATCGGTGTCACTCCAAAACACCAAAATAACATGTGAAATGATATCATAATGATTTAAAAATGTCACACATAAGTCGTTCCTGAGTATAAGACGCACCCCCAGCCAAACTATAAAAAAAACTGCAACTTATAGTCCGAAAAATGCGGTAGTTGGCTCGGTGGATGACTGTTTGCATCTGCCTCTAAGTTCTGAGATCAAAGGTCCATTGTATTGAGTTTACATGTTCTCAACCTGCCTACCTGGGTTTCCTCTAGTTACTCCAGTTTCCTCCCACATTACAAAAGCATGCATGATTAGTTCATCGAACACTTTATACTCTAATAGTTGTTTGTTGATTTGTGACCTCTGATTGGCTGGCATCGCCACGTCCCTCCTGAGGAAAACAAGTCCAGATAAAGGATAGATAGTTGAATTTAGTTTCCTATAACGTGTATTGCTGCCACGCAAGAAAAGACAATAGACAAATAAAGCACAAGTGTGCTACAGCGCACTACAGGCTGAAGGGTGTGATTAAGAGCATGCATGCTTTCTACTCACTAACTTGTAACCTACAGTAACAAAAAGTCCGCAATTAATTCATTAATCAACCCTGATACACAAAGTAGGGCTCCGACGATCGATGGATACTGGTCAGCCCCTATACAAATAATTTAAAGAAATCGGCATCGGGATCGATAGCTACGGGGCCATGCTACATAGTGTTGGAGGCAGTCTTTCAGGTCCTCCGCGTGTTCGTTTTCAATTCAGGTGAGACGGCTAGACTAGATTGCTAAATAAAAGACTGGAGGCAAGAGATCATTACTGCGCAGTTTTAATTTCAGAAATTTCTGGGTGCATTCAATGACAGAACAAAAGCTGTGTAGAGAAATGCACACAAGACAGATGGCTCAGCGTTGCTTATAAGCTGTACAGATAAGGAGGTGTGTCTGTTTGGTGATAAACTCTTCCTGCGGATCTTGCAAAATAGGTCATGAGCCTTGCTGGTTGGCAGTTAAAAGTCCATGATTATCTGAGGCAAAACTAAATATCAGCAGTTTCAGTGAAAAACAACTGGTCATGCTTGCAAGCATATCAGAAGATTGCATTAGGCGTGATGTATACTGATTTCAATAGCTACCGAGTTTCAAGATGATAGGTTCATGAAAGACGGAGGAGTAGGACTTCAAATTCAGTTTAAAGAAGAACAACTCCTTAAGTGGTGCCTTGACAGGCCTTCAGCCTGTAAAAATCCAATTAAAATATATGTGATTAATTTCACATTATAATGAGATCAATTTCATATAATTTTATAAATATGACTTCTTATTTGGAAAATAAAAACATGTAAATGGCTCATGTACAGTATAGTATGCTTGGTCTTTGTTTTCAAATCACATATTTCTTAATTTTCAACGTTTAACCTTTTTCAGAGTTTTATAGTAGCGTGGCATTGTTCTGCAACCATTAACTTTGACTAATGCATAAATGGATGCAACATTCTGTTTCTACATCAAGCTCGGCCAGTGACCTGAACAGGGCACAATTGCTTGCTCTGCAGAACGTGTAGGTTCAAATGATCACATTAAAATATTACATTGCTAATGTTAATATCACAATACACGTCCACTGGAAATACTCTACTTCAAAAGTATTTTTAATCGCTTAAAATTCAACCACCATCCCTAGATATTTCCAACTTAAATCAGCTAACAAAGGTATATGTCAAACAAGAACAAGTGTACGTCTCGATTGCAAAAAGTACTCAGACTGTGAATGTGTGTGAGGGTGAGCAGGGGCTGATCTGTCCCTCCGTCCATCCATCCGTATGCTCTTCCATGCCAGACCACAGCCAGTTCCACCCAGTGCACCTCCCTGGTGGGTTGCGCTTGATTTCCGCTGTTTTCACAGCTGCTCTCAGCAGTGCACTCCATTACACCTTAAATCACTTAAAAGATCTGAGGCCCTAAAAAACTCCCTCTGCAGCTAATTTGCCTCGACTGTGTGGATGATCCAGAGAAAAACAAACAAATACTGCAACATCTGATTCCACTCTCATATGAAGGGCAAAATAATACAGTACTTTATGCTAGAATGACTTACAATTCATTTCATGTAGAATTGTCACGATATCACATTTTTTACTTCAATAGTTCACCCTCTTACCATACCTTGATACCAATACTAAAGCCTTACTAAAACCTTACCATTGGCCAAAATTTATACTTTAGTAAAAAGCTGAAGAATAAAAATAAAAATCCTTTTGAAGCAATTCTTATTGTAGTCTGGTTAGTGGTGTATTTGACCCTATGCCAGTGCCAGCTGACATAAGGAAAAAGGCAGATCACATCCTGAGCTGTTTACCAGTCAGTCACAGGCCACATACAGAGACCGACAACCAGTGGCAATCATATTCACACCATCACCGAGTGGGAACTGAACCCACACTACCAGCACTTAATTTAGGGCACTGTGCTACACAGACCATCAGTGACTTTTCATATTTATTGGTGCTATGCTGACTCATTGGCAGAAAAAAAGTAACCCTAATTCTTGAAAATACGCATTAAACGAATTAAGAAGAACAGTACTGGCACAGGGTCTCAACACATCAACACATCACACACATGATCAAAATACAGTGGTACCTCTACATATGAATTAATTCGTTCCAGGACCTGGTTTGTTAGTAGAAATGGTATTATGTCAAGCGGGACTTTCCGATAAGAATACATTATAATTCGAGTAGTTCGTTCTACAGCCCAAAAACCTATACTAAATCATTGATGAATACTGCAGGTACAATTAAAAATAGCAATTACACATAGCAAAACAAATGAATTATAAATATAAATCGAAATGCTAATAATATATCGGAAATAATAAAAAAAAAAAACGTTTTTATTGTCACCTTGTATTGGTATGTACATAATTCACCTGTACTTACGGTTATGATGTTCCAGCAGGAAATGTTTTTAGTTAAGGTAAAAGCCGAAGGTTGTTAATTTTTACCTGTGTTCATGCTAGTTGACTTATGTGTAACGTTGCGGCTAGAATGTCAATAAAGCATCGCACTTTGGCTTCTTATTTTGACACAATGCCTCAGACTCCCGTCCTTGCTCCGTGCTACAACCTTAACTTATACAGACTGGCGAACAGAGGTTGGAGGAGACGGTAGGTGGAGGTCTCTTTACCCTTAATTAATCCATATCAGCAAAAGGTGTTCCATCTCCTCTGAAATAGCGCTACAACGTTTAGAGAGAAGACTCATCTACTTAAATGCTTTGACCATTTTGATGGCTTCCATCTCTTTGAGGACAGTCGAGATCGTAAACATATTTTGGCCGTATTGTTGAGCCAGTTCACTGACGCGCACACTACGCTCATATTTCTGTATCATTTACTTCTTAATTCCAATGGGAAGCGTCACCTATTTCGGTTTTTTTCACCAGTTGCACCAACCTTCTTGGGACCCATGTTGATTTCTCACAAGATAATACGCCGTGCTGTTGTCTTGCTGGAAAACAATGAAAATGCGACGCTGTCATAAATCGTCCTATTTCGAGCATGTCGTCATATGTCGTGCCAAATGAGTCAAATATATAAGTCAAATAAGTCAATAAGTCAGATTTTACATCGGATGTCGAAAGGATCGTATGTCGATTCATTCGTATGTCAAGGTACAATTGTAGTGGCTTATCTTTTGGCTCTGTGCAACAACTCCAATCAGATCTTATCATTCAAAGTTGGTTGTTCCACTAATATAGTCAAAAACTTCAGTATGCATGGTGTTTACGCATCGGACTGCCGTTGAAGTACCAACACATCTGACCCCTCAGTTTAGCATTTAATTACAATTTTCATTCACAGTTATCACAAATCCAAAAAAAGGAATGCAAGTGGATGCACATGGCCAGGATTAAGCACATTGGGATAACAAAGAACCCAGGATGCTTCGATGCCACATGTAGCTCCTAAATCAGCAGGATAAGAGGGTGTTGTCCAGTTTTGGTGCCTCAGAGTGGTAGATGTGAAGGCGTGACACGCAGCTGCATAGCCCTATTGATTCTCTGCTGGTCCTTTTCATTCAGGCTGCCTGCCAAGTGCCTCAGAACAGGAACCCCTGCTCTCCCAATGTCTGTATGTCTGCTTAAGCACAATCAATGGGCCATCAGCAGGGGTTTGGGGTGTGTTTGTGTAGAATGCACACCACTGTCTTAACTTCCACAGTGTGTGAGTAAGGGAAATTGAAAGTATATGTAGTGGAAAGGCATCATGATAGTGGGGGGCAACAAAGGATCATTGACTATCAGACGTATGGTGAACGCTTTTCCAAATGTTCCAAATAGTGGCTCCTGCCAGTAGCGACCCATTAGTGCTTATTTAGCATGTGTTGCAAAAAACTGCTCTGCTATGTTCAGATCAGACATTGGTCTGATGATGGATCAATTGTCCTCCATGCTGAACTCTGAAACATAACAGCAGAATAACTCAATCACCCTGATCACATTAGAACATCATTGTAAAATTTTCAGATGACACAACGGTGGTGGGGATGATCACAGACGGGAACTAGGCAGCCTACAGAGATGAGATCCTCAGACTCAGTGAGTGGCGTGCTTCCAACAACCTGGCACTGAATGTCTCCAAGACTAAGGAATTCATCCTGGACTTCCGACGGCACAAAACCACCCCTGCCCCCTGTACATCAACGGTGAAAGCGTTGAGCAAGTAGAGTCCTCGGAATTCCTTGGGGTCCACATCTCTGCTGATCTCTCTTGGGCAACAAGCGCAGTAAAAAAAAAAACAATGCAACACCAACCTGCTGATGAACTCCTAACGCTCATTAGAGCCTAATGCTGTGTCAGTGTGGCACTCAAGCTGCACAGAATCAGACAGGAGAAAGCTGCAGAGGGTGATCAAAACAGCACGAAAGGTGAGCGGCTGCCCCCTTCCTCCCTTGTCCAACATCTACAACTCTCGGTGCCTAGGAAGGGCAAGGAGCATGATAAAAGACTATACACACCCCAGCTTCCACCACTTCAACATGTTGCCCTCTAACAGGTGCTACAGGACCATACCAGCAAAAAACAAACAGACTGAGGGACAGTTTCTTTCCAAGAGCTACTGTATCACCATACTCAAGTTTGCACTGAAATGCCACTGTCATTGCACTGCTAGTGCTACGACATTGTCACTTGCATTTCACTAAGCTCTAAAACACCTGTCTCAATCTAGTTACTGCATAATCTGGGTACTGTATATGCAATATTTGCACAGTTATATTATAACATTTTGGCACTGTTACATCAGTATCTATGCACAAACTGTCATTTGCTCAATCATATCAAGTCAGCCATCTGCCTCCTAGTGTGAGTACTGTAAATTGTCATATATGCAATATTATATTGCTACACTACATCACTACTTGTCACCACAAGCCACTTATTCACTTCATTCTCAATCTGTGTCAGCAAAAATAAACTTTTAACAATTTAAAACAAAACAAAAAAACACAGAATTTCATTTTTATGATGTTTAATAGAGGAGAACAACATCAATAAAAGTCGATATTTCCATGAAGTAAACAAAATTGCTGCGATCAGACATTTTTAATTCACTGCATGTGAATGATAACAATAGAGGCCCAGTTCATTTCAACTTGGAGGAATTATTGTGAATGCTCATGTTTTGGTGCCATTGATGGCGCTATCCATCCAATCCATTTTGACTGGGAGGGTTGTCAGTGATCATTTGCTTCTACCAGTCCAAAGTTGTTTCATTCGCAATATACCATACCATCTTATAGAACAAAATCAACAACTAATGGCTTAATTCAGGGGTCCCCATCTGCCGGGCCGCGAACCGGTACCGGTCCGTGGCGCATTTGCTACCGGGCCGCAAAGAAATAATAATTTAATAACGACCACATTCTGGCCGAATTAACCCTGTGCCCCTGCTTAACACACTAATATCTCTGTCTACTCTAGATATAATACTACGGGATAGATTACAATGCTGTCATAGA
This sequence comes from Corythoichthys intestinalis, assembly GCF_030265065.1. Taxonomy (NCBI): domain Eukaryota; kingdom Metazoa; phylum Chordata; class Actinopteri; order Syngnathiformes; family Syngnathidae; genus Corythoichthys; species Corythoichthys intestinalis. The sequence continues at coordinate 42,048,816 of NC_080399.1, forward strand.
AGTCCATTGATTGGACTGCTAGCAGTACATCTTGTTTGTATATATAATATATCTATGTGCGCTTATCCTCGATAATAGCGTATTACTAGGCCGCGGGCGCCACACATTTGTTCCCGGAAATAATTAGCCCCCACACGAGCGAAGATAACTGGAAAACAAACGTCTTTGGAGATATTTTTACGGCAAAAAGGGCACCTGACAAGCCTACAACCTCGAAGACCCACGAACTGCGAAGGAGTGGATTCGTGACCCGTTTGTGAATAAACAGAGAGATCGCAAATGACGGCGACCTTATTAAACGTACATTTGAGACAACAACTCTACCGAGGTTCTGGATTAAAGTCATTCTGGAATATCCTGACATTGCGACAAGAGCCGTGAAAACCTTGCTACAATTTCCAACATCGTATCTTTGTGAAGCGGGCTTCTTAATTAATGTTTAACGACAAGGCGAAGTCGTTAATGGTGAGCGCGGTGTGCAGCTGTTGTGTGCAGCTTACAAGGCAGGATCAATCTGAGGAGAACTTTTCTACAAATCCTTCCATGATCAAACATAAGTTAATATTCCTTTCTTTCAAGAAAGTTTGTTGTGTTTACTTTGGAATTGCTGCATTTGCGCATTTTGCGGCTATGTTTAACGTTACGCGCATGCGCAGAACCGCATCGTTGCAATTTTTTGATGGGTTGCAAAATTTGTCAGAACACCGGTCCGTGAAAAAAAAGACCCAAATAACACCGGTCTGTGGTGCAAAAAAGGTTGGGGACCCCTGCTAATTTACTTGTTGACAAATAGGGCTTCTTTGAAACAGTAACTTAAGACTTATAGACATTACAAACTTTTTACCCTCATCATTTTTTATCAATTCAATTATTCAGGATTGTCCCACCGGCGCCTATTCTCCCACCATTGTGACCATTTTAACTGAAAAGTGGTTCAACTACTGCGGTCAATGCTATCGCTGGAGTGAATGTCTGCCTCAACAAGGCCTGTGATGATATATCACAGGTGAAGAATGACCTGACGGCATCCAACACTGCCACAACCGGAATGGCGATGCAACTTACTACAAAGCTGCGCAACCTTGAGATGAATGTTCAGAATGAACAGAATCTTCTGTGGGCCTTGCAAAATCAGTCAAAATCCAGTAAAACGGCCTTGAGCGAAGGGGGTTGCTCTGGTGAAAATGCCTGGGAGTGAATGAGTTAAGATGTCTGCAGCGGAAGTTACTGAGCAAGAAATGTACTCCTGTTCAAAAGAACCGGGACGTGCTTTGGGTCCTCTTCTGTGTGCAAGTTATTTTTTATAGCGAGAGTGGAAGTGAGATAGTTCGTTGCTGTTTCCCTTTCAGTTGTCCAGCAATAGGTTCAAGTCGTGTTGATTGGAAAATGTCCCTAGTGTATTACTAAGGCTAGGTTTAATACTACAGGTCTTAATGCACAAATCCGATTTTTTATCATATCTGTTTTTTTGGCGTGCCCATTCAGATGCCTTTGTCCATTGAGACCATTGAAGTATTACGCATGCGCACTAATTCGCAGTCCGACGCGCGCTGAGCAAGAGGACCAGCATGCGCAGAAGCATCAAAACAAATGACCACACATGCGAGAGATGCTGGCTGTCATCCGTCATTCCAGGGATATCATATTTTGCTTTTAAAAAAGAGGACACAAATAAGACATAAATAATCCCCGTCTCAGCTTATATTCAAAGTATATGGATCGATAGCATGCACGCACTGTCCGTGCATGTCACACACACATACAGGCAGTTTGCCCCGACTCTCGGCAGTGTAAGCAATGTTGAAATATTGCATATATGGAGCAGACAGAAAACCGATCATTCTCAGGCTTATCCTCAATTCATTTTTATTCTTTTTATGACTGTTGTCAAGTCCGACCCTTCCTAATAAGCCGTGTTCAAGGCAAGCTAGGCGCTAATAACGCACAGCTGCACCGCTACCATAGCATCTCTCTCGCTTTTTGATGACGTAATTGGTGCATGAATTCCGATTTGAGAGACTGGACAGTACAGACCGCTGCGACAGTCTGGAAAAATGTGGCCCAGATCGGATTTGAACCACATACAAAAGTGACCCAGATCGGATTTTAAATGGTCCAGTTCTATGCGACTTGTCACATTCAGACCGTCAAGTTAATGCCTCACTCTAGTCGGAAAAACACAAAAAAATCGGATTCGTGCATTAAGACCTGTAGTATGAACGTAGCCTAAGTCCCGTGTGCGTCTATAAGAGGTGAGGACACGAATCTTCTTGTACTGTTTAGCCTTCATTGTTGTTGTTTTTGAGATGTTAGTAGTTAGCGCCGAGCGCGATGCTAATTAGCGAATTCACTAACGTGTCGATTTGTGCGTTGTTTGGTGGTGTGCAAAAGCCTTTGAAATGGTTAATGCTTACTTGTAAAAAAAAAATATAAATAAATAAATAGAAAAAGCAGCTTAAGGGCAGCTTTTTGTTGTTTGGGCAGGTTTCCATCGTTCCTGTTGAATCATATGGAATTTTAATAAATAATGGACATAAATTTGTTTGGCCACCTTATTAATTAATAATGTATGATGCATCGATAATCGTGATAATCATGCTCAATGTCAATACAGTGAAAATCGTTCAATAATCGAATCGTTGCACCCTGAATCGTAATTGAGTCGAATCGTGGGGTGCCTAAGATGGCACACCCCTACTGTGGAGCAGGCCCCGCATTTGATTAGTTCCACTTTGTAGCCTAAAGTCAAAAACTTGTGCAAAACAAAAGAACGATCTGCAAAGCAATCGTTATACGGATAGTGTAACAGTGTCTCTATGTAAACTGCCCCTCAGTTTTACAAATAAAGTGCTCTTGTCAAGAGAATGAAGACATTGGTAAATATTCAATAATTTTTATAATTCTGAAAGATTTACACCATGTCGTAATTAGTTTGGCACTGTAAATTAAAGGATAGTGTTTTACGAAGTTTGTGTATCAGGGTAAGACGCGTTTAATAAAGTACTGCGTAGTTACGGGTATGGATAAAACTCAAATTATACCCAATCCTATAGGTAAGTATGATAAATGATGCGTCCCCACATTGATTTCTTTGTCAATTTGTTCTAATGGACTTGTTATTTCTTTTCCCAATTAAGATGCTAAAGCTTGTCTTGGCTCAAACTACTAGCCTGTAGCCCTGTGTTGGCTTTCCAACACATTATTTGATAAAGACTCACAGCTCAAACTATCTTCATTAGGAACTTGATCTGCCATTTCATTTTGCCTTGAAGCCCAAAGCTGATATGCCCGCAGCCTTCTATGGCGTTCGGACACATCCTGGCTGGGAGTCCGCAGGTCCGTGGGTATAACTAACATCACATTGGGCCCAAAATGGCTGTGCCTATGAGCTGTCAGTTTCTGTTTTAAAACATTATTTTCTACGTTATCATAGTTTTAAAGGGAACCAAGGACTGAAAGACTTGTAGGCTCTAATAAGCCACAATTATTCTCTTTTACTGAAATATGTTATTAGGAACACATAAAATATATGATATTTAGTACGTTTCGACCAACAGAGGGCATCATGTTTTAGGCGCGCAATTCATGCTGGGGGTGATGACGCAGTTGGGCTGAACTGGGATGAGCTAGTATGACGAGTGTCATGATTTTGTCACATTCTGCTGCTGGTCAGATTGTTTGTTACAAAACTGTGGGATGAGTTCCCGACATTGTAGCTGCTTCCAATTCCACCTCATCAGCCTCATAAACCGATCCTAAGCGGGTTGCCGAGATATTGACTTTCTGCCATTTGACAGTTTGTGGCTGCATCATTGCCTTGGGATTTTCGTTCGTCTGCCTCGCAATGAGTTTTTTTTTTTCTCTTTTTTTTATTAAATTGATTTCCACCTACTGTCACAAACCCTTTTTTGTCTCCCTTTTCACGATTGCGTGTTTTTTGTGTGTTCAATAAACCCTTTACGCAATCCCTCTGTTATTGTTGTCTGCTTGCTTCCGCATTCGCAGATTTGTTGGTTTTCAATCCGAGGACTTGTCACTGGGTAAAGCTAATAGATCGATGAACAATACACATACTATCGATGTAGAAACAAAAATCATTGTGGTGTTAGTTAGTTACTAAACACTGTGATCTTAAACGTTACATGCATGCAGCGAGAGTGCGAGTCCGCAGCTGTCACTAGCCACGTTTACATGCTGACTTTTATTCATACCGATTCAAATCATTCCGAATGGAAATTTCACATCAGCTGTTTACATGTCACTTCATCTATTCCGATCCAGCGTTTACATGTGTCTGCCTTTATTCCGAAAGGACGTTTGACAACTGCCGTCTGACATGCGCAGATTAATCAAAACAAAGCGTCACGTTGCAAAACATGGAGATCGATCGTCAGATCAGCTGCTGTTTTAACTTTTCGAGTGGAAACAAAACTTCAGAATGACACGCCGTTCATTTAAAAAGTTGTGTGGGTGCGCTGTGCGTGTGCTTGGAAGCCATGTTGCAAGTGACGTTACTTACGTCACCAAGTGACGTCACCACGTCAGTACGGAGCATGTGCAGAAAGAACGCAACCAGACACCATTCTGCTTCCCTGTTTACATGATATAATTTTACTTCTAATCGGTTTGGGAAAAGGAATATTCCACCCCTGTGAATCGGAATGAAATTCCATTCGGTTTGGGCCTGTTCATTCCGAATGAGGTGTTTATATGGAACACATTTATTTGGTTTGAACAAATATTCCGATTGTAATTGGAATATTTGGCTCCATGTAAACGTGGCAAGTGTCACAGACGAACTTGCCACATGAACACTACCGGTGCAGGTGTTTCCCTATCATATTTTTATGCATTGTGTTTTCTTGTGGTAGCTTTAAAGCAGATTGTTGATCTGTTTACCACATTCGTCACATAGCGTATTTAAATACCCTTATTTAATATTACTACTCTTAAATATTTTTTAAGGCAGTTTTAGTACGTTCTGCTTGTATACATCTAAACAAAACAAAATGAAAGTGGTAGTCCTTTGGGTGTCAAATTCTCCTCTTGTAAAACGTTTTGCCGGTGTAGCACATTTTGGCAGAACACGGGTTTTGTCTTACTATCGTCTCATCCCGTGTTGCCTCTTCATTCAGCTTTTGCTGATTGATGTGTCAAATATCAACAGAGCTGTCCAGCTCATCAATGTTCTTCTCGGGTTCAAATGTAAAGGGTTTAACAGAGGACATGTTTATGTCACTAGAGTCATACTCTAGAAGCTCGGCAGCGCAACCATGTGACGTCACCGCCCTGCGATGTCAAAAACAATTGTGACCTACTAGTTAAATTGACAAATTTTATAAAAACAAAAACATCAAGAGGTGTTTTAATATCAAATTATTATAACTCATACTAACATTTATATTTTAAGAATTATAAGTCTTTCTATCTGTGGTTCCCTTTATGTAATTTTAGATTTGCATATGTAGACTTTTTTGAACAACCATTTGTCACATGAAGGTCATTTATACTAAACCTCGTCTTTCCCTTTAAAACTGTCAAAATCTTTGGAATTTCAGCTTCTCAACTTGTAAAAAATTTCAGTTTTCTGTCACCACCCATGAAATCAGAATATTTATCTTGGTGATAAACAAACAAAAGAAATTTGCTGCAATCTTCTTTTACTTTGGAGAAGAACACTGATTAACATTTTGCTTCTTCCTGAATTTTCCGACAAAACCAGTGTCAGAAAATTCAAGGCACATTATGTTTGTGCATTTTCTGCTCGCAAAATCAATTTGAGCGACAGAAGCGACAGAAATTAAAACGTGTTTTAAATTGATGAATATATATAACATGAGTGAGAATTATCGATAATTAAAATGATAATTATTTGCAGCCCTATTATGACCATGATCAAGTATAACTATTAGAAGGAAGTGAATTGCAATTGGTGCGTAGTTTTTGCCTGACGAGTCAATGTGTCCATGCTAGTGTGGAGAAAACACCTAATACAATAGTGTGAAAAAACTAAATAAAATGCTCACAGTTGCTGCTGGACAGTGCAGCATGCAGCATCACTTTTTTGTTTCTATTCAGCAAGTCTGTCATAGATTGCATTGCGGTGACACAAACAGCTGCAATACCTAGGGCTTTTTCGATGAGTAGAATGTATTTTGTCAAGTGCCTCTAAAGGAACACAAAGGGATCACGAGGTGAACACGGTGATATCTACTTTGTGTTCCATCGATAAGTACTCTCTTTGACACAAGTCATCTTTTATCTGTGAAGTGAGTTGCAGTGCTGAGCTAAGCCGGTGCAGCGGCATTGAGGTCTAAGTGGCTGTCCCTGGATTTTGCATATCAATAATTATGCTCCAGATGGCAGCTTTTTCCAGGGAGTGGGCATATTGACTTACGATTAATGCAAGAATACTCTCATATGCCATTTAAAGGACACAAAAAGGAGTAAATATTTTCTCATTGCGAAATTGGGGCTGAACAAGAGAGATTTGCATTTACAGTGAATTTTCTGTATCGTTAAGTTAAGCAATTGCTTACATGCAGGTCAAAATATACTGGAGTTGCTCTCTTTCTGTGAAGTGCCACATCAGGCCACAATAAGCCGGGCAACATTGTGCTCTACTGGAAGAGATTCAGCAAAGAAGAAGAGGAGGGCGAATACATTGGTTTACAATTATGCTATTTATGATCATTTCCATTAGCCAGTTTCTGATTTTTTGCATTAAATGTTAGCAATCATCTTATATACTTTTATTATCTGAAAATGTATGGTGCTTTCAGAAGGGTTTGACAAAAATCAGTATTGTTTAATGCATTAGTTGTTTTAAAGTTCATGATTACTGAAACATTGATGCTAATTTCTTTTAGCCAGCACATAACAAAGCAAAATGGAAGATGAGATCTTGTTCATGTCTCATTTACATCCCTGAGAAATGAATCAGCAATAATTGAGACCAGAGTGGTTTTCTCAGTTTTCTCAAATTTGTCTCATGAGAAGTAAGTCTCATAGTGAGCATTACATGAGAAGGTCTTGAGAATAGTTCTACTGCCACGATTTTTCAATAAAGTCTCACAGTTGTCTAGTTTCAAGATCTCACCATGAGACAACTATGAGTACTTGTGTCGCTCTCAAATGTGTCTTAATTTTATCTCCTTACTTGGAGTCACGATCTCAGTAATGTCTCAGTAAAAGATATGGATGAGCAAAGTATTTTATTTCTTTAACTTACTCAAAGCTACCTCTTTTACTGATCTCGCGGAGCAACCTTATATTGTGCCAGTCACAAATACATTCTCAATTTGATCTCCTTCCTGTCTGCAATTGTTCCTTTTGGATTTTCAAGATTCTGTCATTGTAAGTAAGAGTAGTGTCCGCTCTGACAGGTCCAATCACATCTTAATTCATCTCATGCCAAAATTTCGAGAAAACATTATAATATGGTCAAATAATTAAATAACATCTGGTTAATTTGGATCATCTTCTTTAATGTAAAAATTAGAGATGTGACCGAAAATTTGGCGCCGAAAACTATCAGCCGCTATAAATGCATGCATTTTTATCACAAAATAGTGTGAACAACCTTAGTCCTCTTTTTGATGACGTAATCAAAACAGGCAACACACTGGCTGACGATTTCTCGCTAAAACTACTGGCTCACAGGAAACATGTCTCCGATTTGGAAGTTTTTTTTGGAAATATCAAAGAAATATATAAATTATTAAATGAACCAAAATATAATAAATTTTCTTCATCGCTGCTACACGCTGTTTCTGAAGTTGTTTTCCACTGATGTGCCGCATCACATCAAGCACAGTGCATCTGAGCTTGTGCGTGGCTCAGTGGTAGAGGTTGTGAGTTCAACTCTCTGTCTTGATGAATTCATCTGAGTATACTTGAGCAAGACACTGAACCCCACGTTGTTGTGTCACCAGTAGGTACTGTAGATGAGGATATAGTTTCAAAGCGCTTTGAGTGCCCGAAAGGTGCTGTACAAGTATAACTCAATTTTTAATTAAGAGAATTTCTCTTCTCAAATATTGCTCGAATCTGGTTTTCTCAAATCAATCTCCTTTGTCTCAATGATGGCTTTGCTCAATTTGACTCATCACTTGCTCCTAAGGGTACCCTTAGGAGCGCAAACTCAAAAACAAATAAGCAGAGAAAGAGATAAATTTGAGATGATCAAATTCGTCTCACAAGATGAGATTAAGCAACAGATGAGTAGCAAATTTTTGCTATGGGAGTCTATTTTGTTTCACACTCTGTGTTTGCAAAAAAAAAAAAAAAAAAAAAAAAAAAACAATAGAATTTTGTTAGATGCAATGATATTGTTCGGATGAAAGTTGTCGTGTTTACATACAGTATACCCAAGTAAGGAGATAAAATTGAGCTTATTTGAGATTGACACAAGTACTCATAGTTGTCTCTCTGTGAGATCTTGAAAGGAGACAACTGTGAGACTTTATTGAAAAATCGTGCCAGTAGAACTATTCTCAAGACCTTCTCAGGTAATGCTCACTAAGAGACTTATTTCTCATGAGACAAATTTGAGAAAACTGAGAAAACCACCCTGGTCTCGATTGTTGCTGATTCACTTCTCAGAGATGTAAATAAGACATAAACAAGATCTCATCTTCAATTTTGCTTCGCTATGGGTAGTCTATAGCGTAATCGGAATTTCTTTGTACAGTCTGTTCCAAAATAGGAAAAGTAAACTGTACACCAAAAAACAGAACTTTAAAAAAAAAATCAAATAAAACCAAGAATGATGGATGAAAAACATTTTATAGTAATTGAAACCTTAAAATATGCCACATAGAAACAATAAAATTTTCATTTAAAGATTACGTCCTTTAAACCAGTGGTCTCCAACCCAGTCCTCAAAAGCACGCTGTGGGTGATGGTTTTTGTTCCTGTTGATCCAGCACAGATAGTTGAACCAATGAGGTTTCTGCTAAAAGAAGAAGCACCTGACTGCAATCAACTGATTTCACTTGTAAAAAAAAAAAAAAAAAAAAACAGATTGGTGAAAAAGTGTTGTTATTTGTCTGGTTGGAATGAAGACCTGCACCCACAATGGGCCTTTGAGGACCGAGTCGGCGACCACTGCTTTAAATGGCATCCTCCTGCATGAATGCATCCTTGAAATCTGTTGTTCACCATTGCTGGAAAAAAAAAGAGAATTTTTGCGTATTGGCAGACATAAGCAAGTGGCAGTACTACCATACCTTGAGCAAGTAAACAATGTGCCATTTTTGTAACCCTGGTGAATTAAGGATCAAATTCATAATATCCCAGCTAATATGAAGAATAAATGAGGAATCTAAACAGCAGATTTCAAGAATGCAATCATACAGGAGGACACCATTTTAAGAATGTCATTTTAAAAAAATTAAATTGTTTCTTAAATGGCATTTTTTAAGGTTTACATTACTATGAATATTTGTTTCTTCCATCATTCTTTTTATTGAATTGCTGAAATGTTTCCGTTTTTGGGGGACCACCTTGTATGAAACCAAACTCACATTGGTATTGAAGTTTTTTTTTTTTTTTTTAATAAACTGCTGATAAACAGCTTTGATTGAAACACTCAGCAAGGTATCAATTTAAGAATTGGAGTAGTGTACACCTACAGTGCATTATACAAACACAAGTCTTTAAATATTTGAAAGGTCTTGATATGACGCAATTGAGTCCAACAACACTGCAAACCGCAATTGCTAATTAAATGGCTCTCTTTCAGCTTTACAATCCCTATAGGGAGAATTTTGAATACGGCTGTGTTTGGATCTAATTAAACTATGCAGGGCAGCATGGTGGCTAAGTATGTCTGCCTCATAGTTCTAAGGTTAGTCGTTTGAATCTAAGCTCAGACCTGAGGGGGTATGCATTTTATTGAAGACTGGAAATTGTCGACTGTGTACCCAAAAATATAGCCAGTGAGTTGGTTTTATCAGACTTGCATCAGTTGAACGAATAATAGAGAGTTTGTCCAATGGCTCAAGATGTACCTGATCTAATCTAAAATTATAATCAGCATACACTGGTTGTGGCAATTTTGCAATGTTTGTCCTCCTTCTGCTGTTAAAAAAGTGTGTGTCATCAAGCCTAGAGGAAGCAGGGTGCAGTTGTCCGAGTGGATATTTTTAAACACAAATCATTTTTTAACAATGATCTGATTATTATTCCCCTACTGTATAACCAACAATCAAGCTCCAGGCAGCAAAGCCCTGTTTTCTGGTTTATTGTTTCCAGGAGGTACAAAAAACAAAAGAAAAAAAAAAAAAACACAGAAAAAGTGGAGGGAAGCAGATGGCAGCCTGTCGGAACAGAGCTGCAAGTTTTCAGCACCTCGGAAAGCACGCCGCACCCAAGAGGCTGTGCAGTGCTGAATGATGGCAATGGCGCACGAAGACAGTCGTCATGATGTGAATAACAATAATATTAAGTAGCCCATGCAGGGCTGCCCAAGGCAGTTGAGCTGAGTGCCACACGTCCATATGTACATAAATTAATTTTGAAATTAGTAGCATGTAATCGTCTTAAACCTGCTTAATTAATTTAAGCCACTTCACATATTGAAGCTGGCACTGTACCTGATTCTTAGTGAGACATTTACTGTGTGTGCGTGCGTAGGGATAAGAGAAATGCTTTCATGAGCCCTAGAAGAGACATTCAAGAACACATCCGTGTGAGATTTGTAACAGTAACAGTGCAATGTATTGCAAAGCACAAAGCACCACCGAGCCTTTGGAGTCAATGCATGCGATCAGTGGATTGGCCTTACTCACATGACTAAATTCACTATTGTAATGCCGCAATTATAAAAACCGTTGATCTTTTGTTCTTACAACGTGACAAAAAATTAAATATATCATACACTCAAGATGTTTTTTTAAACAACATTTTATGTGTTATGCTTTTCAAATTTGGCTGGAACAAGTATTGCTCTGAATGACTAATAAAAGGACAGAAAAGCACTACTTCTACAAATTTCAAATATATTTGGTTACAACAATGACCAATTGCTAATACAGTTGTACTTTGACTCACAGGTGATCCAATTCGTGAGTTTTTCTTGATACAGGCCATCATTCTTTTTTTTTTTATGTTAAAATAGATGGTGACAGCAGATGGAACTCACTGCACAACAAGCTGTAGTTTGGCACATAATGGGGAAAAAACCCAACCCACTTGTTACCTTCCCAGTTGAAGCTTGCTCTAAATCAAAACAGTAAAAGTATGACACATTTGTAACAACCACATCAATTTGAATATTTACTAGCTTAATGTATTGCTAACAGACAATTCAAAATAGCCAATATGGAATACAAAATGCTTTGATCAATGGATATTTACCTAAATTACTGCAACAATCACAGGGATGTATCTACATTCTTTTCCTTTGTAATAAATAAATAAGGCAGAAAACACAGACAAGGCTGAAAAAGCAGTTTCTGCTCTTGCACCCATCTTTATAATGAACTGCTGTATTTTAAACAACAAGAACTGTTGTGTTTGATAAAACAATATGTCTATATGCTGCTATAGCAAATTCATGGCGCATTAAGCCCCCGAACAATTTTTAATTTGTCCCTTTTACCCTGGAAACCCCCGTTTACAGACGTCGCGCAACCGCTTTTGTTTCAACCCAGCCATAAAAAGAAGGTAAGCAGCCTTTCCTGGTGAAGCGTAGCCAAACTTTGGAGCGAGTGGTTCTTGGCGCCATGCTAGTTTGATGCGTCTGGACAACAAGACACGTCACGACGCAGTACGTGTCTTTAGGAATCATTAAAGAGATCGTTAAGGCTTTTTCATCGTGATGTTGAAGCCTCGAAACACTAGGAACCGGTTCGGAATTGGAATCGGATTTCGATTCCCATCCCTACTAATTACTAACTAATTACTTTTTAAAAGTAAGATTAATTTACATTACATTAAATATATGGTACTCCTTAGTGAAACACTTAAAGATAGGTAAAGAAATGGGTCTATTAAAATGGATAGCATTTGATGATAAATTCCTACCGGAAAAACTGGATGAGGGGTTCAAGACATGGACAGATAAGGGAATTACAGCTATATGTAAGGTTGTTAAAAGGGGAGAAATAAAAAGTTTCCAAGAACTGAAAAATACATACAATCTTGCTAATCAATATTTTTTTTAGATTTCTGCACATACGTGATTATTACAATAAAGATATTAAAATCAGCGGGGAGAAAGTACACCCTATAATACGTCTGCTAATGCAATCCTATGACAATGTTATCCCAAAAACTATCAAAAACTGTGTCAACTACTGTACATACAGTATTTTGAGAGATTCCCCAATTGATGCAACACTGTACGTGAAAAGAAATATACAACCATTCTGGGAGAAAGTTCACTCGGTTCTCTGCGATTTATTGGGATACACGATCCCCAAATCCTGTCAGGTATTACTGTATATCTGGGACTTTTTGAGGATTTTTTTTTACAAAAGGCTGACCATTCAGCATATGAACAATGGCTGTCAATAGTGGATGAAATACTTGAGATGGAACGGCTAACAATTAGGCTGAAGATAAAAGAAAACTTGTTTTGGAAAAACTGGGGGAAGTGGCTGACATACAGGGAAAATTTGAACAAAATGGAAGTTCGACTCAATATGATCAAGGGGAAACACAAGCTCATTTGGTGCACACATACTTATGAGGGGCCGTACAAGACATTTTTCATTCTGGCCCTCTCACACACATACATTCTCCTTTCACATACATATATATTCACTCTCACACACATACATTCTCCTCTCACATGCATACATTCTCCTTTCACATCCATACATTTTTACGTTCACATTCATACATTTTCACTCTCACATTCATACATTTTTACTTTCACATTCATACATTTTTACTTTCACATTTATACATTTTTACTTTCACATTTATACATTTTTACTTTCACATTTATACATTTTCTCTCTTACATTCATACATTTTTACTTTTACATTTATACATTTTCACTGTCACATTCATACATTTTTACTTTCACATTTATACATTTTTACTTTCACGTTTATTTTTCAAAGTACTTTTATTTTGAAATTCATACATTTTTACTTTTACATTTATACATTTTCACTGTCACATTCATACATTTTTACTTTCACATTTATACATTTTTACTTTCACGTTTATTTTTCAAAGTACTTTTATTTTGAAATAATACATCAGAATTTTATCAGAGTACTTTAGTTCAATACTTGGGGTAGTCTAGTATACCCCAGAAGTGGAACCGTCCCGGGATATCAGCCAGATTTTTTTTAATCAATTTTTGAAATCAGGCGAAATGACAGCTAAAATCGGCAATTTTCAAAGTACTTTTATTTTGAAATGATACATCAGAATTTTATCTGAGTACTTTAGTTCGAGTCTTGGGGTCGTCTAGTATACCTCAGAAGTGGACCCGTCCCGGGATATCAGCCAGATATTTTTAAATTAAAATTTGAAATAAGGGTAAATGACAGAAATAACTAGAAATTTTCTAAGTAGTATTACTCGGAATTCCTAAATTATTTTTTATATCATAATACTTTAGTTTGGGTCTCGGGGTGCTCGAGTGCCTCTCTCAAGTGGACCCGTTCTTGGATGGCTTCCCGTTTTTTATTTATTCATATTTATTTTTTTCAATAAAGGGACTAGCGCTGTGAAGCCACCGCGTTCCATTATGAAGCCAGCGCGTTGCAGTACCATATTGCACACAATGCAAACAATGATCCAAATGAGGGGCGGCTAGCTTGACTTTGTTTTTACGAGTGGAGGGTGGCTTGACTGCAGTAGTCTGGGAGCGGGTCATATTAGCTCCCGCTTGGACAGTTGAAGAGGTTCGAGAGTTGCTCGGTCTAAAAATGTCTCTCATTTCACTTTCAACTGCGTCATAATTAGCACTGTTGGGTGCAGTTGATTGTGTCCTTTGCCGCCGCTCGAGACAGGAAGCCAAAGAAGTTAGTTTCTGGGGTCGACAAAATGTTTTGCAAAAGTCCAACTGCTTGCCGAAGTGATTGTGCGTCCTCTTCTAGTGTTGTATCGGTCGCGAACGATTCGTTCTTTTTGAACGAATTGTTTGGGTGAACGAGACTGAACTAATCACCATCTGCACTGATTTGTTCTATGAAGTTGGTGCTTGTTCACTGCGTGGGAGGGCGTTCAGCAAGCGGCAGCGTCTTCTGACATCGCACACGACCAATCAGACGCCAGCCTCATCGCGGGCAGGGGAGGGACCGGAAACAGAATCAGGGCGTATATCACTCACTTCCACGTGTGGCCAGTGAGCAGCCAGCGTGCAGGCAGGGGGGCAAGACTGAGTTTTGTCACTTCCCGTTCAGTGATTCGGTCCTCCGGTTCCTGACCTAGCTTGCTGCTAACTTGACTTTCCAGTAATGACTATGCGGTGAACGAATCAAAAAATGAAAGGAAAGGACTTTGTCACATATTTGTTAACGTGGAGCCTATCAAATGATGCTCAAAAAGACAAAAACACCACACAAATCTAGCGAGCATGGTTTAGTGTACTACTTTTCTCAACAGACTCGGGACTACCTATTACGACATACTATCAAATTTACAGTAATTTAAAACACGGGTAGCTACGAGGCAAGCAAAAGCTGAGCTGCGGTCGCGTGACGGCAATGAAGGGGGCAAAGAACTGTCACTATTTGGAGGCTTCATGGCAGCGATATTTACCTCATATGTGCACAGAAAAAAATATTTAGTATGATCACCATAATACTGATTTGCAATGAAACGGTATATACATGTCCATTTTTTCCAAGTGTTTTATTTTTTTTTTTCGTGTCAGGTGTTGGTTTGACAAATTATGTCAATCCGTCCATCATGTGCTACTCAAGCGCCCCAAAACAACGCACATGGACACGGGAGATGTCGCAATATGTCTACATTTTTCTTAACAGACTAATGAGAGCAGAAAGGCGATATCGTAAAGAGCAAACAATTATTTCTCGTCAGCATTTGACGATCTGAGATGCGGGGACGACAGGGGAGCTGACCGGATTATTTTATTTATTAATACCAGTGCAAAAATTCAATACGATCACCATAATACTGATTTGCAATGAAACTGTATATACATGTCAATTTTTTCCAAGTGTTTTTTTTTTTTTTTTTCGTGTCAGAGCGTGTCGGTTGGTTTGACAAATTATGTCAATCCGTCCATCATGCGCTACTCAAGCGCCCCAAAACAACGTACGCGGACACGGGAGATGTCGCAATATGTCTACATTTTTCTTAACAGACTAATGAGGGTAGAAAGGCGACATCGTAAAGAGCAAGCAATCATTTCTCGTCAGCATTTGACGATCTGAGATGCGGGGACGACAAGGGAGCTGACCGGATTATTTTATTTATTAATACCAGTGTAAAAATTCAATACGATCATCTTAATACTGGTTTGCAATTAAACTGTCAAATATCAAAATGTAGTATTGTCTTTATTTCAGAGCAGCACATTCGACAACTAGCTATTTACACTTATAGTTTTAACAATAGTGACAAAAAATAATAGTGATGAGCATAAAAACAAAAATACAACAGAGCGAGAGGTAAATATGATGTGTTGGTCGTTCCATATTTAGAAATTAAACTTTCGATTTATTTTTATTTTCATGACAGCAAGCATGCTGCGTTGGCTGGTAGCAGGCTAGCAACAGCATTGTATAGGTGATCAAGAACATGCTAAAGAAAGTCCGTGCGCCCCCGACCCCAAACCCCCACTCCCCCCACAAAAGGAAAATGTTTAACCGTGTCCTAAATCGAAATGCAAGCACGAGCCATGACTTTGAGCCCATAGAACTAGGACAGACGACGCGGAAGTTCTCCCTCGCTTTTGTAGCAGCGGGAGGGAGACGAGGCTGTCTGTGAAAGCAGAATGATATCGCCTGTCACTCATTTCTGAAACTACGACGAGTGGTCAATGTGCAAGAGAGGGAGGGACCAAGCAACGTCACTTCCCGTTCACTAACCGAACGATTCATTTGGGCGGGGAGGGAGATGAGGGGGGCGAACGATTCGTTGAACGATTTGTTTGAACGAATCTTTTTACTGAACGATCCAGAATGGATTCGTTTACTCAAGTGAACGACAGATCCCGTCACTATCCTCTTCCTTGTTATTTTATGAACAGTTACGCCCGCGTCAGGTTCTCAGCCAATCAGAGCTTACCAGTCAGAGCTAGCCAATCAGAGCTGGCTTCCGTTTCAACTAGACTCCTTCCGTTTTCACTATACTTTCATGACACATACATACATTCTCCTCTCACGTTCATACATACTTTCCTCACATACATATATATTCACTCTTATACACATATATTTTATTTATACAAACATACATTTCACAGACTAAAAATGTGTGAATGTGAGAGTAAACATGTATGAATATAAGAGTGAAAATGTATAAACGTGAGAGAGAAAATGTATAAACGTGAAAGTAAAAATGTATGAATGTAAGAGTGAAAATGTATAAATGTAAAAGTAAAAATGTATGAATGTGAGAGTGAAAATGAAGAAATGTGAAAGTAAAAATGTATGAATGTGAGAGTGAAAATGTATAAATGTAAAAGTAAAAATGTATGAATGTGAGAGTGAAAATGTATAAATGTGAAAGTAAAAATGTATATATGTGAAAGTAAAAATGTATGAATGTGAGAGTGAAAATGTATAAATGTGAAAGTAAAAATGTATAAATGTAAAAGTAAAAATGTATGAATGTGAGAGTGAAAATGTATGCATGTGAGAGTGAAAATGTATGAATGTGAGAGTGAAAATGTATAAATGTGAAAGTAAAAATGTATGAATGTGAGAGTGAAAATGTATGAATGTGAGAGTGAAAATGTATGAATGTGAAAGTAAAAATGTATGAATGTGAAAGTAAAAATGTATGGATGTGAAAGGAGAATGTATGCATGTGAGAGGAGAATGTATGTGTGTGAGAGTGAATATATATGTATGTGAAAGGAGAATGTATGTGTGTGAGAGGGCCAGAATGAAAAATGTCTTGTACGGCCCCTCATACACACTTAGTTTTTTTCTTTTTATATGTTATGTTTTTCTCTACTTGGGTGACTTGTTCAGTTGCGGTTTCTTCCTTTGTTGGGTGGTGGTAATTGCTCCTTTGAGGGGAGTATTGTATTTTGTGTTCGTGTGTGGAAATTAAAATTTTTAAAAAAATAAAAGTAAGATTAACAACACTGACCGGGACAAAGATAAAGTCTTTCTGCATGTATTTATTTAGTCGTCAATTTAGATTAAAATGGATGCAGCAATTCAATGGTGTTTGTGGATGCTGTCAATGCATTACCAAATTATACATATTTCTTTTTCAGTGTGCTTATACATTGACTTCAGTAGCCCTCCCTCACTTCAGTTATGGTGACATAAATTAACTTGGACCTCGTATCTCAGCTCTTTTAATCGTCATTACTAAATGTTGCCATTATTACATTGAAAACATCTTGCATGAAAATTAAAAATAAAATATGCCTTCTGGAGAATAATCATCGCGTAAAGTTATTTTCCTGCAGGTTCCCCAATGTGAAGCGGTATTCTGGCCAACCAAAGTGGGAAGGGCATTTTGTGCTAGTCAATACTTTGATCTAGTTGCAGTACCATTTTTGGCCATCAATCCTACATTGAGCACCTTTAATCTCCTTTTATTTTTTTCTTATTTCCATCAATTTCCTTGAGGACAGATTATTTGAGATATGAACGCTTTGAGATATGAGCAGGGTCATGGGGGTGGGAAAATAGTAAGTTTAGTCGAAGTTACATGAGCCGACACGACTGCTTGGCCTGGACAGATTAGATGTGGCAACACAGTAAAGGCTGTAATCTGCTTGGACAAAGAAACAATTTAACATCCACGTACTAGTGTAAGCGCAGTCTTGAAAAACACTACGAAATAAAGAAAATAAACAATTGGAAACAGATTAGCGCAATCTCATGGAGCAGATGATTTAGATAGTAAATTCAGCTTCCATCCGCTAACTGTATATGATTGACTCATATTTTAAAAAAAGTGACTCTGACTGACTGATGCACCATATCATTTAATGTAAATTCCAACAAGTCTGTCAACAGTAATGGTGTAAATATTTCATAAATCATTATATTACTTGACTGCAAAAGTGTATATTTTTGGCTGTCTAGTCTTGACGCCGCCACATAAATCAATATGATTGCTTGGCTTCCTTTTCCTGCTCATGGCCACTTGTTGCCATGCAAAAGTTAATGAAGAATTGCATACACACTAAGACCTTACCCTCAAAATAGCACTATCGGTATACATAGATAAAGACTACAGCATAGTGTACATCATATATTTAAGTATGTGTGCAGTGTGCACACACCTTTCATGGTAGAAGCCTACAGGGGGACCATGGTTTATGAATCATTGAATTCCAGTCACCTTGTGTGTATATAACCCCAGTTTGTCGGAATGTGCTAATGTAAAGTTATAATTACAGTAACTGTACTTATGTAAAACATAAATCAATCTAATGGAAAATAAGTACACTGCACTTATACAACAACAATGAGCTATATATCAAACTGAATGATATGCTTGTGATTCCGTTTTTTAGAGAATCAGCCCCGGTCAATTATTGTATAAAAACAGTGCTACCCATTTGCATGATTGCTTTTCCAATCCCACTGGTGCCAGCACATTTTCGTGGAGGTCATCGTGAACCGAAAGGCTGATTGTGAACCGTGTGCCTGGCTCAATGAATTTTTACTACTCATTATTACCAAACCCTGTGTTGCCTTGGGAAAACTTCACTTAATTGAACTGAAAATATTTAATTTACTATTATACTAGGGTTGTTCCGATCATATTTTTTTGCTCCCGATCCGATCCCGATCGTTTTAGTTTGAATATCTGCCGATCCCCATATTTCCCGATCCGATTGCTTTCTTTTGCTCCCGATTCAATTCCAATCATTCCCGATAATTTTTCCCGATCATATACATTTTGGCAATGCATTAAGAAAAAAATGAATAAAACTCGGACGAATATATGCATTCAACATACAGTACATAACTACTGTATTTGTTTATTATGACAATAAATCCTCAAGATGGCATTTACATTATTAACATTCTTTCTGTGAGAGGGATCCACGGATAGAAAGACTTGTGTATATTGTGACTAAATATTGCCATCTTGTGTATTTGTTGAGCTTTCAGTAAATGATACTGTAGCCATGCCCAAATGCATGATGGGAAGTGGAACAATGACTGTGCGTAGTGCTACCAATTGATATATCTTCTCTGCGTTGGGAAATAACATAAGGTGTTAAGAAAAAGATCAATTGCTACCTTGCTTCCCCACATTGCTTCCCATGATATTTCTAATCGTAGGGAGAGGGATTGTAAGGCTTTAGCCAATTAAAAAAAAGGCTCCAAAGGCTGCCAAAATTCACTCTACTCATTATACGCTGCATTTTATCTCTCTATATAGGTAAAACGGCGCCATTACAGATTGAGCGAGACATTGCGTGAGTGGGTCGTGCAGCGCATGCATTAATTTCGTTAAATATTTTAATGTGATACATTTATTAGAAAATTAATTACCGCCGATATAAGGATAAATTTGATAACCCTACCTTAAGCCTAAAGACTCTGGATGAGTGTAACATATTATGTCTGTAACGTTAAATACAATTAGAAAACGATTTAATTAAAAAAGCGGAACGGTGGCTGAGTGGCTGCCTCACAGTTCTGAGATCAAGGGTTCAATCCCGGGCTTCGGCCTTCCTGTGTGGAGTTTGCATGTTCTCCCCGTGCCTGCGTGGGTTTCCTCCGGGAACTCTGGTTTCCTCCCACATCCCAAAAACATGCATGGTAGGCTGATTGAACACTCTAAATTGTCCGTAGGTATGAGTGTGTGCGTGAATGGTTGTATGTCTCCTTGTGCCCTGCGATTGGCTGGCAACCAGTTCAGGGTGTCCCCTGCCTACTGCCCGTAGTTAGCTGGGATAGGCTCCAGCACCTCCGCGACCCTCGTGAGGAAAAGCGGCATGGACAATGAATGAATGAATGAATTGAAAAAAAATATATATATATATATATATATATATATATTAAAAAAAGGCATGGCCGATATTTTTTTGCCGATTCCGATACTTTGAAAGTGACGTGATCGGACCCGATCGATCAAGATGCCGATCGATCGGGACATCTCTATATTATACATCTCTGCATCTATCTGTGCCAGTGACATGTACTGACAGGCCATGAAAGGGAACCTCAGACTTAAAGCTGTAATGTGAAGTAAGGTTGGCCAACCATGTTTTTGAATAATATCAATGGCTAAACAGTTATAAGCATATTTTCATTATTTTTTTTTAACGCAACCCTTCCAGATTCTTTGTTTAACCCATAGCAACGCCCTTGACAACGAAAATGCTTTTCTTCGGCAATCTTCGGAAATTACGTCACACCGGGAAGTGCGAGGGAAGTCCGCCATAGAACAGTATTGTTTGTTGCATTGCTTCTCGGTAAGATGCCACGGCGGTGTGTGGCGATGTTTTGTTCTCACTCAAACGAAAAGCTGTATGAGTGGCCAAAGGATAGCAGGGCACGTAAATGGACATCTTTCGTTCGCATGGAGCGAATAAATTTCATGCCATCATCGAGTAGTGTTCTCTGCTGCAAACACTTCGAAGATGCCTGCTTCCTTAACCGGTCTGCTTATGATCAAGGATTTGCCAAAAGGTAAGTGTGATTTTTGGATAGATGACTGATGACTTTGTCAAAGCAGAGCTGCCAACTGTTGTGGAATGAACAGTATAAGCTAGCGAAGTTAGCCTAAAGTTAACTCGTGGCAATCCCCGATCATAGTTGTTGTTGCGTTCGCTAGGTTAAGCGTGTTTAAATTGTGCGTCATCTACGATCTTGTCCGAAAGGGTTAATCCACTGTCAATCGGGAAAGGGGTGTGGATGTGCACATAAGCGGGTCGGCGTCGCAGTAATTCATGGTCACGTTGCAGTAAGAGACACACACCCCCGGTGAGTTTGTGCACATTTATTTGTATTTGTATTATGTATTTCCACCTTCATGCTTCAAGCATTGCATTGCATTTGTACGGTTCGCCGTTTCTTTCACGGTGATCGCTTGATAGCCTTCTAGTTTGTGTTTCGCCGCTTCGCGAGAGCCGCTGACAGGTGACAACTGTTGCTTTTAATGTCTGCTGGCAGCGAATCAGCGAGCGCGCAGGTCACGTAGTGAATCATGGGAAATGTAGTCTCGGGACAACACTGAAGTGGTGCTTTGTAATCTGTTCGCTTGTGTGAAAAAACTACATTTCCTCACGCCATTAGACGCCACTTTGTTTTCTTATTGTTGCCACAATAAAGTGGAGAAAGCCATCGACGACTGTGATATAGTGGATATTATTTAGTTGTAATACGGGAGTTCACCAGTAGAGGGTACGCATGTCATTTAGATGTGTTATTGTTTGTGCCTTACTCCTTGACTAAAAGAGAGAAAAGTTGTTGTTCAGAGTCACTTGGCAAGACGTTGAGTAAAGTTGTAAAAGCCAATAAAGGTGTCGTGTGTGTCACTCGGTCAAGATATAACAACGACTCATCTCCTTCTTTCCCCCCAACGTTTTTATATTATTATTTTATATGCACGAGAGCTGCCGCATCTGCCAAAATGAACATGAAGTCTGATTTTCAAATTTTTTAACAATGACATCAGATAGACAAAAACATAAAATTATGTGCAAATGCCTGCATCTTCAAATCATGAAAATAACAACAGCCTATATCTTACCAATGTTGTAATCTCGATGGGTCTTGTATCCATTCCATGTCAGGTAGTCTAGGCACATTGTTTGCATCCTGATTAGTGTCTGGCTAATACATGTGAGGTCCAACATAAAATTCCAAGCTCCTCTTCTTCCTCCAACTCTTCAAAAACTTGGATCTCCTCCCTTGCGCTCGATCTATCGCTTATATCCCTGTTTGAATCATTGTTTGAAGGGCTTTGTATGGCGGCCGGATGTATGGAGGTGCCATCGCGTTCCCAGTGTGACGTATCACTTCCGGGTTCGTCCCCTTTCAGGCTCGAACTTCGGAAACGCGATTATTTTGTCAAATATACAACATATAAATGATTTTTTAATGCTTTATTTGTTGGACAATGTTTAATTACTTTACTTGTGACCCTATTTGGCATGTGAAGAAATTACTTCACATTACTGCTTTAAAGACTTGTAGGCTCTAATAAGCCACCATTATTCTCTTTTACTAAAAAATGTTATTAGAAACACATAAAATATTGCCAATTATTTAAAAATCTATAATATTTAGTAAATGTTTTGACCTAAAGAGCGCGCCATGTTTTATGGACGCTCGGGGTGATGAAGTGTCACTGTCACTCGACGACTACTACCTGGTTACTGCCATTCCTTCTACGCAGCGAGAAGTGCAACACATGCGCTTATCAGTTAAAAGCAGCGAGTACTTACTATTTGTGTTTTTACTGAGTCTTTTATTACCTTTTCATTGCCCTCGAAATTCTTTTTGCATGTGTTTCCCTCTCATACCTTTGATCATAGTGCTTCCTTGTGGAAGCTTTAAAGCAGATTTTTGATCTTAGACACGATTGATTTTTGACATTAGTCACGTAGCACATTTGAACCACCCTTATTTGATGTTACTAAGTTGAAGTTATTTCTTAAGGCATCTTTAGTATGTTCTGTCTGTATGCATCCAAACAAAACAAGCTTAAAGCGCACAATAGGACTTTGGGTGTCAAATTCGTCTCTTGTAAGACGTTTCCCCGGTGTAGCACCTTTTGGCAGAACAACGTTTTTTTTTTTCCTACTCTCGTCACGTCTCATCCCGTCTTTCCTGTTCATTTTGCCTTTGCTGCTCCTTTTGTGAAACATCGACAGTGCTGTCATGCTCATTAATGCTCCTCTCAGGTTCAAATTGAAAGGGTTGAACAGATGACATGTTTATGTCGCTAGAGTCATACTCTGGAAGCCCGGCAGCGTAACCATGTGACGTCACCACCCTGCGACGTCAACAACATTGGCGACCTACTAGTTAAACTAATTTTACAAATTGTATAAAAATGAAAACATCAAAAGTGGTTTCAATATCAAATTATTTTAACTCATAATAACGTTTATCTTTTAAGAAGTACCAGTGTTTCTATCCGTGGAAAGACTGTTCCACTAAATGTCAGAAGGTAGTTACAGTAATTAGGCTGTTTATCCACTTTTGGTGACCTTTTTTGGATGGTGGTGTACCATGGGAGTCATTTTTTTCTAACGTAAAACAAGTGCCTTGGCTCATTGGCTGAGAAACACAGATTTTTACAACACATACCACTGCTCGCATTTCTCAGTATTCTGATCACCTCTGCTGTTCTGTATTTAATCTAAAGAGCAAAATATAACAGAGAGCAAAAGCCACCTGCTGCGCTTTTATTTTTCTTTTCTTCCTTTTAGGACCTTTGGCTACAGGCATTGTCATGGTAACGGTGGTGTGCCATAACACTGAATCTAAAATAAATGCCATTTTATGAAACATAGGTCTGACAAACATGCTGTTCTGTATTAAACATAAAATAAACGTAGGTGAGGAGTAGCGCCATCCGCCGCATGGAGTATGCCAATGCATCAATCTGAGGCTTTGACAGGCACGTGCACACATAGTGCTCAAGCGCCTGCACCTAAATCCTGGATGATTAAAAGTTTCCTTTTTCTAGAGCACATATTTTTCTTCATTTGTCAATGTCTGTAGAACAACACAAACACCCTCGTAAATCTCCTGTCTAAAATAATAATAAGAAATAACATTAAAACTTTATGAGAATATAATCCTACATATCACAAAACCTGACATTTGAACTGGGGTGTATACACCTATTACCCTCACTGTTGCTTCCCTCCACCTTTCTTTTTAGTTTATATGTTTTGAATTTGTGGACTGAGTTAACAAAACTACAAATACTTCATATTAGTTTCTGTACTGTATGAAAAAAAATTGCCTCTGAAAGTGTGAGTGTCCCCTTTTTCTGAGGGCTTTTTGGGTCAAATAGGTCTGCGTTAGCCACTTGGCCTGATCTTTGGTAATCTCAACTGAGTGCTGTCATAGTGATTATGGTGTACCAAAAGGCTTAATGTGCATTGACAAAATGGAATTCAACTAATTCGACTGGAGATGGAGAATCACACTGTTCTTTGTTGAATATAAAATGCAAAATTCAAGCGACTAATATAGTGTCACCATTCCAATCGAATTCCCAACTTGGGCGACTTACCCGAGCGTCGTCATGGTGACGATGGTGTACCAAAAGGCGGCGGGGATGCTGGTGAACTTGCTGGCGGCGGAGCCCTTCTCGGCGTAGAACATAACGGTGGCGAAGATAATGATGGCCATGGTGAGCGAGAAGAGCAGGAAGCCCAGCTCGGAGGCGCAGCTCTTCAGCGTGTAGCCCAGAATGCGCAGGCCCGCCGAGTGCCGGGAGAACTTGAAAATCCGGAAGACCCTGAAGACGCGCAGCGTGACGAAGGCGCCGCTCACCTGGTCGTTGTCGGTCATGACCAGGCCAATGTAGTATGGCATGATGGCCACCACATCGATGACGCTCATCACGCTCTTCATGAACTTGTAGCGACTGGGGGCGGCGATGAGGCGCAATAGGTACTCGACCGTGAAGATCATGACGCAAGCCGTGTCCAAGCAGAAGAAGGCCAGCGCGTAACGATCCCCGCACGACACCTCTTTGGCGCGGTTGGGCAGCGTCCCACACGGCACCGTCTCCACCACGTTGGCCATGACCGAGATGGCGATGAAGAAGCCAGTGACGTAGTAGAAGACCAGCGCCAGGGTGCTGGTGTGCGGGTTCTCGAAGGCGCGCCACAGGTACTCCCGCGCCGTCATGTTGACCGGCGTCACGTCGTTGCTGCTGTCCATCTCCTCGTCGTCCTGCAGCCGCTCGGCGTTCTCGCGCCGCCGGTCCTTGTACTCCTCGTAGCAGCAGTCCCCGATGATCTCAGGGATGATCCCGAAAAAAGCCAGCTCCTCGTCATAGGCCGAGATGCACTCCTGGCGCGGATAGTGGAGTTTTCCCGTGCGGTAGAAATTCAAGATGTGCCGGAAGATATCCGGGTCGCGGTCGAAAAAGTACTCGTTACTCTCCTCGTGGAAGAAAAAGTCCTTCTCGTTGCTGCCCAGCAGAGTGTCCGGGTAGCGCTCGAGCGTGGTCCGCCACGTCTGGAAGCGGGTGCCGCTCACGTTGAGGATGATCAGCCCGTCCTGGGCTTTGCGCTTGTCCTGCGGAGGGACGGGCATCGGGGTGCTGGCCACAGGCATCCACCCGATGGCCGCCGCGCGGGCGAACGGGAGCCACGCCGCCACACCTGCTGCCATGCTGACCTGAAAGTGGCGGGGGTACACACGTACGCGCGAGGTTATCGCAGTGCGGGGAAAATCGGGGGGTTCACAAAGAATGTGATGAGATGAGACGCGTTCCAATCCTGCGCATTGACAGTCACTTTGCGGCAAACTGATGAGCGAGCGTTTGCTTCTCTCGCTCTCATTTGGAAGTAAAACAAAATATAAAGCACTCACCTTAGGGTAGGCTGCTCCTTAAACTGCCTCTACGGGGAGTTTAATCAAATCCTCGCAGGAGACTACTTGCTGTATCGCCTTCCATCTATCCTTACTGCAGGCACACACGCGCGCGCACTGAAACACACACGCTGAAATAAAACTGCACAATAACGTCGCATCAACAAGTTAAACAAAGCAGCCGGCAGCCTCCCAGTCGCGCAAAGTGACTATTTGCCTTAGTGCACTATTTTTCTTCTTTTTTTCTTCCTCCCCTCCTTTTCTTTCGTCTCCAACCATCCGCAAGGCGAGGGGCTTTTCCCCCCACTCTACCGTTGCAGCTACTCCTCAATAAAGTCCTGTTCCTTCGCCTCTACTGCAAGACCACCCTCCCCCTTCCCTCCTTTTCTCTTTCTCACCAAAAAGCCCCGAGAGGAGAGGAGAGCGAGTGATAGCGAGAGGGAGGGAGGGAGGGTGAGTGAGAGGAGTGGTCCAATCTGCACCCAGAAATTCCTGTGCTGCTTCACAGCTAGGGGAACTCATCATTGTGTTGTCATTGCATGGGAGGCATCTCCAAAATCCTCCCTGGGGCCTTGCGCAATAATATCAACCTTCACAGCATTCCATCAAGTCCAATTTTCCAGGGTACTAAAAGGATATCAATTGTTGTTTTTTTTCCCTCCTTCCCCAGTGCAGCAGCATAGGTATGGTGGATTCAACCGAGTGGTCTGCGGTCAGCAGCTAGGCTAGTGGGTAGCGCAGCTGCCAAACCTAACAGGTTGAGAGTTTGAATTTTGAGTTGGCAACTATTCCCTGAGCTTGTATCAATTTACTCTGGCTTCCTCATATATTCAGAAAATATGCATGGTATTAATTCATTGAAGACTTAAAGTGCATGTCACTAGAAAGCATTTCAAACTACGTGAGGTATTTTATGCTCCCGAATGAAATGGACCGCTCTGATGTGTGTGGAAGCGAGTGATATATTTATTCATCTTTTTTAATCCTGCGCCATGAAAATGAGTGACTTCCGGCCAGAGTCTAGGGTTGAGGAAGAAGGCGGATGTGACATCAGAGAATGCTATCATCCTCACTATACAGCCATACTGTTGAATGCAGAAGGACTGCTTTCAGCTGATTTTGCGGAATAATTCGTTTATTTTTCATGCCATGCCAGCCCAATGTGCTGCAGGCTTTTGTTGCTACACCAGGGAGACTGGTGTGAGCCTTTTTGGGTTTCTTAAATATAATGTTCACCGCGAAAAAATGGTCAAAACAAGTCCGACAATCAAGGGTCCATTGAACGGACGACGAAGTAAGCTACGTGTTTTATATTATGTCAAATGCTGGGTGGTGGCTAGTATTTTGTGGGTGACAATGCTTGCCATCGGCCAATGAAGCCGGGGGTGCTTGCCTTCAGCATCTGGCGACCATGGCATGTGACAAGCAGCTGGATGTCGGCCGGTTTGTCCGCTGAGAATGACCCATTTTCGGCGTTCATTCCCCTGCTGCGTCCTTGGTGAGAGCACTCCCGCAGGACTGCTTGCCGTGGCCGCAGCAAGAGAATGAGGAGCTGTAATAGTCCGCTGAAAGTTGCTCACTGCCGGAGGCTGGCCAATCAGTGAAGGCAATCACTGCTGCTGCCATGTGTGACATGAGTTGGGGTAGTTTTGTGTGATTTTTCGTGTTCAAAAGGCAAGGAAGAGACTTAGAAGAGCTGCTTGATTCAAGTTAGCGTGTAGCCTAACTCTCACGCCTTGTGTTTTGTGTACATACAAATGAAAAGAGCCAGACTAACTCTGGTGGCATAAATTACCATTCGGTGGTTTAAGAAGTCGGCAGTTTTGAGCATTATGCAGTAAATTAGCCCTGTCGTATATTATATATACCGTAATGTCTGGACTATAAGGCGCACCTGCCTATAAGCCGCCAGCCACCAAATTTGACATGAAAACTGCATTTGTTCATAGATAAGCCGCACTGGACTATAAGCCGCAGCTGTCCTCATTGTATTATGGGATATTTACACCTAAAGATATTAACTGGTAACACTTCATTTGACAATGGCACCGTAAGACTGTCATGAGACCAAATAACCCACCATTAGGCATTGAACCAATTGGCTGCAAAGCCTTATTGTCACTAAAAGCTTCATTTGGCCATCACTGCTCCCTTGGGGTAGACAGTCAACCTCTGCTGCCACCTGCTCTCATCACTGTTGTCATCCAACATTCCTCCTAGCATGCATGGCGGCGCTACCGATGTAAATAACAGTCATGTTCGGTGCTAATTATTTCTTCAGTTACTGTTATAGTTGTGTCATTAATTGCTACTTATGGTATTTGGTAACATTTTCTTGGAGAGTGGCGCCATAATACTGTCATAAGACAGTCATAATTATTACATGACACTGTCATAAGCATTAATGAATGCTTATAATAGATGTCAGTTAGTGTCATCCAGCAAATTATCTCACTTTTGAATGGACATAAAAGATCTGAGCTGGACATAAATGGATTTAGTGACATAATATACCACATGACACTTATTGACATCTGTCATAAGCATTCAGTAATGCCCATGATAGTGTCATGTCATAATTATGATGTTCTTATGACAGTCTTATGATGCCGCTGTCGAATAAAGTGTTAACTATTAACCCAAATAAATCAACAAATAAGCCACACTGGACTACAAGCCGCAGCATTCAAAATGAAGGAAAAAAGTAGCGGCTTATAGTCCGAAAATTAGGGTATTGCATTTAGCTCAAGACTGTTATTTGTCATGACCATACAATTAATAAAGCAATCAGGGAAAATACTTAAAAACAAAGAATATACTGTAAAAACATTGGAGTAGAGGGATAAAAACAATGAGGACATTTTGTGTTGCCCATGCAGTCTGCTCTAGTCATCAGCTTCATGTTTGTTGTCTCTGTCAACTTTTTCTCATTCTCAATCTTACTCATACATACTGTATTTCTGGATCGACAAAATTGTTTGAAAAATCCACGCTTTAAAATCAATTAAAAACGCTTCCTCCTCCATTGGGCTCGATGCTAAATCCGCCGTCATCACCAAGATGGAGACGCCAGAGCGCTATAATGACAGGAAGAGCTAAACAGCAGATTTAAAGACTCATTTCTCGTCATCTGCGCTTTGCCAATTATGATTTTAATTCAAATAATAATGCTCTGTGACTCTCGTGAGGAAAAGCGTCATGGAAAATGAATTAATAAATAAATGAATGACAATAATGATATTTAAGACTTATTTTGTCATGTCATATGCACTTTAATAAATGCAGATTTTTTTCGTCGTTCTGGTTAAAGATGTTTAAAGTGGCACGAAAGTGTTATTTTAAATGAGCCATATGTGATATTGGTGGTCAAAAATGTGACTGAAACCATTAGCACAACCTTTGGGCTGTGGATAAACGCTTCGCAATCTACTTTTGGGTGAAATTGCACCTAATCTGCCTTCTGTACCACAAATGGTTACTATGCCATTGTTGCATTTCAATCAGAAAAACAATGGGTAAAAACGACACACTAACAATGATCATGTGAACATACAGCTTATGTAGTTTATACCTTAGATCTATTACATAACAAAAATGAAACGAGTACATGAGACAGTCTTTGAACGTGAGGGCTTCAAATTGCACTTGGGTTAAGTTAGTGCTAAAATAAATCATCCTTTTTAGTGAGGTAGGTTAACACAAAGATAAAAGAACCGAGTTATGTGCTATCACTATGACGAAAGTGAAGGAGGGCTACTTTTCTCAACGTATAAGCACATTGGCAAAAAAGGTCTCATTTGGCAATGCATTGACAGCATCTATAAAGACAAATTATATTCCTCCATCCAATTTAATTTCAATTACTGACTAACATACGTATGTCCACACGGAAAGACTAGGGGCTGCAGCTATTTAGGTTATTTAGGTAATCTATAACTCTATTGATTGGTTAGCTCGAATAATTGAGTAATTGGATTTCAAGCATTTAATGTTTTGCAGAATAGATTTTAGGAGATGTAAAACAAAGTGAAAAGTGTTTATGCACGCACAAAAAACTGCTAAATGTACTTCTAAATGAAATAATGAATGGATGAAGAAACATTAAGTCAAAAAAAAAAAAAACTTCTGTTGGTTTTAACAGGGAGCAGCTGGACAGCCATGTGGATGAGTTATGTCATATTCACTGTTGCTACTAGAGGGCACTGTATACATCCAAAACAATAAAATTAAATGCAAACACTTTCAAAACAAACCATCGCAGCGTCACTCTAATTAAACGAATACCCGAAGCAGCAAAATTTCATTCAAAGCTTTTTTAAATCTAATTACTTGAGTTAATCGATTAATCATTGCAACACTTCAGTGGTATGAAAAAGTATGTGAACCCTTTGGAATTTCTCACATTTCTGCATAAAATCACCATCAAATATGATTTGATCTTTGTCAAAATCACAGAGATGTTAAAAACAGTGTCTGCTTTAACTAAAACCACCCAAACATTTATAGGTTTTCATATTTTAATGAGGATAGCATGCTAACAATGACAGAAGGAGGAAAAATAAGTAAGTAAACCCTCTGCCTCAGGAGACTTAAAGAGCTATTAGAACCTAATTTTACCAAACAATTCAAATCAGGTGTGTGCCCAACCACTGATGAGGGTTTGAAAGCTGCCCTGCCCACTACAAAACACACACCTGGTGGGAATTGTCTTGATGAGAAGCATTGTCTGATGTGCATCATGGCTCGGTCAAAAGACCTGTCTGAAGACCTGCGATCAAGGATTGTTGATTTGTATAAAGCTAGGAAAGGATACAAAATCATCTCTAAAAGTCTGGATGTTCATCAATCGACAGTCAGAGAAGTTGTCTACAAATGGAGAGAGTTTCGCACTGTTGCTTCTCTCCCAAGGAGTGGCCGTCCACCAGAGATGACGCAAAGAGTTCAGCGCAGAATACTCAGAGAGATAAGAAATAACCCTTGAGTGTCTACTAAAGACTTATAGAAATCACTGGCACAGTCCAATATATCTGTGCACACATAAACTATATGTAAAACTATGGCCAAGAATGGTGTTTATGGGAGGACTCCACAGAGGAAGCCACTGCTGTCTAAAAAAAAAAAAAAAACATTGTTGCTCGTTTAATGTCGCAAAAAGGCACTTGGACACTCCACGGAAGTGTTGGCCAAATATTTTGTGGACTGATGACACCAAAGTTTAATTGTTTGGGAGTAACACACAACGCCATGTGTGGAGGAAAAATGGAACAGCTCACCAACATCATCACCTCATCCCCACAGTGAAGCAGCTGGAGGGAGCATCATGATTTGGGGCTGTTTTCCTGCCTTAAACTTGCAATCATTAATGGAAGAATGAATTCAAAAGTTTATCAGGATGTTTTGCAGGAAAACCTGAGGCTGTCCGTCAGACAGTTGAAGCTAAAAAGAGGATGGATGCTGAAACAAGAAAATGATCCAAAACACAGAAGTAAATCAACTTCAGAATGGTTTCAGAAGAACAAAATACTGGAGTGGCCAAGCCAAGAAATGTCAGAAATTCCAAAAGGCTCGGATACTTTTTCATACCACTGTACGTTATCTTTGCCCCGGTCAATGGACCCACATTCTAAAAATACAGCACGAGCATGCCAACTGTGTTCATATAATAATAATATGTCATTTTACCATACATAAAAGTGAATATGGGAAAACTCATCTACATCACCTGTCGAGGAGAAGTCACCAATAGTTGTCTGGGATAGGCTCCGGCGCCCGTTGTGGAAATAAGTGGCACGGAAGATGAATGAATGAACCCTGCTTGGGTAGCACCGTGGAAGAATTAGTACGTCCACCTCACAGTTCTGAAATCAAGGGTTCAGTTCTAAAATCTGGCCTTTCTGAGTGGAATTTAAATGGTCTCCCTGTGCTTGCGTGGGTTTTCTCCGGGGCCTCCGGTTTCCTCCCACATCTGAAAAACATGCATAGTAGTATGATTCACCACTTCAAATTGAACCATGTGTGCGTAATTAGTTGTGTGGCTCTGCGATTGGATGGGAACCAATTCAGGGTGCACACCGCCTACTGTCCATAGTTAGCTGTGATAGGCTTCAGCACCCCTTCAACCCGAAGTGGAAAAGAAGATGAATGAATGAATGAATGAATGAATGAATGAATGAATGAATGAATGAATGAATGAATGAATGAATGAACTTTTTACTCTGGTGATGTGGCTGTGTTGGTGAGTAGCTCCTGGGCATTGACATTGTGTGTGGTGATTTTGACACATCACAGAGAGGCGGCCAACAATCGTACTTCAATGACATAAGGCATCACTATTTCACAAATATTAAAACAAACCTAATTTGCTTGACATTCCTGCTTGAGCAGGTTTAGTGCGTGAAGCGAGGCATATGTTAGACAGGAGGAAGGCTTTCGCTAGTCTATGCTTGTTCCAAAATGCTTATATATTCCTTACTTTCTACAAAGTACTTAAAAATTAAACATTCACTCACTTGACGCCAGAGCACACACAAGGTGTATCAAGGAATGAGGTCATCGTCATCTTGTAGGTTAATCTATCTTGCCATACTTTTTTTGGTGTGGCTATCTGCTGCTTCCACTCAGCCCAAAATTTAAATTGCACTCCTAATGCCCAAATTGTGGCTGATGAAAATAAATAAAATCTCTTCCCTTTTTTTCACTGAACATTTGATTTACTACAGTAACATATTTTAATATTGGGCCTGATGTTGATACTCGGGGGGCCAGTTCTTCTCTACGGTGAAACCTGCTATAAAATGATTGAGAACCCCTGACACAGTAATTGTAAATATTGGCTAGTGTTGTCCTATCTACCCCTTGTTGCTTGAACTGGTGAAGCCTGCTCGAATGAGAGGCGAAACATCTTCTAAGGTAACCAGAAAAGTCCAGTTGTAATCAATTCAATACCCTGGCAATTGTGAAAATTAGAACTATAATTATGATTTCTCCTTTTAATTTAGCCATGTATAAAGCGTTGCAGCATATTTTTCCTTTAGGGTTTTCAATCGGTGTTTGAATTTCCCAGCTGCAACAAACACTGATCAATACCTTCTCTCGAGCCGCATCGTTTTGATGCGGTTCAACAGATTTACACCGTTCACAAAGGTCAACGGCATGGTGGGGCAAAACTGCTCGCTACCCTGACATTTTACAAAATAAGCATAATCGATGAACTGTCTGTTGTATTCCATAACACTGCGCGTGACACTCCTGGGGGGATTTGAGACAGCTGTGTTCATGCTCGTAGCATGTGTTGC
Source organism: Corythoichthys intestinalis (assembly GCF_030265065.1). Lineage (NCBI taxonomy): Eukaryota > Metazoa > Chordata > Actinopteri > Syngnathiformes > Syngnathidae > Corythoichthys > Corythoichthys intestinalis. The sequence continues at coordinate 42,081,767 of NC_080399.1, forward strand.
GCCGATGACCGTATTTCATGTGACGGTACAGCAATTGGGACGTGAGAGATATTATACCATGCACCATATGCCGGGTATATTGATGTTCGACACACAACTCCAATAGGAGAAAATCCATAAAACTATACAGAGCGACTTTAGTAAACACTTTTTTTGTAGTTTTAATCCCTTTTTTCTCTCTAGAAAAATTAAACACACTCATTGAATGATGATTGAATGCAAAAATTCGCTGTATGTGCCAAGCGCTAGTCAATAGTGTTCTTCAGTATTAGAGCTTAACTAATATTCTATGCACAGTTTAAACTAATAATTTTCAATCCACTAATAATTTAGCCACATTGGCCAAATCACCTTCTGCTCCAGACTAAAATCAGTGGTACACTGTCTGAAAAAGGCGCATAATAAATAAAGTTTACTTACTTAACCATAAAGCGTTACTTCTGCTTAGGCAATTTTTTAATTTTTTTTTAATTAGTCAGCAAAGGCCTCAAATGTTTGTAAAATGATCTTGAGCAATTATGCTTTTGTGTAGAGTATTAAAAGCTATTTTCTTGTGTTTCGTGAGTTTTGTTTGTGTGTTATGTGTATTGAGCCAAAAATGAGCATGTTTACTGAGAAAATGCCAAAACACCCACCCATCTTTCTGTGTCTCACTCTCAATTTGAGAATAAATTAAATTATGGGCTCATTCAGAAACTGATTCAAACTTGTTTGTCCATATACATCCCTTTTTCCCCCAATTGCAATTGCTTATATATGAGCTCAACGCAATGTTGATCGTGAAGTGAATCAAAAGCAATAAGCACACATGGTAAATTTACTGTGTGAGGCTTTACACATTAAATAGATAAAGATATTGAAAACTGTCTTGTGTGCCGCACTTTAACAAGATTCCATCCCATGGTTCATGTTGATTCAGCACCAAGGACAGCACCTGAGCTTGCAGCATCTTTGCAGGCATGAGCGTTGCGCCTTTCTTGGCATCGACCACGGCAGTCACTTTGCTGTGGATGTTTTTCCTTTTTTCTTCCCCTTTTCCCTCAAGATTCAGCTGAGCTCACAGGGGTTCAGAGTCACGCTTAAGTACACGCACATCTGCTGAGCTTCCAGAAAATGGATGGTCTCGCTGACCGTTAGCCCCGTACTAAAATGAGGTGCATTAGTGCTTTCAATGCAGTGTAGAATCATGTCAACAAGTGGGGAAGCTGCCACAGTGTCTTGCTCATGGAATGCTTTTATTGCCTATCCTTGATATTCTTCAAAGGGTCCATGAACTTATGAACTCTTTGTACTCACAAGTAGGACAATTCAGTGGACTTGTAGAATGACAAAGTACACTAGTAATGTTTTTTCCACTACTGCCTTCAAAAAAAGGAAAATTTTTGTACACTCGTAGGACAACTGCAAATGCTGGATAGATGAATCAACAACTCATCGATAGTAAAATTAATCGGGGACTATTCTAATTGCTCAGTAATCCTTTAAAAACCTTTATTAACTTTGAGTATTCCAAATTCAGGAAATTCCAGCTTCTCAACAAATATTCAGTGATTCAAATTCATGAATTCATCAAAAAGATATTACATTTTTCAAGTAATTGGTAGTCGCTGCCCCAATCATATACAGAGGCATGGAAAAGTATCTCAGCCTTCTGGAATTTCTCACATTTCGGCATAAAATTTCCATCAAATGTGAGCTTATCTTTGTCAGAATCACATAGATGAAAAAATACAGTGTCTGCTTTAACTAAAACCACCCAAACATTTATAGATTTTCATATTTTACTGAGGATAGTATGCAAACAATAATAGAAGGGGGAAAAATAAGTAAATGAACCATCACATTTAATATTTTGTGCCCCCCCCCCCCCCTCCTTTGGCAGCAATACCTTCAAGCAGACACTTACTGTAGCTGCAGATGAGTCTGGCCCATTCGTCTCTACAAAACTGCTGTAGTTCAGTCAGATTCCTGGGATGTCTGGCATGAATCGCTGTCTTGAGGTCATGCCACAGCATCTCAATGGGGTTCAAGTCTGGACTTTGACTTGGCCACTCCAGAATGTGTATTTTGTTCTTCTGAAACCATTCTGAAGTTGATTTACTTCTGTGTTTTGGATCCTTTTCTTGTTGCAGCATCCATCCTCTTTTTGGCTTCAACTGTCTGACAGACGGCCTCAGGTTTTCCTGCAAAACATCCTAATAAATTTTTGAATTCGTTCTTCCATTATTGATTGCAAGTTGTCCATGCCCTGAGGTAGCAAAACACCCCCAAATCATGTGTGTTGGCTCCCCGCTCATTTGTCACGGTAAGCGATTTTCATTGCTAAGGGACATTTCGTTTCGCTGTAACGGTAACGCGGGGATTCTGGGGTTGACAAACTCAAATCTAGCGTCATCGTTGACATTTGTTGATACTTGTTTGCTTGCTCTTGTGGATTACAACCAATAAATCTCATTTATTCTGCATTTTCTAATCAATAAACATTGTCTATTTTGCAAAAGTGTGCCTGTTACTGATTCACCGCGAACCTGGAAATTTCGGAAAACAGTGGTTTTAGTTAAAGCAGACACTGTTTTTACATCTGTGTGATTTTGACAAAGATCAGATCACATTTGATGGTGATTTCATGCAGAAATGTGAGAAATTCCAAAAGGTTCAGATACTTTTTCATACCACTTTACTACTAGAAAGTAGCGTTTCTAATTGTTGAATTGTACTGAACTAGTTCTACCATTAGCCTCACTAATAACTTATATTTGTCCTATCCTATTAGGACAAAAAGCACGGTAGTACATTGAGGTTGACATGGATATCGCATATCGACCCTCGAACAAATGTCAAATGGCTTTATAGAAAGCAATCAATTAAATCATGTCATTTTTTAAAAAATCATTATTTTTTTAATGTTCTCCAGTATTTGTACTTATTTATATTGTTATCATATGTATATAAAGGCGAGCAGACAAGGAACAAGGTGGAGTGAGTGGACCTCAATGCAGGGGAAACACAGAGGCAAAGAAAGACAGGCAAACAAGGGAGAAGAGTGGTAATGCACAAAATTAGGATAAAGACATTCAGCATAAACGCATGTAGCTTGATTAAACCTGATTGGCGCTTTCTTGGATTAATTGGTTGCATGTTTGCCGAGCCAGGATGAAGAGACGTGGTTTTATACAGCTAGGTGTGGATGTTTGGGATAAGTGTGCAGCATTCTCAACAAGTCTGTGCAATCGATGAGAGTCATCGCTGAAACAATGGCGCACTAAAATGCAAACACAAGTGCTGCTAATTAAGGAAAGAGAAAAATCCTGCCATATAATTGTAAACCGGCTTGATGTGGAAGTAGCCCAAACATGATGAAAATCATGTGTACTCCATAGGAATTGTCACTACATGTTAAAGGATACGGATCTGATGACCTTTCCACTATTCAATAGGTATGTTTGCTTTAATTTGGTTCATTGAAGTGCATGTTAATCAAGTTATGTTGAGTATAAATGAGACACATTTAAATCAAACCTCTGACAGAAATTCGACAAGTACTTTATCAGTATTTCAACATAACACTAGGTGAATACCAAATGAATGAATTGAAAGATTGTTGATTTTAAAAAGTAAAATTAAAAATATGGAACCTACAGTCTTGGCCATGTGGTTTTATGGAGATATAATTATTTTATTTCCTGTTTTTCTGACTATCGTAGGATTTCTTTTAAATATCTATTTTGTTTCGTATCCATTTGAGTTATTATGTATCTTTTGGAACCATTGAAAATCATTTCAAATAACTTTTGAGCAATAAAAGTAGGCAGAGAGTTTTTATGTGATTTGGCATTTATACGTATATATATACATATATATATACTGTGATAACAAATAATTTTAATCCAACAAGAAAAACAGCAAATGAAATGACTGTAATTACAATACTTCAATGATGTTACATGCGTAAAAAAACCAAAAAAACATAGGAATTCTGAATAATACCAAGTCTGTCATCATAGAACAAAGCCTCCAATCATGTCTAATCAGCGATGAGTCAACATTCTCACCAGTGCTTACCTTTTCTGCTAGATTCGTCCCGTCAGTCAAGCACTTTGTCACTAGTGCCTACCTTTTCCGGTAAGTTAATTTCAAATTTCAAAGCCGTCTGATTTTGTCATCATAGTTAATGATTTGCTGTTGTGTTTTTTTTATTTGCAGTTGGGTTTTATTTGCTGTTGCGTTTTTTTATTTGTTTTTGTGTTTTGTGATCTGCAATAGTTTTTGATTTGCAGTTTTCTTCTGATTTTTCGTAGTGTTTTGGGATTTGCAGTTGTATTTTTTTAATTGACGTTGTTTTTTGATTCGCAGCCGTGTTTTTTAGTTGTCATGTTTTAATTTGCTTTTTTTTTTTTTTTTTTTTTTTTTTTTTAATTTGCCATTGTTTTGTAATTTGCAGTTGTTGTTTTTTTTTTATTTGCCGCTTTGGTACATGGATCTTAAGATGGATATCAAAGGTTATGAAATAAATTCTCAAAGAGCTTACTATTCTCGCTTAACGGCAACATGACTGAGGAGTTTGGGGTGATAAGCGGGTTCCGACACATTTGATGTTCGGTCGGTCAGACGTTTTGCCTCTTACTTTTTCAGTTCTCACAGCCAAACATTCACACCACACAGTCTCTAGTCCCCTCTGGCACTGAGCCGAGTTTTTTTTTTTCCTAGGGATGAATGCACAGTAGTGTCAGTAGTCCCATTAGTGTATGCCGAGCACACTCAGTGTTCAGTGGGAGCAGTCAGGCCCAGGGGCGATGTATTCATCAGGCCATTTAAATATTCCAGCCGTTGCCAAATGGCACCAAATATGAGCGCCCCAGTGGAGCGGCCAGCCAGGCGAGCCGCAAGCCTGTCAGATAGCCGCAGTGTTGGCTTGTAAATCATGATGAAATGCTTGTTTAGCATTTAGATTAGCTTGTAGCTATGTGAAGATGTTTGGTGAAGAAAAAAAAAGCCAGCTAAGTGAAATAAGCGCAACAGTGAAATTGGTCATATGTCTTTGCAGTCTATTACATATGGTAACTTTGGCAACTCTCTGTCATTTATTATAACAAAGTGGTGCCTTGAGATATGACTTTAATTTGTCTTGCGACTAAACACAACTAAAACCACTCATGCCACCGATCATTTTTTTTCATTGAAAGCAAGGAAAATGTCATTCATCTATTTGGGCCTATCCCTAAAAAACATAAAAATGTTATTATGCCTATTTTTTTTAGATACCCTATCCTTTGTATCAACATGAAATCATGACATTATTACTTTGTACATTGAAGAATTACACAGATTGTGTGACATTGCATCAATTGAATTATGACCCCTTCCGATGTGCTGCAGTATAACACAGACAGATATAGTATACTGTTTCGCCACACTCCTCTTACAATCTAAAGCGCATCAGTGGAGATCATCATCAGCACAATGTTCCTGGGGGTCCAGATAACGAACCCTTTGAGCTGGTCGGAGCACACCCTAACACTCACCAAGAGGGCCCAGCAGTGATGCTCTTTTTGTGACGATTGAGGAGAGCTCAACTTCCTGCTTCCGTCCTCACCACCTTTTACGGGGGAACCATAGAGATTATACTAACCAGCTGCATCTCAGTCTGGGCAGGGGCCTGCAGTGCTTCCAACGGGAAATCCCTGCAGAGGGTAGTGAGGACAGCGGAGAAAATCATCGGGACTTCACTCCCTCCCATCCAGGACTGTGCAAAAACTTGCTGTCTGACAAGGGCCAAAATTATAAGCACAGACCCCTCCCACCTCCATCGTAGACTGTTCTCACTACTACTCTCTAAGAAAAGGCTCTGTAGCCTAAAGGCCAAGTTATGCTTCTGCGGCAGACCTACGCCGTCAAGTTATACCCAATTTACGACCCTCTGCCGTAGCCTGACATGCTCTTCCACAGATTCCTGACTGAGCGTCACGTCAACATGTGGTGAGGTCATGCAAATGGACTGTGATTGGTCCGCTCAGACTGTTGTTTCCGGTTCAGCGTGAAATCACCGTCATTTTTAAACATTATTGTGCTACACGAAAAAATGGACCAAGCCAACAAGAGTATCATCGAAGAGGTCCTCAAGTACAAAAATCTCCACAATGCCTCGTCAAGATATGATAAAGATTGCCAAATGGCAAGCAATTCATGGCAGTAGATTGATGAAAATATGGGGCTGGAGGTCAGCGATTGCATAAAGAAATTGAAGAACCTCCGAAACAAGTATGTGTGTTTTTAGAAGCGAATGGCCACACGAAGCGGTGTCACAGTCTGCCCAAAACTGCCAGCTTTTTATCACTTTTTCATATTTTTTGTTGTTGTTTTTTTGTTGCACTTCATAATTTATTGTGTACATATGTTTGTTGTGAGTCTACGACGTATTCACATTTTAAACTTCAAGTATACAGTGGGGAGAACAAGTATTTGATACACTGCCGATTTTGCTGGTTTTCCCACTTGCAAAGCATGTAGAGGTCTGTAATTTGTATCATAAGTTCTCTTCAACTGTGAGGGATGGAATCTAATACAAAAAAACAGAAAATCACGGTGCATGATTTTGAAATAATAAATTTGCATTGCATGAAATAAGTATTTGATACATCACAAAAATTGAACTTAATATTTGGTACAGAAACCTTTGTTTGCTATTACAGATACCAAACGTTTCCTGTAGTGCTTGACAAGGTTTGCACACAGTGCAGCAGGGATTTTGGCCCACTCCTCCTTGCAGATCTTCTCCAGAGCCTTCAGGTTTCGGGGCTGCTGCCGGGCAGCACGGCAACACTTTCAGCTCCCTCCATAGATTTTCTGGTGACTGGCTAGGCCACTCCAGGAATTAAGATGCTTCTTACGGAGCCACTCTTTAGTTGCCTTGGCTGTGTGCTTTGGGTCGTTGTCATGCTGGAAGACCCAGCAACAACCCATCTTCAGGGCTCTCACTGAAGGAAGGAGGTTGTCAGCCAAGATCTGGCGATACATAGCCCCATCCATCCTCCCCTCAATACGGTGCAGTCGTCCTGTACCCTTGGCAGAGAAGCAGCCCCAAAAAATGATGTTTCCTCCTCCATGTTTCACGGTTGGGATGGTGTTCTTGGGGTTGTACTCATCCTTCTTTTTCCTCCAAACACGACGAGCCGAGTTTAGACCGGAAAGTTCAATTTTGGTCTCATCTGACCACATGACCTTCTCCCATTGCTCCTCTGGATCATCCAGATGGTCAGTGGCAAACTTCAGATGTGTCTGGACATGCACTGGCTTCAGCAGCGGGACCTTGCGTGCGCTGTAGGATTTTAATCCATGACGGCGTAATGTGTTTCTGATGGTTTTCTTCGAGACTGTGGTTCCAGCTCTCTTCAGGTCATTGACCAGGTCCCGCCGTGTAGTTCTGGGCTGATCCCTCAACTTCCTCATGATCAGTGATGCCCCACGAGGTGAGATCTTGCATGGAGCCCCAGAACGAAGCAGATCGACTATCAACTTGAACTTCTTCCATTTTCTAATAATCGCTCCAACAGCTGTTACCTTCTCACCAAGCTGCTTGCTTATTTTCCTGTAGCCCATCCCAGCCTTGTGCAGGTCTATTATTTTTAACCCTGATGTCCTTACACAGCTCTTTGGTCTTGGCCATTGTGGAGAGGTTGGAGTTTGTTTGTTTGTTTGAGCACGTGAAAAGGTGTCTTTTATACAGGTAACAAGTTCAAACAGGTGCAGTTACTTCCGGTAATGAGTGGAGAACAGGAGGGTTTCTTAAAAAAGAACTAAGAGCCGGAATATTTACTAGTTGGTAATGTATCAAATACTTATTTCATGCAGTTAAATACAAATTTATTATTTAAAAATTATACAGTGTGATTTTCTGGATTTTTGTATTACATTCCGTCCCTCACAATTGAAGAGAACCTATGATACAAATTACAGACCTCTACATGGCTTGCAAGTGGCAAAACGAGCAAAATCGGCAGTGTATCAAATACTTGTTCTCCCCACTGTATGAAGAATAAAGCACAGGTTTTGTGTCAGAAAAGTAGTTTTGAAGTTTAATTTTCAACAAAAGACATTTCACAAACTTGATACATCACCACTGATTGAGAGTGCCTCTGTGCTTTTATGATAATGTGTTTACCATCAATGTTTCCAACGCAGTTTGGGAAGTTACATAGACTGCTGCTAATCTGCTATGTTTTCCCACTGGCTGATTGGAGTACACTGCCCAAAAATTGGGTTGTAGGGCTGTCCACAATGCTTTGCAGATCTCAGACGAAATGCTGGACACATTGCTCAACGCCAGTTTGAAGCTAACCACCACAGCTTGCTAGCTTCCACCCGAGGCTAGAATTTGTAAAGTAACTGCCAGTCTCTGTGTGGCATCAATAGTCGGACAGACCCCCTAAGCAACCGTCTTCTGCTTCGCTTGCGCCTCAATAATTGTATGATCCACATTTGTTGTCCAATGTTGATGAGCTGAGGATTCATATTGAAGCACTCCATCTCCATTGGCATTATTGTCTAACCGGAAGAAAACTAGAGGAATTCAACAAGAGGCCCCCAAAACTGTACAAACACAATGCCATACCCCTCTGGCGGCTTGGCGGTGAATTACAGAGTTCTGCAGAGCGTTACTTTGCTGCAGAACTATCGAATGCTTATTGACGCCGTAGGGTCTACATCGTCGCTACGCCGTCACCGCAACGCAGAAGCATAACTCAGGCTTGAGAACCAGAACAACAAGGTTTACAAACAGCTTTTTCCTATATGCAATAAGGCTGTTGATTTCATCATAATTGTTCATCTTTCCCCTCCTTCTCAACACACGCACCTATACAGGACAGCTCTACACTCATGCACTTTTCTGCCGCAAGGCCCATGTGTGAATTTGAATGTGCAATACCTGGATATTTAACGTTTAAATTTAAAAATGGCTTTTAGCTTGAATCTTTTTTGCATCCATTTTTAACATGTGTTTTTGATTAGTGTTTTAAAATGTTATTACCATCTGAGCCATTGCATCGTACTTTCTTGTTGATGGAAATCAATAAGACAAATAAAGTCTAAGTCTAAATGTTAAACAAAAGATGCTGATGGGGTAGTGGTACTTGCAATTCGCCTGAAGTCAGCTGGGATGGATGGATGAAAATGCTAAACTGTTTTCTATTTTTTTTTTTCTAAAGCTACATAAACACAACCATACTTCCTAACTTCAAAACTCGAACTTGCGCGTCAAAAGAGTAGCTCGAAACTTTCAAAAAAGTCAACTCTATACACACCGCTATTCACTACAGGTAAAAAGAACTGAAAACCTTCAATTTGTGAGAAGATCCTTTGTTTCACACCTGCCATTGCTTCTTTATAGAAACTTTAACAGGTGTTCTTAGAAAAGATCTTTGTAGAGGTTTGATAGTCTCATATGAAGAGTATTAATCTATAGAAAATACTGTATGTAGTACACTACTGAACAGTAGCAAGTTACACAACTCAATACAAAAATAGATAATCTATTGAACAAAACAGTACACATTGAAAACATGTTCAGGTTGTGGAATTTTTCATTTACTGAATGTACGTTTCTAGTACTCACACATACAATACGTGTGCACTAGTACGTCGACGTATGCACACATGGGCGAGCGGACACGCACACGCCTACAAACATGCATGCATGTGCACCACACTCACGTACGGGCGCACAAAAAACACCTGCGTGCACACCCCCATGACAGAATCAGAATGCCTTTTATCATCATTTCCCAAGACGTTGCAGAAGGAAATTGGAGTTCTGCCTATCATTTTAGAGAATATCAAATATAAATGTAAAAGTAGAAATATTCAAAACAAAGAAGCGCAATACGGCCAATATGAAAACTCATTCATTCATTTTCCGAGATGCTTATCCTCACCAGGGTCACGGGGGTGCTGGAGCCAAACCCAGCTAACTATGGGCAGTCGGCGGTGTACACCCCAAATTGGTTAAGTATGAAAATATAAATTAAAAAATAAAATACATTTTCTTACTCAATAAAAACTGATTAAAATGTAGGTCTAAGCATAAATTACAGAAAGGTATGGATACATTTGATTTATTAAGTATGACACAGCAATTGTATTGCACAAGGTATCCTGAGTTTGTATTGCAGAGTTACAAATTTTATAAACAGTTGCAGTAAAATCAAATTTCTTAGACTCTGCCACCATTCATTGTGTTCATTTGGAACCTTCAGTACAGTGCACTCTGAACTTCCTTTGTAGGTGTGATCACATCATTTCGGTCAAGTGTCTTTAATTTTGAGTCGTTGTGTTTAACAAATGAAGTCAGAAGTGTTCAGGTTTTGCTGACTATGGCAAGCATTTTGCATTGCATGAGCTTTAATGAGAACATGAGCAAAGTTCTTCAGCAGCTTGTGTTTTAGCAATGCAAAATGTATTTAGATTCATGAGAAAGGAGGATTGGGTTTTGTGGATCTCTATGTGAAATGTGTTTGTGATATTTTTAAATGGGGGTTAGTTTTATTAAATATACTTAAACATATTCTTATTTGGTTTAGTGAGTTGGATTCTGGGTTCTAGCAACTGATAAACTGTAAGGCATCACTATATCAACAGTATGTGTTGCAGCATGAAGTGAGTGAGTGTTGCTCATGGTGTCATATTTGTTTGAGTTCTCAGTTCTTTTTCCTATATTCAGCACCTGATTGAGCCAGATGGGCGTGGTAATGCGACACACCTGTGCTGCATTAGGAAAGCTTGATATTTAAGGAAGCCTGTCACCATCTGCAAGTGTCGGACTATTACATGCCAACCTGCTTGCTTACCGCTGTGTGCATCATCTCGAGTTCTACTTGCCATTTACGGTTGTATTCTTTGTTATCACATTGTTGTGCTAGTATTTTTGTTGGACTTTGCTATCATTTAGTTTAGCCTTTTTCCGGCCCTTGTGCCTTCTCCTTAGTTTAGTCGCCGACTAGGTTCGTGCCATTTTTATTTTGTATTTTGTCTCGCGTGTTCTGGCGTGCTCCCTTAGTTCTTGCTTTGTAATAAATACGACAAACTTCCACCTCTGTGTTGGATCCATGCTTAACGGCTTGCCGTATTATAACAGAATAGTCCGACCACATGGATCCCACAGACTTGGAGGGTGTTCACAATGCTCTGGCTGGTCACGACCGCATGATCGGTAAACATGAGCAATCGTTGCGAGAATTAGTGCGTTTGATCGGTTCTTTAACCACAAAAATTGAAAACATGGCATCCCCTATACAAACTAGTGCTACTAGTAATATGGCGGCGGCGTCTGAACAATCCACCCCACCGGCGTCATTTCGAGAGCCGGTATTGCCACACCCCTGTCGTTACGAAGGCGGGCCTGGCGCATGCCGACAATTTTTACACCAGTGCTCCCTCGTCTTTGATCAACAGCCATACACGTTTGCTAGTGACAGATCCCGGGTAGCATACGCTATGAGTCTACTCACCGGTAAAGCAGCTACATGGGCCATGGCGGTAAGCAACACAAGGCCCGCGATCCGTAATTCATTCGAAACTTTTGAGGCGGAGTTCGTGACAGTTTTTGATCACCCGGTTAGAGGCAAGGAGGCAGCCAGCCGCCTGCTGGATTTTTTTCAGGGCGATCTGTCCGCAGCTGACTACTCCATTCAGTTCCGCATTTTGGCGGCGGAGTGCGGGTTTGGTGATGCAGCGCTGTGTGGAATTTTTCGGCGAGGGCTGTCTTCTAAAATCAAAGATGAGCTGGCTTCCCGGGACGAATCTTCAAGCCTGGAGGAGCTGATTTCCTTATCAGTCTCTCTGGATGGTCGGCTGAAGGAACGCGAGAGGGAACGGGCCATGGAGCACCGGGGATATCCGTGGTCGTCGCCGAGGAGCTGCCCGACTGCCATCGGTGAGGACGGCTTCGTTGAGTCACCGGTCGTCCGGGCACCGTCGCAGAGTCCGGGCTCGATGAGGGAGGAGTCCATGCGAATCGGCGGTGGGCGTCTCTCTGCAGCGGAGCGACGGAGACGGATGAGAGCAGGTGTGTGTCTGTACTGTGGTTTGCCGGGGCACCGTCTCGCCACCTGTGACGTGGTCCCCTCGCGTCGACCTGGATCTGCTCTCCCTGGGGTTCGCCTTCCCCGAGGGGGGACGAGGTTCGTGCACGACAACGTCCCATCAAGTGAGTCTCATCACGGAGAGTTAAAAGAACAAATAAAACCCCAGGATATTACGAGACTGCAATTACAGGGGGAAATGTCGCATTGTGGGGTTAATATTGGGATTACTGCTCTGATTGATTCAGGGGCAGATGATTGTTTTGTAGACCGGAGTGTTGTAGAAGCTCTCAAATGTCCTTTAATAAAGCTAGCTAGACCAAAAAGGGTTTTGGACCTCGATGGGCGCCCCCTGGCGGACGTGAGGTTTATTACGGCGCCACTCAAAACTAGACTTTCAGGGAATCATTTTGAAATCCGTAGCTTTCTGGTTATGCCATGTAAATCGGCTCCAGTTGTGTTGGGGCTCTCCTGGTTAAAAGTGCACAACCCTAATATTGACTGGACCAAAACACAAATATTAACATGGAGTACATTTTGTTATTCGCACTGCTTGCGCTCTGCAAGTTTACTTCCCAGCCGAGCGCAAGCGCCTACCGAGCCAATTGATTTGGGGAATGTTCCGGCCGAATACCATGACCTCAAACAAGTTTTTAGCACAGAGTGTGCTAAGACACTTCCACCGCACCGTCCGTACGATTGTGCGATTGAATTGTTGCCTAACGCCCCGCTACCTAGCTCTAGATTGTACCAGGTCTCTAAACCAGAGCAAGAGGCGATGAGGGAATACATCTCCTCTTCCTTGGCTGCTGGCCTTATACGACCTTCATCTTCTCCTTTGGGGGCGGGGTTTTTCTTTGTCGGCAAAAAAGATGGGGGTCTTAGGCCGTGCATCGACTACCAGGGTCTCAATGAGATTACCGTTAAAAACAAATACCCGCTGCCGTTGTTAGATTCGGCTTTCGCCCCATTAAAATCGGCCACCATATTCACAAAATTAGATTTGCGCAGTGCATACCACTTGGTCAGGATTCGTGAGGGAGATGAGTGGAAAACTGCTTTTAAAACCCCGCTTGGGCATTTTGAGTACCTTGTCATGCCTTTCGGTCTCACAAACGCACCTGCTGTATTCCAGTCTCTCATAAATGATGTATTGCGTGATATGTTAAACGTTTTCTGTTTTGTATACTTGGATGACATTTTAATTTTCTCAAGAAATGAGCAGGAACATTGCCAACATGTCCGCATGGTTCTACAAAGACTTCTCGAGAACAAATTATTTGTCAAGGCCAAGAAGTGCGAGTTTCACTGTGGGTCAATACAGTTTCTGGGTTTTATAGTGGAAAAAGGAAAGCTCAGGCCTGATCCGGCTAAGATCCAGGCAGTGGCAGAGTGGCCGACTCCCACGTCACGTAAGCACTTACAAAGGTTTCTTGGGTTCGCCAACTTTTACAGACGTTTTATTCGCAATTACAGTATGAGGGCCGAGCCACTTACTAGACTGACTTCGAACAAACGGCCCTTTGCATGGTCTTCTGCGGCAGAGGCCGCATTTGTAGGTCTAAAACGTGCATTTACGAGCTCACCTGTCCTAGTCCACGCTGATTCTGATCTTCCTTTTGTGGTCGAGGTTGATGCATCGAGTTCCGGAGTGGGGGCCATTCTATCCCAGAGGTCTACGGTTGACCAGAGACTGCACCCCTGCGCATACTACTCCCGCCGCCTGAGCCCTGCAGAAGCAAATTACGATGTCGGCAACCGGGAGCTGCTCGCTATCGTACAGGCTTTGCAGGAATGGAGGCACTGGTTGGAGGGGACGGAAGAACCGTTCCAAATACTCACGGACCACAAAAACTTGGAGTATCTTCGGGCTGCCAGGCGCCTCAACTCCCGCCAGGCCCGTTGGGCGTTGTTCCTGACCCGCTTTAACTTTGTGATAACTTACCGTCCAGGGTCGAGGAACGGGAAGCCAGACGCCCTGTCAAGGCTGTATGAACCATTGGAAGAGGGTCCTTCGGATGAGCCGGTGGTGCCAGAGAACCTGATCGTTGGAGCACTGCGGTGGGAGGTCGAGCGTCTTGTGGAGAAGGCCTTGCGGGGTGTAAGGGTACCTGGAAGCTGTCCCGTTGGCAAGTTATTCGTACCAGACGCACAGCGCGCAGGAGTGCTGAAGTGGGGCCACGTTTCGAAGTTTGCCTGTCACCCGGGCGTTTCCCGCACATTCTTTCTTGTGTCACAGAGGTTCTGGTGGCCAGGCATGCGCAAGGACATCATGGACTATGTCTCCGCTTGTACCATCTGCGCTCGAGGCAAGGCAGTTCATCGGCCACCTGCGGGATTGCTGAATCCACTCCCTGTTCCATCTCGCCCCTGGTCTCATGTTGCACTGGACTTCATCACTGGCCTCCCACGATCCAGGGGCCATTCTGTCATCTTGACCGTGGTGGACAGGTTCTCAAAGATGGCACACTTCGTCGCGCTCCCCAAATTGCCTTCAGCTCTAGAGACTGCTGACCTGTTAGTGACTCATGTATTTCGGACTCACGGCATTCCATGTGACCTTGTGTCGGATAGAGGACCACAATTCATCTCACGGGTTTGGGGATCATTCTGCAAGGCCTTGGGGGCCACGTCAAGCCGGTCCTCTGGTTACCACCCGCAGTCGAATGGGCAGACGGAACGGGTCAACCAGGAGCTGGAGGCTGCCCTTCGCTGTGTTTGCCAACTGCATCCAGCCTCCTGGTCATCACACCTCCCTTGGGTGGAGTATGCCCACAACACCCTCGTTTGCTCGGCCACAGGGAGGTCACCATTTATGACCGCATACGGGTTCCAGCCTCCGTTGTTCCCGTCCCAGGAAGCCGAGGTGGTTGTGCCTTCTGTCCAGGTCCACCTGCGGAGGGCCCATAAAGTCTGGAGGGACGCAAGGGCTGCACTGGTCCGCACAGCAGCCCGCAACCGACAGATTGCTGACCGCCACAGAAGGCCTGCTCCAGTGTATCAACCGGGCCAAATGGTCTGGTTATCAACGCGGGATTTGCACCTTGCGGGGACGTCCAAGAAGTTGGGCCCTAGGTTCGTGGGCCCTTTTGCTGTGGACTCGGTGGTGAACCCCGTCGCGGTCAGGCTGAAGCTTCCTAATTCAATGAGGATTCACCCAGTCTTCCACGTGTCTCTGCTCAAGCCAGTCTCCACCTGTCCCCTGAACCCTCCGCCAGTGCCTCCTCCTGCTCCTCGTGTGGTCGATGGTGGGCCGGTGTATACAGTACGTACCATACTTGATTCTAGGAGGCGGGGTAGGGGTGTGCAGTACCTGGTCGACTGGGAAGGTTATGGCCCTGAGGAACGCCAATGGGTCCCCCGCTCCTGGATCCTCGATCCGTCGCTTCTGCGGGATTTCCACTCCCTCCATCCCACGAAACCAGGTGGTCCGCCAGGGGGCGTCCGTTGAGGGGGGGGTTCTGTCATATTTGTTTGAGTTCTCAGTTCTTTTTCCTATATTCAGCACCTGATTGAGCCAGATGGGCGTGGTAATGCGACACACCTGTGCTGCATTAGGAAAGCTTGATATTTAAGGAAGCCTGTCACCATCTGCAAGTGTCGGACTATTACATGCCAACCTGCTTGCTTACCGCTGTGTGCATCATCTCGAGTTCTACTTGCCATTTACGGTTGTATTCTTTGTTATCACATTGTTGTGCTAGTATTTTTGTTGGACTTTGCTATCATTTAGTTTAGCCTTTTTCCGGCCCTTGTGCCTTCTCCTTAGTTTAGTCGCCGACTAGGTTCGTGCCATTTTTATTTTGTATTTTGTCTCGCGTGTTCTGGCGTGCTCCCTTAGTTCTTGCTTTGTAATAAATACGACAAACTTCCACCTCTGTGTTGGATCCATGCTTAACGGCTTGCCGTATTATAACACATGGTGTGGTTTTTAGTTGTATGTTTTAAAAAAAGTGATTATTTTTTTCTTCATGTGAAGCCATTTTTTATTTCTTTTTAGTTTTTTATCGTTTTTGGTGTCTGAGAAAACCAACCGTTGTTCTATCGCTGATTACTAAAGAGCAAAAGCTTTTTTTTTTTTTTTTTTCCCAAGTAAAGAGGAATCTACTTTTTCCTTAGGTGTTAGGTTAATTGTCAGAGAGCAAACTGTGGGTCTTGATAAATCTGTCAAAACTGTGTAAATGGCTGCTAGTGAAAGAGTTCATTCATTTAACAGTACACTACCTATTTTGTCCATGTTACAGGAAAAGAAATTATAGAATCCAGATTGCGCTACGTTTTTATGTATGTGTTCTATTTAAAGAAATTCCAAGGTCATTTGAGATTATTAGTGTTGACTCAGACCAGTGCAGACTGTTTAATTAATTGCCTCTACGTTTATGGATTTACACTCTGGATCAGGTAATTACCATGTGTCCTTAACAAGGTTGAACAATTCATCTTGGCATTTTGCTGGTATTTTCAATAAAGAAATCAATCAAGGGCTGTCTAAACATAATTTTTCATGAAAATATTATTTTCAATAACAGTGAATGTATGTTGATTAAGGACAGATGGGAGGATATGCAACATGAATGTAAACACTGTAAACACATAGGAGAAAAGCAATTTTACGCAGCAACACTCACATTAAATAGCATTAGTTTCTCATACAAAATATGAATATGCAGAAGCCCCCAAATGTTTTTCATATAAATTAGAAATAATTTGGCTTTTCAACGAATTACACGATTTAAAGTGTGGGATAAACATCTCTTGCAAATCGGTTTTAAGACTGTATTTTTTTCTGAGCTGTTTCCAGTAATGACATAATCTGGCCTCCCATCCTGCCAAATTGTGTTTGCTGACATTTTGAACCACTATCATTGAAAGTCTTTTGGGATTTGATTGTGTAACTGGATGGAATTTGTAAGTCCTTAAGTGTGCTTAGTGTGGTAACGTCAAGGCAACTGACCAAAAACAAACATGCACACTTGAGACGGCCATCAGAGTACATCAAACCCACCTGAAAGCAACCTTTTCTGTGTTAGTCCCCTTTTATCTGGTTTGTGGCCATTTAAAAAAAAATATATATATATATTATTATGATATCATATTTTTTATATTTTTATTTATTTATTATATACAGTGTATCACAAAAATGAGTACACCCCTCGCATTTCTGCAGATATTTAAGTATATCTTTTCATGGGACAACACTGACAAAATGACACTTTGACACAATGAAAAGTAGTCTGTGTGCAGCTTATATAATAGAGTTAATTTATTTTCCCCTCAAAATAACTCAAAATGTAGCCATTAATATCTAAACCCCTGGCAACAAAAGGGAGTACACCCCTTAGTGAAAGTTGTCAATATTAACATACATCATGTCTACTGTCAATATTTTGTGTGGCTACCACTATTATCCAGAACTGCCTTTACTCTCCTGGGCATGGAGTTGACCAGAGCTTCACAGGTTGCTACTGGAATGCTCTTTCACTCCTCCATGACGACGTTGCAAAGTTGCCGGATATTTGAGACTTTGCGCACCGCCACCTTCCGCTTGAGGATCCCCCAGAGATGTTCTATTGGGTTCAAGTCTGGAGACATGCTTGGCCAGTCCATCACTTTTACCCTCAGCCTCTTCAGTAAAGCAGTGGTCATCTTGGAGGTGAGTTTGGGGTTATTGTCATGCTGGAACACTGCCCTGCGACCCAGTTTCTGGAGGGAGGGGATCATGCTCTGCTGCAGTATTTCACAGTACATGTTGAAGTTCATGTTTCCCTCAATGGAATGTAACTCTCCAACACCTGCAGCACTTATGCAGCCCCAGACCATGACATTCCCACCACCATGCTTGACTGTAGGCATGACACACTTATCTTTGTAGTCCTCACATGATCGCCGCCACACATGCTTGAGACCATCGGAACCAAACAAATTAATCTTCGTCTCATCAGACCAGAGGACGTGGTTCCAGTAATCCGTGTGGTTTGTTGACATGTCTTCAGCAAACTGTTTGCGGGCTTTCTTGTGTACCGTCTTCAGAAGAGGCTTCCTCCTGGGGTGACAGCCATGCACACCAATTTGATGTAGAGTGTGGCATATGGTCTGAGCACTAACAGGCTGACCCCCCACCCCTTCAATCTCTGCAGCAATGCAAATTTGAACACACCTGCTCCCTATGCATACCTGGACCTAGTAACACTAACGAGTCACATGACATTCTGGAGGGAAAATGACAAGCAGTACTCAGTTTGGACATTTAGGGATGTAGTTTGTAAGGGGTGTACTCACTTTTGTTAATAAGGGGTTTATATATTAATGGCTATATTTTGAGTAATTTTGAGGGGAAAATAAATTAACTCTATTATATAAGCTGCACACAGACTACTTTTCATTGTGTCAAAGTGTTCTTTTGTCATTGTTGTCTCATGAAAACCTATACTTAAATATCTGCAGAAATGCGAGGGTTGTACTCACTTTTGTGATACATTGTACATACATACATTTATATTACATATTATTTACTGTTGTTGTTGCTTGATTTTCAACATTAGGGTTTTAAGTAACATTAATTATGGTCATGAGTGTAAATTATGTATTTTTAGTTGTTTTATTTTTACATTTATTTTAACACTTCAAATACCAAATTACTTCAAAATAAATTTTGTATAACCACCTAAAAATGACTTTCATGCAGTACATTTTCTGTTTCAGCCATGTTTCTCGTGTGGTCAACAGCATTTACCACACAAAAAGTCATTGAGACATGTATTCTGCAAAAAAAAAAAAACTATAGGAGCCACAGAACATTATTGACATTTAAAATAAATAGCACTACACTACAGCACTTCGAGTCCCCCCCCTGCCCCCCGTTAGAAGTTTATCTGGCCACCAAGCGGACTGCTCCTGAGACTTGGCCCACTTTGGGCAGGTGTGCATGTTTTTTATCTGATTGCAAGTTGGACATCTGACGGGTGGAGCAGCCACAGTTGCTGGCAATTGCTGTCGTCATTAAAATCCAGTGGACGCCGCCACCTCGTCGCCCGGGCAACATGTCTTGTTCCTCTGTCAGTTGCATCTTAGCTTCTTTGTTGATTATATCTGATCACGGGCTCATGACCTTTTTTGCTCTTGCCCCAGGACCTGCTTTTGTGGTTCTCGTCGGATTCTATACCTGCCACCTTCCGGAGCCTAATCGCTTCACGCCGGCTCGACTACCCCGAGCAGACAGCTCCACACCCATGGCAGCGATCCACTCACCCTCTGCCTTGGCTCTAGCGTCAGTCACGCTTTTTTTCTGGTCTCTAATAAATAAATAATATTACTCATCCCAACCTCGTGCTTGTCTAATTAGGGATCCCCACCATTCCGCGCACCCTAACAGTTTCAGCCTTTAAAGACACTCAGATTTGCCATTCTTCGTGTCTAAGCAGATGAAAAGAATGGGTTTGAATAAATAAATAAATAAATAAAACTACGTACGTTCAGTGGTCCCCAACCTTTTTTGCATCACGGACCGGTGTGAAGTGGGCCTTGTTTTTCACGGACCAGCAAAGTGTGGCGGAACATTACAGTAAATATAAAATAACACCATGGGGCTAAAAACAAACATTAATTGCATGGAAAATGTAACTAAACATATGCTGAATCAACCTTGAACAGCGGCCTCTCTTAAAACATGATGGCAAACATCCTTGGTTCAATAGATAATGAGTTCTTCTACAATCGTAAAAGGTTTCTTGGCTTTAGCAATTCCGTTCGCAACGAGGAACTGTATGATGCTCTCAGTGCATTCGCTTTTGTTACCTCGCTTGCTAGCTTTTAACCACATATTATGAAGAATGGACTTGGTTGTAGGCTCCTCTTTTGGCTCAGCAGGTCGCTTTTTCCCCGCTGTCCAAAAACGTCCGTTCATCTCCGCTAATGTGTGGGGTTATTATTTCCAGGAACAAATCTGATGGGCCTACGTCATTATAGAGGACAAGCGCACATAGATACAAAAAATAGATGGTAGATGCTAGCTCCAATAGATTTCAGTGACAACTTCCTATCCATTCATTCATTCATTCATTTTCCATGCCGCTTTTCCTCACGAGGGTCGCGGAGGTGCTGGAGCCTATCCCAGCAGTTTTATTATTATATCTATAGAGTGCACAGGCATATTGATGTGTCAAGAGGCACAGGCCAGATTGCGGTCGCTAACAAATGTGCCACGGACCAATACCGGTCTCCCGCTTGGTGGTTGGGGATCCCTGCTTTACACCAGTGGTTCTCAACCTTTTTTTTTACACTTGTGCCTCCATTTTTTCAGAAGACTTGCACTTCAACCATGACTCCATTGTTTGCGTCTTCAAGTGATTGACATGTAATGAGAGGTGGCACGTTAAAAATTGGGTCGAACCATTCTGGGTTTTTAAGACAATGAAATTGAATAACGTACTGAACATGAAATACGTTTTATTAATTTATATTTTCCTGAAACATTTAATTAATTCTAAAAATATTTTTAAAGGATTTTGCACGTTTCTTTGTTTGCTTTATGTAAAGTCTCGCGGTACTGGCGTTCTTTCAAGCACAGCCAGGGGTATGCGTACCTCCATTTGAGAACCACTGCTTTACACTATTAGAGAGTTGTGAGACTTTAATGTCTTATTTGGAAACTGGTTTGTTACAGTATATTAAGAAAAACATACAATATATTAAGAAAAATATGTCAGTGAGTTGTAGGGGTGCTAGCGTGCTTCCTGGCTCTACTGTGGAGGTGCCTTTGAGGAAGACATTGTCCCAAGTGGTGCAGCTCTTTCACTCTCAATATCTCATTGCAGGTCTGTGTGTTTTGTTGTTGTGTGTGATGCAGAACAAAGTGTACAGCCATCAAACATGAGCATCATGCAGCAGTAAAGAAAATCAGAGGATGGTTTGACTGGAACAAGCTATTCACTGAAGTAGCGAAAACCCACAAATACATAATAATAGTGCCCTGGATTTATTTAGCGCTTTTTTGGGACACTCAGACGCTTTACCTTGCATTATTCTGTCACTCTGCACTCGATGGTGGTAAGCCACTACTGTAGCTACAGCTGCCCTGGGGCAGTCTCACAAAAGTGAGGCATCCAAACCACACCATCTGCCCACTTGCTTTCACACTCCTTTAACACAGGCAAGTAGGTTGAAGTATCTTGCTCAAGGATACAATGACAATGGGCACAGGTGGGAGTTGGAATCAAACTCCTGATCCTTCAGTCAGTTAACGACACGCTGAATCATCTGCGCCACACAAAATGTCCTGTCACTCAGTGTATACCATGGGTTGTTAGCCATCTTATCACAGGGCACATATTGAAAAATAAAAATTTACACCCCAGGAAATTTGAAAATCTTCACTCAACCTAACATGCATGTTTTTGAAAGGTGGAAGACAATATGAGTGCTCTGCAAAATCCCTTGCCAGAACAGGCATATGCTAGTTACACACAGGAAAACTGGAGAACAACACTGGAGCCACAGAACTGTGCTACCACAATAAATTGAAAAAAACAAAAACAAAACAACTATAAACTGGAAGCGCTGAGGCTAAAAAAAAAAAAAAACAATTTTACCAAAACTGTACTTTTCATTCCAATAAATAATACATACAGTGGGGCAAATAAATATTTAGTCAACCACCAATTGTGCAAGTTACCCTACTTGAAAAGATTAGAGAGGCCTGTAATTGTCAACATGGGTAAACCTCAACCATGAGAGACAGAATGTGGAAAAAAAAAACTGAAAATTACACTGTTTGATTTTTAAAAAATTTATTTCCAAATTAGAGTGGAAAATAAGTATTTGGTCACCTACAAACAAGCAAAATTTCTGGCTGTCAAAGAGGTCTAACTTCTTTTAATGAGGTCTGACGAGGTCTAACGAGGCTCGTTACCTGTATTAATGGCACCTTTTTAAACTCATTATCGGTATAAAAGACACCTGTCCACAACCTCAGTCAGTCACACTCCAAACTTCATCATGGCCAAGACCAAAGAGCTGTCGAAGGACACCAGAGACAAAATTGTAGACCTGCACGAGGCTGGGAAGACTGAATCTGCAATAGGTAAAACGCTTGGTGTAAAGAAATCAACTGTGGGAGCAATTATTACAAAATGGAAGAAATACAAGACCACTGATAATCTCCCTCGATCTGTGGCTCCTTGCAAGATCTCACCCCGTGGCGTCAAAATGATAACAAGAACAGTGAGCAAAAATCCCAGAACCACACAGGGGGACCTAGTGAATGACCTACAGAGAGCTGGGACCAGAGTAACAAAGGCTACTATCAGTAACACAATGCGCCGCCAGGGACTCAAATCCTGCACTGCCAGACGTGTCCCCCTGCTAAAGAAAGTACACGTCCAGGCCGGTCTGCGGTTCGCTAGAGAGCATTTGGGTGATCCAGAAGAGGACTGGGAGAATGTGTCATGGTCAGATGAAACCAAAACAGAACTTTTTGGTAGAAACACAGGTTCTCGTGTTTGGAGGAGAAAGAATACTGAATTGCATCCGAAGAACACCATACCCACTGTGAAGCATGGGGGTGGAAACATCATGCTTTGGAGCTGTTTTTCATCAAAGGGACCAGGACGACTAATCTGTGTAAAGGAAAGAAGGAATGGGGCCATGTACGGAGAGATTTTGAGTGAAAATCTCCTTCTATCAGCAAGGGCATTGAAGATGAGACGTGACTGGGTCTTTCAGCATAACAATGATCCCAAACACACAGCCAGGGCAACAAAGGAGTGGCTTCATAAGAAGCATTTCAAGGTCCTGGAGTGGCCTAGCCAGTCTCCAGATCTCAACCCCATAGAAATCTGGGAGGGAGTTGAAAGCCCGTGTTGCCCAACAACAGCCCCAAAATATCACTGCTCTAGAGGAGATCGGCACGGAGGAATGGGCCAAAATACCAGCAACAGTGTGTGAAAAGCTTGTGAAGAGTTACAGAAAACGTTTGCCCTCTGTTATTGCCAACAAAAGGTAAGAAATATGATTTTCTTGTTTTTTTTCCCACATTCTGTCTAATGGTTGAGGTTTACCCATGTTGACAATTACAGGCCTCTCTAATATTTTCAAGTGGAAGAACTTGCACAATTAGTGGTTGACTAAATACTTATTTGCCCCACTGTATATTTTAAGGTATTCTTGATTAGACTGAAGTTGTCATGACAGGGCCAAAAGGTTCAATTTGATGTAAACAATATACTATTATCTTCTGTACGGAAAAAAAAAAAAAGGAGTGAAGGTGTTCATAACACGCTAGCACACAGCCCAGAGGGATCATCATACTGCATCTAATCTAGCATTGCTAAGTCTATCCAGTGATGGTCACGTTCCGCCTTCTGCGTTCTATTTTTATCCCCACAGAGTTATACAGATGATAAAACAGATGTTCCCACTTCAGTGACAGAGTCCAACGAATTGGAGAATGGCACAGTTACATTTACATTTTAGCTATCAATTGATATAGTATGCAAACCTGAACAAATGAGTTAAGAATGAGTATAGGATACATATTTTTTCAATCCCTCTGTGCTCTTCACAGGATTACTACAGGTGACAATGGATTCATTAAAACAGATTTTTATGAGGTGTTTCAGAGAGTGCAAATCAAATCAAGACACATTTTCATAGCACATTTCGAAAGCCAAACGGTGCACAAGGTGATTCGCAGAGAAGAAAAGAACAATAATGATGTAAACAACAAACATTAATATGAAAGAAAGAAAGCACGAATGGTCAGGCTAGCGCTAAGCGTAAAACGCGAGCTTTAAAAAATAAGTTTTAAGCTTTGACTTAAAACGTGTGGATGAACTTTTAGGTGAGCAGAAAGGGAGTTCCACAACCGAGGACCTTGAACGGCAAAATGAGTAGTTGCCAAATGACTTGTATCAGGACTGTTCAGAGTAGTATAGCCAGAGGAAGGCAGAGTACTGGTAGGAAGATGTACAGTCACCATTTCAGAGATAAGAATTACCGGCTTTATAAACATACAGGAGAATTTTGAACTCCACCCTAAATGTTGGAGAGAACAGAGGACCAGGATGATATGTGGAAGTTTGGAGGTGTTAGTGCAGGGCCGTTCCTGACCAATTTGGTACCCTAGGCAACATATTTGTCCCCCCCATATTTGATGTGGATAAGTTGAATGTAAAAGATGGCCCAGCAGTGCAGAGGTGGAAGGAAAATATTTCAGAAGAGCATCTACAAAGGGAAGAAAGTGGAATGTTACATTATATTAGTCAAATTGCTATTGATTGTGAAACCAGCATGATATAACCATAATAGCGCCTAAATTCTTGCAGTCTACTGTACCTGTCTACTGGATCCGGCCACTATCTTTGATGGGCGTAGTTAAAATAAAATAAATTCTTTAAGCACTGCAACTACACAGGACTATCCAATAATAATAAATTAATTAATATATCATAGCAAAAAAAAAAGTAATAATAAATAAATAAATTGATTTTTTTTTTACATGAACGTGATTGCCATTTTAATGAATTAATGACACATTTAATAACAAATGTTTGCTTTTAAATCCATGGCACTTTTAGTCCCCCATACCACAGAACTTTGAAATTATTGATTGCATATTTAACGGTGTATTTATTCAATTAACCTTGGCACTTTTAGGCAAGGCAACTTTATTTCAAATGCACAATTTAACACAAGGTAAAAGAGGTTCACTTCACATGAAAATAAGCAAGACAATTTTAGTCCCCCATACAGTCCAACTTTCTCTAAAATGGGATGGGGAGTAAATTTAACTCAAACTAATACACAGCTGGCTGAATACTGAAAATATTTCTAAAACAACAGCCTGGCTAATGATACAGTATAGTTTAGCTTAAGCAGTATGTCATAAAAACTCTATGTAAATAACTGTGAGCTTGCACAAGGCGACACTTGCGCTAAGTATATGTGCTTATGCTGTTGAAAAAAAGTTTTTTCATCCAACAAACCTTTTGTCTTTTCATGACGTTGATGCGTCACCGTAACGTAAGGCTAAAAACAGCACCATCAGGTAGCTTGCTGGTCTGCTGGGTGGTGAGTAAGACTAGGGTCTGTGGTGAATTAAACCGCATCACAGAAAACAGTGAAACGGGCAGAATGCACACTAGAAAAATGATTTCATTATGTTTTGTTGCTCTTTTGTTTTATTGTTTTGTATAATGTTTTGAATACGGCTAACTTCAAATATTATTTGAATATTTTTCTTGACGCCCTTTTGGACGCTGGGACGCCCCGAGGCATTAGCCTAGTTCACCTCATGGAGCGCACGGGTCTGTGATAGTGAAGAGGCGAGCTGCTGCATTTTGTACCAATTGAAGTTTATAGAGAAGAGTGTGGTTGAGTCCAGCGTAGAGAGTGTTGCAATCGTCCATCCTAACACTGATAAAGGCATTAATAGCCTTTTCAAGGTCAGCTCGGGGCAGGAAAGGCTGACTTTAGAGAGAAGTCGAAGTTGGAAAAAGATGTCTTACAACTGAATAAATCTGCTTGTCAAAAAAAAAAAAATAAAATCTGCTTTATAATTTTTTTTTTTTTTAATTCTGAAAATAATGATGAAAACTGCAATGTTAAGGGTGCAAAATTATGTAACAAACAGGATGGTTTTGGTCTGAACGGTATATAATCAGTCTTAGCTTCATCTAGAAAAGTCAGTGTTTGGTTCTGTAAAGGTAGTTGTTGAGAGGTTCTTACACAAAGCGACCACTCAGAATCACAGGAAGGTACAGTAGATCTGGAGGGGGTCCGCATAGAAGTGAAATTTATGTTATATCCATGTATATCTGAGATGTGACTGAAAATTCAGCACCGAAAACTATCGGCCAAAAACAGTTAATAATGCATCATTGGTTTTTAGTTTTGAAGACTGAAGGTTTACCACCGAATAGTGTGAAGAACCTTAGTCCTCTAGTGATGATGTGATCAAAACACAGTGAGAAGCAACATGATGGCTGACGCTGTCTCACTAACACTACTGGCTCACTGCCAACGTGTCCGCGGTTTGGAAGTATTTTACGGTATCAAAGAAATATAGAAATGATTAAATAAAGCAAAATAAAACACAATTGCTTCTTCACTGCTACGCTCTTGCACACTCGTCCTGAAGTTGCTTACCTTTGATGTCCCACGTCACATTGAGTACAGTGCATTTCAGCCCGTGCATGAGTAATTTGGAGTTTAAGCAAGCTAACAGTATAAAAATAGTGTTTTTAAATGCATACATGTGCATTTGCTTTGGTCTAGTATAATATGTTCATGACATGACCACCTCCTCTTCGTCGCCTGGCTCATGACTGATTCCACTTGTTGTGCAAGAAAACAGCAATTCTTATTTTAAGGAGTAGAAGAGATTTTAATAGCCTTGTAAAGAGTTTTACGTACTAGTTTCGGCGAGAACAGAAGTTTTATTGTTGTTGTGTACAGTTCCACACAAACGTACATCGAGATCTCATTTAGCTTAGCATTTGGAGGCGTGAGACCCATTTTTCGAGTGGCCAAAACTTCCAAGAAAGCGCATTTATCAAGGTTTCATCGGCTGTGACTTGTGTGTCACCGTCCACTAAACAGAATGCTATTACGACGTCAGCACCTCTGCTATAGGACGCGTTCAGAGTTTGGCACAAAATGCTCACTGCCGCCGGAAACACATGCTCCCATGGGGTTAGAGAATCGGCACCTTTCAAACTAAATTTCTCGAGCCACCGGGGTCGTAGAACCAATGCCAAGGCAAAGGGCATTAATCAGAAAATAATGAAATTAAATAAATAAATAATGAATTGTATACACGTGTAGTTTTCAGCCTTTTGGTTTTCAGCCAAGTGTTTCCAATATTCATTTTTTTTGCCAAGACACATATACACTGTCTCTGCTCTGGAAACACTTTGGCATGTTTTATGATATATCTAATGAAGCCACAAGCTTTAATCTTCAGGATCTTCAGGTCGGATGGCATGCTGATATCCTCAGGTGAAGAACCCACAATAGCCCGGCCTTCTCAAATGCGGCGTCATCGCTCAGCTGCCTCCTGCCTCTAATGAGTTATTGACCCCCTGCAGATGTGTAAAAAAGACGAGGCCTCCTTGGTTCTTTATTGCGTGTGGCAGCTGGTGTGTTAGTGTTTGTGTGTATGTCTCTCACTCTTACTGCATGTGTACATTAGCCTGCAAGCGTGTGTGAAACTATTTCACTTGTGGCTATCCAAACCATATAAAAAGCGGCAGTGATTGGTATACATTAAATACTGTATGTATGTACTTTACAGGACAATCGCTGACACGAAGGCGGACAAAGACAGACCTTTTGGGGAAAAGTGTGGTTCTCGTGGGCACATCGTTAAGTGGGAAAGTAAGCAATTCTATTATTATGTGAATATCGCACAACCGACACTTGATACTGTGTGGTTGAAGACTGAGAGAGCTTATTTGAGCATTATCAGGAGATCCAAACCATAATCCACCTTCAAAAGGAAACATGGTATCACTTTGCATGATAACGAGAGACGTCAGCAGAGGAGAATTTCAGTTCAATGTAAATATAATTCCTTTGTGTTGACTCTCCATTAATTCCATGATATTAGGTGTCTCTAACAAGTTTTGATGATGATGTGATTCATTGCATTAATTAAAGAATATTACTTACCTAATATATTGACAGCACTAATTAAACATTCTAAAAATAAAATTACTCCTCAAACACACTATAAACACACATACACATTATAAAACCAAAATTTATGACATTTTAAAGGATTACTGATAACCATGCTGTAGTAGACTATCGTATAATATCACAAATATGTGTGTGCGTGTGTGTGTGTGGGTGGGGGGCAACAACCCTAGTACAAATAATTTTTAACCATCAGTTCAAACAATTCTTATCCAAACACATAAAATAGCAACACATACAAACTACTAAACAATAATATTCTCAGGAATATATTCTCTGCGCTCTGTGGAAATTATTATTACTTGGAGATATTCTTGCTTTTAATTATGCTGCTCGCTTACATTAGACCTCAATGCTATTTAACATGCTGCACTGCAGTGTGGTGCTACACAGGAGACACAAAACTACACTACAAAACTACTACATTTGTACCTGCATGTTGTATATAAAAATCTTTTAAAGTGCGTATGACACCAAAAAGCATGTTTATTTCATATTTCACGCGGTGTTTTGTGCTCCTGAACAGTGTCGGGCAAGTTACTTTAAAAAAGTAATTAGTTATAGTTACTCACTACTTCTTCCAAAAAGTAACTGAGTTAGTGACTGAATTACTCTATAGCAAAAGTAACTAGTTACCAGGGAAAGTAACTATTTCCATTACTTTAAAAAGAAGTTGTTGTATGTCAAAGAATTTGAAATTTTCTGAGCAGTATTCGAGTCAGTTGAATAGAGAAGAACAGACAGGTAGCTGTGTTATAGAACCTTGTAATATTTATTGCACCTCACCAGCAACAGATTTATCCTACACTAGAAGTGCAACAAAAATAAACAGATTTGAATTGCTTACCACAGATGTCGACAAAAGCTTTGCCCCGGGACATAAATTACACTTTACATGCACGTTCTTTCCTTTAATTTCAACCAACTTGAAATAGTGTTTATATCTCCACCTTGTAAAAGACAAATCTTCCTCTGAATGCTCTGCCATCATATCCCTCTGCATCTGTTTTGCGTGTGTGTGTTTGCCGCACGCGCTGTTCCGGTTTGTGTGTGAAAACACCGGCTCTGAAGTACGTGCGCTATTAGGCTCGAGCGTTTATGTCACAGAATGGAGGATCATGTGAGATTTGGCAACAATGCAGCCAAATTGGAAGCAGGTCTGGCTCGCGGGACATTAAACTTTAACTTGCCAGTTGGATAAAGAGACAAACTCGTTACTAAGGCGAAGAACAGATATGTGATCAAACCTAAAGATGTGAGCAATGTTGATCCTTACGAGCAAGCCGAAGACAAATGGAGTAAAGATGTCGACGGGCTTCCACAATTACGCGAAATGGACATTCTGCTGTATTTATTATTTGGTGTATGTTACTGAACTCATCAGCGATTCCGAAATTACAAATCGCTACAAAGCTATGAACAGTTTTGCTGCGGATGGGTGCAGGACCTGCACATTATGACCGTATCAAACGGCAACTCCATCGTTCTTGCAAAGGTAGGCTATGTGTGTTTACTATTTTCATTGCCATGAACTTGAACGCACCCCAAGTCTTGGATGACAACACAGAGCAGAGTAGACTCGCTAAGGCTGGTAGTTTCTTCAATTTATTCAAAGTAAGTAACGCACCGCTTTTGACCGTCAGTAATGGTAATGGCGTTGTAACGGTGGAAAAAATAATTAGTTAGATTACCCCTTTACTGAAAAATAGCGCCGATATGTAACGGTGTTATTTATAACGGCGTTATTCCCAACACTGCTCCTGAATGAAATGGACCGCTTGGATGTGTGTGGAAGCAATTGTTATATACATTTAATTTTTGGATCCCGCGCCAGGAAAATTTGTGACTTCCGGCTTCAGTCTTGGGTTTAGGACGAATGCGAAATTTACGTCACTCAGGTTAGTATCTCACAGTACAGCATTGCTTTATAGCATGCAGATGGACTGTGGATTCAGCTGATTTTGCGGATTAATTTGTTTATTTTTCGCATCACCCCAGCGAAACGGCTGCAGAAAATTGTTGCTGCACCAGGGAGAGGCGTGTGAGTCTTTTTGGGATTTCAAAAGGTTCCCATTCACCGGCGGATATTGGCCAAAACAAGCCCTACTACTGTGGGACCATTGGACTTACGAGGAAGTGAGTAAACAATGTGTTTTGTATTTTGTCAAATACTGGGATCATGGCACATATTTTAATACGGAGGTCGCTTGCAATTGTGGCTGACATGCTCCTTGTCCACCAAGAATGCCACTCTGCCGACAACTGGCGCCTTGTCGCACATCCCCTTACTGGGAGCGCGCTATACTCGGCTTATTGCCCTCTTCGTGTGCCCGGTGTTCTATCAAAATTTAACCCCCGATCAGAAATTGCGACTTTGTGTTAAAAATGGCCGTGAATACAGCGATTACAAAGTAAACACTTCAAACTTTCTTCAAATAAAGGACTATTTACTTACGTTTGATCATCGACAAAAATGTAAAAAAGTTCTCATCAGACACATTCTGCCATGTTAGCTGCTCAACAACTGTGTCTTCGCCGTGTAGTTAAGCATTAATTTACTTCATATTCGTGTTGACCATGCGGCAGCTACGTGCTCCTCTGACGTCAGCCAGTTTCTCCAGCGGCAATTCTCCAGCTGCTTCCCCGACAAACATGCTCTCCTGACCGCAGCATTGGACGAGCTGTAACTTGCTCACCGCCGTGCGGGTTGCCGATCAGCAAAGACAATCGACAACCCTGCTGTCGTGTGACATGATTCTGGGTAGTTTTGAGTGATTTTTCGCTTGGAAAGCCAAGAATATAATTTGAAACATCACTCTGTTCAGGTTAGCATGTCGGCTAGCTGTCATGCCTCTTGGTTTGTTTACGCTCTCCGAAGCCGGAGGGCAGGGAAATGACAAAAGCCAGACTAACTCCGGTGGCATAAAATATAGTTTGGCAGGTGCAAGAAGTGGACAGTTTTGACCATTATGGAGTCATATTGCCATGTCGTACTGAATGAATGCATTTTTAATATTTCATATATCTCATAGCACAAAACTGTTATTTGTCATGACCATACCATTTATTTAGCAATTGGGGAAAAGTACTTTGATAAAAAGAATATCCTGTAAAAATATTGGAGTAGAGAGATTGAAACAATTACATTTTGCAGCTCTCTTCGTCGCATTTTCCTCATTCTGAATAATTCCCCCTAATTGGGCTGAATACTAAATCAGATGAAACCATGACCCTGCCGACGTCATCCTCCTGTTGGGGAAGCTAGAGCCCTATAATGGTAGGCGTGGCTAGACAGCGGATTAAAAGACTAATTTCTCGTCATCTGCGCTTTGCCAAATTGACATTTACTGTAATACACTCGAGTAGACTATGCATCCTTATAATCCCACTTTTCCCATCTGAATGTTCCTTGTATTTGCAGTGCCAATAGTTAGCGTTGTAGAATTCATGGTATCCATGATAAAACTAAATAAAATAAAAAAGAAAAGAAATAAAGAAAAATCTACACCATGCTGATTGGGAAACTGTTTGCATATTATTGGATGTTACAAGCATTTTTGCCATTTAAGATGCTTTCAGGCATAATATACTGGAACATTACTGGGTAATGTGACTACGTAATCTAGCCGGTTGGGGGCATTCATACATAGCTAAATGTAACAGTACTTTTCAAACTCGGCCACATTTACATGAGAGGGAAATGTGGTATTCACCCGGTTAGGCATCTTGTTTACTTCCAATGTAAGATTTTAGATTCTGTTCATGTATTGTACTGATCAAATCATTCATTTTTAAGAGACTAGACTGAACAATGACACGTCCTCAAGCACACTGCTGACCTTTGGTGTGTGGCAAGGTACACTGTGAAGTGGTTACCAGCTAATCGCAGGGTGAAAAAAGACAAACGTGCACACTCACATGCACCCTTATGGACAACTACAGTAAGAGTGCTCAACCAACCAACCTTACGCATTGTTGTGGGATGTTGTACCTGAAGAAAACTCACTCAGGAACATGAGGACTATGCTAATGCCACACAGGAAGGTATTGAGCTTTAAACTATGCTTATACAATGCAATAATGTACTCTTGCATTTTTAGTAAAATGTTTAGGGAATAAATGTTACACACTAATAACTGCAGTAAATCATTGAGAGATCGCTATGGTGTGAATGACGAACCCCAATTTAATTGGGTCCACTTGTCCATGAGCCGTGTTTTATTGATAAAGCCTAAAATACGAGACGAATGACGTTTCAAGCCCGCAAGAGGCTCCTTGCGCTTCTCAGCATTTAAATTGGATTTGTGTAGCGTCACTCCCTGCAGGCAAAGGAGACAAAGCCTCTCTTGTGCCATTAGATGTTGAACAAAACCCCAAACTGTTATTTGGATGTGGAAATATAGGGATATGGGTAGGAGAGGGAGGTTTAATAGATTTCCACCCAGCTCATTCTCACTAGGGAAAATCTCTGTTCTCATCTACTACAGGAGAGAAGCAGAAGAAAGGATTAGACATGAGGGAGTTGTACACGTGTGAATACAAGCCCCGTTAGCAATGGCGTCATGAGAACCTTGAGTGCAGTACATCACTTCAACACAAGGACACAGGAAAACATCAAGAATGGCCATGAAGGCGTGTTCTGCTCCACTTTCCCCTCACCTGGCCTTGTCACTTTCAAACTTGCAGTATTTCATCTGGCCACAATTTCTCGTATGGTTGTGAGAATCTGTACGTCTGTGTGTGTGCGTACTGTACAATTGGACAATTAAAGCCAAACACCTGATGCTCTCCCACATGCGCACAATCTCTCTGTCTGCAAACGGGATTCCAATTCAAGGTCACAGCATCGGTAGAGCGCCATCCTCATGGCAGGAGGCTCAGAGCGGCTGCTATGCAGGCATTCGAAAAACAATCATTTACCAAAATACCTTCGCTCCAGCTGCTTCAGATGCACTCATGTGAAAGCTAAGAAAAACGACAGAGATTAGACACACTTGCACTTTGCTTACGTTAAAAAAGAAGAAGAATAAAGCCAGATAATTTTGTTTCCCCCACAGCAGAAGCAAAAATTACATGCCATATTCATGGCATTTAGAAAAACATCCATCCGTTCTTATTTATATTCCACAACGACACTACAAAACTAAAATCTTAAATATATAAATATCCCACAGCTGAAGCTTTCCGGAGGCTTTTAAGCAGGATTGAAGAGGACTGTGACATTAAAAAAAATATAAATAAATTTAAAAAACAAAAACACCAAAAATGCAATGCTTCATTTTTTTTGCATTGCTGTTTAACTTTCAAATTGAATGCAATCCTACAAATGTAAAATTGTTTGGTCAACAGTGGAATTACACTCAAAATAAAGGAGAGGAAGGGGGCAAAGTACTACAACTATAGAATAAAAAAATGCCATATAGCTGGACCGCACACCTTGAACAAGAGATGGAATGGGGATTACTTCTTACACGCAAAATATCAACAGTTAGTGAAAGAAAAGGGGAATCTTACAGTTACTAACAAAACAAACACAAACAAAGATTGGAATACAATCGAGGTCTTTTGTACACATATGAAGAGAATATTTGGCCATCTGCACATGCTCCATTTTCAAGGAATTTTGGTCCCATGGGTACATGAAGTGATTGTTGCTGTCTACTTTATGGCAAACAAACACAAAACACTTTTAGACCTAGGAGAAAACTCTTGACTTCAGTGGTATAACGAAAGACTTCAATATATGGTCTTTTATTGGCGGTAGAGAGCACCAAATGTGCAAACCACCAAATGACCAAAAAATTATAACCCCGTAAACTCATATGTTTTTCTGTGTGTGATGACATTGCCACTTGAAATGAATATCCCGATTGATTTACAACCCTTACTCTTCTTACTTACTTACATTTCTACACTAAATGGATCATTCCGAATGTTTTGGGAGAAAAAAATGGAATATTGAACTTTTAACCAGAATATTGGCTGCATGTAAATGTAGCCACTATTGGCTATTAGGTTTTGTGTTGGTTCCCTCCTTAGTGTGTCCCTGTGATTGCCCATTGATTTCACCTGTTGTTCCTGCTCCTAGTGTATCCTCCAACCTGCATCCTCCTGTGTAACCCAGCTGTTCCTCGTTGTCTCGTTAGTTTCTTTTCACTCTTTGTTGCGTCATTGCCAGTCCTGTCAAGTCGAAGTCTTGTCCAAGCCCTCGTATACTAGTCCCTCCGATAAAGTAAGTTTTGTTTGAACATTGCCTTTTTGATCCCCAGTCCTTTTGGTTGTACTTTGAGTTTTTGTTAGTTATTATTAAAACATTTTTTTGAGTTCACAGCCACCTGCCTTGCTGCTTTTTGTTTCCCTGCATTTGGGTCCACACCACCTGCCTGCCTGCGATCCTTGACAATTGGCCATGTAAGCAGATTATCACGGAACTCAATATTTTATGGATCTTTAAAGTTTAGTCGAAATGCTCTAAAAAGGCTAGCAGTCAATGAGTAAATTGTTGTTTGCACACTTCATACAATGACTGAAATACCTAAGGGTACGGTATTTTGTACTTGATATGCTCTATTGGGTCACTCAAAACTTTTCACTACAAGCCTAAATAAGCAGGTTTCATTAAACAAGCATCTAAAAGAAGGGAAAGGTCATTCGTGGGCCAAAGCCGTTGGTGAGGTTGTTTTTATTCAGGTGTTGCGGTTTGGCCTTCTCCTGACGTCACTTGTCAGGCCTCGGCATTGGTTGGCCTGACCACTGACATTTGCTCTCACACCATGTGGCCTATGTACTTTTAGGCCACATGGCAGATGGTGCCTCTGAAGCAGACAATACACTTGCAAGTACACATACACGGTCACAACAACAACTTCCCCTTCACTCAGCAAAATAAAAAGTGGGGGACAAAGCAACATTTGTCACCCAAAAATAATTCATAATGTGCTGATCAAATGACTGCGCATGAACCTGGAAGGGAAACATGGATGTATCAAGCTGAGGCTCAAGTAGATTCATGCTTTCCTCACTCTGTTGCCCAGTGTAGTTGCTCAGGGTGAAACATTTTCATGAAAGGGATGTTGCGCTGCTCTTTCAACTCACCTTCAGGTGGCTAAATCTGTCTTTGTCCCATGGCCCTTGCTGTTTTTCCATTTTAGCCATGGTTGAGACAGTGAACTTGAATTTGTCATTGAACTGCATGTGACGAGCACAGTGACTGAGTATTTCCTGCTGCGTCCGCACAGCAAAAAAATGTCTGGGTCAAAAATTTAGTGTAGAAAATGGATGGACAGAGGATTCAGTGTAGACTTATCACTCCTGGAGTGAAAAAAACAACTGGAAATACACTAAGGGATATAAAATGTGGCCCAAATTAGGATAATGATCGTGGTACTGTCAATGCTGGAAATAAGGATAAAGTGTTGGTTTCTGAACGCGATGCAAATAACTCAATAGGATATAGAATTAGGTTGGGTCAACTCTTTGCCTGCCATGTCTAGAAGAACAAATAAGATAATTACTTAGCAACATAAGCTGATCACTGAGAAGGTTCATTGCATCGTAGCCCCAATATTTTGTGGAACGTGTTATGAGGTCAAGGTGAGATGAAATGGTACTTCCTTTTGAACTTTAGGAAAAATATCCATCCATCCATCCATCCATCCATCCATCCATCCATCCATCCATCCATCCATCCATCCATCCATCCATCCATCATTATCTTCCACTTGTCCGGGGTCAGGTCGTGGGGGCAGCAGCTTTAGCAGGGAAGCCCAGACTTCCCTCTCCCCAGCCATTCAGCCAGGTCCTCCGGCGGGATTCCAAGGTGTTCCCAGGCCAGCTGAGCGACATAGTCTCTCCAGCGTGTCCTGGGTCGACCCCGGGGCCTCCCGCCGGTGGGACATGCCCGGAACACCTCTCCATGGAGGCGTCCAGGAGGCATCCGAACAAGATGCCCGAGCCACCTCAACTGGCTCCTCTCAAAGCGGAGGAGTAGCGGCTCGACACCAAGCCATTCCCGGATGACCGGGCTTCTCACCCTATCTCTAAGGGAGAGCCATGACACCCTGCGGAGGAAACTAATTTCGGCCGCTTGTATCAGGGATCTTGTTCTTTCGGTCACGACCCACAGCTCGCGACCATAGGTGAGGGTAGGAACGTAGATCGACCGGTAAATCGGGAGCTTCGCCTTTTGGCTCAGCTCCTTCTTCACCACAACGGACCGTTGCAGAGTCCGCATCACTGCAGACGCTGCACCGATCCGCCTGTCAATCTCCCGCTCCCTCCCACCCTCACTCGTGAACAAGACCCCAAGATACTTTAACTCCTCCACTTGGGGCAGGATCTCACCCCCGACCCGGATTGGGCATGCCACCCTATTCCGGCTGAGGACCATGGTCTCGGATTTGGAGGTGCTGATCTTCATCCCAACCGCTTCACACTCGGCTGCGAACCGCCCCAGTGAGAGTTGGAGGTCGTGGCTTGATGAAGCCAACAGCACCACATCATCTGCAAAAAGCAGAGATGCAATGGTGAGGCCACCAAACCGGACACCCTCAACGCTTCGGCTGCGCCTAGAAATTCTATCCATAAAAATTATGAACAGAATCGGTGACAAAGGGCAGCCTTGGCGAAGTCCAATCCTCACTGGGAACAAATTCGACTTATCGCCGGCAATGCGGACCAGACTCTGACACCGGTCGTACAGGGACCGAACAGCCCTTACCAAGGGGCTCAGTACCCCGTACTCCCAGAGCACCCTCCACAGGACTCCCCTAGGCACACGGTCGAACACCTTCTCCAAATCCACAAAACACATGTAGACTGGTTGGGCGAACTCCCATGCACCCTCGAGAACCCTGCCGAGGGTGTAGAGCTGGTCCACTGTTCCACGGCCGGGACGAAAATCACACTGCTCCTCCTGAATCCGAGATTCGACTTCCCGACGGACCCTCCTCTCCAGCACCCCTGAATAGACTTTACCGGGGAGGATGAGGAGTGTGATCCCTCTATAATTAGAACACACCCTCCGGTCCCCCTTTTTAAAAAGGGGCACCACCACCCCGGTCTGCCAATCCAGAGGCACTGTCCCCGATGTCCACGCGATGTTGTAGAGGCGTGTCAGCCATGACAGCCCCACAACATCCAGAGCCTTTAACTACTCAAGGCGGATCTCATCAACCCCCGGGGCCTTGCCACCGCGGAGCTTTCCTACAACCTCAGTGACATCAACCCCAGAGATTGGAGAGCCCACCTCGGAGTCCCCAGACTCTGCTCCCTCCAAGGGAGGCGTGTCGGTGGGATTGAGAAGGTCTTCGAAGTATTCTCCCCACCGACTCACGACGTCCCGAGTCGAGGTCAACAGTACCCCATCTTCACTATACACAGTGTTAATGGTGCACTGCTTTCCTCTCCTCAGACGCCGGATGGTGGACTAGAATTTCCTCGAAGCCATTTTCCATGGCCTCGCCAAACTCCTCCCATGTCCAAGTTTTTGCCTCGGCGACCGCCGGAGCTGCAGTCCGCTTGGCCAGCCGGTACGTGTCAGCTGCCTCCGGAGTCCCATAGGCCAAAAAGGCCTGGTAGGCCTCCTTCTTCAGATTGACGGCATCCCTTACCGCTGGTGTCCACCAGCAGGTTCGGGGATTGCCATCACGACAGGCACCAACTACCTTACGGCCACAACTCTGATCGGCCGCCTCAACAATGGAGGTGCAGAACATGGCCCACTTGGACTCAATGTCCCCCACTTCCCCCGGGACAAGGGAGAAGTTCTGCCGGAGGTGGGTGTTAAAGCTCTTTCTGACAGGGGATTCTGCCAGACGTTCCCAGCAGACCCTCACAATACGTTTGGGCCTGCCAGGTCTGGCCA
Organism: Corythoichthys intestinalis; assembly: GCF_030265065.1. Classification (NCBI taxonomy): domain Eukaryota; kingdom Metazoa; phylum Chordata; class Actinopteri; order Syngnathiformes; family Syngnathidae; genus Corythoichthys; species Corythoichthys intestinalis. The sequence continues at coordinate 42,119,399 of NC_080399.1, forward strand.
GCATCTTCCCCCGCCACCGGAGCCAACACACCACCAGGTGGTGATCAGTTGACAGCTCCGCCCCTCTCTTCACCCGAGTGTCCAAAATATGCGGCCGCAAGTCCGATGACACGATTGCAAAGTCGATCATCGAACTGCGGCCTAGGGTGTCCTGGTGCCAAGTGCACATATGGACACCCTTATGTTTGAACATGGTGTTTGTTATGGACAAACCGTGATGACCACAGAAGTCCAATAACAAAACACCACTCGGGTTCTGATCGGGGGGGCCGTTCCTCCCAATCACGCCCCTCCAGGTCTCACTGTGGTTGCCCACGTGAGCGTTGAAGTCCCCCAGAAGAACGAGGGAATCCCCAGCGGGGGCGCTCTCCAGCACCCCCTCCAAGGACTCCAAAAAGGGTGGGTACTCTGAACTGCTGTTCGGTGCATAAGCGCAAACAACAGTCAGAACCCGTCCCCCCACCCGAAGGCGGAGGGAAGCTACCCTCTCGTCTACCGGGGTAAACCCCAACATACAGGCGCCAAGCCGGGGGGCAATAAGTATGCCCACACCTGCTCGGCGTCTCTCACTGTGGGCAAATCCAGAGTGGAAGAGAGTCCAACCCCACTCGAGAGGATTGGTACCAGAACCCAACCTGTGTGTGGAGGAGAGTCCGACTATATCTGGTCGGAACTTCTCTGCCTCGCACACCAGCTCGGGCTCCTTCCCTGCCAGAGAGGTGACATTCCATGTCCCAAGAGTTAGCTTCTGTAGCTAGGAGTCAGACCGCCAAGGCCCCCGCCTTTGGCTGCCGCCCAACTCCCTACGCACCCGACCCCTTTGGCCCATCCCACAGGTGGTGAGCCCATGGGAAGGGGAACCCACGTTGCCTTTTCGGGCTGTGCCCGGCCGGGCCCCATGGGGACAGGCCCGGCCACCATACGCTTGCCTTCGAGCCCCACCTCCAGGCCTGGCTCCAGAGGGGGGCCCCGGTAACCTGCGTCCGGGCAAGGGAAACTTGAGTTCATTTGTTTTACTCATCATAGGGGTCCTTTTGAGCCATGCTTTGTCTGGCCCCTCACCTAGGACCTGTTTGCCATGGGTGACCCTGCCAGGGGCTTAAAGCCCCAGACAACATAGCTTTTAGGATCATTGGGACACGCAAACCCCTCCACCATGATAAGATGATGACTCAGGGAGGAAAAATAACACCTTTTAAAATGAAGTTGCTATAATGTGAAGGAGAGTCCACATAAGTATCTCCCATGAAAGCTAGGGATGTCCAGATCGCATATTTTTACCCTCGAGTCCGAGTCATCTGATTTTCCGATACCGATATCCCGACGCGATACTGAAAAAAAGTTTTTATTTATTTATTTTCCAAACACATTTTAGTACTGTATTTTTTTACAGTAATTCTTCTATTTCCAGGAGTATTGGAGTATAAAACGTATATATTTTTGTATCCTTGGCAAAGCCATTTTATTTCTGTTTTTATTTATATATATATATATATATATATATATATATATATATATATATATATATTTAATTACTATTTATTACTATTTATACATAAAGTATATACATATATACATATATCCCCATAGCTTCCCCATAGCTGTTTTCTTTTGCCTCTGTCTTTCAAATGTCCAATTTTGTCAGTGGCCTGTTTTTTTTTTTTTTTTTTTAAATGCAGCAATACAAGGTCTGGGTTATTTCTCCTAAGTTGCTCAGGAGTGAATGTTATACAACAGGATCCATCAGGCTACCAGATTTGTTCACCGTACGCGGTAAGCTTGTGTCACTTCCTCTCGCGCTACGACATCACTTCAAAGATGTGCGCAACAGATTCAGACAGACAATTTTAATAACATACTGCATTATCCTCACATAATATGCTGATTTCTGGAAGTATCCATTTGTACGCATCGGACTTGATTTGTAAGTAGACGTTGGAAAAAACAAGCTTTGCTCTGGCCAAACAAACCAGAAACAGTCCCAATGTCACTTATCTCAAGTAAAACAGAGACTGAGTATTTCTGAGGAATTATGGACAATTCTATGCTCCCAACTTTATGGAAACAGTTTGGGCAGGCAACTGAAATAAAACACAAAGCAAAGTGCATAAAGTAATAAATAAATGAATTTGCGTTTGGAACTTTGGATGAAGTTGACTGGCCTGTAGCTTTGACTGACCTTGGTATAACATATTTGGGAAGACTGAGAATAGTTGCTAAGAATCATACCTTCTTGTCCAATTTCAGTTTGTCACATCACTAATACAATTTCTGGAGGAATGGTAAAAACAAATCCTATAGAAATACCTCTAAACCAGAGGTTTTTATTCCCCACTGTTAAGATAGATCACAGGAGGTTGTCTCCTTGAAAAGTAGATCTTGACGCAAAAAAAAAAAACAATGAGCACCCCTGCTCTAAACCATCTGGAAAGCCATTCCGAAAGAGCTGAACTTGCTGAGATTTCAGAATCTTTGTCCTTAGTTCTTTAGTTCCCCCAAGTACAGCGTGTATTGTGTGGTCTAATGTGTCATTTACTTGAGAGATCAAATGTAGATCTTAGTGTCGACATCACAACAATAACAAATTTAGTTTTATAGAGGAACGTCGTCTGAACAGATGTACAGATAGTTGAGCGTTGCAGCGAGGTAAGAATGTACTGAAATAGAACCGAGCTAATGATAGAAGGAACAGGTGGCAGGACACATGTGCAGGCCTGGAAGGTGATTCGCACGTCGAGAAAACTGAACATCAACAGAAAAGGGCACTCATTATAAATACACAGGCTTGTAGTTTTTACATTCACAATTGACTTTGCTAAAGGGGAAACCAAACAACCTGAAAGCAGTTTTATGCAAATCACTTTTCTCTTTAATTGTTTCATCCATCAAGAGTATCACAGCTTAGAGAAAAACAGAAGATGTTTTCCTCTCTGGATGCATCACACCTTTGATAACTCCATCAAGCTGCTTTTTAAATAGTGGATAACAATGAACAACCAACTCATAAGTAACTGCAGTCGTGCTTGGAAAAAGTCATGGCTGAGCATTTATCTTCTTAGGATGCTAAACCCAGTGACTCTTCGAATGCAAAAGGACTGCCGGGTGAAACAAGATTAATTTAGTTGGGATTTCTTGAGACATTTAGCGAATATATAAGCCGTTTTGCTGACTGGCAATGATTTGGGGAGATTAAGACACATCTGTCTATTACATATGGATGAGTTAGCTCAACATGAGGACAACAAGCACACATGTAACACTCCCTGAATCAACTCTCTGTGTGTTATTCGCCTAATTGGTGTAAAAAGCAATGTGTTAACTCACAGCTGTACTGTGGGGCTTATGTCTGGGAGCAGCAACTTCCTGTAGTCTTAACCGGTTGCCTGGCAACAGCTACGATCCAATAAGTGACCTTATATGTATAGAAACCACCACTGTAAAATAAACAATATAAATAGAACTGGAATATCATCTCTATGATTCATTTGAATTGCATATGATATAACCCTAATTAGTGAGCTTTTGAGGTATTGCTTTTTTGTCTTGTTTTAATGCACTATGAGCCATTCATGTTTTGCCAAGCTAACACTGGGGGCTGCTAACCACAGCCTTATTATTGGACATGCACAAGGGCGATATTGATTTTTTAATTTTTTTATTTTATTTAAAACCCCTGCAGGCGTATTTCTCAAAACTTCAAGCCACTCTATAACGCCTTATCCCAGCCTATAGAAAAAAAAAAAAAAAAACTGTAGCTTGGGAAAGGGTTCACACAGAATGTGAAAGAACAGAGACGGTCTGTGTCATAAACTCAATTGTGTTAACCTTTGAAGAAAATCTTTGCACATAAGAGCCTTATATAAAGATAATGATGTATTTCAGCCTGGCAAAAAGAGCCATGTAGCAAATGAACGAGTGAGCAGCGAGGAATTAGGCGATAACCTACCTATTAAAGATAACACCGGAGGTGTCAGGGTTGGCAGCTTTGCTTGAATTCAAGAGGGAGGGTCGGGTCCTCCTTTGAGAGTTTTGTAATTAATCAAAGTCCCTCTTTTTAAAGCAAACTCTTTCACGTTCAAATTAATCTGATCGTATCCCACGTGCAAAAACCCTCATGTGATGTGAGCCCATATCTTAATTACTCTCAGATCACTGATACCCCCCACACAGGCTCCTGCGACTTCTCATGGAGACAGAAAATCATTTTACAGCTGAGCAGATAAGTCCCAGTTCTGCCTTCAACAGAGCACCCAATCACTCCTCAACTGAGGCTCATTTGACATTGCTCTAATGACAAGACATAGAGCAAAGGTTCTTGTTCTGTTAATTTTTCACTCATAGGTTGAGGAGGTACTAGGACGTCTGCACATTGTCGTTGTCAGGCAGCCCCCGTATGTCCAAATGTTCAATTTAAAATTTACCACCCCACAAATCGATACTATTGTGCAGAGGTGGGTAGTAACATGTTACAAATACTCCGTTACATGAACTTGTGTAACTTTTTGAATAACTCCAGGGTTTTGAACAGACGTGTGTACCCAAGGGTACACATCTGATCTTGCTCACCATGGTCCGCAGTGTGCTCAGGAAGCTTGTGTGTCTGCTCAGACACATGAAAAATTAGAGGGAACATTGCTTCTAAGAGTAATTTTACCACGCAATATATATTTTTTTACTTTTGCTTGAGTAAATTTGTGAAGAAGAAACGTTACTTTTACTCCGATACTTTGGACTACACTACCCCAATAGCAGACGACTGTGTGCTGGATCTGGCCTCAGCTCACCAGATCCGCAAAGCAATCACACACGCTTGACGTCAGTGCGCCAGATGCGACTCGGATCAGCACTTTGACAGTCAAAATGATAGGTTACGCACTGTTCCGGGGAGGCGGACCTTGCAGACCGGACGTGTTCAAATTCCAGCCTAACGTCAGAGCGCCATATGCGGCCCGGATCAGTACCATGACAGTTTTGCCTTAATTGTCGCCTTGATTGCACAGATGGGTGAACCTGGGACCAGGTGCCGCTGATCATCATCAGCAGCTTACTTAAACCGGTCCTTGGCCTCATATGATTGCCGGATCAACAACTCACCTACAGGTATGTGACTTTCAGCTAACAAAGAATCTTGTAATCCTGATACTGAGCTTGTTTTTGTGTTTTCCCCCCTCCCCGCCCCCTAGATCCTGTACTGTTTGCCTGGCAAAATGCCTGCCTGCCCGTTCACCTGTTCTATCATCAAAATGCCCACCAGATTCTTTGGACACTATCGAACACTCCTTCTCATCATCAAATATGTTGTTCACGGTATAAAAATCTTTAATGTTGAGGTGCTTGTTCCAATTAAAATAATTTGTGAAAAAAACAATGTTATATTTTTATGTTCTTGTATGTTGCATTAATATGTTAGCATTAATAAATGGCATAAAAAAGTGTTGTCGTTATTGCTCTTAATATGGACTCCAAATTTAATACTGAAAATCGTTTTGATAGAAATCTGGCCCAGATTTAATATTTGATAACATGTGTGCCATATCCGGGCCATACATTAATGTCGAGTCTGCTATTTTGGACCAGTTCTGGCCCAAAACTGGTTCAAAAAGACACTGGGGCGGATCCATTTTACAAAGTCAGGCCGAAATTTGCAGTACATCTGGCCCATGTCCGCTCCAGTTTTATTTTGCTATCTGGGTACCTGACAGTGTCTGAAGAATCCGGTGGGCAGTTTGGTGATCAAACAGGCGGGCAGGCAGGCGTTCTGGCAGGCAAGTAGTACAGGATAAAGGGGGAATAAAAAAAAAAAACAAGTTCAGTATCAGGATTACACGATTCTTTGTTAGCTGAACGTCACATAGGTGTGTTGTTGATCTAGCGATGATGTCAGGCTAAGGACCGGTTTAAGTAAGCTGCTGACGATGATCAACGGCACCATGTCTGAGGCTCACCCATCTGTGCAATCAAGGCAGTGACACAAATAGACAAACACATGGAGGCTAGGCTCAGTTTGAATAGTAGAATTCAAACATTAAAACATTTACAGCAACACAGAGTAAATGCTTTCTCCATCCATATGTTGTTTTGCAACAAATTTTGAATTACTTAACTTGCAGACATGGCAGGTAACTTGAATACACCGGCCATTTTATTAACTCTCAATTGAATAACTTGTCAAGCAGTCAAGAAGTGACTTCAAAACGCAATTATGACTTTGATTTAAGCACTTACCATAAAAATTTCCATACGCCCAGATGACGTGTCCTGAATGCTGCGTGTTTTCCTGTTCATTTTTACAGCGGATGCCCACCTTCAGGGTGTGCGCTGCTGTGACGTCACATGTCGACCGTTAAATTTTCAGTGCGTCCGGTCTGCACGGTCCGCACAGTCTGCACAGTCTGCCCCAGACCAGTGCATAACCGATCATTTGGACTGTCAGATTGATTATCCTGGTCGCATCTGACGGACTGAGGCATTCAGCAGATTTCTATGTGAACCTGGCGAGCTGACGCGGGATCCAGCACACAGTCACCTGTTATTGGGTTTGGACTGTCAGATTGATGATCCCCGCTGCATCTGGCGCATTGATGTTCAGCGGGCGTGATTTCTAAGTGGATCTGGTGAATTGACGCCGGATTCGGCGCACAGTCACCTACTATCAGGGTAGAGTTGTGACATTTTTCCCCTTTATTCTATATAGATTTTACTTTAATTTTGCCAGCCTGAAAAAAAAGCTCTGGTCATTACTAATTATGGAAATAAACTTATTGATGGTGATTATACCCCCCCCCCCCCGCCCCCCCAAAAATTTGATTCTGCATTATTTTTAGTTGTATTTTAATAGAGAAAAGAAAGACTCCATAATGCTGCACTTACTGTACACAAGTTATATGAGGTATTTGAGTAGACCTGATATGGTTTGTTATTGTTACACATGTTAGCTATAGCTACGTTTCCACAACTTTTATTCATTACTGTAATATCAAATTTTCAGCATTGTACTTCAATAAAGAAAACATTTTGGAAGGAAAAATACTACTTTATATTATATCCTGAAATGACTTCAGAATTGTTTAGGTTATCTGACTCCAGTTGCCTGCAGCCAGAACCCACTGGCGCTGTCTGGGATTTAAAAAAAGAAACAAAAAAATATAAATCCACTTTGGGCCCTACCGTTTTAATGCGGCAAATTGAAAATATGATTTTATGAAGCCCCTGTCAGTCATGAACCCTTAAAATCATCATCACTTTCCCCCTGCTCCAGGCGCTCCTGCCAAAGGCCACAATATACATATTAAGCCATAAGGGATAAATTCTCATTGTGAATGATATATGATTCAAGATGCCTGTCAAAGGTCACAAGAATAAAAATAGAGTATAAGCCATAAAATAAAACACTTCCTCCACGGAATTATATTTTATTTATTTCAAAAAGACCACTATCCCCTCCCCCCATGAGTCATCACCTTATCGTGGTGGAGGGGTTTGCGTGTCTCAATGATCCTAGGAGCTATGTTGTCTGGGGCTTTAAGCCCCTGGTAGGGTCACCCATGGCAAACAGGTCCTAGGTGAGAGGCCAGACAAAGTATGGCTCAAAAAGACCCCTTATGATGAGCAAGATTATTGAACCCCAGTTTCCCTTGCCCGGACGCGGGTTACCGGGGCCCCCCTCTGGAGCCAGGCCTGGAGGTGGGGCTCGAAGGCAAGCGTCTGGTGGCCGGGCCTGTCCCCATGGGGCCCGGCCGGGCTCAGCCCGAAAAGGCAACGTGGGTTCCCCTTCCCATGGGCTCACCACCTGTGGGAGGGGCCAAAGGGGTCGGGTGCGTAGGGAGTTGGGCGGCAGCCAAAGGCGGGGGCCTTGGCGGTCCGACCCCCAGCTGCTGAAGCTAACTCTTGGGACATGGAAGGAGCCTGAGCTGGTGTGTGAGGCAGAGAAGTTCCGACTAGATATAGTCGGACTCTCCTCCACACACAGCTTGGGTTCTGGTACCAATCCTCTCGAGAGGGGTTGGACTCTCTTCCACTCTGGAGTTGCCCATGGTGAGAGGCGCCGGGCAGGTGTGGGCATACTTATTGCCCCCCGGCTTGGCGCCTGTACGTTGGGGTTTACCCCGGTAGACGAGAGGGTAGCCTCCCTCCGCCTTCGGGTGGGGGGACGGGTTCTAACTGTTGTTTGTGCTTATGCACCGAACAGCAGTTAAGAATACCCACCCTTTTTGGAGTCCTTGGAGGGTGTGCTAGAGAGCGCCCCCTCTGGGGACTCCCTCGTTCTACTGGGGGACTTCAACGCTCACGTGGGCAATGACAGTGAGACCTGGAGGGGCGTGATTGGGAGGAACGGCCCCCCCGATCAGAACCCGAGTGGTGTTCTGTTATTGGACTTCTGTGCTCGTCACGGTTTGTCTATAACGAACACCATGTTCAAACATAGGGGTGTCCATATGTGCACTTGGCACCAGGACACCCTAGGCCGCAGTTCGATGATCGACTTCGTAATCGTGTCATCGGACTTGCGGCCGCATGTTTTGGACACTCGGGTGAAGAGAGGGGCGGAGCTGTCAACTGATCACCACCTGGTGGTGTGTTGGCTCCGATGGCGGGGGAAGATGCTGGCCAGACCTGGCAGGCCCAAACGTATTGTGAGGGTCTGCTGGGAACGTCTGGCAGAATCCCCTGTCAGAAAGAGTTTCAACACCCACCTCCGGCAGAACTTCTCCCTTGTCCCGGGGGAGGTGGGGGACATTGAGTCCGAGTGGGCCATGTTCCGCACCTCCATTGTTGAGGCGGCCGATCAGAGCTGTGGCCGTAAGGTGGTTGGTGCCTGTCGTGGCGGCAATCCCCGAACCCGCTGGTGGACACCAGCGGTAAGGGATGCCGTCAAGCTGAAGAAGGAGGCCTATCGGGCCTTTTTGGCCTGTGGGACTCCGGAGGCAGCTGACAGGTACCGGCTGGCCAAGCGGACTGCGGCCTCGGCGGTTGCCGAGGCAAAAACTCGGACATGGGAGGAGTTCGGTGAGGCCATGGAAAACGACTTCCGGATGGCTTCGAGGAAATTCTGGTCCACCATCCGGCGTCTGAGGAGGGGAAAGCAGTGCACTATTAACACTGTGTATAGTGAAGATGGTGTACTGCTGACCTCGACTCGGGACGTCGTGAGTCGGTGGAGAGAATACTTCGAAGCCCTCCTCAATTCCACCGACACGCCTTCCTTTGAGGAAGCAGAGTCTGGGGACTCTGAGGTGGGCTCTTCGATCTCTGGGGTTGAAGTCACTGAGGCGGTTGGTAAGCTCCTCGGTGGCAAGGCCCCGGGGGTGGATGAGATCCGCCCGGAGTTCCTAAAGGCTCTGGATGTTGTAGGGCTGTCATGGCTGACACGCCTCTACAACATCGCGTGGACATCGGGGACAGTGCCTCTGGATTGGCAGACCGGGGTGGTGGTCCCCCTTTTTAAAAAGGGGGACCGGAGGGTGTGTTCCAATTATAGAGGAATCACACTCCTCAGCCTCCCCGGTAAAGTCTATTCAGGGGTGCTGGAGAGGAGGGTCCTCGGATTCAGGAGGAGCAGTGTGATTTTCGTCCCGGCCGTGGAACAGTGGACCAGCTCTACACCCTCAGCAGGGTCCTCGAGGGTGCATGGGAGTTCGCCCAACCAGTCTACATGTGTTTTGTGGATTTGGAGAAGGCGTTCGACCGTGTGCCTAGGGGAATCCTGTGGAGGGTGCTCCGGGAGTACGGGGTACCGAGCCCCTTGGTAAGGGCTGTTCGGTCCCTGTACGACCGCTGTCAGAGTCTGGTCCGCATTGCCGGCAGTAAGTCGAATTCGTTCCCAGTGAGGGTTGGACTCCGCCAAGGCTGCCCTTTGTCACCGATTTTGTTCATAACTTTTATGGACAGAATTTCTAGGCGCAGCCGAAGCGTTGAGGGGGTCCGGTTTGGTGACCTCAGCATTGAATCTCTGCTTTTTGCAGATGATTTAGTGCTGTTGGCTTCATCAAGCCGTGACCTCCAACTCTCACTGGAGCGGTTCGCAGCTGAGTGTGAAGCGGTTGGGATGAAGATCAGCCGCTCCAAATCCGAGACCATGGTCCTCAGTCGGAAAAGGGTGGAGTGCCCTCTCCGGGTCGGGGATGAGATCCTGCCCCAAGTGGAGGAGTTCAAGTATCTTGGGGTCTTGTTCACGAGTGACGGTAGGAGGGAGCAGGAGATCGACAGGCGAATCGGTGCGGCGTCTGCAGTAATGCGGACGCTGCACCGGTCCGTAGTGGTGAAGAAGGAGCTGAGCCGAAAGGCAAAGCTCTCGATTTACCAGTCGATCTACGTTCCTACCCTCACCTATGGTCACGAGCTTTGGGTCGTGACCGAAAGAACAAGATCCCGGATACAAGCGGCCGAAATGAGTTTCCTCCGCAGGGTGTCCGGGCTCTCCCTTAGAGATAGGGTGAGAAGCTCGGTCATCCGGGAGGGACTCGGCGTCGAGCCGCTACTCCTCCGCGTAGAGAGGAGCCAGCTGAGGTGGCTCGGGCATCTGGTTCGGATGCCTCCCGGACGCCTCCCTGGAGAGGTGTTCCGGGCATGTCCCACCGGCGGGAGGCCCCGGGGACGACCCAGGACACGCTGGAGAGACTATGTCTCTCGGCTGGCCTGGGAACGCCTTGGGATCCCGCCGGAGGAGCTGGTTGAAGTGGCTGGGGAGAGGGAAGTCTGGGCTTCCCTGCTAAAGCTGCTGCCCCCGCGACCCGACCCCGGAACAAGCGGAAGATAATGGATGGATGGATGGCACTATCCCCTAAAAATGATCTAAAACATCGTAAATGTTATTTCAAATTCCTCTTGCAATTTTACCATCAGATGATTTATTTTTGTAAAAATGTGGAGGCCGCTGGCATGTGTAGAAATAATTGAAATGACATATGGCAAAGAGTCGCCGTAATTTCCTCTAAAATATTGCTCCACTCCGAAATACAAAGGTCTTAGGGTAGTTTTGGTTTTAAAGCTGCAACATACAGCCGTGCCTTAATTTATGAGTTAAATTCATTGAATGACTGCATACAAGTGTAATTTCTTAATTTATTTTCAATTTAAAAAATGATGTGTTGTTTTTTTAATTGAAAATAAAAATGGGGGGGGGGGGGGGTTGGGGGGTTCAATGCTTACTTTTTCATTTGAGTTTTTTGTTTGATTAAAAATATATTTTTTTAATGAAGCAAATTTTGGGGGATTAAACAGTTGAGATACAAAAGTCCTACCCGCAATTTGGCCCAAACACAAAAAAGATTACTTCAATCAATGAACACCTAATATGGCCCAAACAGAAAACAACATTACAAAAAAACCTTCACTTCTATCAAAAATAGAATGTTTTAAGATAGAATGTTTTCAAAAAAGAAAAATAACGTTCAAATGCATTTTTATTTTTAGTCTTGACTTTATTTTTGCAAACACTTTTTCTTTGATTCAAATGGGTTTTTCTGTGCTTGTTTGTTTGGCGGGGTTGGGGGGGGTTAAATTGAAAATATATATTTTGATTGAAGCAACGTTTTATGACTCAATAATAAAGACTAGGGCTGTCAAAATTATCGCGTTAACGGGCGGTAATTAATTTTTTTATCATTAATTTATCATGTTAAAATATTTGACACATTTAACGCACATGCCCTGCTCAAACAGATTAAAATGACAGCACAGTGTAATGTCCACTTGTTACTTGTGTTTTTTGGTGTTTTTTCGCCCTCTGCTGGCGCTTGGGTGCGACTGATTTTATGGGTTTCAGCATGAGCATTGTGTAATTATTGACATCAACAATGGCGAGCTACTAGTTTATTTTTTGATTGATAATTTTACAAATTTTATTAAAACGAAAACATTAAGAGGGGTTTTAATATAAACTTTCTATAACTTGTACTAACATTTATCTTTTAAGAACTACAAGTCTTTCTATCCATGGATCGTTTTAACAGAATGTTAATAATGTTAATGCCATCTTGTTGATTTATTTTTATAATAAACAAATACAGTACTTATGTTCCGTATGTTGAATGTATATATCCGTCTTGTGTCTTATCTTTCCATTCCAACAATAATTTACTGAAAAATAAGGCATATTTTATAGATGGTTTGAATTGTGATTCATTACGATTAATTAATTTTTAAGCTGTAATTAACTCGATTGAAATTTGTAATCGTTTCACAGCCCTAATAAAGACACAAATATACCTCTATATTCATTAACCTGTCAATGGCATTTTGCATTGTTTGTTAGCTCTGAGCTAAGTTTACTCGATGGATGAACGTTTTGATGCTGACTGTAGCTACGTATTTTCTCTTTGATAATTGGCAATCTGGGTGATACAGTGACATTTGCAACAGTTTCAAAGTGCTTTTGATCATAGGCATGCACACTTTTGTTTGTGTGTATGTGTATATACATTTACTGACGATGTGCTGCGCTTAATTACGAACGTATTGTTTGACAAGCCGCTCTGGCTATAAGTAAACAGTCAAGTTGAACTCTGCGGTAAGCATTTTTGCTTTGCTGATGAAAGGCATTGAGCTCCCTTTAAAATGAAGCTCCAATTTAAGTTTCATGAGTAATGAAATATTTGTGCACCCACAGGAGCGACAAGAGTCACGGTGAACGTGAAGGCAAGAGGTACATAAACGTGGAATAACTAATAAATTATAAAATCAAAACATTCACTATAAACCCTGAAAACTGTCAGCTTTTCTGACGTAAAGTAGCGTGCTAAGTTTAACAGGGAGGCGCTGTCTTTTGATGTAAAAACAACTTTTAAATACGTAGTACTATAAATAAGCTGCCACATTAAATAGCAATGTTTCTTTCTTTTTTCATACGTTAAGCCGTGTGAAGGAAATGCCAGAGGGCGACGTGGCGACCGGCTTTGAGAGTAGCTTAGGGGCGATACTGTCAAGGCGACGCTGTAGTTGATTTAAACAAGACAGTGAAATAATACGAGCTACGCGCGACCCAAAATGAACTGTGGGTATATGGCACATTTTTATAACAATATGAATGTGTAACTAGACACAAACCGAGTGTGACTATAACAATGTGGAAAAAGCTTTGTAGCCTATTCAAATAAAATATAAATTAAGATAAATAGATAAGAACATTGCATGTACATTACTATTTACAACATCTTCCATAAAGCTAAAAAAAAAAAAAAAATACTCAAGTGCTTATCCTGTTTCCACTGATCATCCTTGAGATGTCTCTGGAGTTTAATTGGAGCCCATCTGTGATAAATTCAGTTAAGTGGACATGATTTCAAAAGACACACAAGTCCTCTAGGTGGGTCTGCCCATTATGATACTGATTCCGATCACAAGGATCAGCTGCAAATGTTTCCATTTTATTTATGGTGAACATTGCTGGATTTATGATCTTTAAAAATAGAACCACAGATTGGACAAAAACATCAACAGGATTCACTTTTTGAAAATACCAACAATTGTAAACAAAATGCAATGACTATTTAGTCCCCCCCCAAAAAAACACAATTCATCAGCTTTTAATAACAATATTTAATAATGTAAGATTAGGGCCAGGACGCCGTTCCGGTATACGATGCTTTGATCCCGAAAATATGACGGCAACTGTCAAAACCCTATGTTAAAAAAAAAAAAAAAAAAACTGCTAGGCTGCCATACACAGATCACATCTTTACGAAAAAAATAATCTGCCAACATCAGATTTACATACACAAGTGTTAACAACAAGCATAATAAAGTACTTGTGTAGTGTAATCCGTTTCCACCGATATTTATTATTTATTCATTGCACGGACAGTACGGAGGTTTCCCTAGCTGCTGCAGTTATCTGAGTCTGATGATGACGAGTCACGTCAATGTGCGCATGCACTCAGCAAAGCAAACCTCCCTGGACTCAGTAGTCCGTTCAATTGGCTGTGTACTGTCCGCGCCAAGACGTTATAGCTCAGTCCTGGCTATCCAGCGAGCTAAACTCCCAAATGACGATGCAAGACGTCGGTATGAATTGCCTACTTTATTCCGCCAACGATCATAACACCATCACTTGAAGAGTGAAACTAAAAATAGAAATAAAATAAATCAATTTCGTCCTCAGTAACAGACATGGTCGCATCAGCACAAATCACACTATGATAAAACAAACACTATGATAAATAACTGCTAATACAGTAATGACACTTCTAAACAGTTAGCTAGCTTCCGCACATCATTCAAACACAACTGGCTTTAAGTGTTCGATCGCCGGTAAAAATACACAACAACAATACAAAAGATGTTACATACAGGTGTTACCCCTGTAAATAATTTACAAGCATCAAAATTACACGTAGGCTCGCCTGTGTTTTCCCTTTCTCACTCGCTTGCCCGCTCGGATGCTTCGTGTCTGCGCATCTCCATTACGCGTGCGAGTGCGGTCTTTCTCGTGTTAGCATATGCAAGTGCGACCCAACTTGAGCGCGGAAGTGCCATAAAATAAAAGCATGAATTTCAATATAAGAGTCAACAATACAGTCGAACACACATTACAAAAAGCAGAACAAGCTGACATACTGACATGTGATCAGCAGAGATAGCAAGCTTTAATTGGTTCAAATGCACATGTTTTCTGAAAAAAAAAAAAAAAACAACAAGCTTGTTGAATTGATGCGATAAAAAGGGCAATGCAACAGAAAATTGTTCAGGTCTCTAAGAGGAAGGAAAGAGTTGAAGAGGCCAATTATATTTTATTTGTTTTGATGGGGAGGTTCAGAACATTTTACCTGACAATGTGCACTTTGGACTAATTTTTTCCCCATTATGTTAGGCCACTTATTTATTTGCTTATATTTTTTAAAAAGTCAATGTTTCCATTTCACTGTGCATATTACAAGTCATTTGTACTTATTTTTGTGAATGTACGTTACTTATATCTTTATTATTTAAAAAAAAAAAAAAAAAAAAGTAAATGTTTACATTAATTTAATTTTAATTATTTCATATGTTCTAAGTAGTTAAAATTGAGATTTTGCATTTAGATATGAAAAAATTAAAAAGTAGGAGATGGAGGTTGGAGTTATTGCTGTTTTCGTTAACTTTTATTTTTCAAATCATTGAAAAAAATACAATTTTTAATAAAAATCACTTTTTTTATGTGTTATAGTAATAACTGGGCCAAAAGCAGTTTTATTTGCATTTCAGTGGTTATATGAGGTTTGACGCCCCCCCGGACCCTGGTCCTCTTGGTCTAGTGTGAAAGTAAATTCGGAGGGTGGTCCCCATACACGGAGAGTAATTGATTTTCCTATATAAGATTTTAAAATTAAGGACTTTGCCGGTAAAATGTTGTTTATAATTGTTTTTAAATCAATAAAACAAACAACAAAAATGAATGAAATGAATAAAAATATATTTTTAGGGTTTTTTTTTCGAACAGATCACGTGACTAGCACCTTAGACGGTCATTTGCTTTGCTTAGCCAAAACCACCTTAGAACAGAAGTCGCAAGAAGGATATACGTATATTTTTAAAACCAAAGCTTTCAAAAGCGGCAACAACTACTGAGCAAGAACCAAGAATTGAAGATGTGGACCATGAAACGCCGGAGAGCACTGCCAAAATGGTGAGCAGAGTTTCAATTTGCTCCACTAAAGATATAAATTGTACAATAGAGCCACCACTGGACGTACCATATTCTTCTTCTCCACTAGGTAAGACAGAAAAACGCGCGCTCACGCACACACAGCTAGGATGCTTGTACTTATGAGCATGGGCTAAGCTACTAACTGAGCATTTATCGTGTAAGTTAATTTTATTGCTTACTGCGTTTTCAACATCAACATGTTTTGCCCCCCTACCACAAAAGCAAACTCCGCCTATGGCGATCCGATATCTTTCTGACTTTTTCTTCTTGTTCTTCTTGGGGAGGACACTAACTAAAATTGATACTCTTCCATTATTTGTAGATGTATAAGAATGATATTCGGTACATTACGGACATGCATATGCATCGATCCTCAGAGATTTTTTTTCTTTTTATCTCAGGGCTGATTAATTAAGATTAATTGCGGAATTAAAATAGCTGTTTCTTCATTTTTTGTGGGCGGATCAGATTGACATTTTTTGGGCATATTCTCAGGATGTAAATCTATGGATCCTCGGGGCCCTATTTCTAATTCTTTGTCTTATAATTGATAAATTACATTAATTAATTGCAGACTCGGTTTCCTGTTGGTTCCCGAGTTAGCCCGTAGAGGGAGTCGGGCAGTGGTCGCTCATTTTGAATGTTGAAAAACTACATCCAAGCCTGATTACCTCCAGATTTACAATATATTTTATGTCATTTACCCTTTATTGTGTTATTTGCTTATAAAATATCTATATCCCTCTTGAAAACTATACTGTATTTCCATTATCCAGAAGACTTACTATACTATACTGTATATATGCAATATAGTAGTTACATTCAATTCAATGTGTACCTAATATACATATTTACTGTTCTGTATAACTCTTATAAACCACTATCGCATCATGATTGTATGCTGTGAATAAATTTAGACATGTTTTCTTTTTTTATTAATGCTTATTTTATGTTTACCTACATTGTAAGCCAGCAAAATGTCTTAACCTGCGGCATTCTGTTTTTCCCACTCGCCTATGAATCAGCGTGCAATTGTATAATCGGCCCCTTTCCCTCTTTCAGCTTGTTACTGCCTAATCACACTCATTTAAATGGCTCACATGAGTAATTACCACTGCCAAACGATCCCGAGCCGACGCAGGTCAGCTTGCTTTGAGGGCCTGGGCCCCATTACAGAGAAGTTATGATCATCGGCATGGGCCAGCTGTAGTGATACAGCCCACGGGACTGCATATGCGTCAGACCCTCGACAATGGCCACATCTAGTGTTTGTCTAACATGAAAAAGGCGGGCGTAACGATTCCACCATTACTGAAAGTGACCATTAGTCAATTAAATAGCAGCTGAATGTTTTGAGCAATGTGTATAACAGTGACAATCTCTTAAACCACTCTTCTTCTAATAGCGTATTCATCCATTCACCAAAGAAGATTTCGCAATATTGCCAATTGTATTCAGCATTTCAAGACCAACATAATATTGTTTATTGTGTAAATAGCGTGTATACTCTCTCACTTCAACAGAAAAAGCCACTAGTGTGCACTACAGGTTGAACACTGGTACAAAGACCGTGCTTGCGGTTTACTGACTAACTCCTAACCTACTACAAACAATGAATCCACTATTAATTAATCAGCCCTGATATTTTAAATTATACATCTCTAGAATAAACCTACCAAATTTCAATGTGATCTGTCCACTAAAAATGGAGGAATAGATTAAAAAATGACCCAACAACATGTAACTCAACAACGTGAGTGGTGCCTTGATGGCTTTCAACCTGTTATAAAAAGTACCTTTAAATTGCTTTACCAAGGGCATAGGCTTGCATAGGGACGGTAGGGACAAAACACTACCAACTTTTCAGGATGCTCAAATTGTCCCCACCAACTCTTAACCAATCTTATTTGCATTATATAATGACTTTAAGTACATAGGTCATTTAGACTGTCTTTCCATATGTTGTATGGATAGAATTGACCATACTATTATTAAGTGAATTATTCTCATTACGTTCAGACTTACATTTACCCTTTTTTCTTGCTAAATGTGCTAGTCCACCAACTCCTCCCCCTGCCCTCAAACGCACGTTTGATTGACTGATGACAAGACCCCCATTACACCTACGCTGCCAACACAAATGCGCACGCAGAACCTCGACAGAAATACATGTCTACGTGTCGCCTGCTCCGCCCCCAACGAAGAGTAGGGATATTAGAAGTCCTTTTCTGCCACCACCAGCAGCAGCAGCCACTGTAAGTAATGTAAACAGACGTCAATACAGTGGACGGTGCCGAAGGCACCTCTAATTTTGCTACTGACAGTCCGACCTGCATCAGAGTTAGCATAGCATTGAACTGTGGGAATTTGTTAACCTGCGAAACTCGAGTACTATGCAAAATTACACCTCCTTAAAAAGAGTTAAATTCCCTTGTTTTCAGTGTAAATTTACTGGAAATAAGTGAAATTATCTGCTAGTGCTTCCAGTAAATTTAACTCAGATTTCTTGAAATAAGAAAAACAGCTAGCTGAAAGTAAGATTGACAGACTTGTTTATGGTCTAGTTATAAATTTGCAGTGTGTTTTCTACCGTTATCGTTAATTGAACTGTGAGAAATGTAGTGAACTCTGCTGGAAATTATAGAACCAGCAAAACGCTGCTTCGTGAGAGAGGTCCCAGTACACAGTCTGTGTTTCACAGGAAAGTGTTGACAGTCAAAAAATACGTGCTGCATTTCTTCTTGTAAATGGCCTGGGGTAGAACAAAAGAAAGCTAGAGCATGTTGTGACTTTAAACTTTTGAAACTAAATACCGATGAGTGCATTCATTCATTCATTCATTAAAATGTATTCATTTATTTTCTACATTATTTATACTTATAAAAATATTTGTATTTGCAGCTTATGCAGACATTATTTTAAGATAATCATGTATTAATTATAATCGAGATAAAAAGTTTAATCCTGATTGAGATTTTTTTTTCCCCCATAATTGTTCAACTCACTGATGCTTTTTAGAGATGAAAATAAGGGAAAGGCAGATGAAAAAGACAACCAAATGAAGCAACAAATTACTCTTGTAGAGAAGGACAATGTAGGCTCACATGTAGTTCCATGTATAGGTTCAGTAGTATCCCCCCGCAGCCCCCCCCACCCAAAAAAAAACAACCACTGTAATTCCCCCATTTTGAAAAATGAATGTTTCCCATGAAAATAATCATTTGAACTTTTTTCATTTTTACGTAGGAAACACATTAGCATATTCATCGTATATTCAGCCTTGACCCCCGTTCACCTAATCTGTTTGGTTGTATTAATGTCATTTCTGTATACGCAGGTTATGCAGTTATAGCGTCCCTACTAATGTTGAGACCAAACCTACGCCCTTGCCCTTTACATATTGAAGCATATACGTTGAGTTATAACTTAACGATATGTGACTGCTTTTTGCAATGTGTAAATGTTTTTTTCTTGCAGATCAGTGTGCTTCCTCTTACATATCGAAGTGCTTTCTCTTTTCACACAGCCCGAACAATTTGAAGGCATTGTGTTTTCTTCCATCTACGGCACAATTATTGGATGATTTCTTATGAGTCATTAAAAAAAAAAAAAATACCACCCAAAAAAAGAAATATGTAAATAAATATAAGTATGTATTTTTAGTGAGGAAGTGATGTTTTGTCAGTGATGTCAGCATGGCCAGTAAAGGACAAATTATACCTAATGCGTGTGCGGTATGGATCCGCCAAGCTCTGTGTCTCCGCAGTACGTCAAAACTAGGACAAAACATACTGGCTGCGCATAACTGCGGTCCGGCAGCTCCGTCCCGTCTTGAGCTCTTGCGTGATCGCGTGTGATAACGTGGGATTATAAAACGACAAACACACGGAGTCTGTACTCAACAGAGAAGCAGAGAGAAAGGTGGACTTGATTTGACTGGACATTTTTTTCCGATTTTTTTTTTTTTTTTTTTTGCTGTTACCATGGGTTTGTGACACCCTGACCACGTCAACAACCCATTCTCCACCATTTAATTATTCTTTTCAATTACATAACTTGCATAACTCACTGCCCATCCTCATAGCTTCTGCTAGCTTATGCTTACAATAATAGTAGTAATTGTCACTATAACCGTCGAGGAGGACTGTCGAGGTCATAGACATATTCCATTATTTTCATCTTAATTTCAATGGTAAGTGTCACCTATTTCCTTTTTTCACCCCCTGCACTGACCTTCTCTGGACCCATGTTGATTTTTCTCACAAGAAAATCCATCATGCTGCCGTCTTGGGGGGAAAACAATAAAATTGTGACATTGTTGTAAATCCTCATATTTCGAGCATGTTGTCTGATGTTGAGACAAATGACGGGTCAAATTTTACGTAGGAAGTTAAAAAAATCGTATGTCGAGGTGTTCGTATGTCAAGGTACCACTGTATTGGCAAACCACATTTTTTTCCTTTTTCGAATGACACATTTCCTTTGCAAACTACACATTTCTCTTTTGAAAATTTGTTTTTATTTGCAAACCACACCTTTTATTTTTTTGAATGACACTTTTCATTTGCAAACTACGCTTTTACTCGTTTTAGTAATGGCATGATTCTAACTCCATACATATCTCCCACCGCAAATAGAGACCATGACTGTCTTCCATGGAGCTAATTTATTGTCATACAAAAACAATGTGCAAATGATTCAACCCATTTTGTTCTTAACTTGACTGTAATTAGTTTGCCTTTTTAAAATGTAACAGGTATGGGAAGGCAACAATAGCTTTAAGGATCTCCAGGACCTTGGAACTGTCTGTGCTTACCTTTACAAAGGCACTTCCTACTTAGGATGCAGAAAGTACAATGACCCTTAGAGGATTAGCTGCGCCATCTTCCATCGTGCGGGATATCTTCAAGTATCACTTCCTCTTTCTTTTTCCTGCTACCCTCCCAGGAGTAGAAGAACTCCACTGATGGAAGAGATGAAGGAGAGGAAGTGAGGTGAAGAATGCATAAGGTGTGAGTGTTGGCTTCCCTCGGGCTATTAAAAAAAAAAAAAAAAAGTAAGCCTATACCTGTGACTTGATTGAGCCAGTATTATGTCTGGTTTATGGCCTGTGACCATCCAATCAAAGCTCTAATTAGGAGGGGGGGAGTCTGTGCAAGTGTACGTGAATGCAGTGCCTCATAGCCCCTGTGCATCTTTTTTGTTGTTTACAAGACTGAAAAAGACAGCACGCAATGCGACTGCCTCATGCGCCATGTTGACATGGACATGTTGTTATTATGAGCAAATACGCTCTCTCCTCGTCCACTCTCAGCGAGGTGGACCCAGGAGGGCCGCTTTTCTATTTCGCTTCCATTTGAGACACAGTGTGGCGGAAATGACAAATGTGGAAGGTCTACTGAGGGGCCTTTGTGGCACTAATGTAAATAACAGATATTAATCCTCTTTTTCACAAAGACATTGCGCTCGCACTCGCCTGACATGCCACGAGTGTTTCACTGTGTGTGTCTACCCCGTGTGTATGCAGCATCTCTCCTTAGTCAAAGCACATTGTTGTGTTTGTACTGTTTATGCACTGTGCTTGACATTTTTCATTCACATGTTCTAATCTAGCCACTTCTTCCAGACCCTGTAAAGTGAATTTGGAGATTTGTTTCTAAAGTATTACACACGTTTAAATGTAATTACTTAAAACTTGCAATTTTGTAAAGACTAAAAACTATATGGAGGTTACTTGTGGAAATGAAGCATTTCAGTTTTGTTGATTTTATTCACTCCGAGCACTCCAAGTAAGCGGCTTTTCTGGCATGATGATTATGGCATGAAATGAAACTCATTTTTATGAGGGGCCGTACAAGACATTTTTCATTATGGCCCTCTCACACACATACATTCTCCTTTCACATACATATATATTCACTCTCACACACGTATATCCTCCTCTCACGTTCATATATATTCTCCTCTCACATTTATCTATTTTCACTCTCACATTCATACATTTTCACTCTCACTTTCATACATTTTTACTTTCACATTCACACATTTTTACTCTCATATTCATACATTTTTACTTTCACATTCATTCATTCTCACTCTCATATTCATTTATTTTTACTCTCACATTCATATATTTTTACTTTTACGTTCATTCATTTTCACTCTCATATTCATATATTTTAACTCTCATATTCATACATTTTTACTCTCACATTCATACATTTTCACTCTGTGTGTGTGTGTGTGTGGGTGTGTGTATGTATGTAGAAAGAAAATATATGTAAATGAGAGAAAAATATATCGGTATAAGAGTGAATATATATCTGTGTGAGGGGAGAATATATTAGTGTTGTATCGGTCGTGAACGATTTGTTCTTTTTGAACGAATTGTTTGGAGGAACGAGACCGAACTAATCACCTTCTGCACTGATTAGTTCTCAAAGGAAGTTGGGAGTCGGGACTTGCGTGGGAGGGCATTGAGCAAGCGGCAGCGTCTGACATCGCGCACGACCAATCAGACGCCAGCCTCATCGCGGGCAGGGGGAGGGAGCGGAAACAGAATCAGAGCGTCCGTCACTCACTTCCACGTATGGCTAATAAGCAAGCGGCGTGCAGGCGGGGGGCAAGACTGAGTTATGTCACTTACAGTTCAGTGACTCGGTCCTTCAGCTCCTGACCAAGATTGCTGCTCTCGACTTTTCAGTTACGCATTGAACGAGTCAAAAAGTGAAAGGAAAGGACTATGTCGCATATTTGTTCATGTGGAGCCTATCATATGCTGCTCAAACAGACAAAAACACCACACAAACCTAGCGAGCATGGTTTAGTGTACTAATTTTCTCAACAGACTCGGGACTACATATGACATACCATCAAATTTACAGTAGTTTAAAACACTTTCGCGGGTAGCTACAAGGCAAGCAAAAGCTGAGCTGCGGTCAGGTGACGGCAGTGCAGGGGGGAGAGAACTTTCATTGTATGGAGGCTTCATGGCAGCGATATTTACCTCATATGTGCACAGAAAAAAATATTTAGTATGAGCACCATAATACTGATTTGCAATGAAACTGTATATACAGGTCCATTTTTTCCGAGTTTAATTTTTTTTTTTTCATGTCAGAGCGTGTCGGGTGTTGGTTGGTTTGACAAATTATGTCCATCCATCCATCCATCCATCCATCCATCATGTGCTACTCAAGCGCCCAAAAACAATGCACGCGGGCACAGGAGATGTCGCAATATGTCTACATTTTTCTTAACAGACTAATGAGAGTAGAAAGGCGACATTGTAAAGAGCAAACAATTATTTCTTGTCAGCATTTGACGATCTGAGATGAGGGGACGACAGGGGAGCTGACCGGATTATTTTATTTATTAATACCAGTGATTTGCAATGAAACTGTCTAATATCAAAATGTAGTATTGTTTTCATTTCAGAGCAACACATTTGACAACTAGCTATTTACACTTTAGTTTTAACAATGGTTACCAAAAATAATAGTGATGAGCATAAAAACAAAAACACAACAGAGCGTGAGGTAAATATGATGTGTTGGTCATTCCATATTTAGAAATTGAACTTTCGATTCATTTTTATTTTTGTGACAGCAAGCATGCCGCATTGGCTGGTAGCAGCAGCATTGTGTATGTGATCAAGATCATGCTAAAAAAAAGTCTGTGCGCCCCCGACCCCAAACCCCACTCCTCCCACAAAAGGAAAATGTTTAACCGTGTCCTAAATTGAAATGCAAGCATGAGCCATGACTTTGATCCCATAGAAATACGACAGACGACGCGGAAGTTCTCCCTCGCTTTTGCAGCAGCGGGAGGGAGACGAGGCTGGGAAAGCAGAATGATATCGTCTGTCACTCATTTCTGAAAGTACTACGAGCGGTCAATGAGGAGCTTGTGTGCAAGAGAGGGAGGGACCAAGCAATGTCACTTCCCGTTCAGTTATACTGCGAAGCGGTCTTTGGTGATTCGTTCGGCGACGTCACTTCCCGTTCACTAACCGAACGATTCATTTGGGCGGGGAGGGGGATGAGTGGGGCGAACGATTCGTTGAACGATTTGTTTGAACGAGTCTTTTTACTGAACGAACTGGAATGGATTCGTTTCCTCAAGTGAACGACAGATCCCGTCACTAGAATATATGTATGTGTGAGTGAAAGTATAGTAGAAACGGAAGGCAGCTCTTATTGGCTAGCTCTGATTGTCTGAGAAGCTGAAGCAATTCCTGTTGAGGCGGGTCAACATGGAAGAGGAGACGCGAGCACTTCGGCAAGCAGTTGGGCTATTACGAAATATTTTGTCGACCTCTGAAACGGTCACATCTTTGTCATCCTGTCTCGAGCAGCAGAGGACAGGATCAGCTGCACCCAACGTCACTCATAATAAGGCGATTGAAAGTGAGATGAGAGAAATTTTCCGACCTAGCAACTCCCAAATCTCTTTAGCAGTCCAAGCGGGAGCTAACGTGACACATGCCCAAGCTGCGAGGATCGTCATGGCAATAATTGTGATATGAGACGCACCAACATTTTGGCAACTGGAACTCCTGGCAAGCGAAACGCTGCAATGAACAGAGCCAGGTTTTCTGATTTCATGGTCAAGCCAGCCGCACTTTCTTTTCAGTTAGATAAAATAAATCATGGCCAGTATGTCTAGCGGAAGAATAGCGCATTGGTAAAATCGGTTGTCTGTGGCTCGGACCACACGGGTTTGAACCCTGCTACAGAGTTTTATTTATTTACTTGTATTTTTCTAAATACTAAATTTAATGATGGCTGCCTGACTAATTAAGACACTATTGTAAAATAAAGCACTCACTTTCTATAATAGTGTCAAGTATTTTGACAGATCATATTTTATTTGTGCTATGATTTACAGCAACAAATGGAAAATGTCTAGCTGTCTTAATGATAAAAAAATATGTTCCACAAACAGCAAGGAGAGTTCTATGAATCCGCACTGATAATGATTAAAAAGGTCACAAGACCAATTAGCTATTGAAGTGAAAATATAGTCAAAAAATAGATGAATGAATAGAGCTAAATTAGAAAACTAAGAGGTGTGCTCCAACCTGAAATAAGAGTACTTCTACCCTGCACTGATTTTGGGTGAAAAAGTCAAATAATCTAGGAGCTATTGAAGTTACTAAATAAATTTTAAAAATCACAAAAACATTATGGATAGATAAATTGAAAAACTTAGAGGTGTGCCTTGATCTCCAAGTAAAGTACTTCAACCCTGCACTGGTTTGGGGTCATAAGGTCAAAAGACCTCACAGCTATTAAAGTTTAAAGCTAGTCAATGCGTCATATGTGTGTGTGTGAGAATGTCCTCTCACAAAATATATTTTCAATGTATGTATGTGTATGAGTAAAATGTATATGTATATGAGAGGAGAATGTAAGGATGTGAGAGGAGAATATATGTGTGTGTAAGAGAGGGAATATATATGTAAGTGAGAGTAGAATGTATGGATGTGAGAGGAGAATATATGTGTGTGTGAGAGTGAATATACAGTATATGTATGTGAGAGGAAAATGTATGGATGTGAGAGGAGAATATACTGTATGTGTGTGTAAGAGAGTGAGTATTTGTATGTGAGAGGAGAATATATGAATGTGAGAGGAGAATGTATGTATGCAAGAGGAGAATGTATGAATGTGAGAGGAGAATGTATGTATGTGAAAGGAGAATGTATGAATGTGAGAGTGAAAATGTATGAGTGTGACAGTGAAAATGTATGAGAGTGAGAGTGACATGTGAGAGGAGTATGTATGTATGTGAGAGGGCCACAATGAAAAATGTCTTGTACGGCCCCTCATACATTTTGAGTTTCAGTTAAGATTCTACAAAATATTTTCAGCTCACAGCAGAACCAATTTGAGCATGTTTTGCCAAATCAATTTGAGACACTAGTATATCATGACAGTCTGCCTCCTCTCTCTTGCACCGGTCTGCCTTACACACACACACACACACACACACACACACCCTTACACCCCCCACAGACACACACACCCCCCACACATACATACTGAGTGGGAACGATGATAATTGCAATCTGTTGATTTGAACTTTATTAGCATCATGGGAAGGCACGAGGGAGGAGCAATTCAGCGTCAAGCCAATACACATCCTCCCGTCGCCAATCTAATCGCATTGATGGGAAAACTAATTTGCAGCTCAGAAAAATTCGACCTGACAATCGATCAGCCGTATGTAGCCACAATTAATGGACAATTCCCTCTGATGACAGAGCAGCAACACAAAGGGGGCTCATGTTTGTCAGTTGCAGAAAAGAAGTTAAATGTGGCATTTTCAATCCAGACTCAAAACTCACCTGTTCAGACTTGCATATCCACAATTATCTTATTTTTCTTGTTTTTACATCTGTTCAGTATTTTAATTTTTGTCCAGAAAGGCACCTTCAAATAAAATGTATTATTATTATTATTATTATTTTTATTATTATTATTGTTATTATTAAACTTTAATTTCTTTTAATTTGTTCAATGAACACACTTTTATCTCTCTCTCTCTCTCTGTTTTTTACTGTTAAGCTGCTTAGACACGGAGAATGGGAGCCTAAGAGTCCTTTTTGTCTGAAGAGTTTTAATGTATCAAATGGGAGTTTGATATTATCCCATTGTGGTGGTTAATTGTGTTTTATTCATTAAAAGAAAGAAGCTGACAGGAAAGAGGTTATGGTTGGGACAGAAAAGGAAGGTAGCAGACAGAAGAGGGGAAGAACAAACAACAGCAAGAAATACATTTTTACGTGCCTATGCTACCTATGCTATCATAGTGGTGCTATCGTCAGCTAATATTTACCCCGTGGACACCGCGGGGGGCCTGATAGCCAAAGAGAGCAAACTTGTGTCTCCAACACTCGTATCCGAAATCATCATTCCCAAATGAAATTAAATAATGGGTTCCAGGCCCCCCGTCTTCTGTTGCCATTATTGGTGGTTGTCAGATTAGTTTAAAGACGCATAAGCAACCGGTAGTCTCCTTTCACAAGAAAGCAAATGTGAATATTTTTTTCCTTTCTTTCTTTCTTAACTAATTTACTTCCCACTCCTGAAAAGCAACACAAATATTGTTTTACCACCTCTCGTAATTGTAACAACTCCACTGTTTTATGAGTCTGCATATTCCAATTCCTCTTGTTGAAAAGAAGCTAGATGAGATGTATTCTTGGGAGCCTTTAAAAGCTTGCGCATAGCAGCTTAATTTGTTAAGCTCACAACAATAAAATAAGGCTGCGCATTTATTCACAGGCATGTATATACACCCATTATTCCCTTTTCACTGATGGCAATCTATACATAGAGCCGATCGAAGCTAAAGTGTTACTTGTAGAGGAGCAAATGCCAGCTGTCTGTGGCAGGAACAAGGAGAAAATAGCTTTCGCGGCGGAAGGGAGGCGGCTGTCAAGCCACGGGGAGGCATGGGCTTAATCTCTCAAATAAATTCACACAGGTATACTACAATGGGACAGTAGAGATGGCGATAAGTGCGCTTACTCTTCCATGAAAATCAGGTACTAATGAGTGTCAAAACACAAATCAGAGGCGAAATCTGAGAAGTTTTTTCCACTTCAAGGTAAAATCCACCCTCTGTTAAATATTATAAGACTTTTTGAAGAAAAGCTAATTTTACTCTTCACGCCACAGGAGCTCCGAAGACAACCAGCCGATTCATGAGCGCGGCCAAACATTGCTTACTAGCCGGTGTGATGTTGCCAGAGGGAGGATATTGTGTTCCATACACTGATTACTAAGAGTGTAACCTTTCACGTGGATGTATGGAACCGTTTTGCTTTTTGGGTTAGGTTCACTTACGTACTGTTTCGATTTTGTCTTATTTGTTTTCCCCCCTCATTAAATTTAATATTCGCGCAAACTAAGCGCTACATGCAGAACCAACAGTGGGAGTTTCCGCACTGACGCCTTTGGTGTCAGACGACTTTTAATCAAAGTCGTAATGGTTGAAATGGCTGTATTGAAATTGTATTGTTTTATGTTTTTCTTTTTTTCGTAAAATGTATTATAACTTAGAGAATACCATTGGTCGCTAAGGTGCAGCGTCTATCTGTATTAATGTAACTCCACAAGTAAGGAAAGAATTAAGCCCCTTTCACAATCATATCCCGGTAAATTCCAATGTAAGGTGACACAGGATTTACTCGTGTCATTGCTTTCACGCATATAAAGATATCCCGGGAATGATGCGGGTTGGACACTTTCACAGACCTGCCCCCTGTTGCCCACTGGCGCTTTTTGCGCGGGGATGGCTGCTGGCACCATTTTATAACCCGGACATTACGTCATTTTTGGTCGTCATCGGCTGTCACAATGTTGGTCAAATCGTGTTTTGTTACAGAGCCAGTTGTGGGAGCGTTCCCGACGTCGTAACTGCAGCCAATTCAAGCGTATCAAGACTGTATTTAAGCCCAGGCCATCCAAGAGAAGGGTGCTAAGATATTAACATGCTAGGCGCCATTAGACACCTTGTACTCTCGAATTTCGTGCATTTGCTAGCTTGTTCGTCTGCCGCCCTTGTTTTGAAATCCCCTACGTTGTGCTTTTATTTGAGTGTATTTGTTTTGTTTTCTTATCGGCTCTCTGCCTACCGCTAAGGTTAGTATTACTGATCCCCGTCGACCTACAGTCACGGACTCATTCTGTTATTCGCCCTTTTCCGCAATCGCGTGTATTTTTGTTTGTATTTAAAAAAAAAACCTTGAACGCGTCCCTCTGTTGTTTTCGGCAACAAAATAAACCCCACATTTCCAAAGATGGACGATGGACTCTCTTCCTCAGCTCTACGATCCAGTAGCAAATAATTTCGTTAGGTTTTCAGTATAATTTAGCTATTTCCAGCTTGCTATAATTTGATAATTGCGATGTTTGCTTACCGCTTTTCGACTTACTGCGAAGAAAGAGGAAGTGACGATCAGCCTTCCATTATATTTACGTCATCAGCAATCGTGCTGTGACCCGGGAATTTAATGGTTGCTTTCACATACCCCTCGTCCCGGGAAAGTCCTGGACATTATACTGAGACGCGACCCGTTAAATGTCCACATAATCTCTGTGTCAGTGACCCGGGAAATTGCTTTCCATACAAGGCCTGTCCATTTAAGTCCTGGGATTTAAACGGTAATGAGATGTATGGTAAAAGGGCTTTAGTGTTTGTCTGAAACGTTTATGCATTGGGTTTATTGTGCTCCACACATATTTCTGTAAGTTTGTCTTCTTTTAATGCAACTACATGTCTTGTGTTGCCTCAAGTGTCATATATGAATATAGAGATCTTATCAAGTTTGTAAGTTAGCCCTGCTTTCTTGCATTTAGTTAACTGTTAGTATACTTAAGCTAAGTAGCTGTGCTACGTGTGTTTCAGGGTTCCCTCGTCTTTGTCAATAAAAGAAAATTCAAAATTGACACAGAAAAACAGCCACTATCTTGATATGAGGAGTCAAAGTGATTGGAATAGCCTTGAAAGAGTAGTTTCGGAAGAACGAAATAGTTTTTTGTTGTGAGCTAATGTTCCAGACAAACTTACATCAAGTGTACAAACGCTGGTTGGTCTCGCTTGAAAATGCAGAAGTTGAGGTCCACGCCTGTTTTCACTTGAAGTCAATGAACCAGGTAAAAGATCCAGTAGCAATTTAATTTCGTTATGTTTTCAACTGAATTTTTTATCTTTCTTATCTATCTTAACAGTAACAACTTTCATTGATTGTAAGTACAATAACTTATTTTTAACATTATTTTTTAATAATATGAAGAATAATACATGTTTTTGGATAGCCATTTTGAGATCTAAAGGGTATTTAGGGGTGATTAAAGGGCAGAAACTCGTGTTACGTTGCCAGCATAGGAATAGAACTCGTTTGTAACCCGGGGACCAGGGGTGAAAGTGGCAAGAATTTCTTGCCGGAACTCCCAGACTGAAGGTCGCCACGGAGCCAGAAATTATATTTATTTATTTTTCATTCAAAAATGTATTTTTTCCAATAATTTGCTAAATAAAATTTAACAAAAACAGCAATAACCCCAACCTCCATCTCCTAATTTTTATTTTCCCTCATTCCCTCACATACTAAATACCAAAAATTTAACTACTTAAAAAAATAGGATATATATTAAAATTTAAGTTAAACATTTTACTTTATTTTATTTATTTTTTATTTTTTTTAAATAATAAAGATATAAGTAACATACATTCAGAAAAATAAGTACAAATATTTTGCAGAGTGGAATGGAATATATTTTGAAGGTCATACAAACATTGACTTTTTTTTAAATCATAAGGAAATGAATGAGTAGCCTAACATAAATGAACAAATATAATTCCAAAGTGCACATTGACAGCTAAGATGTTGTGAACCTCCCCATCAGAGCAAATAAATCTAAATATGATAAATAAGCCTCCTCAACTCTTTCGTTGCGCTTAAAGATTTGATCAATTTTATGTTGCATTGCCCTTTTTTTGTCGCATCAACTCAACAAGCTTTTTTTTTTTTTTTTTTTTTTTTTTTTGCTGTTCCAGAAAACATGCACATTTGAACAATCAGAGCTAACAATCTCTGCTGATCACGTGTCACTATGTCAGCCAATTGAACGGCTAAATGAGTCCAGGCGTATTGCTTTGCTGCGTGCATTCGCACATTGATGTGACTCATCATCGTCAGACTCAGATAACTGCAGCAGCTGCGGAAACTTCCTTGCCGTCCGTGGAATAAAATCAATCATAAATATTCGAGGAAACAGATTACGGTAAACAAGCAAATTATTATGCTTGTTGTTAACACTTGTGTATGTAAATCTGATGTTGTTAGATTGTTTTCTTCTTGGAGCTGAAATGCATGTGTGGCAGCTTAGCATTTTTTTTACATAGCGTTTTGACAATTGCGGTCATATTTTCGGAATCAAAGCACCGTGTACCGGAACAGCATTCCGGCCCTGAATCTTATACCGGAACAGCATTCCGGCCCTGAATCTTATACCGGAACAGCATTCCGGCCCTGAATCTTATACCGGAACAGCATTCTGGCCCTAAATCTTATACTGGAACTGCGTTCTGGCCCTGAATCTTATACCGGAACTGCGTTCCTGACTGTTCTGGCCCACTTTCACCCCTGCCGGGGACTACCTGTATATGGACATTACCAGAGGTGGGTAGTACCGCATTACATTTACTTGAGTAGATTTGTGACAGCACAGTGGGTAGACACTATCGTTTTATAACTGCAATGACGTAGAAGCTACGAGTTCCAGTGCTTTGGCTTATCCCCATTGCTTAACTTATTGTTGATGGACAAAATTATGGGATTCGACTAAGAGGATTAAAATGACAGCAGTTAATGAGACACAGCTGGGACTGGATCACAGCAAACAACAGTGTCACAACCCCCCTCGGCATCGCTCTAAGTTTTAAATCCATGATTTCATATAGACACACACACACTGGGCTTCCCTTTTGAGGCATGTTGAATCACATTCTCTTGCTCTTGTCTTTTTTTTTTCTTCCCGCACCCAGGGGCCAGAAAACAACCTGCCACTCACCGACATGCCTATTACGGGCGCTGTATAAACCAATTGGAATGAACCCAATTAAGTCTTTTTGGGGCAAGGATATAACGTATTTAGCCCTAACGGTACACGCCAGGAATAATAGCATAATTTTAAGCCTTTCTCTTCTTTGTGTCAGTGGGGGAAACTGTGTCTTTGAAAGCAGGTCAAGGAGGAAAATGGGGGTGATGAGCACTCGCAATGAGGCCTCTGATTCTGGGAGTTACCCATCATTATATGATGTTGGGTAAGTGTTTTGTTAAGTGGTCTTGAAAAGGCAGAGGTGGCAAAAAGTATAGTGGTGCCTTGAGATATGAGTGACTCAATTAAAGTTTTTCAAGATGCTAGCGGTCAAATGATCAAAATTTTGCTTTGAATTTTGAATGCTGCTAACTTGAGATCATGGTTGTCGTCAAGCAAAACATAGAGCACCTCAGAGTCATATTAGGCTACCGTGTGTAATTAAAAAATACACATAGCTTCTGCTGGCCAATAGCTAAAAAACAATGGGAAAACTCCATAGGCACACAGGCTTATAGTTGACATCTTCGGTATGTCACCCTTTTGAGTGATATTTGAACACTAATGGTGCACTAAAACATGTGCACTGATAAGAATGTGGGGCACAATTTTTGTTATTTTAGGTCTGACAACTGTTTTTAAATAATCTCTGGGTGCCAAATCTGAAACTGATCTCCGTTTTTTAACTACAGGTTCTCCTATTTATATATTGGGGTGTCCAGCGACCCTCATGAGGATAAGCGGTTCAGATAATGTATGAATGAATATTAGGAGTGTAACGGTACACACAAGTCACGGTTGAGTTAGTTAAGTTAAAGTTTGTTCGATTGACTGAAAATAAATAGCAGCTCTTAGCAAAGTGTAAAATAAATAGAAGAAAACATTCAACTTGTGAATTTATGTTTTATTGTTTTAACATTGTTTAATTCACAGCTTATGTGCAAAAATTGACAACATACACTTTATTTCAGGATTGACTGTGGTAACAGAGTCGGGTAGAACTCGCCAGCTTGCAACCTCGGTAACATTTTTTAAGAAAATACGATACTACCATTTTCAATATCGGATTACACACAGTTAACTGTGAAGTGTGAACCACTAACAGTGAACATACAGTCTCACATAAAATATATTTTTATGTTGGATAAAATAAGATAAAATAAAAAGTCCAAATCGTTCCAAAAAAGCATCTCTTGCAATTGTTACCGATTTCGAACGTTTTTTTTTTCTGATCCAGGATATGATTCCCAAAAGTCTTGGCCTCAGTCTTGTTTTGGGCCGGGATACGGTCTTGGTCTTGACTTCCATAAATATTGTTCTAAACTTAATCTCAGTGATTTCTGATTTTGGACAAGTCTTGATTGGGTTTCGGTCGTGGTTTTGAGCACAACACTAGCAACTAGTTATTGTAACTATTGTATTTAACTCCTTTGACACTATATGTGAAGATACCAGAAATTCCATGTAGCTTTGTATATGCATCTGTTTTTATTGAATGACAATAAAGCAATTGTAAATATATTGTTATTGTTATTATATAGTATTGTTATTGTTATTGTAACGTCTCAGGTACAGCACATATCATACCATTATAGTATCATTTCACAAACACACACACAAACGCACAAAAAAATCACAAGAAAGTTTTTCTCATTTAATAACTTACCCACCCCTCGTACAGAGAAGGGGGGAGAAAGTCACTGGACATTGGTTTGTTGGAAGGTAAATTCAGATATTGTGTAATTAGGGGTTAAATAAAAGCAGGTCATCCACGAATTCAATCAGTATAACAATAAATAAAGAAATAATAACGACTGACCAAATACAGGTTGACTTTATGCTGTTTCCTAATATACACTGCTAGCCAAAAGTATTGGCACCCCAGCAATTCTGTCAGATAATGCTCAATTTCTCACAGAAAATGATTGCAATTACAAGTGATTTGGTAGTAATATCTTCATTTATTTTGCTTGCAATGAAAAAAACACAAAAGAGAATGGGGAAAAAAATATATCATTGTCATTTTACACAAAACTCCAAAAATGGGCCGGACAAAAGTATTAGCACCCTCACCCTAATGCTTGGTAGCAAGACTTTAGACAAAATAACTGCAAAAAAACGCTTCCGGTTTCCATCAATGAGGTTGTTACAATGCTCTGCTGGAATTTTAGACCGTTCTTCTATGGCCAACTGCTCCAGATCTCTGAGATTTGACGGGTGCCTTCTCCAAACTGCCATTTTCAGATCTCTCCACAGGTGTGCTATGGTATTTAGGTCTAGAGTCATTGCTGACCACTTTAGAAGTCTCCGGTGCTTTCTCTCAAACCATTTTCTAGTGCTTTTTGAAGTGTGTTTTGGGTCCTGCTGGAAGACCCATGACCTCTGAGGGAGACCCAGCTTTCTCACACTGGGCCCTGCATTATGCTGCAAAATTTGTTGGTAGTCTTCAGACCCTATAATGCCATGCACACGGTCAAGCAGTCCAGTGCCAGAGGAAGCAAAGCAACCCCAAAACATCAGGGAACCTCCGCCATGTTTGACTGTGGGGACCGTGTTCTTTTCTTAGAAGGCCTTGTATTTTTTCCTGTAAACTCCTTTGCCTTTTCCCAAAAAGCTCTACTTTTGTCTCATCTGACCGGGGAACATTATTCCAAAACGTTTTTGGCTTTCTCAGGTAAGTTTTGGCAAACTCCAGTCTGGCTTTTGTATGTCTCCTGGTCAGAAGTGGGGTCTTCCTGGGTATCCTTTGGATGCTATTTGAGGTTCTTTATCCAATTTTCTTTATCAAATCTCTCATCAATTTTTCTTTTCCATCCACATCTAGGGAGGTTAGCCACAGTGCCATGGGCTTTACACTCATTGATGACACTGTGCACAGTAGACACAGGAGCATTTCAGGTCTTTGGATATGGACTTTTAGCCTTGAGATTGCCCATGCTCCCTCACAATATTGCTTCTCAAGTCCTCAGATAGTTCTTTGGTCTTATTTTCTTCTCTCCATGATCAATGTGGCACACACAAGGACACAGGACAGAGGTTGAGTCAACTTTAATCCATTTTAACTCGCTGCAAGTGTGATTTAGTTATTGCAACCACCTGTTATGTGCCACAGGTAAGTAACAGGTGCTTTTAATTACACAAATTGGAGAAGCATCACAAGATTTTTCAAAGGGTGCCAATACTTTTGTCCAGTCCATTTTTGAGTTTTATGTAAAATGATAATGATTTGTTTTTTTCCCATTCTCTTTTGTGTTTTTTCATTGCAAGCGCAATAAATGAAGATATTACTACCAAAGCAATTGTAATTGCTATCATTTTCTGGGAGAAATCGAGCATTATCTGACAGAATTGCAGGGGTGCCAACACTTTTGGCCAGCAGTGTACATACGGGTAGATGTTTTTTAAGCTCACAATGTTTTTAGGCTTAACGCATTTGCCACACATCATCTTTGTAGCGACAACATTTTAAAAAATAAATAAATAAAATGTCGGCCCACGGAAGCGTAATATTTATCTTTGAATCTGTTCTGTCATCATTATTAATGCTCTCTAGGGCTCACATATGAACAAAACTGACTGGAATGGAAGGAAGTCTCCAAATGTTCATTTCACAGCAGAATTTCATTTCATTGAATCTGCCCATTAGGTTTACTTGTACTTCCACATACCAAGAGTCCCTCAAACTGATCAAACCAGTTTTCTCCTCCATCAAGAGGAGGACAGGCAGTGCACCAATGTTTGAAATGGAATGTTAAGCTTGCTTTTTGGTGCAAAAGAGACAAGCCTAAAACCGATGCATCCTACCCTCTCTCTAAAGCTCATGCTTGTGCCTGTCAATGAAATTACCAAGCCCCCTCGCTTGGCACAGATTCACACTGGTCAAGATTTACTTGATGTATGAAAATTGGGCCCAGGTCCTTCTATTTATGCATTTTTTATGCTGTTTCATCATCTTTGACTCAACAGAACAAAAAAAAGAGTCTGTTGCACACAAAAAAATGACAGACTCTTATCTCTGGTCTGACATTGATTTATCACAGATGCTTAAAACAGTTTTTATCGACTGCTTTAGCCACTGCAAGGCAACAGAATAACCGGTGCGCATTATGTATAATTTATCGAGCAGCAGATAGCGATTTACACATCCGGTAAACAAAGAAAAATGTTGGCAATCATGTGTTTTAGACCTCCTGGTAAATCCAATAGTGGGATTACTTTTAACTTGATTTTCCCTGACTGGAGGATATAATTGACTCGGCAGCACCGTCCTTCATGTTCCCCATATCCAATATGTGGATAATTTAGTTTATGTCCACCACGTGGTGAATATGCTTAAAGCTACAAAAGCAGACAAGGCCAATGTTTTTGCATCATAAATGTCGCAAAGACTATCGTAAAATGTGTTTGGCTTACTTTCCTTCTATCATTAATATTTTCATTCAATATGTCAACTGTAGACAACTCCATAGGAGCTGGTTCTTCTGACAGCAGAAGTACAGGCACAGCGACCACTAGATTTCTCTGAATCAACAAACAGACCACACAACATAAACGCTAGCCATAACTAGATAAAAAGGTTGGCCTTTTGTCTCCATTTAACTAATTCAATACCACTGATGAGAATACTTGTCAAATATTTCAGTGGGAAGTGTGGTGAATTCTTCACTGTAATTTTCAAGCTTGGAAACAATTTTATTGTCATACAACCGCCAGGAGAGATATCAATGCACTATTTCAGAAATGAGATCAGCCCAGTTTATGGGTCCACATCAGAGGTTTCTGGGAGTAATGGCTGCAATTTGGTGAAACGAACATGTTTTACAGTTGATTACTGAAGAACAAAAAGTAGTAAAGTGATAGAATCAAACTTTTTTTCCTGGTGAAAGTAAATGTACATTTTTTTCTACTGGTAGATTTTGGTGCATACAGTACACTGTGCATACATAATTATTGAACACCAATATAAATCAGTCAAATTGCTCTAAAAGTTAGGGTGTTAGAAGTTGTGCGTTCTGAAAACCACTGGCAGATAACGTGTTGAAATATCAACAACCTCTGTAGCTCCGAGCCGTGCTGATATTCTGTTCCACAGACGATGACTGTCTCGCAGTGGGTCTTTGACTCTCGGTAGTACTGAAAGGTCAGTACTGCTGAACTAGTGATCTCGAGGGTTGATATAGTAAAAGAAGGTCTGCCAGATAAGATGGTCCAAGACCATGAAGGCTTTCATGAATTAGTAAGAACTTAGATTGAATCAATTTAGTCATTGGTAAGAACTTTTAAAATCGATCCTGAAACACGCAGACAAGGCAGGGCTCTAAATCAATTTAATGTGCTTTTCTTTCTGGTATAGCAGAATCGCTGCTGAATTCTGCAGTAATTTTAAATTACTTTTTTCCAAACACTTTTATGGAGACCAGATAGGAGAGGATTCCAGTAATTAATGCAGCTCGCGATAAAATAGTGCAACATTACCGCTCTATTTGCTCAAGTGAGACATGGGTGGAAAAATCCTGCTTTTATATCGTTATCAGTCTCTGGGGTAAAAATACATCAAAGTCAACAATAACATATCGGTTTTTACACTTTCTCAAATCGAGTAAAAAGACCTTCTGCTCTGTGATATCTTTTACCAATAACCAAAATATCCGTTTTGTTTTGTTGAGTTTTAGCCATTTTTTTGCCAACCAGGATTTTCCAAATACAGTGGTACCTCTACAGACGTAGTTAATTCTTTCCAGGACCTTGTTTGTAAGTCGAAATGGTCGTATGTTGAGCAGTATTTTCCCATAAGAATATATTATAATCAGGGGTGCACATAATTTTTTTGCCCAGGTTCTCAGAGGAGGACCTGGAGATGTGACTTGGTCCTCATTGAGCTTGAGAGCCGACCCGCCTGATGCGATAAATTTATGACAAGCTTTACTTAGAGCCAATTAACTTTAATTAATTATATTAACAATTAATGCTTGATTAACATCAACTGGCACAACAAAATTGCCATTACTTTGAAGTGAAATGTAAAGAAATAAAAAGCACCAATTCAAAATAAAGGGCATTATGTGGCTCCCACATTAACTCTAACCCTTTTTAACTCATTTGCTCCCCGAAACGTATAAATACGTTTGTGGGACATGACAGGTCCACCGCACGCTCGAGTGTCCTGCACGGAAACGCGCACGGCCAAACCAGTTTCCCCCCCAGGAACATAAGTTCCCCACGCGAACGAGACAGTGGTCACCACAAAAAAAGACTAAAAAAAAAAAAAATCCATCTTTACGAGACAGTCGGCAATGAGGGAAAAGTTTACCGCTGTCGCAGCCACCAAACGTCATCTCTCAGTTAGGTAAGTTTGAATAAATTGTTACTTTGCTATCAAAAGCTCTATTTGGCTGGTTGTTCATGTTATTTTGTAAAAGGAAAACATTATTCAGATGTTTGGGATGTCACTGAAGCAAAAAATAGCCGTGTTAAAGTCAAAATTATGTTTGAAATGTTTGCGTTTACAAAAAGCTCATTTTCTCCGTTTTTTCATCAGAAATTGGAAAAATGCTCAAACTAAGCTATTTTCTAATGCTGATTTCTAAAGAATGGAAAAACATATGAACTTACTTTTTTTTTCTGCTGAAAGAAGAGAGTCTAATCTTTCTTTTGGTGGGTTCCATGTTTATATAGCAATAGAACAGAATTTTTTGTGGGCCGTGCAATCAGTCAAAATCCAGTAAAATGGCCGGGAGCGAAGGGCCTTGCTCCGGTGAAAATGGCTGGGAGTGAATGAGTTTAAGTGGGATGTCCTCCTCATAAGACCTTATTGAACGTGCATGTTTAGCTTTGTAAAATGCGAGCAAAAACATGTTTGTCAGTGCATGTCGCTGTTCATTACCTTTATTCCGCCACTTGTCCATAGGGCGAGCGGGGTCCTGTTTGACATCGATAGTTTGCTTAATTGCCACATACTCTCTGTTTTTTTCGTGCTTTTCAAAGTTTGGATGGCTGAAATTCTTTGACCCTACATAAAATGCGCGGCTCTTATCGGCGACATTGGGATTCTCACAGCACAAATTGTTACCGCATTTCCGTGCGAGTATCATTTGCTTCTAGCCATGGTACCTCCTACTTTTCAGCAAAAGTCCTTTTTTTGGTAGCTCCGGTGACGTCTCTGTCGTCTGTCTGTCTTTTGACGGGGGTGGGGGAACATGGAAGTAATTACTCAGTGTGGCCTGCCTATTTGACATTTTGAGAAGTTATTTTCTCGTGTCCGCCGCAAATACGGTGGTCAGCCATCGGTACGCAAAAGCATATGGAAGTCGTTGAGGGCCAGCGCGTTTGTCTACGTCCGGTACGCATGCGCGCATGCGGACCACTTATGTGCACCCCTGATTATAATCCTATTAACTTGTTGCACAGCCTGGAAACCTACACTAAATCCTTAATAAATGCTGCTGGTACTACTGCAAATAGCAATTACACAGAGCAAAACAAATAAATTGTGAATAAAATCATAATAATAATATAATAAGAGTATTAATAATAATATAATAATGTAACAAATGGGGTTCTAATGTGGCGGATGTGTTTTGCATGGTGTACCTGAACGCACCGCGTGGCTGACTTGACAGAGAGAGGGAGGGAGGCAGGACTTATTAATTTCACTTTGTCCAGCTGCAGCGGACAATAGGCATTGGCGATATTACCACAATAATAATTGTAACCTTAACTTATAAAGACTAGCGAACGGAGGTCCGAGGAAGACCGTCGAGATTCTTGACATTCTACGGCGGTATTGTCAAGTCAGTTCACGGACGTGCCCCCCATGCTCATATTTTTGTATCATTTCCATGGTAAGCCTCACTGTTTTCCTATCTTTGCCACCTACACTAACATTCTTGGAAACCATGTTAGTTTCTCTCACAAGAAAATCCGGTGTGCGTCAGTCTTGGGAGAAAATAAAGTATTTGCGGCACTGTCATATATAGTCGTATTTCGAGCATGTCGTCGGATGTGGAAACAAATGGCTAGCCAAATTTTACCTCGGCTGTCGAAAAGATCGTGTGTCGAAGCGATCATATTTCGAGGTACCACTGTATTTGTTCTCTGTACTGCTCATCCTCTTTGGGGCTGACTGCTTCATAAAAATATTCATTTCAATATATAATTTCTAAAATAGAAAAGAAGTAACAATCAAGCTGTATTGATCAGGAGGAAATGTCGATGTTGAGTATCATTTGCAAAACTGTGACCATTTGCATCTTCTGCAAACTTATAAGTGTTGATTCTAAAATGGATTTATGGGTAACCCACAATTCAACCTGTGACTTCCAAACTAGGAATCATCACCAATTCTTTGCCAGAAAGGTAGTGTTAAAAATAATACAACAGAGGCCAAGTATTTTCAGAAATGTTTAAATATATTTGTAACATTTATGTTGCCATAGTTGTGCGCTCCCTGTGGGTGTGGTATTACAGTCAAAAGAAACCTCTCTGATGAGTTGTGTGCACATGTGATGAGAAGCACACTGAATAAAGAAGTATTGTTCCACTCAAGTCTCGGCCTTCACTGTACTAAGATTGAGGAATTACAGAACAATATTAGTATCTCGTGTAAAAAATAACGTCTGAAATGAATGATCTTCGATAATGATATTTTATAATGTTGAGAAATCTTTTGCTAATTTTTACTGTCAGGACTGTACTCAAGGCAGGACTCAAATGCAGTTGTCGAATGAGTTTTCTTGGTTTACAAAAGATATTTATTCCACAATAAAAAAACAACAAAAAATCACTCCATTATGGAAGGCAAAAGCAATATCAAAAATAAAATGTAGCAAACAAACTAAAAAATGCTTACAAATGATTCAGGATTGGATTCTCTTCTATGGCTGTGGACAAAAAACTGGCTTGGTTGACAATGACACTTTGCCATAAAACAAAGGGGAGACTGACTATATACTGTACATGTACACACAGACGGTAATGGGAAACAGTTGGGACTTGAAAAAGTGATTAGGGAGGACATGAGGAAGGGCAAGTGCTCTGAAATGAGGAGCGTATAACAGTCAAAATAAAGCAGGAAATGACGCCATGACCCAACAATCCTCACCACCGTGTGACATTTACTGTATGTTACAATATCCTAAAAGATTGAGATGTATCTGTTTTTTAGCCAATGTTGTACCCTTAGTTCTGAGTTCGATAAAATATAAATTCTGCTCATAAATTCTCGTCTGTTAATGGCATTCAGTGACATTCCAACACAGCTTAGATAGAAAACCCGATAAGGATAACCGCTAGCATCCATCAAATGTTCATCAAACAGTATCCTATTACAGTCAAAGTCATGGTTATTGCTGTCAGCCCATATGCCCTCCAGTTTCTCCCAATAATCCTGTTTTTCCCGTCATTTCTCTTGTTATTTTCCCAACTGGCAGTAACGATGGCTGTAATGAACTGCATACACATGCGATGATGCACGATATCTAATGCATATTTCACATTGATGACAAGGGACGTCCTCGTGTGAGGCCTGCAGCAAATGTACGCACAAGCACGTGTGCGCGCATACACTATAGGCAGCATGCTTGATTAAATTCACAGGATGACGTAAGCTTGTATGGCACTAATGTGGCCTTCACGTACAGGAGAATGCGATAAGAATGTTAATAAATGAGGCATCTTGTTTCCAGAGTCTAAATAATGTAAGCGTCACATCATTAATGATGGCTGAGAGTGCACGGAAAGGAGACCAAGTGTCAGCGAGGCATGCAGCATGAATCAATCCTGATGCATCTGGATGTACCACATGACTCCGTGTGTGTGTGTCCTTGTAAGTGGGGTGTTAATCAATGCACACCTCATGACCTCCTGATGCAACAATGATGCATTGCATTCAAGTGACATTCCTTGTGTCAAGCTGCGCTAATGCACTTATTGACTGTAGTGCAATCTCTATTATGAACCACAATCCACCGTGATACAGCCTCCGGTTTACATGTTAAAGAAACTTGAAGGGGCATTTTGTTCAATCAACTTGTTTTCTTACATCAAATCTTTGTGCTTCATATGATTGGATCATGGATCGATTACTTACCCTGTGACCTGCCAGTAACCTGTGTGACATCATCGTACAGTTTTTCAACTTTACCCACAGGCAATTGACACTCGTAGAAATTAGCGTTGTGTTCACAAGACCTTCTATACTCAGTCACATATCTAGATGTTTGAAGTCCATGTCTTCTTGTTTGCGAGACATTTTCCTGCCCCACAGGGTGTCATAGTCTGACAAAGGCAGGAAATTGTGAGTTGGAAGTCCTGAAAAATTTGACCAAATGGAAGATGGGATGTGTGTAACACTTCAATCTTTACACCTTGTTGTGAAGTAGTAAAGGTGACTCATTTGCTAGAGGTCCATCACTGACACGGGCACAGAAAGGCCTTGAGAAACACTATGATGCTGGCAAAAATGATATGGGAAATATATATCATTTGGGAAATGATAGCAAAAATGATAATTTAAAGGGCAACTGAAGACCTTTCCGGATTTTGGTGTAATTTTACGAATATAAACTTTGGACGAGTTCGTCAAAACAACCATTAAATTAGCAACACGTAATTGCAAGGATAATTTGCCTTTTTTTTAGTTTTTTTGCACTCCGTTAATGGTCCCTTCGCAAACCCGGAAGTGTGACGTGGATTCCCTGACGCAACAGAGAAGACTATCCA
This sequence comes from Corythoichthys intestinalis, assembly GCF_030265065.1. Lineage (NCBI taxonomy): Eukaryota > Metazoa > Chordata > Actinopteri > Syngnathiformes > Syngnathidae > Corythoichthys > Corythoichthys intestinalis. Next base: position 42,161,354 of record NC_080399.1, read on the forward strand.
CAGCTATCATAGCAGCAACAACGATGTCAGTGATATTTCCACCAAAGGTAACCATTCAGGATCGCTCTTTCGTGACGCTACCGATGGCAAAGGCTCCCAGGAAAGATGAACTACGATTAATCCCTACATGTTTGAACCTGACGCGTCAGATGACGGCGATTTACTTGACACAGCAGATGTCGTCATGACGCCAATTGACAGCTCGACACTTATCGAACAGGAGAGTGAGTGGTAAGCTTAAATCCAGCATTGTGATTTTTTTATTTGAGAGAATGCGATTACATGGTTGTATAGTTTTCCATGCTCTCCACATAGCTAAAACTGGATATTAGGTAATGGGACAGCTCCTACCAATCTAAATATGGTAAAGCTAGCCCAAATGTGGCTAAATGAATGATATGTTATTGATTTTTGAGGCTTTATATTCACCCTGTGACAGGCCAAAAAACAACGAGCCAAGGACCTATTTGGTGCTGGGGACATTTGAATTTGCATAATACCTATTGATATAGTAATAAAATCACATGAGTAGACCTGTCAGCAAACCTATCTACTTATGACAGGGCAAAAGCAACAAAAAAAAATGTCGCGCTTCAACAAACAGGCAGTAGGAGTCCCCCTCGTTTATCAACAGAAGTGCATCAAATTTTAGAATCATAGGGTCTACTTACGTCTTTGTAAAACCAAGGTTGTATTGTTGTAGGTTTTCAGCTGTCGTCGCTGAAATGATGAAAACAATGAGCCGATTGGGGACCTGTATGCATGCTTACAAAAACGTTCCAAACCTTTGCAGAAGTTTTTAGGACCACTCATAGAGTCTCGAATCTTCCTGTGAGTAAATCATCGCTTCACATCGAGATGGCATGACAAATCTCGCGAGTAAAACCCAGAAAATGTTTGCAATATATGGCGAGGATAGCATGGTGCTATATTTCCGTGTTCAGAGTGGTGGCGACGCTCCCTGGAAGCTACTTCATCAGGTAGCGGTCGGCAGGGCGGCGCGTCCTTTGTTGCTATGGTGTTGTTATGGCCATAACTCAAAAACTACGCGGTCAATTTTTTTTTTGTTTGTTTTATGCGACTTTTTGAGACAGCGAATGATGCATTTAATACAATTCAACCGGGTAAAACACTCAAGAGCGAAATCCGAAAAGCTCTTCAGTTGCGCTTTAAATTCACAGTTGTTTGTAAATAACATGAATAAATTTTTGCCGGATATAATGTCAACAATACAGGGGTCCAGTATTATTTCTTTTCAAGGGTCTCAAAGTCCATGGCTGCGCCCCTGCATGGCACTGTGACTTTTGGCTGCTCGCTCTGCAAAATCTACTGTAGCTTTAGATGTCATCTGTCAAATCAGGGGATAAACCATCCATGTACATATTTTTCCTCTGGTCAAGCCAGCATGGCAGACTTACAAATTCTCCTAATGCTGCAACGTGCCAGCGTGTGGAAGTCCAGCAGTTTAGCTGAGCTCTTGTTTTGCCTACAAATGATCAATCTGCTCAAATATTTGGGAACATTGTGCCCCCTCTGGAGCTCAAGGGACGCACATATTCAGCAGGGCTCAATGCCGAGATCAATTGGTGAAATTTCGTTCGGTTGTGCTCTGAATTCCATTATGGAAATATTAACAGGCCATCCGTATTGTGGGATTCAATGAGATGTCTTTCTGTCCACCAATTTCAAGACTGTGTTAAGGGATACAAACTGTGCACAATAATTAGAAAATATTTCTAGAGGCTGAGATGGAAAACAAAAAAAAAATCGAAGCAGGTAGTTCCCAAGGGGCTAAAGTAAGCCCCAGATAATCTCTTGTGTTAAAAGTGTGTCGGAAGCAGTGACTTAGATTCCCAACAGGGATGAAAGTAAATTATGCTTCGATTTCAAACTAGCCCGAATCTCTGGCCCCACACAGGACACGCTTCAGTGGTGTGAGAAATTACAGGATACCACCCCTTCCAATTTCCCCGTCAGTGGTCCAGGCACGTGCAGCTTTTTGAAACGATTAACCCGAAGAGCCCACGGTAACCTTGTTTATACCTCATTGACCATCCACAGTGCCAAATAAACACAGGTAATTATGACTGTCTTACCTTCACCTAAATCTCCACCCAAAAACAAACCTATTAAGTTTATTTTTTTCAGTTACGGATTTGAATCGACATGAGAACATGTTGGCAAGTCAATTTACTTGAATCTCCAAAGAATTTTCCCAATACCTGAAAAGCAATTGTACTCAAGCAGCGCCCCCCCCCCCCAAAAAAAAAACAAAAAACAAAAACAAACAATTGTTTTCTATCGGGGCTATACTTTACCTTTCTACCAAAACTTAACTACTGTATTAAATGTCTTTCGGGGGCTGTGATATATTGAGTGGCATCAAGTTCAGAATGCAGCTTTAGGTTTTTGTTTGTCTTGTTCCACAAACTGTTGAAAAACGCATCAGCGACTGTGACTGCCGTTGCCCATGGGCAAGCGTATTACAGTATCACTCAGTCAAGCAATATATTTATTACTCAAATTTTGGCTGACGAAAAAACAAGATTCAGTAATGACCTGTTAATGAAAATCTCGTAGGTTTTGAGCAGGCCCATATTGATGAAATGCTGATACGTTATCTTTGTATCCTAATCGACAAGTAGTTATGGGGTTTGAATGTTGTTTATTATCACACCAGCCAGGAGCAGTAACAGTGCGACACGTGGATCATAGCCTCCGTTTCCATAAAAAAGTTTCCATGTTAAATATGAGTGCAGCATATTTAAATGGAATAGGAGGAGACACTTTGATTAACACCAATTTGAAGTAAATGTGTTTATACTCACAATGGTGCAAACAGGTTAAACATACCAGCGCATGTACATACTGTATGCAAAATTACGACAGCCCATCCAGCATGCCTCTACACAGATTTGTATCTCCTGAGCAATGGTACAGTTCATTCATTCAGTCATTAGTTATCTGCTAAAATTGAATTGCAGATAATTACATTTTCTTGACTGTTCAAGACATTCCAACTTTAATTCAACTCCTCAAACCATGCATATGTAATAATAACAAGGGATCAGCCTTTTACAAAATTATAAGAAACACCTTAAACCCAAGATGCACAAATTGTTGAAAATGAAGTAATTTAAAAAATGTAGCTTGGAAGCCTTATTTTAAAAGATTATTTACTAATTAAATTTGACAACTTCTTTGTGCTTGTAAAGTAACTTGAGCCACACACCACTAAACAGCGCTTAATGTATTTCTCAAGTTTTCACTTGCAAAGTAAACTAAAAGTGAAAAATAGAAGTCAACATCCCTTATCTCAAAAAACTCCTTGTCGGGTCACTCTCAAGGCCCCACTGTATTTTGTTTTGTTTTGGGGGACAAAATTTGTTCTTTTAATTACTAGCCGTTGCTTGGCCGATGTTTGCATTGTGTTGCTTATCCAAATTTAAATTACACCACTTGTGGAACTGCCCGTGCAAAGTGGAAAATAACGGAGCAAATTATTTACTGTACTGCCATCTGGACAAGGATGGTGACCGTCGACCTCTTATTGAACAGATCAACGCATCAAACACACAAATGTACAATAACAACACTCACAAAGAGCTGCTGTACAGTAAGCCACAACTCACAGCTAGACAATTACGCAAACTAGTTGCCCTACCCGACACCGTCTACTGAACACCATACGCATTACTGTGCTTAAAGCAAGTTATACCTGTTATCAGTAGTGTTACCAGGATGCCAGTTGAGGGTGGGCATTAGTCTTACCTTTGGGGGGTGGGGGGGCCAAAAAAAAAAAAACTACAATGCTCAAGTAGATCAAAATCCAGCGTAGGGCTACTGCACCTTATAACATGTTTTGTTTTCTCCTTGAGATAACTGTTGTTGTGATTTGGTCTAAACAAATAAAAGTTGATTTGATTTAATTTGACTTAGAACACATCCATAACTGAACAGTATGGACATGCAGGTGACAATGTTTTTTTAGGTAACCTATTGTGGTTCCTCGGTTTTATTATTATTATTATAGTTATATTTTGTTCCGCAGCCGCTTTGAGCTCAATTTGACCGCCTTAGAATGCTTCAAAATGCATCAAAATCGGCAGGCAGGTCAAGACAGACATCTTTGATACCGTGTAAAGACAAATTCCAAATACACTATGTTGCGCCCCATAGCAGTCATTCTTTGTCCCGCCGACACTTTGAGCCCTACTTTGAGCCACTCAGAATGCTTCAAAACTCACCAAACAATAGCCAGGTGAACACTGGTGAAAACTTTGATAAAATGTAAAAATAAATAAATAAATAAATAAATAAATAAATAAAATCAAAATATGCTTAAATGTGTGTAGCGCCCCCTAGGAACAAAACCAACATTTCATTTCTTTTTTTTTTTTTTTTTTCCAAGGTGAAAGAGGAAGTAACAACACAAAGGTTAAAACTTAGACCAAATCAGTACTCTATACGACAGAACACATTAGTACTATATGAATGGGATACCATACGCGGTGCCCAGAGTGCCGTTAGATCCACATCTGGTTTTCTTTGGGTGGGCAGAGCGTGTCCGTGAGTGGGCATTGACCACCCCTGCCACCACCCCGGTAACGCCCCTGCCTGTTATACCTTATAAAAGTACTTTATTTCTACATATTCTTTTATTATTTTACAGTGCAATTACCATGACCTGGATGAATGAAAACGCAGACATCAGTCAGAGAAGCACGCATCAGTCGCACAGGTCCGAGCCAATCCATCAAGGCCTCTCCTTGAAAAGTCCCGCCCCAGCATGAAGAGGACAAACAAGTTGTGTGATTTGCCTCTAATCTGCAGTCCACCCTCAGCATGGGCCAGTGCTATCACAGCACATGAAGGACAGACACTCTGCGGGAGGGCCATCCATTAGTGCTCCAACCCTCCTCCGCCGTAGTGCCACGGAGCGACAGGGGCAGAGGGATTGGCTCTAATTAGAGATGGCGACATGGGGACTTTGGCCCTAGACATGCACCCGCTGCTCTGCGACGGGATCGGGAGTCAGACTCGTCCGGTCACTGAGAAAGGGCCTTGCTTGTCATTCCTGCTGCCAGCGGCTGCCAGTCATTCCCTGCATGGAGCACAGCCATTTCCTTTATGTCGCTCTTCATGAATGCGAGTCTGCAAGCGTGAATGACTGGCCAAGCTTCCATGTGTTCGGGTGTTCATGAGTGTGTCTCTATGTGTTTATCTTTTTACAATTACTAAAACAGTTTTGAGAAAACAGCTTTTTTTTAAAGCATGCTAAACAACTCACTTAATCAAGTAAACAACACTAGTAAATACTAGACAAACCATTCCAGAATTGGATGTAGAAAATACTACTCTAGACTATACTCATTCTATATTGAGTTAAAACAGGTCTTAGACTTGACTATCAGTTGATGGGACAGCTCCTACAGACATTGCGCCACGCCTTCCCGGAAGAGGCCGAGCCAGGCAGAGCGTTGTCGATGCTCTCACTGTGATGAACTCAAACACACGCTGCGTTCTAACGCCAAATTTAGGTGGAAACTGAAACAAGACGAAAGTTTTAGTGCATACCTGCAGGCAGGAGTGTCTTAAGAGTGATTTATTCGAGGATTCAAGGTAATTATTATGTTTTTCGCACCATGCATGCATGCACTTTGAAACATTGTGAATACAATGAAATAAATTGAAAAAAAATAGCCAAACTTTAGCTTGAAATATTTACAAAAAATGAATGATAACTGCCCGTTTTTTGCTTTTAACCAAGAATCTAGAGTGTTTTACATTCAAATCTATAAAATTTTCTGGGATTTACGCATTAATTTACAAGAATTTAGAAATTTAAAAGCTCTGTTTTGTGACAGCTACCATGTCGGATTTTGTATCCATACACAATAGTGGAACTTTACATTTAAAAAATCAGGTCATTTTCGGCCAGACAGACATTTCTGCGTCAAATAAAAATTCAGCTTTTACATGTTATATTTTATGTAACATTTCAATCTAAAAACGACGTGGGCTAGGTAGTCGTCAAGACGTGCTGAGGCAATAGTGACATCAGAATTCAACCTAAATAAATCGTGTATGTCTATAGAAAAATGCAAAACTTGCTTTTGTTTAGTAAAATTTAGATGATTCTGCATGCTTTCCTCAAGTATTAAATCTCTGATGTGAAAATTGAGTGATTTATTAGCTGTTGAAAACTTTTTATATTTTGGGCAATAACATGATATGTTTAATATTGCTATTGATCCTGAGAATATAGGTGATTATCTCTGCATTTGGTGATTTTTGTGCATCTAGTGTAAAATCCGAGAATTTTATAGCCATTCTAATTTTTTTTTATGCTTGTATAAAAAATAATCAGGATTTTATGAGGAACGACTTTGAATTTTTTGATGCGGCTTCTCATGGAGACTATATATGCCTAAGGGACGTGCTTGTTTTGGTTTAGTTCGCTAGTGGCTTTGGTTTTGAAAATATTTGAATTTTAAGTTTTTGAAAAGAGGCCCTTACGGAGAGGCCCCACACCCCGTTTCCCATCAACTGATAGTGATGTCTATGTTAGACTAAATGGCAAGGTAATCACTGAAGACAGTGGTACAGGCGGTAAATGTTTTCTCACCACAATAGCTAAGTCGTAACCTCAATGTAAAAAAAGGATTTAAAAATGTTTACAATTTCTTGAAACTGATCTGTTTAAAAACCTGAACACTGAGAAAGTGACGAACAAATTCCAAATACTTATATATGGGTTTTTCCAGTGCAGCCGACTGTCATGGCTGTGCTCTGAAAAGTAGGAAATGGGGAGAAAATACTGATATATAGGTTTTAAATATTTCAAGCTAAAGTTATCCAAATTTTGTCCATTCATTTCATTTTTTGTCCCGTTTCAAAGTGAATGCATGGTGCTATTTTATATTATAATTACCTCGAATCCTCGACCAAATCACTCTTGAGACACTCCTGCCTGCTTGTTTGCACTAAAACCTTTGTCCTGTTTCCACCTAAATCCGGCATTAGAACGCAGCGTGTTTGAGTTTTTTGCTGTAAAAGCTGCAACAACGTTCTGCCTGGCACGGCCCCCTACAGGAAGCCGTGGCGCAATGTCTGTAGGAGCTGTCTCGTCAACTGATAGTTAAGTCTATGAGTCTAAATTTAAAATTAGCACCCGATTTGAAACAGGTTTATTTTGATGGTGAAATAGGATGCTTTGCAAAGGTAGTCTCTGAAAGATTACCATTGAAGGCTGGATTCAAAACTGAACAATCTGGTAAATGAGATTAGAGATTGACAATGTGTCTAAGGCTTTGCAAAAAAGACCGAATGAGTTTTGCAAATTAAGTCGAAGCACCTGAACATAGTTTAAGGGCTGGTGTTTGATTTGAAAAAAGAGTTTAGGATAATGAAGTATTGGGAGAATTGGATTGAGTGTTTTATCAATTGTGAAAAACTGAAATGTATTTGTGTGTACATGTTAATTTAAAGGTGAACAATGTAGGATTGTTAGCAAAAAATGGTACTGCACCTAGATCAAAATATTGACTAGCACAAAATGCCCTCCCCTTTTGGGTTTCCATAATACCGCTTCACATTGGAGAACCTGCAGCTAAAAACTTTAAGTGGCAAGCGACGAGTCCTCTCCAGAAAATTGTTCTTATTTTTAGTTTTCATGCAAGATGTTTTCAATGTAATAATGCCAACATTTAGAAATGACGATCAAAAGAGCCACGATACAAGGGCTACTTATCTCAATGTATAAGCACACTAGCAAAGAAATATATAATTTGGTAACGGATTGACAGCATCCTCAAAGATGATTTAATTGCTCCATCTATTTTAATTTCCACTACCGACTAAATATATACACTTGTAAAGACTATCTTTGCCCCGGTCAATGGATCCACATGCTAAATGATGTAGCACAATCACGCCAAATGAATGCATATCCCCGTTTTGCTTCTATTGTTGTCTTGAATCCTTTAAGATTAATAACAACTTTTTTTTGTGCATGAGTGGTAGACATAATTCAGACTGTTAGTCAAAGTTGGTGCAGCCTTAGTTCACGGGGCGTACAGAACTGCGGCAACCCGGATGAAGACTGGAAACTACCGTAACTTCCCGAATATAACGCGCACTTTTTTTCCCCAAAATCAACTGGTAAAATAATGGTGCGCATTATAAACGGGTATATGGATGGAGACAGAAATATATTTATATATATATAAACAGATTTTTTTTTTTTTGTTGACACGGCCACGTTGTGTTGAAGAAACGTATGTGGGGATCCGTTGCCGACCATTACGGTACGTGACGTCACCATTTTGTTTCGGTAATAGAGGAAGTCGGACATCCGGGCATTTAATGACGTCACCAGCCACAACAAAGCGTCATAAGCGTGATAAGAACTGCCAATATGGCTGCCCAAGAGTAGCTCCGTTCGCTTCTCCTCCTGCATGATTCAATTTATAAAGTAGTCCAGGTTTGGTACATTGGATTGGCTGGCACCGGCAAGCTGCTTGTGTTAAACCCCAGCTCTGAAAGATTTGGGAAAACTTTTGATGTTACACATGCCGCGTGGAAAAGTAAATTTACCAGAGAGAGCCACAGAGAGCGAGGCCACGATGGCGTCTCCAGAAACGCTAACCTTGCTTATTGAAACTGCTCTTGAGAAATATTTTGCCAAGGCCGAGGATGCATCAAAGGAAAGATTTGCACGGTTGGAGCAAAGGTTGGAATCATTGCGAGCAGATTTCTTAGAGATCAAAGAAGAGACAAAGGCACTACAGGAGGCTAACACAAACTTAATGACTCGCACGGCCAAAGTGGAGCAGGCCTCTACAGCTTTGTCCAAAACCATGACAGCTGTGGAGACAAAGCTAGCTGATTTAGAAGATCGGAGCAGACAAAACAACATTGTCGTGCACGGCCTTTGTGAGGGAAAGGAAAGTACTAATGCCTTACATTACATCACGGCTCAGATACCACTTTGGTTCCCAACGCTTAAAGATTCACCACCGGAGATCATGCGAGCGCACCGCATTGGGCCTTCACGGGGCAATGCAGTCACAAAACCGAGGACCATGATCTTCATGTGCTTACGATATACGGACAGAGCAAGAATCTTGAGAGCATCGAGGGACTCACCACTTGTGATCGGAGGAAAAGAGGTCCGCTTCACAGCTGACTACAGCCTGGCAACACGGGTCCGACGTAAATGCTGTTATCCTGTCATGGAAAAGGCTCGACTTGCTGGTTTCATGGCTTTTTTGATCTACCCGGCCACTATAAAAGTATCCAAGGGCCATGAACACAAGTTTTTTGACGACCCGGCGAAGTTGGAGCTGTTCCTCAAGAGTCGGGAGAATGCAGAGTAGATGGAATCACGATATGGATTGCTCGAATTAATGCTAGCAATGCTAAAATGTGTCATTATATAGTCGGCTATCCCAAAGTTCCCTCTTTTCTAGACATTATTTTTTCCATTTGCCTGTCCATGTGAGGATTAGTACGGCTGTTTTGGTTCCGCATTGTCGGTCACATGGTAAAGCCGTAAGCGCTGCTGATTGGGTGAAGGACCATGCGATCAGACGTGACGTTAGTCACTGGAGGACAGTGACTGGTGGATGTACTGTATATTTAACGATGAAATTATTTGAGGGAACTTTCATATATGATATGAGAACGATGGACTAATATATTATTTGTATAGCAGGACAATAAGGAGAGAATTACTGCACTAGTTTCACTATGATTATAGACTTTGGGGGGGTAAAGGGGAGGGGTGAGTGTGTGTGTGTGAGCGGTTGTGTATTGAAATGGCGGTTGAATTTGAACCCAGCAACTATAAATGCCAATGCAGAAGTTGTGGCTTTTTCGTGGTTAGAGTGGTCCAACATTAATAACCGAGAATGGTGAATTTAGCAAGACTACCTAAGAAGGGACTAAAGGTGGCACATCTAAACATATGTAGCCTCAGAAATAAGTTAACAGATGTTTCAAATATTTTGGTTGAAGGCAAATTACATATATTAGGAATTACTGAGACTCATCTTGATTCATCATTTGAAGACTCCTCAGTATATATACAAGGGTATTGCATATATAGAAACGACAGAAATGCAAGGGGTGGCGGTGTAGCCATGTATATACAGGAGCATATACCAGTAAAAATTAGATTGGATTTAATGTTACCTGAGATTGAAGTATTAGTGCTTCAAGTCCACATTCCACATCTAAAACCACTGCTGGTTGGCTGTTGTTACCGTCCACCCAATGCTAATTCTGCTTACCTGGATAATGTATGTGCTATGATAGACAACGTGTGTGACAATCAAAATGAAGTCTATATTATGGGAGACCTCAATATAGACTGGAACTTATTACAGTGTCCTTTAAGAAATAAGCTTCATTCTATTATTGAGGCATGTGGTTTAAAACAGTTGGTAACTAAACCAACGCGAATAGACTGTAGGAGTGACGGATCTAAGACTTCTACTTTGATTGACCATATTTTTACTAACTCTGGAGATTTTTGTACTAAAGCTATATCAGTCCCAGTGGGCTGTAGTGATCATAACCTCATTGCTATGGTGAGGAAAACCAGCGTTCCTAAAGCTGGGCATAAAATTATATTTAAAAGGTCATATAAAAGTTTTACTGAAGATGGGTTTATCGAGGATGTCCGTAATATCTGTTGGGATGAAGTGTTGATTAGTAAGAATCCAGATGTTGCAGTTGAAGTTTTCAACAAGCTGTTCTTAGAGGTGAGTGATAAACACGCCCCGATAAAAAAGCGTACAGTGAGCAAAGTAAGAGCTGGTTGGATAGATACCGAAGTCAAGGACTGCATGGCACAAAGAGATGAGGCTAAAAGAGTGGCAAATGTTTCTCATTATGAAACAGATTGGCAGATATATCGGAAACTTAGAAACTATGTTACTAAATTAAATAAAAAGAAAAAGAAGGTGTACTATAACAATTTGATTATAAATGGAAAACATGACAACAAAAAATTATGGAGCATTCTGAATAGTATGCTGGGAAGGAACGTTAAATCCACTCCATCATTTATGGAATTAGGGGGTCAGTTTATCACAAAGCCAATGGTTATAGCCAATCACTTAAACAATTATTTTTGTAATAAAATTGGTAGGTTAAGAGAGGACATGGGAGAAACTAATAACTCAAAAGCAGAGCTTCTCATAAGGAATTGTATTATGGAAGGGAAAACTTGCAACTTTGAATTTGTTAATGTTACTATTAGCCAGGTAGAAAAATTATTATTGGAATGTAAAGAAAAGCCATCAGGTGTAGATAATATTGATCCAAAATTGTTGAAACTTGCTGCAAGCCTCATTGCAGTTCCCATTACTCACATTCTAAACCTGACTTTTAATAAGGGAGTTTATCCAAATGCTTGGAAAACAGCTAAAATTGTGCCATTACAAAAAAGTGCAGCCTTACCTTTCTGTGGTCCTAATAGTAGACCGGTCAGTCTGTTGCCTGCTCTGAGTAAAATTATGGAAAGGATTGTCTTTGACCAAATTCAAGAATATTTCTCAGATAATAATCTAAATACAGATTTCCAACATGCGTACAGAGCAGGGCATTCAACCGCTACAGCGTTGGCACAGATGACAAATGATTGGCTAACGGCATTAGATAACAGAAGGCTGGCAGGAGCGGTACTGCTGGATTTTAGCTCAGCTTTTGATCTTATTGATCACAACCTCCTGTTAAAAAAAATGCAATGTTATGGCTTTGGTCAAGCAGCACTACTCTGGCTTAAGAGTTATCTTGAAAACAGGAGGCAAGCTGTCTTTTTTAATGGGAGCTTATCGGACTGGAAAAATGTTCACTGTGGTATACCACAGGGAAGCTGCCTGGGACCACTCCTGTTCTCTATATATACTAATGACCTGCCATTGGTGTTAAAAAAAGCAAAAATAGCCATGTACGCAGATGACTCAACAATTTATTCATCACAAACTACAGTCGAAGAAATTCAAAATGTTTTGATGGAAGAGTTAAAATATGTTTCTGATTGGGTTATGACTAACAAACTAGTACTAAATGTGGACAAGACAAAAAGTATTGTCTTTGGAACCAAACATAGTCTTTTAACTGAACCCAAACTACATCTAGTTGTCAAAAACACTAGTGTTGAGCAGGTACAGGTGACTAAACTTCTTGGTGTGGAGATTGACAATAAACTATCTTGGTCAGAACATATTCGTAAAGTACTTCGCAGAATGGGTCAAAGTCTTTCAATGGTAAGAAGATGTTCCCAGATGCTGCCTCTTAATATGAGAGCAGATGTGACAAAGACACTTGTGTTGTCACACTTAGATTACTGCTCTGATATTTGGTCATGTGCCGCTATAACTCATATAACAACTTTACAAACTGTCCAAAATAGAGCAGCTCGGTGTGTGCTTCGTTGTTCACTCAGAACTAACGTAAACTGGATGCACAACACATTGTCCTGGTTAAAAGTTAAAGACAGATTTACGGCTTCATTGCTTACTTTTACGAGAAATATAGTTACGACTAAAATTCCAAAGGTACTTTTCGAAAAATTATATCGAAGTTCTGATGAACATCAACATGAGACCCGTCATGCCATGGGGGGTAGATTCATTTTGCCTCATGTCAAAACAAACCATGGAAAAAGCTCAGTCATGTATAGAGCGATGTTGGGCTGGAACACTGTGCCAATTGAAATTATTTCTGCAAACAGTAAAAATCAGTTTAAGTTCCTTCTGAAGAGACATTTAATTAGTAATGAATTCTGAAACGAAATAACTAACCGCCATGAGCCAGATAACTTCAATGAACGTCAGGAAAACAAAGACTGGGTCTTTTCTGTACATGTACATGCATGTAGTATATAGATATGTATAGAGATATATGTAATGTGTATGTCTGTACTATATGTGCATTTATATGTAGGGGTGTGTGTGTGAGTGTATGGATAGGGAGGGAGGGGAGGGGGTGGGTGTGGGATTTTTTATTGTTATTTTTTCCGTATGCATTTTGGTTGGTGAGGCAAGCACTGGTGTAAATGTTTGAACGGAGCAGGCTGAATTGACTCCAGGAAGAGTAGATGTACCTGTTACAACTAATGGAGATCAAAATAAATACAAATACAAATACAAATACAAATACAAATACCATATTGACAATGCGGCAAAAGACGAGTCACAAGCAGTTGCTCTGTCGTGCATTGTAATACAAACGCGTTTAACTTTCATTTTATTTGCGTTCTTTTTTCCGTCGGAATGACTAAAAGTTGCTGTGTTGCGGGTTGTCACACAAGGAAGAGATTGGAGCCGCATTTGAAGTTCTTCATTCATCCACGTGAGAAGAAAAGGAGAAACAAATGGCTGAGAGCAATTAATCAAGGACCAGTAAAAGAAGATGGTTCCGTGGACTATTTTCGCCTGTGGGAACCTAAATCCAAACACATTTACGTTTGCAGCCGACATTTATTACTGGTGAGTAAACTTTTTTTTTTTCCGCTATTAGCTGCTAGGATTCAATAGACTAGGCAGTGGTTTTTATTACCGTAACCGGCAACTCGCAAAGCGTTATTTTTCTTTTGCCGTGAACTGCTCTGATTAGTCAATCGGTATATTATTGGCCTGGTGGGAATTGGTTATTTTGCCGTGACGTGCTCACGGCTAAATAACGCTTGGAGGCGAATGATTGGTTACGGCAGAAATAATCACTTCGTATATACTACCAATTTTCTCAGTTCCACACAGTACATATTCCACGTAAATGATAAAGGTCAACTTACTGGGTGACTTTATGAGGTAGATGTAGATGTTTCCGAACTCCACTGCAGGCCATCCCTTTGTTTATCCAGCTATCAGCTGCGACTTTGTATCAGTAGCTTTGTAAGCCAATAATCGCAATTTTAAATTGCATCGCCTCCTCGCGTCTGTCGGCAGTGACTCGGGATAATAGTAAGCCACGTTTAAGACGTTTTTAGGAAAAAAAGACGCAAAACACCTGAAATATATTAATTTCAGACGTTTGTCTATGGAATGTTTAGTTGTGCGTTCCCCCTTCACAAAATGGTGACACGTTGCTAAGCGAGGTGACGTCATTGTGACATCACGCCGACTTCCTCCATACTTCACTCTGATCGGCCGAATGATGTCGTCGCTTTTTTCACTCTTTGTAAAGAACAGAATTTAGTTTCTGAACTCATTTGAGTCAACGTTTATTGCAGCTCCGCAACTCGGACCATAACAAACGAAACAACACAGACTTCCTGTGTGTGTCCGTCAACTATATCTGTCCCTCGGGAAACTCAAACCCAAATAACAATTGTTCCTATTGTTACTGTCGTGTCGACAGCGATGAGCTCTCTCGGATTTCTGACTTACGTTCACACTTTCATTTTACCGTATTAATCCATGGAAGAAACATATATTCATCATGATGAAACGAGCAAGTTATACAGCAGCCTTTAAAAGAAAAGTCACATCTGTTTTGTTTTCTCCTAGATTCTGTTAAGTTGGAGAAGTTGACAAATCATATTATTACTGTAAATATTGTCAGTTTATGGTAATGTTTTGAACTACCAATATGCTATGCTTGTGCTGTGTTTCACCAGTCAGTAAAATGACATTTCTGTACCTGTACACGAGCTCTGTTTTCTTGTATTCTTCTATTTATTGGTGCTAAAATTAGGGTGCGCGTTATAAACGGGTACAATAATTTTCCCTAGATTTCACAAGTAAATTTGGGGTGCGCATTATACACGGCTGCACCTTATATTCGGGAAATTACGGTAGTCTCGTAATTTGCTTACAATGAACACGGAAGCAAAACAGGAACAAAATTTACGATGCTTAAATAATCTTAAAAAATGGGAAAATCTCCGCTTAACCATTGAGATTCGTTTGATATGTATTACGAAAAACATGTTTCCTTCATGTCTATTGAAATATTATGGCCATTCCATGAATAACTGAAGGGCAAATCTTACATTGTGCACCTTTAAGTGTGTGCTTCAGTTTAATATTTGAGTGTGGTTAAATTTGTTTTGAGTGTGGATGTTTTGGTGTAAGTGTGTGGGTGCTTAAGACTTGCATTTGTTTAGGTGTGTGTTCTGTGAGTCTGCAGTGAAGGAGTGTTTCAATGGGTGTATTCACGTTTAAGTGTGGGTGTTCAAGTATCAGTGTTTTTCTCCATGTTGTAAATATACTGTATGTCTATATTTGTGTGTAAATGTATGCTTACATGTGTGTGTGTGTGTGTGGGGGGGGGTGTACTTGTTTGTGTGGGTGTTTTAACTGTGTGTGCACATGTAAAAGGGTGTGTGTTTAAGTGTGGTTGTGTGTTTGTTGTGTATCCGCAGCAGTGAAAATTTCCTGTCTCACCCTTTTGGTATGCATTTCTATGCCCCCCGCCAGGTGCTCAACATGGACATGTTTTGAGACACAAGCATTGAGGTCCTTGCATCTATATTAGGAGCACAATGTACCCTTCATTCCTTAGGATCAATAAGTCAGACACCCATGCACAATTATTAGAAATTCGCATCACAACGAGACCATAAAACAATTTAATACAGTTGCAATCATGCTTTTACATTATTACATTATAAGTCATTAAAACACATTTCTATAGTACTTAGTTGCACTTCATCTCACTGTTGCTGTCAACCAATGGGAGGTTGTATAACATCATGTTAAGGAAACAAAAAATACTCTATCATTTGGTGCAAATACTTACTTGAGGCATACTTGCCTCAAGGTGTTTATTACTGTAAAGCCACATGTAAAGCTAAAGGGAACTAAACACTGTATTTTCAAACACCAAAATGTTCAAAGTAACCATAGTTTTCTAATGAAAGCCAATAGTTTAATATTGACATAGCTCATAAAATCCCATTGACATGGACACGGAAACGAATTTATATGTCATGGTAATCATAAACCTTCAAATATAAATGCTATTTTAACACATGCAGCAACACAGAAACATAACATAAAACATTTTTTCACAGGTATATTTTATATTATTCATTCATAAATTTGAACACTGCAAAATACCAGTGTTCCTTTTGCAACTAAAAAAAAAAAAACTTCCTCCAAACTTTCCCCGCAAAGTTAGAAGCACAGAATGTTTTTGCGATATCAAGAATTTAAATTCAGTGTGGAGGAAGGTCACTATGGTAGCTGGTCCAGCCTCTGATTGAAATGTAAATAGCTGAGGAGGTGTGTCCCATGACTTTTATCCATATAATGTAGGCTGGAACAACTTTGTGCTTTAAGCATTGTCACACAGTCTACTGCCGTCCGTTGGGACCTACTTCCATCTACTGTATTTGCATGTGTGTTGTTTTTCTTACCGCAGCAAGCAGCGGTAACCAATTTGCCGCCGCTGTTTGCCTGATATTCTTTAATCAGGATTTGTGAGCAAGTGAGAAGAACTACTTGGAGAGAGGGAATCATTCACAACACCACTCTGTTATGAATATTTCATATTTGTTCTATATGAATAAAACAACGCAACCCTGATTCGGCCACAGGCCAAGCTACCTTTCAATCGGCCCCATGTGTAAGAGGGATGAGCTTTTGCCAACACCTTCTGCTCATCCATTAAAAGATTCCAGACTGCGCCATTGGCCTGTGAATGCAAGTGCATTCGTGTACATAAATGCAGAGGAAATCTAGTGTATTTGCTTGACTATACGCTGTATCAACTATGCATGAAGCAATTACAAAGAAGGCCTGGGGGTGCCAATGGAGCCGAAATGGATAAATATCTACAGTGGTAGCCCCTGAACACACGCACACAAAACACCCTCCTCCCACTCTTTCAACATGTCCATTCATTAATCCAACCAGGCAGCCATTTGCTTGTTCAAATATTCGTTTAGCTGTTTGTTTTCTGCCTCACTCAGTCTTGCATGGGAGGTTTTCTCTCCTTGGCTTCACCAAGAGAGGTCAACATCTTGTAAAATTCTCTTTAGGGATTTCCATTTGAAGCTGAAGAGAGCCGCTACACTAATAAATAAAGGTCTGAGGTAGAGTCGAGGACGGAGCAGGGAAGCGAGAGCGATGAAATAATAGGAAATACAAAATCCAATATTTGTAGAAATTGTATTGGAATGCTGAAAAGCGAACGCTCAATTGAAATGCGGTGGAATTAATTGAATTGTTGAGCTCAAGAATGTGAGACTTGGAATGGTTTGACACCCTCAAGTAATATGGAAGGATGGAGGAAATATTGCATAGAAATCTACAAATTGGAACATTATTTGAATGTGGAAAATATTTCCCAAGATATTCTGAACACACACTCAAGTAATTTGGGAGGCTGGAGTACATATTATATAAAAATGTACTAATTTGAGCATTATTTGAATGTGGAAAATCATTTCCCAGATATTCTGAATAACCTGAGCATTTCGAAATTGGAATTGTATGAATCAGTCAAGTCATGTGAAAGGAGAATGTAAATATGTAAAATGTCTGTATTGATTTGGGAAATTTAAAAAATGGAAATTTTGGAAATGTGAATAATATTTCTCAAAATATAATGTACAGGGTGATTAAAAAAGAAAACACCTTATGTTGGAGAGTCGCCATTTTGATCGTAAATAAATAAGTGATTTTCCGACAAAGACAAATTGAAATTCACACCCAGTTAAACAAGGATAATTCCTGTATCAAATGATCTCTAATTCAGTCAATTTCAATGATTTTAAAAAGAATAAATGCGTGATGATTTTGGCACATTCTTTTTGAATCACACTATGTAATATAATATAATGTGGAAGACATAACTGAGTAAAATGATGCATGATTAAGGAATTGCATGTTGAATTGTTGTCATTTAGGGAATGAGATGAACATGTATACAGTATTACCTGTATAGAATAAACAGCTTGAAGTTGTAACCGTTTATTTTAGTCTAGAAATGTGGCAGGCAGATATAAATGTCTCAGATTTCTGCATTGATTCATTCATTCATCCAAGCTGCTTCTCCTCACAAAGGTTGCTGGAGCCTATTCCAGCTAACTATGGGTTATATGGCTGAATCGGTCGCCAGCCATTCGCAGGACACAATGACACGAATGCCTCATACCTAGGGACAACTTTGAGTACCACGCATGTATTTAGGATGTGGGAGGAAACCCATGAAGGCACAGGGAGATCTGGGATTTCAAAACTGTGAAGCAGACAAACTAACCACTCGGTCACTGTGCCACATGCGCTTTGATTCAGAATCGTATTTTGGACGATAATACCTATTAATCTTAGTCATATTTTAGTCGTCTCAAAATGTGTTTGTATTCGTGTAGTTTTTGTTGAAGAAAACTCGACTAATTTCGTCTAGTTTTAGTCGACGTTTACTAAAATAGATTTTGTCTATAAAATTTTAAAATTCTACTCCAAAAATAAAAAAATAAATATTTCCAACTTTTCTCAAATGTGCATTTGCAGACGAGCACATATTGTAGCATCTACAAGGACAACCCCAACTTGGTGATTATACACACTCAGCAGGAAAACTGTACATTATTTTCAAATCATTATATTTACCTGGACACCAGGAACTGTATGTAAAAAAAAGTTGTCCGATAGTTTAGAGGACGCTAGCCGATAGCATTAGCCTAATGCTAACGTGAATGCTATGCTAATGCTACAAATTAAACATTTAGTCTGTGATGATCATTGAGCACAGACCTTTAAAAGTTAAAGCAACATTGCATATTATCTCTGGCCAAGAAAACAAATCTTACCATGTGTGCAAGCCTGCATGGAGACTAGAGATGACACACTGGTGAGTCAGGTAGGGGCAGGGGGGTGGGGGCAGCACATCACGAGTGACAAAACTAGAAACTATTACGATGCAGGCTAACTACACATAAATGTCACACATTATGAACATGAGACGGAAACTATGGCGCATTTTCGTCTCGTCAGACGAAAACTTGCATTCGTCTCGTTATATTTTAAGTCTCCCGAAACACATTTTTAGCTCGTTATTGTCTCATCATCGTCATGAGAAAAGTGTTCGTTGACCAAATATTTTGATTATCGTCATCGTTGACAAAAACAACACTGTTCAGAATTTATGTAAAACAGTTTCCCAATTGTCTTGAATACGATGAAAATGTTTCTTTTGTAATGATTAATTTAGTTGTGAAATATGGAAGGAAATTTGCTTGAAATGCTAGCTTGTAGCTTGTGAAACTTGAAGTTGGATGCCAGGCCCATTTGGTTCAGTCAAAGATGGTATTCAAACCACTGATCCTTGTGTCACTAAATGACTTCCTCAACCAGGATGTTAATGCTGGGAAATTCGTATGCTGGTCTATAATTTTTTGTTTGTTTATGTTTTTGTATTTTTGTTGGGATATGCTACATGTGGTCACAGAAGAATTTCTGCATGTACGCCAAAGTGGAGGAACATCTGAAAAAAAAAAAAAAAATGGAGCAGATGTGTTGATGGGTGAGATTGATTTGAAAGTGAGAGCGAAAACTGAAAGTGAATTTTGATAAATTAAAATGAGTTGAACGTGAAAGAATAGAATAAGTAAGGTTTTTTATTTTTTTTTAAAGTATATTTATTTGACGCTGAATATTTCAGTTTGTCAGTTCATCAATAAGAAATCAGAAAACCTCTACACATAAGATATACACCAGAGAGTGAGAGAGGGAGAGAGAAAGAGAGAAAAGAGAGGAGGAATTGGACAGCAGGTGTCAGTTGTGTCAGTTCAAACGTTTTTTATTCCACTTAACATTGTACATGTGCGTGAGAGAGCAAGAGAAAGAGAGAGAGAGAGAGAGAGAGAGCGGATGACAAAGATGTTTGAGCTTGATGCAGCCAATGCCCACTAACCCAAACATGGACCCTCCATGGCGGAGCATTAATAACGTCCTCACCCGTTGCACCAACATGCTCTTGCTAACATGCTGAATGTTCACAAGATTCAACTTAATGCTGCATTAGCATGCTGTCATTGCATGTGGAGCAATAACTTCAAACTCACGCTATATTTTTTCTTTTTTATCCTTCCATACTTCAGAATGGCTGTTTTCATACGCATTCTTTCATCTAGATTCTTTTAATCCCATTCTTGCTCTAATCCACCTTTCTACCTCTTTTCCTCCTACACTGTTTTTTCCTCTCATTGCCTGCATATACAGCCCCCCCCCTTCACCTCCCTCACCCACTTGCTGCATCCTTCCATGACGTTTTAATCAACTTGGCAATGACTGCTGGTAAAGATGTTGCCGTGGACAGACGCCCGGGTGTCGGGCAAGGACAGACTGACGTGGGTGTGTTGCGCTCCGGACCCAACGTCATTTAGCCAGATGGCCTGAGAGCAGGATGCTCGCCACTGCTCATCTTGCCTCATAATGGCCCCCAGCGTCACGTCACAGTGGAAGCGGAGAAAATTAGCACCTAATTATAGGCTCCTCTCCTTTACTCTCGACGTGAAGAATGGGGCTGTAGTACAATTACGTCATTGCTGGACTATAGATTGCTGGTGTTCAATTATCCTCTGTCAACTTGAAAAGAAATACAAATCCATATGCTATGTGCATATACAGTGTATAGGCTACAACATGCAACCACCACACTACTAGTACATAATAAT
This sequence comes from Corythoichthys intestinalis, assembly GCF_030265065.1. Classification (NCBI taxonomy): domain Eukaryota; kingdom Metazoa; phylum Chordata; class Actinopteri; order Syngnathiformes; family Syngnathidae; genus Corythoichthys; species Corythoichthys intestinalis. The sequence continues at coordinate 42,181,995 of NC_080399.1, forward strand.
AACCTTTCATTATTTTCAACTTTTTTTTCCATAACCTTTGATGTCGTTTTATCAGGTTTGTTCGCAATACCCATGATGTACTTTTTGAAGCTATTTTTGTTAGTCCTGTTTGCTTGCCTCTGCAAAAAGCAGAATTGTCATTCATATATGGCTGCCTGGATCACATTTGAACCATCCATCCATTTGCAACACTGCTATGCCTTGTCATGGTTGTGGGGTGCTGGAGCCCATCCCAGCTGACCTTGGATTAAAGGTGGCCGACTACACCCTAAACTTGTCACCAGTCAGTTGTAAGGCGTACACAGAGACATTCAAACTTTTGCTCCCACAATCACACCGCTACAAAGTGGGAATCGATCCCGCGCCGCCTGCACCGAAGTCAGGCGAAGGCACCACAATCAGTGACTTAGTTTGGCATTTAATATTTGAATTTAAATGGACAAAATAATAAATAGCTGTCACAGAGTACACATTGACTCAGAGGTCTCTAGCCAGCAATTGCTATGGCAGCATTGCATTGCTAGCCTCCAGATGCAAATATTAGACCAACCCAAGGATACCGGCCAACCCTTTGAATCGATCAAGCCGGCACGGTGCCTTTCTTTGGCGGTGGAGGTCAGGGGAAAAAAAGTAATTGATGAGGACAGGAAGGGGGTAAACGACCAAAGTAGTATAATAAGCCAAAACAAATGCACATGTATGCATTTACAAATACTGTACTAGCCCTTCTAAAAAATTTGCATATTGTGATAAAGTTCATTATTTTCTGTAATGTACTGGTAAACATTAGACTTTCATATATTTTAACCTGTTTCAGGTTCAAAAGTGGCTTGACCTGGGGAATGCGGCACCTGTAGCCCATTTCCAACACACGCCTGTGCACAGTGGCTCTGGATGTTTCTACTCCAGACTCAGTCCACTGTTTCTGCAGGTCCTCCAAGGTGTGGAATCGGACCTTTTCCACAATCTTTCTCAGGGTGCGGTCACCTCTTCTGGTTGTGCAGCATTTCCTGCCACACTTTTTCCTTCCCACAGACTTCCCACTGAGGTGACTTGATACAGCACTCTGGGAACAGCCTTTTCACTCAAAAATTTCTTTCAGTGTCTTCGCCTCTTGCTTGAGGGCCAATGACGGCCTTCTGGACAGCAGTCAGGTCAGCAGTCTTGCCCATGATTGCGGTTTTGAGTAATGAACCCAGCCGGGAGTTTTTAAAAGCCTCAAGAATCTTTCGCAGGGGATTTGAGTTAATTCGTTGATTCAGATGATTAGGTTAGTAGCTTCTTTAGAGTACATGATATGCTCATTTTTAGAGTACATAATATGCTCATTTTAGAGAGGGATTTTAGTTTTTCTTGACTTTTTTGCCAAAATCATCAAGGTTAAAACAATAAAAGGTTTGAACTACTTCAGCTGTGTGTAATGAATCTAAAATATATGAAAGTCGAATGTTTATCAGTACATTACAGAAAATAATGAACTTTATCACAATATGCAAATTTTTTGAGAAGGACCAGTATACTGAATTTTCTGGCCTAGTGCGACAAACTTCATTCAGAATCCGGAAAATGTGCTCCTGAGCAATGTTCCCTCTAAGCTTGCACACACTCAGCGCACAAGAAAATCTATGAAGCGCAGAAAAATAAAATTCAACAGAAACGTAGTGTAGCGCCAGGACTACTGTCTGTTAGCTCCGCAATGATATGTCAGTGCAACACTCCTATTGGTGCATTCGCTACAGCAATGCAGCGCTCCTATTGGTGCGTTTGACACAGCAACGTGACGCTCCCATTGGTGCGTTTGATATGACAACGTGACGCTCCCATTAGTGCGTTTGACACGGCAACGCGACTTCCTATTGGTGCTTTCGATACGGCAGCGCTCCCATTGGTGCCTTCGATACGGCAACGCGATGCTCCCATTGGTGGAGAAAAGTGAGTTTGACTCCTCTGCTGATTTACCGAAGCAATATTCCGCTGCCAATCTTTGCGAGCGCTACAGTATTAATTAATACGTAATTTTAGAACCAATCTAGTTAATTAGTTAATTAGACCAATAAAATTGTTTTCTGTACCATTTTGCAACGTAATTCAATGAGTGACAGGTGTATAGAAAAATACTTCAAAATAATGTTTTGAACAATATCTATTCTTGAAATAAGAATTTTTCTGACCTTTCAAAGCTTTTTAAAGATTGAATATACTAATTTATTGCAATAAAGTGTACTTGCACATCCACTCAGTGGGTGGCAGTGGCGCTCTTATTTTCAGATTGCGCGCAGTATTTTTGAACTAAGCAAGAGCACACAGAAAAGAGATATGCCGCCCTCTTTGAAAGCCGCTTTCCGACCGGACTCTCCCAGCGACCCACTGTCTTCTCCGGTTCTCACGTGTCCGCCCGAGAAGTGCCATTTTCGGCTTGGGATCGTCAAGACGACCGCCCTCACCTACGGTTCTCCCTCGACCGCCGAGAATGCGCTTTTTTCGGGCCGTTTGCCTTTTGGCATTGACTTTTAATACAGTGGGAGAAGAGGAAAAAACACTGTTTACTTTGTATAAAAATGACTATAGTGGACAGCCGGAAGCCAGATCAATTAAGACACCACTTAAAGACATTAGACCCCAATCTCATTGATAAGCCGCTTGATTGTTTTTCAGTGAAAACGTGGCCAATATTGCCAACAATCGTCCTGCTTTGTCCGTGTTATATCAGTAAACCAGTGAGCACTGTTAGCATGCTCAGTGCTAAATAACCCCACACCTTTGCAAATGAGGTGATACTGTGAGCAGCGAAAATAAAAACTGTCCTTCTGTCCAAAGACACTCTTCCTTTTGTCCAAAGACACTCTTTGTTTTCCCCTTCTATTCAGTTTTGTTTTTTCGGTCAAATTTTTTGGCATATTGTCCTCATGAGTTAATGTTTCTAATCATTTTTTTTTTATTTATTTACTGATTTTATTACATTTTATTTTTCAGTATCAAATGGTCAAAAATGTACCTCGAGTGTATTCTTACAATTTGGATGTGACTTTTTTTTTTTTTAATTCAGGCAAATTGATGTGCGCTGTCTTTTCTTTTACAAACAAAACAATGTTAGTAAACTTTATTCTAAGTTCGTTTATATTAATGTTTTTATTTAGAAAAAAGGACCCAATGTTAGGCAGATGAGTACTTATAATAAAAATTTTATAGACAAATGATACTATTTACAGTGGCGGCAGAGAGTTTGGTGGGGGCGCAAAATATTTACGTCTTCCTTGAGGGGGGGGGCGTACCAGAAAATAATTGAGAAGCACTGTTTTAGCTAATTTTCAGCCAGCTATTTTTCTTATTTCAAGAAATCTGAGCAAAGATTTACTTAAAGCACTGGCAGATAATTTCACTTATTTCATGTAGATTTACACTGAAAATTGAACTAGTTTTAAGCCGGTGTGTTTTTGCAGTGTAGCTGCTCAGACACAAGAATAGGAATATTGAGTGTCCTTATTGCCTGAACAGTTTTAATGTGGGAGTGATATTGTGTGATACATTGTTGTTGTTCATTATGTTTTACTTACCCATGCCACAATTGGACCTTACCCAGGCCAAAGCACTATGGTTAAAGCAGGGCTCTCACATATAACATAGTACACATCTCATTAACAACAAGACCTTGGTCTTTTTCATGTTATACTGTATTTAAAGTAAACTAATCAAAATTGCTGCTCTAATTTCATTATTTCAATAAACCATGTAACTTGCTGTGATCCAAGGTTTTGAATAGGCGTGAAAATGGTGTGTGGCCTCCGTTTACACATCTGGTGTTGCTCACCGTGGTCAGCAGTGTGCTCAGAGAGCTTGTGTGTCTGCTCAGACACATGAAAAATTAGAGGGAACATTGCTCCTGAGATGAGTGTGTGTGGATGAAGCACAAAGTGGCCAGACTTGCATAATAGGATGCGTGTGTCGTCACATCATCGATTTCAAATCTGCTTGTTTGCAAAGCAGCTTAACTTACATAAGCGATTACAATCAAATCACATAGATCACACTCCTTAGCCACGTCACACACAAATTTTGACCCATCTTACGCATGAAACAGTGGAAATTCCTGGACAGGTATTTGCATAATTAGGGCTCGGTGTCAATGAAGGCTGTGTTAAGTCCAATTTAGAACAGTTCCTTCCTCTTTACTTTATAAAACTTTTTCCATAATATTACCAGAGTAGTTCTTTCACTATCTACTTCTATACAAATACAGAGTACATGTACTGTACTTTTGCCACCTCTGGCTCAACTCACAGGATTGCAGTGCAGGTAGAGGACACCCTCGTGAACATTTAGAAGACTCCACAGACCAAGCTCATGCACCAGATGACACAACCTCCCCCTTTCTTCCTTTTTGGTCTATTTCAGCTTGTGCAGGTTGTGGTCCTCCATCCCCCTGAGGATGCAACAATGGAAACAACCTCCAGTCTCGTGCACAGCCAACAGGATTAATTATGAGCACAATAGAAGGTGACTCCTCTGTTTTCTTTACGCTTTGCAGGCTCGGGTGTGCAAAGGGGATGTAGTTCATCTTCATTGGGGAACAATGAACGTTGGATCTGCAATGTAGATATGGAGGACAGCTTGACTATGCTGCCATCTTGTGATTGCGTTTAGACAAGTAAGCCTACATCATGTAAATGAGAGCGCATAATGCACTAGTCACGTTCCCTTCCAGTCACGCTCTAATTTCCATACGAGAAGGACTATCCAAAGCTTTTTGAAAGGGCTCAGACTCTCAGAGGAGGGCTTCCGTTATTAAGAGAGAATTGCCAGGCAGTAGACCACATGGGCAGGAAATAGGGGGAAATGTGGCGGTAATTTATTGCACAGGCTCAAAACACTATTGGACTGGGATGTAAAGTCAACAGATTATTAAAAATTTAGTCTTTCTCACGTTTCACACCAATACCACCCAAAATATTCTATCGTACCATTCAAATGTATGTACAACTGCCAGCAAAAGGCATTAATGGACCAAATGACAGGCTTCTGGAAGAAAAGGCAACATTTTGATAAAAAGCAACTCATCTTTTACTGTTACATACTAAAATAACAGAAGCGAGTTGAGCTTTTTTGTTTACTAGTGAAAGAAGAGTATAGTTTCCTTCAGTAGATTCAGTGTGAATATCACACACTATATATATATATATATATATATATATATATATATATATATATATATATATATATATATATATATATATATATATATATATATATATATATATATATATATATATATATATATATAAATGTGTGTGTGTGCATAGCGGAAAACACTCAGGTGACTTAAAGTTCTGCTCTGAGACCCCCTAATTTGGCCAATTTTCAAAATTGTCCGATATGCGTGTATGATACATCATTGGAAAGCTTAAAATCTCAATTTTCTGGGGGACGGAAAATTTTGAACAGGAGGTCTTTTTTTTTTTTTTTTTTTTAAATGTTTTTTTTAAACAGCAAAACCCTATCTGGAGGTGAGAGCACGCGAGAGTAGAATTACAGACGCCATGACTTTAACGAGATATTATCACGTACTTACCTTGTTTCAATCCAATAACTCTATGTAGCATTGATCACTGAGTGTCAAGACACAGCTGTGAATGGCCACAGATTTTGAATTGGATTTTTGGGGGGACTTTATGGGTGAAACATGGTAATATAACAAGGGTCGCGATGCAGAAATCGCAGACATCAAGGAGTGGTCGAGATTTTCTTTTTCATATATTTACCCTTTAAATTTTTTTCTTTTTTTTTTTTCTTTGTTTGGATCGATTATTTATCATCTAACATCGGAGAAAATGCGACTGTAACAATAAAAAAATACAATTAAGCGATAGTATGAGGTATATATCTGTGACTTTTTTACAGACACCATTATTTTCATTGTGACATAATTTGTTTAAAAGTTTAAAATATGCGAGTGAATAATTTTTTTAAGTCGTTTTTTTTTAAACAATATATGAGACATCTATTAATGATTCTATGCTAAAAACAACAGACATTTTGAATAATAAATATGATTAATTACCTTCCTTTATGGCTGGGTTGAAACAAAAAGCGGTTGCGCGATGTCTGTAAACCGGGGTTTTCAGGGTAAAACGGACAAATCAAAAATAGTTCGGGGGCTTAATGCGCCATGAATCTGCTATGGCAGCATATAGACATATTGTTCTATCAAACACAACAGTTGTTTTGGCTTAAAATACAGCAGTTTCTTTTAAAGAGGAGCGCAAGAGCAGAAACTGCTTTTTCAGTCTTGTCTGTGTTTTCCGCCACATATATATATGCATATAGAAATATATATAAATGTCGTAACAAAGAAAAAAAACTGTCAAAATGCTCTCAATAGGCTTTAAATCGGGGGTTGATATCTGAAATCAACTTGCATTTCAGTATTAGAAATAAATGTATTTTACAAACAAATAGAGCTGAACCTCGCCCTGGATCGGTGGAACAGGCTCCAGCTACACAACCAATTCACTTTGCCAAAAGTCTCCAAAAATCCTCCCAAAATCCCAAAATTGATCATGGCTAGAGATGTGGATTTAATGTGAAATTAATCAATTCCAGAGCAGAATAGTAAGGTAAAAGAAATTTTAGACTATGTTTTCAATCACCAGTCGACCACTGACCTACAATATCCATATATTTGAATATGACTGAATAACATACCTTACGTAACACGTCACCCTTGCTCATTAATATTCATGACATTAGCAACTGTTGCTAGGGGGGTCAAACTGTCCCTCATGATAGATGCATGTAAATAGCGTACAAACGAGATGTTTATTGAGCTAAACCTACCAATTCTGTCCGAAAATGATGTCCCGGGTGCCAAATTCACTGGTAAAGATGTTGAAGAACATACAAATGTTCAGTTAAAGAGGTGGCTTGAGTGCCGAGGGCTGAAAAAGACGTTAAAAAAAGCCGACCTGATGCAGAGGTAGCTTTTTTATCGACACCTTTTTTGTCAGCATATCCTTATGCCACTGACAATGACATTCTCTTGTTTCAACAAGCTATCCTCTTTTCACTATATGCCCGGTCTCTCTTAAATATTATATCCTTTGGTTGTCTTACGTCTCTGATTGTTCTTGGGGGTAATTTATATTGCTATTTTTGTGTAGCGATCGCAAATGCTCTCAGTGACAGCCAGCGAACACTTAATTTTTTTCATTGATAACAAATCTTAATTCTATCAAATTATTTACACTTCCCACTTACTAAGGTTTTTTCTTTACAACAGAAAAGGTAAAGCTGTTAAATGGCTACTTTATTTAAATATTCGTATTTTAGAAAAATGGGCCTACATGACTGTTGTGATATCTAAATTAATTTTTTTTTAAATTTCAGGTCAGTCATTGTCAGACAGAAGCATCACGGCAAAACGCCACGCTAAAAAATAAGCAAAAATATCAAAAAGGCTTACCTCTTCTGGGCAGGAAATGGATCAGAATTGTCATCTGTAGGACCATGGCCCCCAAGAAAATGTTTAATGCATATAAAGGTGAATGGCTTCACCTTGCTGGCGTTAAACTGGTCTTATGGACGTCCGCACAAGTTGACACATTTTTTTCATACAGTGGGGCAAATAAGTATTTAGTCAGCCACCAATTGTGCAAGTTCTCCTACTTCAAAAGATTAGAGAGGCCTGTAATCGGCAACATGGGTAAACTTCAACCATGAGAGACAGAATGTGGAAGAAAAAAAACAGAAAATCACATTGTTTGATTTTTAAAGAATTTATTTCGAAATTAGAGTGGAAAATAAGTATTTGGTCACCTACAAACAAGCAAGATTTCTGGCCGTCAAAGAGGTCTAACTTCTTCTAACGAGGTCTAACGTGGTCTAACGAGGCTCCACTCGTTACCTGTATTAATGGCACCTGTTTTAACTCATTATCGGTATAAAAGACATCTGTTCACAATCTCAGTCAGTCACACTCCAAACTCCACTATGGCCAAGACCAAAGAGCTGTCGAAGGACACCAGAGACAAAATTGTAGACCTGCACCAGGCTGGGAAGATTGAATCTGCAATAGGTAAAACGCTTGGTGTAAATAAATCAACTGTGGGAGCAATTATTAGAAAATGGAAGACATACAAGACCACTTATAATCTCCCTCGATCTGGGGTTCCATCCAAGATCTCACCCCGTGGCGTCAAAATGATAACAAGAACGGTGAGCAAAAATCCCAGAACCACACGGGGGGACCTAGTGAATGACCTACTGAGAGCTGGGACCACAGTAACAAAGGCTACTATCAGTAACAAAATGCGCCGCCAGGGACTCAAATCCTGCACTGCCAGACGTGTCCCCCTGCTGAGGAAAGTACACGTCCAGGCCCGTCTGCGGTTCGCTAGAGAGCATTTGGATGATCCAGAAGAGGACTGGGAGAATGTGTTATGGTCAGATGAAACCAAAATAGAACTTTTTGGTAGAAACACAGGTTCTCGTGTTTGGAGGAGAAAGAATACTGATTGCATCTGAAGAACACCATACCCACTGTGAAGCATGGGGGTGGAAACATCATGCTTTGGGGCTGTTTTTCTGGAAAGGGACCAGGACGACTTATCTGTGTAAAGGAAAGATTGAATGGGGCCATGTATCGAGAGATTTTGAGTGAAAATCTCCTTCCATCAGCAAGGGCATTAAAGATGAGACGTGGCTGGGTCTTTCAGCATGACAATGATCCCAAACACACAGCCAGGGCAACAAAGGGGTGGCTTCGTAAGAGGCATGTCAAGGTCCTGGAGTGGCCTAGCCAGTCTCCACATCTCATCCCCATAGAAAATCTGTGGAGGGAGTTGAGAGTCCGTGTTGCCCAACAACAGCCCCAAAACATCACTGCTCTAGAGGAGATCTGCATGGAGGAAACGGCCAAAATACCAGCAACAGTGTGTGAAAAGCTTGTGAAGAGTCACAGAAAACGTTTGGCCACTGTTATTGCCAACAAAGGGTACATAACAAAGTATTGAGATGAACTTTTGGGATTGACCAAATACTTATTTTCCACCTTGATTTGCAAATAAATTCTTTAAAAATCAAACAATGCGATTTTCTATTTTTTTTTCCACATTCTGTCTCTCATGGTTGAGGTTTACCCATGTTGACAATTACAGGCCTCTCGAATATTTTCAAGTGGGAGAACTTGCACAATTAGTGGTTGACTAAATACTTATTTGCCCCACTGTATGAAGAAAACATCCTTCATATGTGGACGGTCGTAATGTCTAGAGTCGTTTCTACAAGTTCCATAGCAGCAGTGTTTACTCCTTTTTTGAAAGATTACCAGCAAGAAACAAGCAGTACTAGCATGGGTTATATGCGAGCGCGTTTCTTTGTTGAACACCTTCCGGTTTACTATGGTGACGTCACGCCACCTTGCGGTCTAAAAATAGCAATTGTGTGGTACGCTATTGCGAGCCAACACACTTTGCAATGAAATATACAAAGTATGACACATTGGAGAAGTGTATCAATGAAATCTTTATTAGGTCTGCAAAAATAGGTTAATATAACAAAAAAAAAGGCAATCGTTCCTTTCTTAAATCATACAAAAACCAAAGTATGCCACACTTTATTATGGTGGAGTACATTGGCTATTAACATTCACATACATTATAACACTTTAGCAAATTAGCAAAGGAAGAAAGGGAACTCACAATCGTAAACCACACTTTGTTGCTTTGACGTGCTTATGCTTCTTTGTAATTTCAGTGTCTTGGATTGAACACACAATTTGGCACACACACACACACACACACGTTCCTCACTGAACCCTCCTTAAGCTTTAGTGCAGTTAATTGTTATCAGTCCAAAGTGGGAGCCACCAAAATGACAGTGGTGAGGAGTAGGTAGAGGTGGCTGATGCTGATAAAGAGAATTGGTGGGAAGCGCTTTGATTTTACGGCGTCGACACTTTGTACGGGCTCCCCGGGATGTTGTCGTCACCCCATTTGACAATGACGGTATAGCTACCCTTGTCCTTGATCGTGTAGGTGACGTTGTAGAGCTTGTTGCCCATGTGCTTCACATATACCTCTTCACACGGAGCATGCGGTCCATGCACACCCACCATAAGCATATTGCTGCCTGTGCACAAAAACAGAAGCGATTGATGGTCAACTTAGGCTTTAAGATCTTAAAATGATTTTTCAAGTATTTTTGGTTCAATAATATGGAAGCGTATTGCTGCTCCACCCAAACAAAGTCAAGTATCACATTTTTACATGAGACCTATTACTTAAAAATGTGATTATTTCTTGTAAATACGTGATATGTATGTAAAAGCATGACAATCATCATGTAAAAACACGACAATTATCTTGTAAAAACGTGCTATCACGTAAAAAGGTGATCATTTTCATGTAGAAATGTGCACGCTTCTCTTTCCAAAAGTTCGTTGGGATAGACTCCACCTCATTCTGAATAATTACAGTGCTACTAAACATGGATGTCTAAATTGAGCCCAATTAACACTTTTTCTTACATGGTGCAACAATCCACACATTTGCTTGATACTGATACCGACAAATTTTCAGTTTCTTTCTAAATAATTTATTTAGAGGATTTCAATAGTAGATCAGACATGACATTTGTCAAACTTGATCGCTTTTAAGAGAAGTGGAAGTTTGTTTACCCGTGCTAATTGGAAACAACCTACGAGGAAATGAATGTACAAGGACAGGTGCCGACAAAATGGATCTGACTTCTCTTAAGCACAACTTTGCCCAATTTATTGGTAAAAGAGGCCCAAATAGTTTTATCATCTCCTCCCTCACTGTGCTACATTCATGGCCTCAATGTGCACATTGCTATGAATGCTTGCAATAAACTTCCATCTGGAGCCGACAGCTGTTTTCATAAAATAAAACACACTCACACAGGAGCAAATCAGGCAATCTAAGTGCCTCCTGAAATGATGAGTTGTTGATGTGTGAGTACAAGATCAGCTCATGCAACCTCACCTGCTTTGCCGCAGTCGACTGTGAAATTGTTTTTCTGTCCCACCATGGCCTTGGTCAAGCCCATTCCACGGCAGACCACCTTGCTTGCGTCCGAGGTCAGCTTGGACGACGCGGCCGTGGTGGATGAGGAGGAGCTAAAGCCTCCGCCGCCCACTTTGGACGATTTGGTGACCGTTTCCACTAGGACGGATGACGTCTCGTGGAGGCTGTGGCCACCCGACAGTCTGGCGCCTGCCAGAAACAGAGTGGGGTCATCAAATTGATTACAGATAATTGCAACTATCTAGAAATAAGGGAAATTAGGGAAACAAAATTATTCCAATACAAGTGTAAAGTTGTAATCTTACAATTTATTTCAATATTGATTTCATTTTTTATCATGTTACCAACAATAAAAATAATTGAATTACTTTAATACAATAATAATTTTGTTTTTATTTCAGTATTTATGGTTAAATAACCATAAAAAGAGACCAATGAGTTCTTCGTATTAACTTTTTTATTTTATTTTATTTATTTATTTTTTTTAATCATTAGGTTAGGCATTTACCTGTAACTTTAGCTTTGAAGGGACTTCCAACTATGTGCTGTGGCCCGCCATATTTGATGGTGATGAGATAATTGCCAGGAGCCATGGGAATATAGGTGACTTTGTAGCCTTCTGGACACTCACAACAGTCCATCTTGACTTTGGAAGGCCCGTCTATGTTCACCGACAATGTCCCCGGCCCAGCATTACACGTGTTGACCACAAACTCAGAGGGCACACCTTCATGAATAAAGCAAGGATGCTCATGATTGACAAAAAAAAAAAAAAAACTGACAGCGGCATAATTTTAAACCACTTGATAGCAGCGGCTGTACCTACCTGTGTTTCCACCAAGAAGTCCTGGGCCATGCGCTGTAACCATGCCTGGATCTCCTATCAGTCCCGGGTCACCCACTCGCACGTTGAAAGGGCTTCCAGGGATGTGGCAGCCATTGAACTTGACGTCTATAGAGTGAACACCGTTCTCCCGCGGAATGAAGCGCACGGCGGTCTTGTCTGAAAATAACAAAATGCACAACGTCAAGGAAGTCTGAAATATCAAAATCGATTTACATTAAGGACTCTTTCATTGTAATGTTATATTTTTAAAAGAAGAGCTCAGAATTTGATTCTTCAGGTTGCGATTCGATTTTAATTCTTTGGGGTTGTGAGTCGATTCAATTTTTATTTTAATGCATTGATATCTATTAAGTAAGAATTGAAGTTCCTCTTAGCACTTCAACGTAGTCTCTTCTGTGTGTTTTTTGAAGAACGGAGGATATTGTGCCAGAAAAATCAATAAAATCCAACAAATGTATACATGCAATTTTTTCTCTACCTCGAACGTATAGAATTTGTGATAATTTGATTGAAATTGTCTTTAACGTATTGCATTATATCAGTGCTGTTTTCATCAACGATGACGATTCCAAAAATATTTTGTCGATAAACATTTTTTTGATGACTGGGACAAGCTACAAATGTGTTTTGGGAGACTGAAACATAACGATACGAATGCTAGTTTTTGTCTGACGAGACTAGTATGAGATGCGCCATGGTTTGCTTCATAATTTCACAATGTGTGACATTTTGTCATGGTATGTGTAGTTAGCACACATCATAGCAGTGTTTGGTCGTGTCACTCGTGTGACGTGCTGGACTTCCCCCGCCAGATATGCCATGTTGCTTCAGCCTTTTTGAAAGTCTGTGTAATCATCACACACTAAATGTAACCTGTAGCATTAGCATAGCCTTCGCGTTAGCATTAGCATTTAGTGTTGTGAGTGTCATCCTAAATTCTTGGAAAACGTTTTACATATTGTTTGTGGCGTCCAGGTGAGTTTAATTAATTGAAAATAATGTACTGTTTTCCTGCTCAGTGTGTATTATCATCACGAAGATGGTGATGTACTTGTAGACTCTACAATTATATGCTCGTCTGGTAGTGTTCAGTCAAAATTGTTGGAAACCTTTTATTTATTTAGGTTTTCTTGGAATAAAACTTTTGAAGTTTACAAATGAAAACATGAGTAATTGTCGATGAAAACTAGACGAAATTTGTCTCAGTTTACTTTGACTAAAACTACACGGAGAAAACACATTTTGAAATAACTAAAATGTGACTAGGACTAGGATAAGTATTTTTGTCCAAAAGAATCAGATTAAGACGAAAATTAAAAAGGTTGCCAAACTAAACTGTTAGCATTAAATACTTGAATTCATTATATTGTGTAAACATTTTAACAAACAATATACAATGTTTAATTCCCTTTGGTTTTAAATGTCGGTTTGACAGTAAACTTCACCTGAAGGTGGCATACTGCTTAAGGCATGTGTGTTTAGTGTGCATCTTGCTTTAGGTTTTTTCCTTTCATTTTGTTTATTTCTACGTAGTAAATAGTACCAAGGCTAAAATTTAATTCAGATATTAAAATTTACGGTGCAAATTAAAACTAGTGCTTTGAAGTGAGATGCTTACCACCATCCAACTCGGTGACATAACACTCCTCGGAACAACCAGAAGGGGTGTGGACTTTGGCATCTACTACACCGCGAGTCCCGTTGCGCTGCACCATAAACGATGCTTCTTGGTTTACCTTCAAATCCTTGTCCTAAAAAAAGATAGGTAAAAATTTGATCACAATATGTGTGTGGGGGGAGGGCTCCAAAGGCGCCAAGTGTGTGATTCATCACGGCTGGACGAGAATAGATGGAGCAGTTGGGCGTGCGAAGCAGGAAAGGTCAGAGTTTATAGCGAAGCGTTTAGTGTTTTTGCCCCGCAGGCGAGTGAGAGGCTGCCGCAGACATGAGAGGTTGCCTGACATTTGAAGTCCTGCTCTGATATTGCACTTCCCGAGTCGCCTCTAGTGAGTGAAAATGCTCTGAAGTGGCATCCCATGCCTCGACCCCATGAAACAAGTGGGTTTTTATTATTGCTGGCTGTAAAAAGTGGGAATGCAAATAAAAGGAACAAGTGTGAAGAGTCAGATCAGGGGCATTATATTTTGCCGCAGATGTTTACTTAGATGTTGGTATTCCCTGATTATGATGCACTGCAGATCTACTGTATACGCAGGGTTGCCAATAAAAACTGTAGTATTTGATTTAAAAAAAAATAAACACAGATTGATTACTTAAATATATAACCTTTTTTAATGAAATTTTCTTGCATTGAAAGCTTGACACCGTTTTTCGGCGGTATCAGTAAAACTTTCTGCTATAAAATCTCAATTTGTTGGGAATCCATCATTTCATTGTTATATTATAATTTCAAAATTCTGCTATAATTTATCAGACTGCCATTTTCCGGAAATCTTGACAGATTACGTTTGGAGCTGCAGTTGCGATATCATGTGACCCTAGGAGTTTTCCTCAGGTTCCCATCCTGTCAAAATCTGATATTGGTCCATGGTGGTCCTGAAAATTAAACCCAAAGTCCAAATATCAAACTTTGTGTGAGTAGTGAATGAAACGATCACCCAGGACCACCATCAAAATTAGGTTGTGTTATTGTTGTCCTTGTAACCATTGACGAGCTGAGAGTCCACACATAGCCCAGCGTGTGCTTTGCAAGGTACAGTTAAGCCCGACCTTTATCACCCGCCAGCTTCATCGTATTCCGCTCATGTCGCTGCTTCATTAACACGTCAAGGGCAAAAAAGCGGCTCTAAGCGCTCACGCCGCTTGACTGCTGAAATGTTTTGATTATTTTCAGCAACAAATTAAAATTCTCCATGTGGGTGCGTGGAAGTTCTCACCTGCAGGCTTGTGAACGTGAGCCTGCGGGCTTCGTCTGACAGTGTTGCGATGGGAACGATGAATGGGCTGTCAGGGATGTGCTCGTTGTTGAACTTAATTGACACCTCGTAGTCACCTGAGGGAACAGATGGCTTATTAGTTTTCAGCACTACATAAACTGGAGAGGAAAACACTGAGAAGATGACAGATGAACAAGGACAGGACACTCTTGGATGAAAATAAAAATAAGGACAACTAAGCACCCTGTGAGTTACTTACCGGGTTCCTTAACAATGTAGGAGACGCCGCAGGAACCGTCCTTTCTGTCCTCAAAGGAAATTTCCGCCTTGCTCGGCCCCTCTACAGCAATGGACAGCCCACCGGCGCCGGCTTCTCTGGTCCAGATGCTAAATTCAGCTGGATAGAAAAATGTACATCGCAGAAAACACAGACAAGACTGAAAAAGCAGTTTCTGCTCTTGCACTCCTCTTTAAAAGAAATGGCAGTATTTTGAGCAAAAACAACTGTTGTGTTTGATAGTACAATATGTCTGCATGCTGCCATAGAAGATTCATGGCGCGTTAAGCCCCAGAACTATTTTTAATTTGTCCATTTTACCCTGAAAACCCCGGTTTACAGACATCGCGCAACCGCTTTTGTTTCAACCTAGCCATAAAAAGAAGGTAAGTAATTATATATTTATTATTCAAAATGTCTGTCATTTTTAGCCTAGAATCATTAATTGATGTCTAGTATTTAGTTTAAAAAAAGAAAACGACTTTAAAAAAATTATTCACTCGCATATTTTAAACTTTTAAACAAATTATGTCACAATGAAAAATTTGGCGTCTGTAAAAAAGTCACGGATATCTACCTCATAACTATCGCTTAATTGTATTTTTTTTGTTACTGTGGCATTTTCCCAGATGCGTTATATGATAAATAATCGATCCAAACAAAGAAAAATTGAAAAATAACTTTTGAAAGGGTAACTATATGAAAAAGAAAATCTCAACCACGCCTTGTTGTCTGCGATTTCTGCATCGCGACCCTTGTTACATCACCATGTTTCACCCATAAAATCCCCAAAAAATCTGGCTGTGGCCATTCAAAGCTGTGTCTTGAACCCTCAGTGATGCATGCGACATGGAGTTTTTGGACCGAAACAAGGTAGGTACGCGATAATATCTCGTTAAAATCGTGGCGTCTTTAATTCTACTCTCGCTTGCTCTCGCCTCCAGTTAGGGTTTTGCTGTTTAAAAAACTTTTTTTCTTTTTTTTAAATGCCCTCCTGTTCAAAATTTTTCTTTACCCAGAAAATTGAGATTTTAAGCTTTCCAATGATGTATCACACATGCATATCGGACAATTTTGAAATTTGGCCAAATTGGGGGTCTCAGAGCTGAACTTTAAGTCACCTGAGAAACAAGAAGCATTTTGAAACCCATGTGGTTTTATCACGGTTCATCGTCCACTATTTAAGGTTGCTTTGGAACAAATCCTGAATTCTACTGTACAGAGAAGCAAATGGGACTTACAAGGAGCTGAAGCCACGCCTCTCTCCAGACCAGGACCTCCTGCACGGACCTTGTGTGCACCACCCTCCCCCATGGGCCCCACGGTAAACTGGAAGGGACTCCCAGGAACATGCTGGCCTCTGTACTTGACGTTTACAGTGTGCGGTCCCATCTCGTGGGGGATAAATCGTACACTGTAGGTGCTGTTTCCTCCATCCACGATGTCTGCATCCACTGTCTTCCCTCCAGGGCTGGTCACCTGAGCCGTCATGGCTTGCGAGCCCGTCTCAGCTGCTGGGGAAGAGAATCACAAGAAGGTTAGGAAAAAAAGACAAAAGATAATAAGTAATAATGATTGTTAAGCTCGTCAATGACTGAGACCAAATTGCTTCATCAGAATATGGGGTTGAACTACTAAGGATTAACAGACTTTCTCTGTTCTCTGACATAAAAAAAAAAAAAAAGAAACGTGTTTGTCAAGATATAGCATTTCAACATACTTGATTTACACTAACCCCCATTGTTTTAGCAAGTACTGGTAATTGGGAATTGTATACACCTGGGGTCGGCAACCTATGACACGCGTGTCAGCACTGGCACGGCAAGGGTTAACCATGACACGCGAGCAAATGGCAAAATAAAAATTAAAAAATGTGCCTTTTTACCCGAAATTAAAGCATTTTCAGTTGCGCATCCTGTTTTTTAGGGGCTTTATGTGAGCACCCCTCCCACCCATCGACTCCTGCGCTTATGAATTTTTTTCTCTGCACGCTCAATTCAGCCTACGCTACTAACGTGTCACGAAGCTAACTAGTCAGAGAGCTGGTAAAAGTACATTGTGTTACCAATCTGCACTTTTTGGTAATTGCGGTGCTGTCAACTCCGCACCGTAGCGTGGAGTGAACCGGCGATTAACGTGGCTCATTGTCGCCGATTCGTCCGGTGCTTATTTCAGAGAGATGGCGATGTGTATAGAAACACAGTGACGCGTTGAATGGCATTTTGCTGGAGACTTTTATTAACAAAACAAAAACCAGCATGGGACACAGCCACGTTTCACGGCGCTCTCCGCGCAACTCTCTCTCAACACCCTGCTTCGCTCTCTTTTTCTCGCCCAGACGCCTACTTCTTCTTCTACGCTAGTAAGCCGGTCATATTGTAGGGGACAGCGGCCCCCTGGGGATGCCGGTAACAACTGGTTGGCTCGTTACTTCCGCTAGCTCTGTTTGTGCATTATGCCTCGAGAGCGTTGTGTGTCGCACAACAAGTGTCAAACGTCAATACGAGACAAAACATGAAAATTCTGTGAAAACAGGGCCAGGGATCATCTAAAGGTATGCATCTTTTATATTTGTAATATAAAGTCTAAAATTATGCATAGAATTCACTGTTTACGTTGCTAGTGAACAAGACAAAATGTAAGAGTTGCCTGTTCTGACTTTGAAGGTTAAAACAGTCCGTTCTGTACTGTGAGAGACCTGCACTGAGAATCACACCTGTTCCCCTTTTCATGCTGGGGTGTGTGTGTGTGTGATATGATTACATAAGATAATGCTGCTGTATAGCTGTTATTACTGTTGCACTTATTTTCAAGTTTTGGTATTTTCTACAATTTATTTTTTTAGTTAATTGATAAAGACGAATGGTAGTTATAGGATTTCAGTTAATGTCCATGTTGTTTTCTTTGGAGTAAAATTACAGCTCTGTTGGATATAAAAATTTGGATCATTAATCTTGGTGTGGCACACTGATTGACAAGAAAATTTGAAAGTGGCACTCCACACCAAAAAGGTTGCTGACCGCTGGTATACAAAGAAAAACAAATGAGTGAATTTGGGACTGTGAAGAGCATAAATGCAGTGAATTATTGTGGTGTCAAGTTTAACGAGCTCACATTCAGGTCTCGCAGTTATGCCAGCAAAGCTGCTAAGGCTCTCCCGGCCCAGGAAATCTCCGAAGACGTCTCTGAAAGGGCTTCCACCTCCGCCCACCTGGGTGCTCTCCTCAACCCGGACCTCCCGCTTAGTTTCGCCTCCACGGGTTTTGCTGATCTCAGTGCGCTCAGTGCGTGTATAAGTATGGCTGCTGCGGGTAAATGACCGGGTCAGCCTCTCCTGGGCAGACACCATCTGGAACCAGTTTCCTATAGTCAAGAAGAAGGTTATGAGAAAAAAAATATTTGCTGCCCTTTAGCTTAGAAGCTCTGAACCATTCCCATTATTGATATACTCTTTGGGAACACTCTGTAGTGATGCTGTAACGTCAGGCTATGACCATAGTTAAATACTTCTAAACTGTACTCTGGTGAAAAAATGTATAAAGTTTTCAATTAAAATTTCTCAAGTATTGACCTGGAATCTTCAGGTTGAGTCCACATGTGCTTCCCACCGAAGCAATAGAAGACGCCTGCCTCTTTCTGGTTATGCTCTCCTTCATCCTTCCCTCACCAGTCACCTTCACTGTGAACGGACTTCCTAGAGGAGACAAAAGCAACAATGTGTTCTTAAAGTCCATCTTAACACTCAAAAACATTTCTCCACTGATAGGGAGTTGTAAAGGACAAACGCTTTATTCTAATCATGTTAATTTAGAAAGATAAGAGTTACATCGGTAATTCTACTTTTATTGGAATCTGTTTTTTTTTCTTTTATTTATACAGATATCTCTTAACAGAGTGTTAGTATTTTCGCCACTGCTGCATTAACTTCTAACCTGGGATGTGTTTCTCAGCAAATTTGATGTTTACGGTGTAATTTCCAGGTTCTGTGGGACAATAGGTAACTCTGCAGGTTCCGTCCTCCATATCCTCGCAGTTGATATCCACTTTGCTAGGACCCTCAATGGAGAGTGCCAGCCCACCATAACCTACAAGGAACAGATTGGCACTTTGGTGATTTCTATAGTTTCCATGCATATTTAGAGGCAGACATAGTTTTCGTGAAGTGTACCGGCATTCCTGGTATCAACAAAGAATTCGGCCATCTCAAATGTGTGTGCCTCCACAAGGCCCTTGCCGAAAGCTTTAACCCGGCTGGCCTCTCCGATCTCTGATTGCCCGACCATGATCTTGAAAGGGCTATTGGCCACATGTACGCCGTTCTTCCTCACACTGACTTCGTGTTCGCCTACTTCTTTAGGGGTAAATGAGATACCTGAAGGAGAAATGAGGTAAGTTAAGATGTTACATGCAGTATACTAACATTCAGGACAATTTAATTTCTGCCTTTCCAAATAGAGCGCGCACGGGCCTAATTATCAGATCGCAAGCTGTTTAATACAGCGCTTGCAGTTGCTGTATAAATAAAATTGAGCTGAGATGTGTTCTCACCAAGGTGTCTGTTGGGCAACCTCTTGAGCAGGCAGGGTTCTTCATTGCCTGAGGGCGCTCTGATGCTGGCACTGAGAGAGCTCAGGTCTGTTTCAGCGATCTTGAGCGACACATCAGCGGCAGTACCCACGTTCAGCTGGGACGTTCTGGTAATGGTGTCATCCCCTTGGTGAGACAAAGGAGGGTTTTTTTTTTTTTAGATATTTGACCAACACTTGACTTGAAGTGAGCAATTTCCTCACCGGTGATCTTGGCAACAAAGGGGCTGCCAGGAATGTGCTTGTTGTCAAATTTGACAATGATGTTGTAGTCTCCGGGTGCTGTGGGCAGGTAGGACACAGTGCAGGTGCCGTCTTTGTTGTCCTTGCAGGTGATCTCTGCCTTAGATGGGCCCTCCACAGCCAGGGAGAGACCACCTAATACACAAAACCAATCAGTCATTTTCTGTCTTGCATCCCTTTGTGAAAACATTAACTCAAGTGTTATCGGTTTACGACCTAAATTCTGTCATTTGTTCCATGTAGTTATTTTGATTCATTCATAACAGAAAATTGTTTTCATTTCATACCATTTCTACCGGTTCGCACTGTCACCCAAGATTGTGGACATTGAGATGAAATTGGATAGGATTCTAACAGTCACCCTGGCCCATGTTAATTGAACTACATTAGCCATAGAACTGTTTCTTTAACAATCATTTAAAAAATGTACATCAACGGGCAAGCTCTTGATGACATCAGTATTTATTTGTCCTCTAACTGGTTGATCAGAGCAAATTGTGTTACAGTAAAGTTTGACGAACAAAATACGTCAATAATGGCAACCAAAACATCTGCGCCAGTTTTGTTCTTTTGGTCAGGCAAAGCAAAACATGTCACAGCCATTTTCAATGAGCAAAAAAATGGCAACAACAGTGTCAGCTTTTTTCACTCCTTCAACTGGTTGTAAGAGGAAAACCTGTTACAGCCACGCTCAAATACGATTGGTACTAAATTTACTAAACAGCATGTTATGGTATATCTGTTTACATTGAAATTTTTTTAATGCTCCAGATGATATATGTTGCACAGTTGTGTGCTGTCATTTTGTCTTTATGTTTAGTATTGATAGTTGTGGTATGATCCTTATTGTATTGTACCTTCTCCTGCATTCTTGGTGACCACAGTAAAGGTGGCAGCTTTGTTGACCATGCCATAACTTAAGCCCGGACCATAGGCTGACACCACTCCACTGTTCACAGCATCCACAAAGAACTGTAGAGGGCTTCCTGTCATGAGAAAAATGATTGTGTTGAAATTTGCATTTGTTAATTGCAGTAATGAGAAATACCTTATTAAATGCTGTTTGCTAGCAGTACTCATGTTAACAAAGGCATGAAATTGTTTGTAACAATTGATGCATGAACAATTAACACTATCAGTATGTCTTCATTAACGGTTGTTTTATCTCATGCTAATCCATATTAATGAATACAGGTTTGCCACTTATATTAGGTGAGGCAAAATTATGTTTATAATTAAATTCCCAAATTAGGAGCTATTCTCATGTACATATTTACTTCTCCCTTCCATATTTCTCCAATTCAAACCATCCTAACAATTCAGTTAAGACAAGTGGTTTCGCTTATTTCTTTAAAGGTATCACTCAGATTCCCTGAATTTCTAAATACATTTTCACAGTAAATGTCTCACTATAAGAGACACTTAAATTGAAGAATGATTGAATTCAGTCTGTTTACCATTTGGATCCAAAACCCATTCTCAAAGTAAAATAACAGCTCATAAAATTGCATTTTAATGTAGTATAAGGTGATTTTTCTGGACCTGGAATGTGGTTGCCATCATATTTGATGTCCATCTCATGTAGGCCTTTCTCAGTTGGTTGGTACTTGATGGTGATGGTGCCATCTTTATTATCTGTGATATGTGGCCTTGCCGTTTTGCCTGAAGGCATTCGGACCTCGCCTAAGAATGACAGAGAATTAGGTTGGCACGTAAGTTGAAGGTGTTAGGTTTTCCTATTTTGCACAAGGCACCTGATATTTCTCCTTGCTGCGGTGTGAAAGGCACAAGGAAGTTGACCGGTCTGAAGAGTGGATCCACAGTGTCACGAGGAGCAACAGGTTCATTTGAGGCCTTTCAGACACAAAAAATATAAATAGGATTTGTGCAAAGGGTTTGGGTATATTGTTTTTAAATCCATCTATTATTAAAGATGTTGCAATGTATATCTACCCCCTCTTGTTGGACTTTCAGCTTTTTGTATAAATATATATTTTAAAAAAAACAACAACAAAAAAACGACCATGATAAATTATCTAAAAACTTGTTCCTTTTTCAAAGTGTCCTGTGTAACCCATACAACTCTGTTGAATATTTTTTAATTTATCTTTTAGATTTTAGATTTAGAACTACAGGACAAAAACAAACAATTGAAATAATGGGGTTGAAAAATCTTGTCAGATATTGTGGCGGACTGAGTGCTAATGTGACTGATCATTATTCCCTCATCCTTCTCTCAATCCCTGTTTCAAAATCTCCTGAACACATGCTTATTAATGCACTATGTTCCCATGAAACCAAGGTGGCAGGATTATGCTTTACCCCGTAGTCACACCAGATACAGAATGCTTACACTCTTGTCACATCAAAAACGCCGGATCCGATCTGTCACCTCTCTCTTTTCTTGCTTTATTCTTATAATTCATATTAAAAGAATGTACGTATTCATAAATAATTTTCTGGTTTTGGACATCCGAAAATACTTTTTCATCATCCATATTACACTGTCATGTGCATGCAAAACATCTTTCGAATGCTGTGTTTAACCCTGGCCCCATTACGTAAAGAACAGTTCAACGTAATTTTATTTAGAGCGAGAGAGAACGTCCGCTGCAGTGCATGCTGTGCTTCACTGGATTATTGTGTTTTGCTTGTGGCAACCGGTAAAAAAAAAAGTTTTGCATACCGTCTCCGACTGCCAGAGCAGCGACGCAACGGAGACACAATGCACGGGCTGTGTAACTACATACAGTAATTATAATGCCTGCAAATTGGATCCGCAAGTGGACGGTAACCGGATGGAAGCTGGGTCGTATGCTGTGTAATACCGGGGTTACGGCTGTATTTCTTGAGTTCTGACTGGGTCCTTAGTCAAGATAGAGGAAATAATGACCAATTCAAAATAACAGTCCTGTGTAAGCCTAAAAGAACTTCCAAAAACATTTTGGTTGTTATCAATGGGCACTTTTAAATGCTTGCAGATTACAATGATATGAGTTTGGACCTGTCTAGATAATTCTGCACAGCCACATCTCGTTTACAATATATAAGGGTGCACACTTTGGTAAACACATTTTTTACAGAAGTTATTATTCACTTCCCTTCTCAAAAGGAAAAAAAAACAGGTTATAGACACCATTAGGGGAAGAAAAGGTTTTTGTCGGTCTGGCTGTCGATTGATTGATCGGTTGGTTGATCAGTTCTTATTGCTGTTTACCACTATATTCACAATTATTCAGCATTTGGTGTACCCACCACCACATGAAAGGGGCTCTTGGGGATGTTCTGCCCTCCGAATCGAATGGTGATCACGTATTTGCCAGGTTCGGGAGCCGTGTAGTAAATGTCAAACGTCCCGTCGTGATTCTCCACCACATCCATGTCCAGCTCCATCCCTTGTGGCGTTAACACCTTACACGTCACCTTGCCCTTACCAGCAGCTTTCGCGTCCACCGTGATCACAGTATCCTCTGAGGTCTGCAGCTTTTGAAGACCCGCTGTTTGGGAGGGAGGGAGACAATTATTTTGGAAGGTTTTCTTACAATTCCATAGATGAAGATGAAAGATTACTTACATACACCATGTCCTCCTATGGACACTGCAAAGTAAAAAGATCATGGAGGTAAATTACTTTAACAAAACTATCTGTTTCTGTTTACTCTGTCCATATTACTCTTCATCTTTTGATTTTTTTAAAATTCATTTTATAATGATAGATAAAATGATGAACTGAATGAATAAAATAAAAAGTTTTATGCCTCCTATTTGTTACCACAGAATTCTATTAGAAGTACTACTGTAGAGCAACATAGAATGAAAGAATGTTGTATGTTCAGTTTGTCTTGTTGCACTGTGTGTGTCAAGGTGTTAGTTGTTTGAGTAGGTCACAAATGAAAGCTCATTCTTAATAATGCCAAGGGCTACCAGTTTGATTCACATCCAGGATTTTCAACTATCGTGGTTTGGTCTGGAATACAGACAATATAATTAACTATTGTTAAATGACGTAACAACGAATCAGTGGATTTACCTGTGACCCGACACTTGCTGGCATCTCCTGTAGGATTCGACTGAATCCGGTAGGGGGAGTACGGAATCTCATCGCCTCCATATTTGATGGTGATGGTGTACGGGCCGATAGAGTCAGGTACATAGGACACGGTGTAAGTGCCATCTCTGTTGTCCTGGATGCTTGCATTCTTTGGCTTGCCCTCAGGGTCCTGTCAATAAAAGGTATAAGGTTACGCGATGAAAGTTGAAGTGAAAATAAATTGAGAGGTACATTAGACATTACATGAGTATGTTAGGTTGACTGACCAGAATTTGCACAGTGAGCAGCCCCTCGCCGGCATCGCGAGCATCAATGGTGAACTCCACAGGGAGGCTGGCTGACACGCCTTTGCTGTCCAGACCCGGCCCGCTGGCTCGCACCTTACTGGCGTCGTGCCCAGGCTGAGACATCACTTTGAATGGGCTATTGATAGCACAGATAAGATTAATCTATCCAGCTCTGCTTGATAATAGTGGACAGACTATTGTTCCCTTGCTACTTGGAGGTTCAACAGTTTGCCCCCGCTTTTTCACATATCAAGAAAATGATTTTTAGGGGGATTTGCAAAGGGAGCCGAATCAAATCACTTAATTTTTATTACAAACAAAATTCTCAATGCATTACTCATTGAATAATCATGATGCTATCTAGTCAGATACTCGGCAATATTTTTTTCCTTCTGGAATTGGTGCAACTTTCCAGATTTATTGTAGTTTGCAGTTTGCGGTGTCTATTAGCTTGCCGTGATTGTCAACAATGTATGCGTAATGTTTTCGCATTTCACACCGTACCGCTTATTTTCTGAACAAGTTGTGAACAAGTGCGAAAGACATTTTGAACAGAATGGGGGACATTAATGCCACCCATTAGGGACATATTGACTGCAGCATGATAAACTGAAAAGTATAAAGAGTATATTTTTAATTAAATCAATACATGTATTGCTTAATTAAACCAAATTTTATTGGTTGAAAATATTTAATATATATAATTAGGGCTGTCAAAATTATCGCGTTAACAGGCGTAAATTATTTTTTTAAATTAATCACGTTAAAATATTTGACGCAATTAACACACATGCCCCGCTCCAACAGATTAAAATGACAGAGCAGTGCAACGCCAACTTGTTACTTGTGTTTTTTGGAGTTTTGTCGCTCTCTGTTGGCGCTTGAGTGCGACTGATTTTATGGGCCTCAGCACCCATGAGCATTGTGTAATTATTGACATCAATAATGGCAGGCTACTAGTTTATTTTTTGATTGAAAATTTTACCAATTTTATTAAAACAAAAACATTAAGAGGGGTTTTAATATAAAATTTCTATAACTTGTACTAACATTTATCTTGTAAGAACTACAAGTCTTTCTATCCATGGATCGCTTTAACAGAATGTTAATAATGTTAATGCCATCTTGTTGATTTATTGTTATAATAAGCAAATGCAGTACTTATGTAGAGTAATTTGAACGTATATATCCATCTTGTGTCTTATCTTTCCATTCCAACAATAATTTACAGAAAAATATGGCATATTTTATAGATGGTTTGAATTGCGATTAATTACGATTAATTACAATAAATTAATTGTTAAGCTGTAATTAACTCAATTAAAAATTTTAATCGTTTGACAGCCCTAATGTGTATAGATATGTACAGTATGTGTCATGATAGAGGTTGTCATAAATGGTTTGGTGCCTAAGTATACATACCTATGTGGGACCTCCTGGTCTGCATATTTGACTGCCACAGTGTACGGTCCATCTTGAGCTGGGGTGTAGTGAACCGTGTGGGTTCCATCACCATTGTTTTTAACTCCCACTGGCTCCATGGTACCTTTACATAAGTGTTACATAATGTACTGTACATGAAAAGTTACAATGAAACAAAACACATTCAAAGGATTACAACGTTACCTGTTGGCCCAAAGAGTTTGACATCCAATGCAGCTTGTCCGGCCTGAGTGCAGTCCACAGTGAACGTTTGAGGGATGTGCGCTCTCACTCCTGAACCCAGGCCAGGACCGGAGCACTTGACTTTGCTGGGGTCAACGGGGTCCTTGACTGGCACCTTGAAGGGACTACCGGGGATGGGGTGGCCGCCATAATTGATGTTGACGTCATAGTCGCCAGGAGTGAAGGGGACATACTCCACACTGCAGCTTCCATCTTTATTGTCTTTACATGATATTTTGGCCTCAGAAGCTCCCTCAATGGTCAGGCCCAAGCCTCCAGTTCCAGCACCCCTGAAAAAAATTGAGAAATATTTCAACTTCAACAAAACCATGGGGTCTCCACACTTATTTTCAAGTCAAAGGATTCAAGGGCCACTTTGACATAAACATTTAATTCATGAAAAATACTTAACTAGTGCTTCAAAAATATTGTTTATACATATGCATACAGTGTGTATTTAACTCTAGTAAAACTATATACATACACACAACCAACCAGTGCAAGCAGTAGTAGTAATAGTGGTAGTAGTGGTGGTCATTGTAGTTGTTGAGGAAGACTACTCAAAAACTCTGGACAATACCAAAACAGACACAATTGACTAATACAGTGTTTTTCGACTAATGTGCTGCAGCACACAAATGTGCCGTGAGAGATTGTCAGGTGTGCTGCGAGAAATTATCCAATATTGCATTTTTATTTATTTTTTTCGTCGTCGGGCGGAGTTGCAGAAAGAAGGAAGGACTAGGTTGAAGGTTTCGGTTGTGTACAAATGAGTGAGGTATTGCTCGTGTCGCGTTCAAGAACTGCTAGGATTTCTAGCCACCTTGCTGTCTGCGACAATGTGGACCCCAGAACGTCTAGTGTATGTGATTGGATTAGACTTGTCAAGTGTCGATATACACGAAAGTGTTCTTTCTATTTTATCCATATGTGATGACCGTCAATCCTCCCCCTGTGTTTTATTCCGACACACTGTCGAGGACAGCAAGGTGGCCGATGGCTAGAAATCAGAGCAGTTCTTGAATGTGACACGAGCAGCTATCAAACAGCGTCATGGTGCCAAACATGCTTAAACGTCATCTCCAAACTAAACACCCGTCGCTTCAAAACAAATCGATGGACTATTTCGTTAACCTTTGTGAAAACACAGAGAAACAGATAACTTTTTTAAGAAAAACTACACAGGTAAATGAGAAATCCCTCAAAACCAGTTACCTTGTTGCTGAACTTCTTGCTAAATTCAAAAAGTCTCATGCTGTGGCAGCGAAATTAATACTATCTGCCTGCAAAGTATTTGTCAGCGAGATGCTCGGCCCTGATGCGGTTAAAAACATTGCTAAAGTCCCTCTGTCTGATAAGTCTGAGCTTTTCAAGCCTAACTGCGATAAAAAAAAATAAAAATAAAAACAGAGAGACAAAGAGCTGTTGAAGAAGAGCTTCGTGTGCGCCTTTCTTCAATTCCAACCAGGATATTGGCTTTGTGTTAATCTAAACAGGCTCAAGTCACACTGAGTTAGAATAAATATTCAGAAATTATTGGATAATTAAATATACTGTACAGGAAGTAATTTTAGAACATTTTTGGTTTGTGGTGTGCAGCGACATTTTCAATGAAAACGAACCGTGACTCAGAAAAGGTTGAAAAACACTGGACTAATAAACAATCTTGCCAATACCTGGTCTCCACAGTAAAGCAGTTTGGCTTGTTGGTTATTCCTCCCTCCAGACCAGGTCCATAGGCCCTCACCCGGGTGGGATCGCATCCTTCCATTACTGACACTCTGAAGGGACTCTTGGGTACAGGTACGTCATCATAAAGTACCTCGATCAGATGCATGCCTGTAAGCAAGCACTTTGAATTAGTCGTGTTTGAGAAAAAAAACATGCATTTTTGCTTCAGGCATGTTTTCATTATGGCCCACAATTAGAAAGGTGTCATGTACCGTCAAATGGAAACTTAACAGCATCAAATGTGCTTTATGCTCAAAATTTTGTGATTTGTTTTTTTTTCATAAATCCTCTTTTATTCTGTTACTGCATCATCTCTGTGCTTGGTGTTAAAGAATTCTATTAATAACCCTTGTCAAGTTTCTACTGTATGGCAGGTGCGCTAGCAGCCTTGAGCACACATACCTGCCTGGTTAAAAGCTTCTGTTCCAGAACAGACTATTTATAAATCAGAGCCTGCCTGGCTGCCTGCTCTCTGGCCCTCACATCATTGCAGCACTGCATCATTCTGTATTTATACCCTCCCCAAATCTCTCACATTGACTTTTCCCACTCTCGCTTTCCCCAGTAGTGCACTGAATCAACACCTGTTACTCATTTTATTTTATTCTTTGATATAGTTTCTGTTTGATGAAATCGGAAGTTGGCATTGTAGTCGGACAAGACCACCTTCCATGAATCAGTGTTAACTATTGTACCCAATTTGGAAAGATGGCTGGATGCGTAGCTCATATGTGTGACCACATGCAACTCTTTTTGACCAACAAGTAGGCTCTTTACATTTACTCTAAGTAATGTTCATCTGTTTGTGCTGCACATCATCAAACTTGTTTACTCAGTGGAAGGTTGACATGTGCTTGGTATGAGTAAGTACAAGCAGACCTAATGAATGTGAATTTGGCCAGGGAGATCTGAGATGTGAAATGGCCACTTGGCCACTTTTTTTCCACCCAGGTACCTCTATCTCTACGAAAACTAGTCTACCAAAACCTTTTGCAGGCACAAAAATACATTTGAATTGCATTTTATGCTGGAATGCACTGGTGCAGTGTTAAAAATAGAACCCCGCACAGTATATCACTCTGATATGGCCACTGTAGAGCATCTTATCAACATACCATGGAAAACCACTGTGACAACCTGGTGAAATGTAATACAGTAGTCAGAGGCTTTAGGTCAATATATTATGACTCAAACATGGAGGAATGTGTTGGCATAAGAAAGATTGGCAGTTTATAAATGGGCGGGCACATTCCTATTTTAGACAATTTAAAAATGACCACATGGTAATAAATCATCATTTGTGTCCTTGTGCTCTTACCATCTTCAAAGGGCGTGTACTCCACTCTATAGGTGCCGTCACCTTTGTCGGTGATGTAGCCTTCTGTGGTGGTGCCCGAGGGGTTAACAATGCGAGCCTTCACGTGATTTCCTCCAACCTTGTTTAGAGCCCGGGCGTCCACAATAAAATGGGTAGTGACTTCTCTAAGGACTCCTGGGAACAAAGCGGCTCTTAACATGATTTGTCATTCGCTATTCAAGCCCTTTGTCAAAGCAAAGCCCTTCTGGTATTTATCTCTCATAAGCCCATCCTCACCACTTTCAAGATGACATACAAAACTAGTAAATCAATATCTTAATACGGTAATACGCAATGCCTTTTTTTGTCATGGCTAATATATTTTGTTTCAGCGAAATGTAAGAAGCAAAAATAGCAACACTGAATGTTTGACATTTTGCTTGATGAATTTTTCCCAAGCAAAAACATGTCTCTAATAAATGATGTGGGTTTATTTATTCTAGGGCTACAGCTATCGAATATTTTAGTAGTCGATTAATCGATGGACTAATAAGTTCGAATAATCGAGTAATCGGATAAGGAACATGAAAAATTAAAATACCTGAGCGGAGCCTCAAACTGTATATATATTTTTTTTTTAATATTTTTTTTTTTGAAAAATGAGGATCTATGGACAACAAAAGAACAATTGTCTAACTTACATAGAAACAGTCCGCTAGCTTAAATGCTATAAAATCCTAAAGCTTTTTTTACAATGCTCATAACAAATAGTTCTCATATTCCCACAAAAAAAACGGCTAAAAATACATATATACTAAATTATGAATGCATTAAAAAACATTAGCTCAAACAAAAACTTAGCTTTCGTTGGTCTTAACAGGTAGCAGTTGGATTTAGCCATGTGTAAAGAGCCAGACCAGTGGGCAGTATATCCACCCTAATCAATAAAACTAAATGCAAACACTTTCATAATAAACCATTACAAGGCCACTTTAATTAAACGACTACTCGAAGCAACAAAATTTAATCCGAATATATTTTTCTAATCGAAAACTCGAGTTAATTGATTATTCGTTGCAGCACTAATTTATTCCATCTATTTTCTCATGTGTCTCATTAGAGTTGCTCGGGAGGTGAGAGGGTGTGCTGCACTCTTGACTTGACTGCACTCTTGACCAGTCCCTTGCAGGGCAAATACCTCTGTGTTCACAATTATTAAGCAAGTGGCAAATTTTGAACATCCATATACACACATCCATAATTTCCAACTCTATAAACATGAATATTATTGGATGTAAGCATATCAGGTTATGCGCATTTGTGTAACAGGGTTAGGGTGGGTGGCTCATGGAAATCAACACTCTTTAGCAAGGTGTGCATAATTATTGGGCAGATTCTTCTCCTTGGGAAAAACTACTAAAAATGTAACAGCATATCTGATGTTAGTCCATACCCAAAATTCGCCATGCTCATAACTCATTTAAAATTAGTGGATGCACTCATAAGTCAATCTATCGCTGCATTTATTTTTTTAAGACATCAACTGTTCTTATTGCATTTTACCTCGAGGCTCTACTCCAGGCCCGTAGACGTGCACCCCACTGGTGTCCACAGAGGGGTCCACTTGCAGAACCTTGGGGAAGTGGGGGATCATATGACCCCCATATTTGATGGTAATGGTGTGCGCGCCATGGAACGGTGGGATGTATGTGACGGAGAACGTTCCCTCTGCCGTTTTCTGGATGTGCACTTCAGCCTTCGCCCCGGTGTCCGAGATAATTTCGATGCTAAGCTCGGCATCGCCAGCCCGTGTGCAGTCCACGGTGAAGGTGGCCGACTCACCCGCCTTGGCCCTTTCCAAGCCTGGACCACTGGCCGTGACCTTGCTGGGATCAAAGGCTGGTCGCACTGCTGCCTTGAAAGGAGAGCCCGGGATGTGCTGCTCCGCGAACAGAATGTTGATGTTGTACTCTCCAGCTTCGGTGGGCAAGTAGGCTACTGAGCATGTTCCGTCGCCATTGTCTTGGCACTCAATTTTGGCCTCACAAGGACCCTCCACTGTCAGGCCTAGTCCACCTGCTCCCGCTCCCTTTGTGTCGATAGTGAATGGAGCCGGTTTGCCTACAATACCGCCCTGAAGTCCAGGGCCAAATGCTCGGACCTATGACACAAAAAAAAAATCGAGTCAAACATGAGTAGGTTAGTTAATATTTTATACATGGGGAATTTCCAATATATTATGGTTAATCTTTCCTGTCTTTGCCACAGATTTGTCATTTGACTTTAAGTGCATAGACCATGATGCTATGTGATAATTTTCCTTTTATAACTGGCACTAAGGAAATCTTTAAAAGTGTGTTCAAAAAACTTTAATGTCTTCGAAGCACGTTCATATGATCTCTCTGGGCCAGACTTTCACATATTGGTGGCTGTGGACCGCATTCTCAGCATTAAACAAATGTTCACTGTAATGGTTCAAGAGCACTTTCATGAACAGTTACCTTTGAGGGATCAGCAGGCATCACAGCTTCCAACCCAAAGGGGCTTCCCATGACGGGGTTTCCATCATAGCTGACATCCACCTTGTATTGCCCCTCCTCCGGGGGGATGTACTTCACATTGTGAATGCCTTTGGCTTTGTCCGATTCCAGCTTGCACGGAATTGGTCGGCCGGTGGGTGAGGTCATCTTCACGCCTACATTGCCCTGCCCGCCGGCACCCTTTGTGTTCACTGTGAATTCTTGGTCCCGTCCCACTTCCACTTCTGGAACAAAAAAAAAACATTAACCTTTAATGCGGTACTTATATTTAAATGGCATTTTTTTGTACAGTTTGCAACGCAGCTTTAGGTGGAAGCTAACCTACTTCCACGGGCAACATAGAAACACCCATCTCCCTGTACACGGACGAAGGGCCTATTGTCGTCTTGAGTTGCAGCTGCTGTTATCAGACAATCGGATGAACTTTGGGTCATATCCCCATGAGTTCAGACTCTTATAATGATGTTGTACATTAAGGTCAAGATATATAGCATATAAATGATGATGCGTAAAGTAGAATTTCATGTTTGTTGTGTAGTAAGAGAAGCACTTCCAGTCACGAACACATGTTAAAAGGTTTTTCATATGTCTTAGTTACTTTTTGTTACAATTGATACGGACAAGCCCGAGCTGAGGTGCAAGCACCCAATCTTATCGACGTTACATCCCGGCTCCAGACAAACAGTATGCAATATGTACTTAGGTGGTTAGAGCTCTTGTCAATTTCCTGTTGCGTCAGACAACTTCCACGGCTGTCTGTTGGAGTTGTAGTGCATATATTTCAAGCTAAAAAGTCTCATCGTATCTCTTTCTAAACTTTGGAGCTAAGATTTGACCTTCTGTCTTCTGACTTCCAACTGCACAAGAATTTGTTGCTCCATTCACGCAGGAAACATCTGTGTGAATTTTAGACAATAGCAGATTGCACTTACTGGTGTCTAAACCCTCAACTTTGACTTTTCCAATGTTCAGCTGCGGAGCCACTGTGATATGGAAGGGGCTTTTGGGGATGGGATCCCCTCCATGAGTGACCGTGATTGCCATGTTGCCCTGGAAAAATGAAAGGGGGAACCATCATGGTGAGTAAATTCTGCATCTAGATCAAATGAAAATGGACTTAAAAGCTAGCGCACCTGTTGAAGAGCGGTGTATTTGACTGTGTAGGAGTAATCATGGTTATCGATTATCTCAAAGTCACGGACGACCTCTCCTGGGCCTGAGGCTGCGAAGCGCACTTCTGGCTTGGCTTTGCCTGCTCCTTTTGTATAGATTGTAAAGTGGGTTGGCGTGCCCACCTCCACTCCTGCAATCACACGCATGTTTTTGTCAGTTCAACCAATGCTGCTCAGATGTAGCAGTGGGTGGGTGCATTCAATTGCCGAACCTTAAAGTGACAATCGTACTCAATCTGTATTAGTAAACATATACCATAGATACTTATATAGAAAATGACTGGTAAAGGTAATGCTTATTCAATTCTTGGTATTCAACCCTGTAATGTAAATTCAGAGCTTTATATCCGATTATATCATTTGTGTTTGAAGATTCTTGATGTAAACACAACTCATTTATGGAGTTTCAGCCTTGAACTATTTTCCAAACTTTTTTGGAAAGTTTTTCATTATTGATTATTACTTTTCTATTACTGGTATTATTTTTCATTATTACTTGGCCTAAGCTTTTTAGCTCGTGAGGTCGCTGTTGGCTAGTGCCGAAAGGTGTAGCATGGAAAGCCTCACTATGACCAGGCAGGATGTAATTCCAGCCAGTGGAAGCTCAAACTGGGTATAATTGTGTATAGTTAAAGTGGAAGGATTAGTTTGCGTGAGAAAAATGTTGGGCAAAATAGTATCCATTTTTCTGTGGGGTGTGGTTCCACACATTCAGCAGAGGTGTTATAAGACAAAGCGAAAATGTCATGATTATGATTTTAAGTCTATTTGGGTTGTTGTTTTTTTTCTGTTAAATTTTGCAGATTAGTAAATTTATCATTCATCAATGAACCAAGAACAAGGTTAAGGAAATATGAAATAAAAAACATACAGACTAAAAATTCAAAAATTTATGGTAAATCCCAAGCTTTCAGGTGACTTTATCACTCTCTATTTATGTCGTCTTTATGTCATGTAGTCATCAGCAGAAAATATTAATAATCAATATTAAGTTGAAGATACAGTGCCTAGTTCCAAATGCAAGCAGTTAATCAGCAGTTAAGTAAATGCTCAAGTAAGGTAAAGATTTGAGTCGCGTAGTCAAACATTTGTACTTAGTTATATTTCTTTCACCCACGATACAAACCTGTCTTGTTGAGTCCAGGGCCTTCTGCCCTCACCTTTCCAGCATCATGAGAGGGATCAACTTTGACTTTGAATGGACTGATGGGAATTTCCTGACAAAAGGGAACGGTGAGAAAATTCATTAATAATAGAAAAAAAACTTCCTATCTTCAAAGGTGATGTTACATAACAACCTTAATCTTACCTGGTCAGCAAAGAGCACCATGATGGTGTAGCGACCTGCTCCCGGGGGAGTGTACTTGACAGTAAAGGTGTCATTGTCATTCTTGATGATGTCAAAGTCGATGTCTGCCTCGGCAGGGCCAACCACCCCTGGGGCACACTTGATTCCTATGCTGATGTCACCTAACATTGCATAGCAGTAAGAATAGTTTAAAAAAGAATGATCCAAATCAGAGGCTATGATAAAAAAAAAAAAACTTTCAAGTATATTCCTGGCTTTGACTCAGTTTTATGTTCCAGTAATACAAAATCCTTCTCAACATTCACAGATCTCCTTTCATTGGGACTTACCTGAACTGTCAAGTGTTTTTATAACCATCATTTTCTCATGCGCGCTTACCTTGACCAGCCTCACTGCAGTCCACAGTGAAGTATGTTGGCTCATTAGCCTTGAGGCCCGTCTTCTCCACTCCGGGCCCATAGACCTTGACCCTGTCTGGATGACAACCCTCTCCGACCTGCACCTAATGAATTCACAGTGTACTTGAGCAACCTAGGAGTGGTGGGCTGAAATAGGACGGCTGCAGGACTTCGTTAATTGACCTTTTCATCATAACGTCACACATGCAGTGCGTCTGGTTGGCAAGAGTGTATGGCAAACACTCTTAAAATCTAACAGCTTGATAGAATATGTATAGGGAATATGTATAGGGAATATGTATGGGGATATTTGTGTTTTATCTTTTCATCATAGAGATCTCGAAAACACCTCATTCCAAGTTATCTAAAAGTATGTGTTCTTATTCACATATCTCTAATCAGATTTTAACTAGATGGAGTGATTTTGTAGGTATCTATAACTAAAATTGCATTTCAGATACTTCCTACATGAATACACATCACTGATTCTTCTGCAATTGTTGCAGATATCCATAATTCATTCGCAGATTAACTGCGTTCTATATGCTGTTATTGAAATGAGACACTCCATACACAAATTAAGGAAAAAATGGATTGTCATTTGTCACTATGCAGATACTTTACTTTTTGAGGTGGTAAAACTGTAATACAGAAAAGGACAAGCCACAACTGTTTGACAAATATCCTTAGTAAAACTTCAAGCTACAGTATTAAATATCCTTAGTAAAATCTCGAACTACAGTATTAAAAATGTAACATTTTCACAGATGTTACAGATGTACACTAAAACGTATTTTTTAAATCATGAATCCTGTTTCCACCTTTACATGTCATTTGACCAAGAAAGAGTGTTTTCAGAAAACAAGGAGAAATAGTTTGAATAATGATTTTAGACTTTTTCTTTAGTGCTGTACTTTGAAAAGGTTCATCGAAGAGAAGAGCTAAATTGCTTGGAAAGGGATCAAATGCTGACCGTAATTCAGATTCCAGCTAGTATCCTGGAAGGTGACTTAAAAATTGCAGTGGTAGAAAAATGTAGCGATTACTTAACATGATCGTTGTGCCCAATGTTCACAAATATTATGAGACGTTCCATATAATGGTAATTATCTATATGCGCTTTAGTCATCGTTACGTTTGAAATAATTGTTAGTCATCACTTTTTGCCCCACGGAAGTACTATTGCACATGTTTACAAACAGGATTGAAAAGGTCTACAACATTGAATTCTGCAAGTCTACATAGAGTTTGTCTGAGTACAGCTTCATGCGTCTTACCCTAAAGGGGCTGTTGGGCACATTTACACCACTCCAGGCGATGATGATGGTGTGTTTAATAGGCTTGGTGGGAGTATAAGTGCACAGATATGTTCCATCGCCTTTGTCATTGACTTTGATGTTGATTGTGCAGCCTTCGGCATCCTATGTGGTTGCAAAAGCAAGTCAACCCTGAACCTGTTCTTATAAACTGTATATGGTGCATCCAAGGGATTCACCAAAGTCAGACATTCAAGCAGTTTTATTGGGTCAATGGGCAAAGTATAACTATATACTATGTTCAAGGGACTTGTAATAGAAAATGATGTTTTTTTAATACCTGGGCATAGATGGAGAGTGGACCCTTCCCAGCCATGCGTGCATCAATAGTAAATTCAGTTGGCTTGTTTACAGTAACGCCATTTGGCTGCAGGCCCGGCCCAAAGGCTTTCACCTGAACATTTCAATGTATTCATTAAAGACCCCAATCACTGGTGTTATGTCTTTGTTACCCTAGAGTTGCTACCTTCTCTGGGAAGGTGTCATTGGCAGCAGGGAGGATATGGGCCATGAAGGGGCTGTCCTTGATGTCCTCGTCATCACAAATTACATGGACAGCGTAGTCGCCAGGTTCAGTGGGCCAGTAGCGGACATCGCAGGAGCCATCACCCTTGTCGTCACACTCGATCTTAGCCTGAGAGGGTCCTTCGATGGAGAAGCCTTCACCATAACAGAGAGGAATATTTTCAATTGCCCGATTCAATAATGGTGAAGTCCCACTATATCACAGTTTGCACCACAGCTATATCACATATTTTTGAGGCAAAAGCTGATACCATGTTGCGCCAAGAAGAACCAGATACGGTCACCAAACAGTAACAATCAGTATTTCTTCAGAGTATGAGTGTTGTTATGTCGCTAGTGCTACTCTCTATGAGTTAAGATAGCAGGTAATGGTTTACCACTAAATTAGTAGTTTCCCTTCTCTTGAAAGCGAGAGAGTGAGAACAGGCATCGATGAATACTATTATAAGATATTTAAATGTTTCAGTCAGTGTTTAAAATGAGGGAAGCTTTTAAAACGATCTCCAAGAGGTTTTTGTCATGCAGTCTTTCTGGAGCGCATGTTTTCATGAATGGCTCTAGATTCTAGATACAGTGGGGCAAATAAGTATTTAGTCAACCACTAATTGTGCAAGTTCTCCCACTTGAAAATACTAGAGAGGCCTGTAATTGTCAACATGGATAAACCTCAACCATGAGAGACTGAATGTGGAAAAAAAACAGAAAATCACATTGTTTGATTTTTTAAAGAATTTATTTGCAAATCATAGTAGAAAATAAGTGTTTGGTCAATACCAAAAGTTCATCTCAATACTTTGTTATGTACCCTTTGGTGGCAATAACGGAGGCCAAACGTTTTCTGTAACTCTTCACAAGCTTTTCACACATTGTTGCTGGTATTTTTGCCCATTCCTCCATGCAGATCTCCTCTAGAGCAGTGATGTTTTGGGGCTGTCGTTGGGCGACTTTCAACTCCCTCCACAGATTTTCTATGGGGTTGAGATCTGGAGACTGGCTAGGCCACTCCAGGACCTTGAAATGCTTCTTACGAAGCCACACCTGTGTTGCCCTGGCTGTGTGTTTAGAATCATTGTCATGCTGAAAGACCCAGCCACGTCTCATCGTCAATGCCCTTGCTGATGGAAGGAGATTTTCACTCAAAATCTCTCGATACATGGCCCCATTCATTCTTTCCTTTACACAGATCAGTCGTCCTGGTCCCTTTGCAGAAAAACAGCCCCAAAGCATGATGTTTCCACCCCAATGCTTCACAGTGGGTATGGTGTTCTTCAGATGCAATTCAGTATTCTTTCATCTCCAAACACGAGAACCTGTGTTTCTACCAAAAAGTTCTATTTTGGTTTCATCTGACCATAACACATTCTCGCAGTCCTCTTCTGGTTTATCCAAATGCTCTCTAGCGAACCGCAGACGGGCCTGGACGTGTATCTTCTTCAGCAGGGGGACACGTCTGGCAGTGCAGGATTTGAGTCCCTGTCGGCGCATTGTGTTACTGATAGTAGCCTTTGTTACTGTGGTCCCAGCTCTCTGTAGGTCATTCACTAGTTCCCCCCGTGTGGTTCTGGGATTTTTGCTCACCGTTCTTGTTATCATTTTGACGCCACGGGGTGAGATCTGCATGGAGCCCCAGATCGAGGGAGATTATCAGTGGTCTTGTATGTATTCCATTTTCTAATATTTCTCCCACAGTTGATTTCTTTACACCAAGCATTTTACCTATTGCAGATTCAGTCTTCCCAGCCTGGTGCAGGTCTACAATGTTGTCTCTGGTGTCTTTTGACAGCTCTTTGGTCTTGGCCAAAGTGGAGTTTGGAGTGTGACTGACTGAGATTGTGGACAGGTGTCTTTTATACCGATAATGCGTTAAACAGGTGCCATTATTACAGGTAACGAGTGGAGCCTCGTTAGACCTCATTAGAAGAAGTTAGACCTCTTTAACAGCCAGAAATCTTGCTTGTTTGTTGGTGACCAAATACTGATTTTCCACTCTAATTTGGAAATAAATTCTATAAAAATCAAACAACGTGATTTTTTTGCCCCCCCCCCCCACACACACACACACAGTCCATCTCTCATGGTTGAGATTTACCCAAGTTGACAATTACAGGCCTCTCTAATCTTTTCAAGTAGGAGAACTTGCAAAATTGGTGGTTGACAACATACTTATTAGCCCCACAGTACCTAATGTCTTTTGTTCCATGTCATAAATGAGAATCCCCTGTAAAGTTGTCTTGAATGTGGTCCAGACTTACCCAGAGTCCCAACATCTGTGCCGATGGCCTCAACCACAAAGTCAGCAGATTTTCCCACCATCCCTGTCTTCAGACCAGGACCCCAAGCCCTCACCTTCTGGAAACCTGCCTCCGGTCCTACCTCTACTTCAAATGGACTGCAAAAATTTATTACACAAGTATGTGAACATTATTGTATTTGTTTCATTGTTTGTGATGGCCAGAATGTAGTTTTTGAGTTTTACCTGCGAGGGATGGGCTGATTTCCCCACATTATGCTGACTGTATATTTACCCGGTTTGAGGGGGTAATACTCGCACTCATACACTCCATTTCCTGTATCTCGCACTTTCACTTGTTCCTGCACCCCAGCTGAGAAAAACAAAGCAAATTGGATTATCATCAAGACAACATACAGTATATTTTATGCACGTATGCATTTGCTTGGCCAAGCCAGGATGAGAAAAGTAATCCAAAAAAGGAGGAGTAAAGATGAAAAGGCTGTCTGACTCACTGGGCCCTTTGACCGAGACGTTCAATGTTCCACTGCCAGCTCCCTTGGTGAAAACTTTGAAGTCTGCAACCTCCTTTACTCTCACACCCTTAGGCTGAAGGCCTCTGCCGGTAGCTCTGCAGGCGTTTGGATTGATGGCTGAGAGGAATACCAACAAGTATTGAGTAAGAAAGTATTTTGTTACCCAGAGAAAACTGATGTTGGCTCAAGTGTTAGTAGCAGAATATTCAACTGGGATTCCTTACAGATTAAAAACAAAAAAACAACTGTAAATGAAAAAGATGCAGCCTTTAATTCGATACTGTACCCTGACGTTTTAAAGTCATACCAAGCTGAATTTTGACAACGTTTGTCAGACAAACAGTAAATGTTTGCAGGCGCTGACAGAATGCCGGCAGATGCAAATATGTGGCGCTTGCAGCAAACGG
Organism: Corythoichthys intestinalis; assembly: GCF_030265065.1. NCBI lineage: Eukaryota > Metazoa > Chordata > Actinopteri > Syngnathiformes > Syngnathidae > Corythoichthys > Corythoichthys intestinalis. Next base: position 42,221,348 of record NC_080399.1, read on the forward strand.
GCAGGTGAAAGTTCAACAAAGTAGAGAAAAAGGCAAAACTGGCAAATTGATGCTAATGAACATTGCGTCAGTGCTCACTTTAAAACTAAACTATCAAGCTGGCAGGCCGCAGAAAGTTGGACCAAGCACTACACTGCACCATGCACCCCCAATATTGTGAAAGCTTCCTAGGCACAGAGAATGTTTCTTTTGAAGGAGAAGAGTGGGGGCGGGGGGCATTTGAGCTGAGTGCTGAGCCAAGGCTCATCCCAATGGGCTATACTAACTTGGCCGAACAGGTTTTTTAGGTGGGGGCCCTTTAGTTCCAGGAGGAGTGAGCACTGACTGAGGGATTATCTGCAATGGCGCCCCCATGGGAGGAGCAACAGGAGGTGCTAGAAATGACAGATAAGAAGGGTTATGGTCTAAGGTTGAAGGCCTAAGGAAATAAAACCGTGTTGAAAAGATCACCCTGACTTTTTCCAATGTGATGAGACATCCTGTTGTCTAAAAGAAAAATAACACATGGCTCACCTTCTGCGATGTTGACAGGGAATGGGCTCTTTGGGATCTCTTGGCCGCCAAACAGCACATGGATGGCATGAGGACCCTCAATCACAGGGCGATAGGTACATCGGAACACACTGTCGCCTTTGTTTTCCAGAATGATTTCCACTGTGTCATTTTTACCCTGTGGATCAACAATGACCACGCTGATGTCGCCATTGCCAGCACCTTGTTGACAAGGAGAAAAATTAGTCTCAGTTGGACCACGCAGTCAGTTGTTTATGGTCAGTTTTCAGTGAATGGAAAGCCACAACTCACAGAGAATATGTTCATAAGAATGCCTTAAGGCTAATGTATTCCTCACTTTTACTTCTTGTGTAATAAATTTGGTATTATGCATGTAATGCTCTCATTCCAAAGTCTGCAAATTTAACTAAATTTGACTTTCTTACCGGCTGTGAAGATGTCAAAATAAGTGGGTTTGTTGGCTATGTTGCCTGTGCGTTCTAGACCGGGTCCCCTGGCATGCACTTTACTGGGGTCACCCATGTCCTTTGCCACATTCACTGAATAGGGGCTCTTGTCAATGTCCTGGCCAGCAAATAACACCTTAACCTGAGATTTAAGTGAGATAATAAAAGAAAATTTTAAGAAAAACGATCTTATAGGGATATCTTAATTGGATGATGGGAAGGCTGTTTTTTTCTAACCTTGTGAAGACCTTCAACTTTAGGAATATAAGTGACTGTGTAGGTTCGGTTTTTGTCTTTGTTAGGTTTCACCTTGGCCTGCAGAAAAAAGGGACGAATAAAAGAATTCAATTCAGAAATATCCTGGCATGGTATAACCAACTTACCTCTTCTTTGTGTCCCTCGGGATCCTCCACATAGACTAGGACCTCACCACTGCCCGCTTCAATAGTATCCACAGTGAAAACAGCAGGGTGAAGCACCTTGTTACCATGAGGCTCAATACCTGCAAAGAAAATAATAGCACCATTCATACATCTTGTTTTACAAGGAAGTACTTGTCCCCACACTGTTTTGATGTCAACTACAAACAAGTCAATGCTTTGACAGGAAACCTTGAGAGCTGTGTGTTATGTATGAATATCCCTAGTTTATGAAGCATCTACTATAACCTGGTCAGTCTAAATGGTGGATCCCACATATGCTAGGCCATCTCAAGGTTTCCTATTTTTCACAAGATGGGGTTTGGGGTTTATCCTTTCCCTTTTGGTGGGTGTTAAGGTCAGGGGATGTCAAAAATGTTGTCAACTGTGGTTCTGTGATGCCCTTCAAGACGTTGTGAACAAAGGCTATATGAATAAATGTGGCTTGACTTCCCACCTGGTCCATAGGCTTTGGCCTTGTGAGGGAATAGCTGTTTGGGTTTGAGAGGGGCTCCTGGCTTCAGCTTGGCTTTGGGGAACTGTGACAGGTAGGTCATCACAGAGTGCTCATCTACATCTGGATCCACTATCTCTTCAGGTGCAATAACCTAAAGTGCAAACAACACATCAACAATATAAGTGCAAAATTGGATAATACATTTCAGCCACCACAATCAATAGCATTTAGAGCAAATAGTGTCTAACACTTTTCTAATAACCATGGTGTATATGGATTTGACAGAAAATAAACATATCTATTAGCACCTCTACTTACTCCTCTCATGCTTCTAGCACTTTGTCAATCATTCACTGGCACAAAGCAATGCATCAAGCTGGATATATTTAACCCTGGTTCTGCAGGGTTAAGGATTGTTGCCTTCCATAAGCCAGCCACGGGGATTTATACTTATCCAGACCTCTCCCACATCTCCTTAACACTAGCGCAATGGAATCTAGCACACCCCCCACTCCCAACCGTCAGGGCCATGACATCCACCCTCTAGCTATCTGGCCAGCGCTTATCCTCATGGCGATTAGCTAGTGTGCAACTAAACAACCTGCACAGTGAGCAGTGGAACAGCAGGGGTCATTAAAAAGGGATGGAATGGAAGAATGCAACCTTGCTCTGATTACATCGTTATTCCGAGGGACACAGATTACATCTTTGTTTCAGAGCCTGCTTGGAAGGTGTTTAAAGGTCTCTAAAAGCACCAAAATAAAACTGTAAAGTCTTTGAAACCACAATAAAGCATTCTCTGCTTGTAAAAACTTTCATTTTAAAATGAGACCAGCTTTTAAGAGTTTGGGGATAATTGGTGTTCTTATTTTTTTTATCTTCAGTGCATAAAACAGAACAAGCAAAAGTCTTAAGGCAACACCTTGTTTGTTCTATCCCTCCTTCTACACGGTCCGGCTTTGCTCTAGTTTACAGTGTTTCCCCGCTGTATTGTGGTTCATTGCTCTGCTTTTGCACACATTTTAAGTGATCATTTTTCAAAAATATTATAAGCAAATCTATATTAAAAGTTGGACATCTTCAGTATAGTACTAGATATTGCCAGAAAAAGAAAAAATATACAGTACCTTGAACCTGAACCTTTTATCTGTTTCACAGCAGCGATTTCCCAGATACTAGCTATTGTTTAGTTAAAAATAAATTTTGTTGGGTACTCTGAGAGTTAACTATTTTTGAAAAGCAATGCCCCGCCCACCATTCCCCATCAATGAAAATAGATCTTTTTTTATGCATCTCACCTGAGGCACACCAAGCCAATCATCCGCCTGCTGCATGGCTTCTCTTGCATTTTCCACAGGCTGGTTGGGGTCCCACTCGGCCCAATCAGGACACAAACCTAGTAGAATGCAAACAAGTCATTACAAGAGCCTGGTGCACAGATGTGTGCAGTTTGGCTTCTGCTGCCATTGCCATGATGAGACCCCACATGGGCTGTCACTACTACTGCTGTGGCACCTTCAGCTCCAGGGTCTTATGTGGTGTCTGTTGGCTCTTCAGGACAAACAAGTGCGGCAGGCATGCTATAGCTAGCATGCCCTGGGCAGTTAATAGCTAAATTGGATTAGTGTTGACAATGGAGAGAGTGTTTTGCTTCAAGGCCACTGCAATACAAATAGATAGTGATGGATGGATAAATAATAAATAAATGTCACTTTGAAACTAGAGATAAATTAAGCACGACATTTAGGTGTGTAGGTGGTTAGTGGGGTGGATAATAATTAGTCACCCCAATCGACTGTGAAAAAGCAAAGATTCGGTGGATCTTCTGAGGAACAATCGTGATTCTACGGAAGGCAATTATTGAAAGATGTTTTTTTTCCGCGGGCATTAAAATAAATAAATAAATAATGTAAAATAATCAATTACAAGGCACATTTCAGTAATTCTGATTCATGAATGTTCTAAATTATTTGTAATACCAAAACACTATGAAACATAGTGGAAACTAATTAATTAATAAACATCAATATTTGTATCTCTTTGGCAGATTTATTTGCATTACCTGTCGTGCAAACATTCAACAAAATACAGTATATGCTTGAAGCAGAAGCGATATTGAAGGAAACATTGTAACAAAGTGCGAGCTATCCACTTTAACTGGACAGTGGAGTCTGAGGCCTACTGCATTTATCAAAAACTAAAAGCAAATGATGAAGGGCTGAAAATTGCTCTAAACGAAACATTTAAAGCATTAAAAAAAAAAAAAAAACAGTCTTCTTGTAAAAAAGAAATACTATTTCTGTTTCCATAATGAGCAGTGCCAGTGACGGCCGCTATTATACTGCGACATCCAGCAGCCAGGATGAAAACTGCAAGTAAAAGTTACTCATCCTGTATCCCAAGGATTCCCAACCACCGGGCCGGTACCGTTCCGTGGCACATTTGCTACAGGGCAGCAGAGAAATAATAAATAGAGAAATAATAAATAATTTCCGGATAACCGCTTCCTGGCCTGTGCCTCATGACTAATCTGAGTATATGTGTACGTCGCCCTCTAATGGTTGGCCGCCATTACTCGTTTGTTTGCACACCTATAGCTGCCCAGCCTCAGTTAATGTAAACAGTAACGTTAGCTGCTGTTGGCTGTGTGCTGCGGGCAGCAACTTTTTTGGACAGCTTTTTTACAGGGAAAAGGCCACCTGCTGAGCCAGAGGAGGTGCCTACATCCAAGTCCATTCTGCTTAATATGTGGCTAAAAGCTAGCAAACGAGGCAACAAAAGTGAATGCACTGAAAGCACCATACTTCATGGTGAACCATATTGCTAAAGCCAAGAAACCTTTCACGATTGGTGATGAACTCTTTATGCCTGCGACCATGGATATTTGCTGTCAAGTTTTAGGAGAGGCCACTGTTAAAAAAAGGCTGATTCAACGTATGGCGAGTTACATTTTCCCTGCACTTATTGTTCGTTTTTGGTCCTGTCGTGGTGTTTTACATTTATAGTAATTATCACACTGATGTGCACCATGGTGCACTGGGAACCAATGCGTGAATTCTACGGACTGTTTTGATTTCTGCGGAAGGCTTTGAAATCAGCAGACAATTCTGCAATAAACAAATCGTCAAGTCCTGAGGGACTAACTAATTAAATTTTTCCATTGAAACTGAAGATGAATTAAATACATTAAGATATATATAAACAGTTTAGTGGCAAGGATGTGAAGAGGTCATTATAAAAGCAAGGAGTCTGTGTATTTGTCTAAAAACCCAGTGGGTGCACTAAAACAGGTCTACACCAGCCTTTTTATTTACAATATTGATTTTATCTCAGCGTGGACGATTTAAGATGTTTTTCGCAGTGGTGTGCAAACGTAAAACAGAGCTGCTGCGTGTTGTCTCCTGTCACACAGCAAGAAAGTCAGGCTGATGAAACAACGCAACCTTGTATGGGCAGCATTGCAGCAGTGAAAGATGCGTCTCTTTGGACCATGTGTAAACACAGTTAAATAAGGGGTTGAACTAGCCTCCATTTATGCTTCCGAAATTCACGCTTCCAAGTGAACTATCAATGTTTGGCGAAGAAGAAAGCCATCATTAGCAGAGGTGACAAATGTATTCAGACTGTACTGAGAGAAACTTTAAGATCCTTCCTAATCCTTTACATAAATTCTATGTTTGATGGTATAGTGATAACTGAAAACATGCAAAGATTGGGAAGTACCTTATGTACAGTAGTAGTACTCAATTTTTGTTTTAGTTTATCTGATTTTGGGGGGAGGGTTAGAACAGGACCACACCGGTGGTCCTCCAGTGCCGTTTGTTGGCTACACCTATGTCTTTAGTCCAAAAATCAAAGCACATTTCTTTCATGACCATATTAAAGCTCCTTGTCTCCTTGCAGAGAAACAAATGGTAAATATTTTAGTAAGTTCATTGATACTATATTAGACTGGTGTGGCATATTCTCTAAATCACTTAGCACATTTCATCGACTTAAATTACAAATGTAAAATTGAATGAGTTGACCTCATCACTGTCCATGAGCCTATTTTGATTCAATGTGGAGTAGAAAATACATGCGTATTCCAAATCTTAGGAGTAAGTAAAGTCCAGAGAACTAACAAATGTAGTAAAATAGAATAACAGTGTTTGTACTTGATTACTTTCCCCCACCCAGTGAACTGTGGATGTGTGGTTCTGGGTTTTGTTGCTTTTATACTCGTCTCTGTGAGATATCACTTGTTTGTTTTTTGATGCTCTGCCAAGCAGGAGAGGAGAAGGAAGAAGAGGAATGGTGGCCAAATTTGGGGTTGTGGTTATAGCAGTAAAGGCATTGCAAGAGAGAGCCCTGAGCCTCAGAACGGATGACAGCTTCAGTCATTGCAGGACAGCTGGCTGAGACGTCACCTAGCCATGACTAACCCTCTGACACTACCTGCTCTCCAGAGATGGATGACACACGGCTGACGTTTGAGTGTGTGAGAGATACCAAGACGGCAAGTTCTCTCTGCAAGGTGTTAACGTTTCTAATGCTCTAATGGACTGTGTGCTTGGCCTTGCCTCCATAGCAACAAGGAAAACTAAAAGAGACACCTCATACACCAAATGGCAAGATTGTTTCGTACAAGGAAACCTGCATCCCCACACTTTTTTTTTTTAATCTGGAAATGAAACCAGAAACCTAATGACTGCAGGCAAGATTCCTCATATTCTTCAGTTGCTGCTGTTTGTTTCTGTTTATTATTTATTTTGCAATGGTGGCTCTTTCTAGTATTTAAAGGAGATTTTTGCAAGAATTCCTTGTATGTGCCTCTAGTAATAAAAACGCGATGTTTTTTTGATTCTGCTGATAATGCAATAAAAATTACACTTGACACTGGGATTGGTTGGGAAGCCATTACAGGTAAGTAAAGTAACCAACCACTAAATATAATACACTGCCACACACAGGGTAGTCTGAATAAGAAGTACCAATGTGGGTGGTATGCATGGTGAGCAGAGAAAGAATATGTCTGTGGCATTCTACAACTGAGTGTTCTATTAATAAGCTTGACCAGTGAATTTGTCTCAGAACAATTTAGGTTTGTAATAGAGGATGCTGTGGCATTCCTAACTCAAATTTCAGCTGAACACAAAGCAAAAAATTGAGAAAGAGATGGCTCGTAACTCAGGAAACTTGTAAACACGGGTACTCATAAATCAAGCAACTACAGTATTTCTGTAGCCTGGCAAATCAGAATGTCTTTCGCTATGCGCAAGATACATGGGAATTCAGTCTGTTCTTACGTGGTTTGGGCTGGATTTCTACGCTAAAGGTGAAGCTAACAAGGACAGACAATCTGACAGAAAAAAATCACAGAAGGACGTGACTCATGCTGTTGGTTGTAGTCAATTTTTAGTTCTCAAACAATCATGGTATGAAGTCATGATAACTAAGGTTTTTGTGTGAAAACTCTAAGCCAACTTAGTGCATTGTTGTGTGCGGTACTTTCTTTTTGAAAAAAGAGCCAACGTTAAAGGTCATTCTGAAAGATTTGTGGCGTTAGGTCTGTCTGTGACTCAGTCTGAAAGCAAGTATGTGCAATGTTAAGTGTTGCCTCGTGCTTTGAGCTATACTTGCAGAAGCAATAGCAAAATGCTGAAAAAAGTGCAATTGAGTCCCCCACAGCCTCTATGTCGCATATACGGGAAAAAAGACGACAACACAAAACACCTTCAAAAACTCTCAGGAGTGTAAAAAAGGTTCACTTTTGTTCCCATCATGACGCATTGCAAAGTCCTGTCTTGCGTGCTGTGATTCGCCTGTCAATATTGGACCGGAGTGGAAATCCACAGAAGACCATATTGACTTGTATTTCTTGTACATGGCAAAGATCAGCCTGGCTTGCCAGGCGAGTATTCCGGTTCAGTTCAGTTTGGTTCGGTTCGGTTCGGTTCGGTTCGGTTCGGTTCGGTTCGGTTCGGTTCGGTTCGGTTCGGTTCGGTTCGATTCGATTCGATTCGATTCGATTCGATTCGATTCGATTCGATTCGATTAAATTAAATTAAATTAAATTAAATTAAATTAAATTAAATATTACATGGATTCCTTCTGACTGAAAATTCCTGGAACAACAAATCTACTACTAAATGGATAATACAGTGAAAAGCATACTTTTGGCATGCCTATTTGAACATTATTACCATCTTTATAAGGGCAGAATTCAAGATCCAGCTCCTTTAAACAGTCCAACAGCACGTAATCAATGTTGGGACTCACCTGGAGCGCAATTATCCACCAAAGCTCCAAGGGCTTTGCCATCCCTCCAGTCGCGGTTGAAGTTGTTGATTGGCAGCTGAGGCACTTTGTTCTGGATCCAGCCAAGCAGACGCTGTTTGGGCGTCATCTTCTTTGTCTCCTCATCGTCCTCGTCATCCCACATTGGCATAGATATAGAGTAGTGCAGGATGAGAGTCCAGATAAGACCCAGGATAAGCTTTAGATTCCCATCAACGATGGCTTTGCTATCTGCAGTGAGAGAACAGTAGTGGATTATTAGACAGCACTTGAAAATTCAGTTATTTTCTTTCTTGCTCATCATCAGATGATATGAGAGAAGTACTCACACTCTTTAATTAAATAAAACATATTGTACATGTATGAAATAGATACTGCTGTAATAGTAATGATAATACTTCAGGACTATAAACTCACTTTATTGTGTATAGTATGTATTGAAGTCCAATATGCACACCCAAAATCGTACTTTGCAGGTAATTTTCCTTATTAATCATGTGTAATATGAGCCTAAGAAATGTTGATGCATTTTTTGTCAACAGTTACCATGTACCCTTTGATTTAACACAGAGGTGTCAAACAGATTCCACAAAGGGCCACAGTGGGTGCTCGTCTTTGTTCCAACAGATCCAGCACAGACAGTTCAACCAATGAGGTTTCTGATAAAACCAGCTATCAGCAGACTGTTTTCACTTGTAAAGGTATTCATCTCGTTTGGTTGGAGTGAAATCCAGCTCCCACTGCGGCCCTTTGAGGACCGGTTTGACTCCCATGATTTAACAATTCTATCTTGGGAGAGATTTGATTCAAAACATTAATAGTTCTGTGCTTTTTATTCTAATATTATGTACTTAATATTGTGTGTAATTGTAAATTGAACAGCAAAGCTTGCGATCAATGACATAAACGTCGGTGTCAAGTAGACATGTGCAGATTACTGGTTTCAAGGTAAACCGTGGTATGAAAATGTCAGTTCACCCCCTGTGCTAGCATTGCTACATGATGGCTGTAGGAGGTGAAACTCCTGAAATCACCCCCGCCCCCCATTGAAGACAACGAAATTGCTTGAATGGGAATACTTCGGCTACGGCTTAGAGTAGGAGGGCTAACCGACATGTAAGACGTGTTTGTGGAGGGTGGTTGCTGAGGAGGCAATACCTCCAATATGATTTTGCATTCATGCAAAATTAAAGGTTAGCTAGCACTGTCATGAACGTTTCCCACCTGCTACAAGACTTAACGGCAGTGTGTTTTGTGTGTCTTGTGTGTTTTTTTCTCTCTGGCAACTCTCCGTGTTGAGAAAGAGAGTGTGTGTATAATGTAAACATGATAAGAGTCATACACACGTGCTTTTGATGGAAAATGATTCAATTACTTTTGTTCTGAAGGGAACAATTTTCAGCTGTGGTTGTGGGTTTACACTCACCTAAAGGACTATTAATTTTTATTTTATTTAGAATATTTCTGTTATTTTTTTAGTTTTTTTTTTAATGTATTTTAACGTAACATTATACTTATGTTCCAATTTACTAATGTGTTCTGAAAAATAAAAATCCTGTTCCATGGGAAAAAGATATTTTTTTTAACCCAGATATCTCAAAGTAACACATTTTAGAGCTGTTTTTGCAATACCGTGATACCGTGAAACCGAGATATTTTTGCTTGAGGTTATCATACCGTCACAATCTCATACCAGCACATGCTGAGTGTCAAATGAAATCTACTCCTCTCTTTTACTTCAGCTACTCTGCATGCTTGGGCACTTGCAAACTGACACAACCACTCACCGACTGCCATGCGAGTTCGTGCTAATATAAACACTTGCTACTGTCACGCCCAGTCACCATTAGGGAATCAGAGCAATGAGTTTATATTAGGGCTGTCAAAATTATCGCGTTAACGAGCGGTAATTAATTTTTTTAATTAATCCCGTTAAAATATTTGACGCAATTAACGCACAAATGCCCCGCTCAAACAGATTAAAATGAGAGCACAGTGAAAGGTGTACTTGTTGTGTTTTTCGGAGTTTTGCCGCCCTCTGCTGGCACTTGGGTGCGACTGATTTTATAGGCTTCAGCACCCATGAGCATTGTGTAAGTAATTATTGACATCAACAATGGTGGGCTACTAGTTTATTTTTTGATTGAAAATTTTACAAATTTTATTAAAACGAAAACATGAAGAGGGGTTTTGATATAAAATTTCTATAACTTGTACTAACATTCATCTTTTAAGAACTACAAGTCTTTTTATCCATGGATCGCTTTAACAGAATGTTAATAATGGTAATGCCATCCTGTTGATTTATTGTTATAATAAAGAAATACAGTACTTATGTACCGTATGTTGAATGTATATATCCATCTTGTGTCTTATCTTTCCATTCCAACAATTTACAGAAAAATATGGCATATTTTATAGATGGGTTGAATTGCGATTAATTACGACTAATTAATTTTTAAGCTGTATTTAACTCAATTAAAAATTTTAATCGTTTGACACCCCTAGTTTATATATTAAATCTTATCATCTCATCCAATCAACGACATATTAATGAGAACCTGTCTGTTTGTAAAGGCAATCAAAAATGACTACAATTGAAAAATAACGTTCTGGGTTTCTTCAATACAAAATGTCTTGCAACCGTGATAATGCGGCATCAAAGTTTATGAAAAATATTGGAAAATAATAATAAGGATAATAATAATGAAAGGTCACCTTTAAGTGAACACACGCACATACCTGAAAATCTGTCTTTCAACTTTCCACCACTGGTTTTCAGTGGGCAAAGACTTAAAGCAAGATTTAAGAGCTACGCCGGGCATGTTTTATCAGTGTTGGAGCACAGAGCTGACCAGGCTATTCTGAGTAGGTATATAAACAACCGTGATTGACTACCAAGGGGACAGCAATCTAATGTGTCTCCTCCGCAGCCCACCCCAGCAAACCCTCCTCCCGCTACAGCCCCTTTCTTCCAGACAGCTGTCTGGCAGAAGAGCCCTAACAATCTGTCATGTGGTCACAATGCTACACTGAAGACAGTGACAGCTGAGGATATGTGCAAGTGGATCTCTCCCTGCATAAATACCGCTTGGATTTCAATTACCTCCCAAACTGGGAGCGCCAGTGTGCGATAAATCAGACTTGGAAATTGGCCGAATCGACGGCAAAGCGAAGCACTTCATTTCCTAAAAGTTGCCTGGAGGGAAAGTTTGCCGAATGAGCCGCTTTAATTTAAAGATGCCATCGCTTAACCTCAAAGACATGCTCCACTTTTCATGTGGTCAGCAGTTTGTGGGCTGTTGATTACATCCTCTGAGGAACTGATGCATTTTTTTGTGTGTATGTGTGTGATTCCTTCTTGTTCTAGGAGGATTAGGTAAAGCTACTTTTTTGCTACAATAAAATATTATTACTATCAAGACAAGACAATTGTTCACATTTACCCAGTCATTATGCAACGTTTTCCTTAATGAATTGAATTATATATACAGTATTTAGGCCTAACCACAATATGAACAGTAGAGCAATTTGGTCCTGATTGGCACCTGGACAGCAGTACAGTTAACCTCCGCTGTGTCTTTAATCCCTGGTTTAAAACACAGAGCTGTATACAGCAGTGGTCTCCAAACTATGACACATAGGGCTGCGGTGGGTGCGGGATTTTGTTCCAACAAAACAGGACGACACCTTTGTACCAATCTGGTGTCTTACAATTGTAACAAGTTTGATTGCAGTCATTTGCTGCTTGTTTCAGCAGAAACCTCATTGGTTAAACTGTCTGTGCTCGATCAGCATTAGCAAAACCGGTTTGGAGAACCCAGGTATACAGGATATGATCAGTTTAATACAGAGTGCTGTGCCCACAACTTAAGTTTTCTGTGAATTTGTAAGCAACTTGGTGGGTGCTGTAGCCCATAACTAACTTATGCCCTATGGGCAGACATTTTTACGATTACAGTCTAATGTGTAATCGTCTAATTTGTCAAATTTTCCAAAATCTTTCGTCAGATCTTTTCAAACATTTGTTTTTTGGGGGGGAAATTTATCAGATTTTTGTGTTGATTTTGTGAATTAATTTTTCTCCATAAAACTCCTCAAAAGAAATAAGATTTTATACATATTACAACCTATGATGAAAAACACCAATCAAACCATGTTTATGCGCAACACACAGTTGTTGGATATAACCCCTTGATGAAACACAGCTCCACTTAGAAAAGTGGGCACAAACATTCTCCTCTTCTCACACCCAAATCTAACCATATACGGACAATACAAAGCGGCACATCTGAATATTAATTAGCTACGATTGCCAATGTTTTGTTAACACTTATATGGTGTTAGAAATCTGCCCCTATTTTTGCTAGAGAATTAAATTTGATCTGTTATTAACCAGGGGTGAAAGTGGGCCAGAACGGTCAGGAACGCAGTTCCGGCATAATATTCAGGGCCAGAACGCAGTTTCGGTACACGGTGGTTTGATTCTGAAAATATGACAGCAACTGTCAAAACGCTATGTTAAAAAAAAATGCTAAACTGCCACACATTCATTTCAGCTCCAAGAAGGAAATAATCTAGCAACATCAGATTTACATACACAAGTGTTAACAACAAGCATGATAAAGTGCTTGTGTAGCGTAATCCGTTTCAAAGCAAAACGCCTGGACTCATTTATCCTTGCAATTTGCTGACATACTGACATGTTATCAGCAGAGATGGTTAGCTCTGATTTGTTCATGTTTTCTGGAACAGCAAAAAAAAAAAAAGCTTGTTGAATTGATGCGACAAAAAAAGGGCAATGCAACATTAAATGGATCAAATCTTTAAGAGCAACGAAAGAGTTGAGGAGGCATTATTTATCATATTTAGTTGTATTTGCTATGATGGGGAGGTTCTGAACATCTTAGCTGTCAATGTGCACTTTGGACTTATATTTGTTCATTTATGTTAGGCTACTTATTCATTTCCTTTCCATTTCCTTATGATTGAAAAAAGTCAATGTTTGCGCGATCTTCAAAATATATTCCATTTCACTCTGCATAATATAAGTCATTTGTATTTATTTTTCTGAATGTATGTTACTTATATCTTTTTTATATTAAAAAAAAAGGAAATGTTTACATTAACTTTTTTTTTAATATACTGTATATCCTATGTTCTTAACTAGTTAAAATTGAGATTTGGCATTTAGTATGTGATGAAATGAGGGAAAATAAAAATTAGGAGCTGGAGGTTGGAGTTATTGCTGTTTTTGTTAACTTTTATTTTTGCAAATCATTGAAAAAATAAAATTTTGAATGAAAAATAAATAAAATTTCTGGCTCCATGGCGACCTTGACGTCGGGGAGTTCCAGCAAGAAATTCTAGCCACTTTCACCCCTGGATTTAACTTGGCCTGAAAATACAAAACCTTTGCAGTATATCGTTTTCGGGTCACGATTGACCAGTTTAGGCAGTTTAGGCATGTCAAAACTACCATTAATTTTTGCATACGAAAATTTGAAAACACAAATACAGTATGAGGGATAAGTCGAAATAATGCGAAACAGTGAGGTGCAAGTAACATTAGATGCAGAGCGCCCTCTCTCCCCCAATATCTCAATTGTCTTTTTTTTTTTTTTTTTTTTTACAAATGCTGCAATATTTGCTCATAGTTTTGGGGACAGGTCAGATACTCTGTACAGGAGGTTCAGGCCTGCTTTATGCATACATAACATTAGCAGGTACCTGACACGTGCAAATAATTTTCTGAAAGATTTTTTTGTTTGCTGTCAATTACTTTATGAAGAAAGTTGAAAAAGCATATTTTAGACGTTGTGTTTTTGTGTCTACACAGTGTTGATAAGTGAGGCCACAGAAGTGTCACAGTTTGAGTGGCGCAGTCAGGTGTGGCAAAAGTGGCCCGGAACACGTCTGGCTTTGGCAAGCCAACTGTGAGCACAAAGAGACATCCATCAAACACCATGTGAGCACACTTGTGCAACTGAGCCTGCTTGTGGCTTTTTATTGCCTCTGACAGTATGTGTGCAGATGCACAAGCTGTTAGGTCAAACAATTCCTTGACTTTTCTGGTAAGGCCAAAGAGACTGTGTGTGTTCTTCTAACACACGTAAACTGTGTGACGTCTGTCCACCTCGTGGCTTTTATGTTGATATTTGCTAACCTACGATCAGCTCTCTGGCAGCCACCACTGCATCAAGACACCGAAGCATCGGAAAATGGGAAATTCACTCAGATCAGTAATGAGCAAATCTGAATTCTAATAATTGGTCCATTAAATTGGATTCACTTATTTGCAACATTATATTCCCTAAATGTTTTTGCATTTCTCTTACTGTAGCTGCTCTGCTTCCAGTAGGTTCTTGTAGATGAACCTATATAAGACGAATATAAGACAGTGTTTTTTGCATTGAAATAAGATTGAAAAAGAGGGGGTCATTTTATATTCGCGGTCTAGACATTATACCCATTCACGACGCTAGATGACGCCAGATATCATTGAAACAATGTTCTGCTATGACAGATCTCAGCTACTCTCCCCATTCACGACGCTAGATGACGCCAGATATCATTGAAGCGATGTTCTGTCATGACAGATCTCAGCTACTAGTCTAACCAGATTGCGTTATTTTATTGCAATGTTTTTACTTATTCAGATTTGTTTCAAGACTACAGTTACAGTTAGACTTCACTTTGATGGTTAATGCAGTTATTGCAATTTTGCTGTTTTGTCACAATAGATTGGATTATTTACATTTCAAAAACCAGAAGCCATTCATTTACGAATGTGATTGCACTTTAGTTTACATATTTAAATGTTCAGATATTAAGATTTGAATGAGGCAAAATAACATCCTTTTTCTCTCAAATATATTGTTATAATCATTTGTTTCCGATGTACTGTAATTGTTTTCTGTATAAAAATGTATTTGGTGTTCAAGAAGTCATTTTTCAAACTTGAGTCTTGAAAAAGAGGGGGTCGTCTTATAATCAGGGCCGTCTAATATTTGGGCCAATACGGTACATTAGCATTTTTCTGTCCCCTGCTCAGTCAGAGCAAACTCTTACAGCCACCATAAACAAGTTGATTTTTTGAATACATGAACCCATTGCAGCATCCCTGGTAATGTTTTTTTTTGTATTCAATTTTTTTTTTTTTTTTTCCCCCTTTGCATTGGATTAATCTTAATTCTTTAGTGTGAGATTACAGCAAAGTCACAAGGTGTTGTACTGTGGTTATGAGTGCTTGGATGGCTGTATTGAGAATTAATACCTCACTCAAGGCCCGTAAAATGCATGTCCTGCCACTAAGTGAAACTAAAAGTTAAACTAATAGATATATGGGCTGCATATCCACTTGCCAGCCAGCTACGCAATAGATACGCTCTCCCACTGAACTTGCAGAAGGCACCAGGGCCAGGTTGACCCGAGGCAACGTGTATACAACATTGTGCACTCATTAGCACAACCTCAGTGAATGCGCAACCTGTGCTTCAACGAGGTGTTGAGGAACCTTGCGAGTTAAACTTGTGCGTGTCGCTGCTGCTTTGACCTCAGTGAGGCTTCAGCAATAAAATTTCCGATGAGACATTGACTCTTACGCATCTCCCTTCCCCTAAATTATGTCTCACTTTCTCTCAACTTTGTTGCTAACATCACTCTGTTTGCTTTGATTACTTCATAGTAAAAACAAGTCTCAATACCAGAAACTATCACTGCTATTTAAAAACATTAAAATACTTATATGGAAACACATTTACAATCAACATGTATCGCATAACATAACCCAAAAAAAACATTCACACTAAATGTGTCATACTCAGCAGAAATGTTGTCTGTAACGAGTTTTACTCCACTCAAACGATGAAAAAATGCTGATGCTGAAAGGGCAAGCACCGAGAGCCCAAATCTGATTAGTTTAAAATAGTTTGCTTGCTCATATACATTGTGCAAGTGCAACAAGTGTACCTACACACTGAGAAATATTGACATGGTATATTTCATCCCACAAAAATAAAATGAACTCGAAATGTGCTGACCAGGGATAATTATTGGATTCCAAAGTAGCTGGCTGTCCCCTTTCCACACCCTGAATAGCACAATTATTTTCCTGCATGGTCACCATTTATCAACACAATAAAAAATACTGTACCTACAATATATGAGGTTAAATATAAATTAAATAGCACTTTGAGTGGTACGTACGTGAATGTACATCATACCTAAAGGTGCAAACATTTATTCTAGTCTCTGCATTAAGTGCAGAAAGAATTGTGCATTATAAAAAAAAAAGTAAATGGTTTAGTTTACATTAAAATATGCGAATATCTTACCTTTCAGCAAAACAGGCTTTAGGCCAGAAGGGCTGGTCTGGTCCGGGTTTTACACATTTTTAATACTACGGTATTATATTTTTTTGGTTGGTATTTATTCATGACAGAGGGTATTACTTATATAATTTCCCCACGTCCCTGTGGGCTGTCTTTTTTTTATTTTTTTAATTACAATTATATACTGTTTTTTTTTTTTTTTTTTTTTTTTTTCAGACGCATCCTGACTTGTGCAGGTTAAAAAAAAAAAAAAAAAACATGCAGCTCCGCCCACTAAACGGAGTCTGTCAAATGTAGTACTATCTCCGTGCTGTGCTGGATCATGCAAGTGTGGAGACGAAAAAATAAATAAATAAAAAGAGAAAAAAACGCTTGTAATAGAATCGGCAAAATATGCAAAAATAGCATTTTATTTATTTATTTTTTTTTTGTATAACAACCTTGTTCCCTCAAACGACAGAGGATTGTGTTTTATTGGAGGGCATTCAATGTTAGCTAGCTGTCGGGCAGTTCACAAGGAAACTCACTGTATTTTAGTATTTTTTAAGAGTTAAAAAGTAACAAAATAATCCAAAAATACAATGGCATTTCCAAAAGAATCATAAATATATACGGTTTATCCTCTGCAACACTCCCAGAAAAAGAGGAAGAGGATATACAGTACTGTAAAATGATTGGAACTTTAGTCCATATATGGCGAAAAAACACAGACAAGGTTGAAAAAGCAGTTTCTGCTCTTGTACCCTTCTTTAAAAGAAACTGCTGTATTTTTTAGCCAAAAGAACTGTTGTGTTTGATAGAACAATATGTCTATATGCTGCCATAGCAGATTCATGGCGCATTAAGCCCCCGAACTATTTTTAATTTGTCCGTTTTACCCTGGAAACCCCCGTTTACAGACGTCGCGCTACCTCTTTTGTTTCAACCAAGCCATAGAAAGAAGGTAAGTAATTACATTTATTATTCAAAATGTCTGTCATTTTTAGCTTAGAATCATTAAGTGATGTCTAATATTTTGTTTAGGAAAAAAAAAGAAACGACTTGAAAAAATTATTCACTCGCATATTTTAAACTTTTAAACAAATTACGTCATAATGAAAAAAATGGTCTCTGTAAATAAGACACGGATATCTATGTCATAACTATGGCTAAATTGTATTTTTTTGTTACTGTCGCATTTTCCCCAATATTTTAGATGACAAATAATTAATCCAAACAAAGAAAATTTTTTAAAAATATGCTTAACAGAGTAACTATAGGGGGAAAAAAAAAACTCGACCACTCCTTGATGCAGGGGTCGCGTTAACCGAATATTTTCCGTCGTTGACCGGTTTTTTAAAACGGTGACGGAAAAAACTGAAGTCCATCCGTCATTTTGACAGGTTGCAATTCACACTCAAGACCACAGGGTGGTGAGTGAGCATATTAATTAGCTACTGTCCCTCTTGATGCATGACGTCGTTGGCCTTACTCGGAAAAATGTCAAGGCAACTGAGTGTTTGCCTGGCACGGCCAGACTGTTCTCCCTGTATTTTTCCAAACACTGAGAGAATAGTCTGGGACACAGCCTCTCGAATAGGTACAAAATCAATCCACAAATCTGATTTGTTTATTTGCGTGACGTGTTCTTCACGAGCAACGTCACTCTTACGCGCCGAAAGTCGTCTCTACAACAACACAGATGGCGGGAGAGCCGAGAATATGTTCCAATCCGCGGTAAATTCTGTTTTAAATGAGTTAAAACACATCGACATGAGACATTGACAACAGTCTGTCTCGCGCTAGCCATGTTGAATAAACTCCGTTCTCCTCGTATGTTTACTTCCGCGCGCAAGTCCCTCGTCCTGCCCTCGTCGCTTTGCTAACGGCACGTCTGCCCGTCGCTGATTGGTGCACTCCGCTGTCTGTTGCCTCTTGTTAAGCTTGTTCGGACAGAATATTAATCAAAAATGAATGAAAACTAAATACTATTGAATATGTCATTATTATCATTTTAAAAATGTAAGTGACAGGTAAAAATAGATTATGACCGGATTTTTATGACACTGTCAGTCAAAATGACAGACAACGAAAAAGTCTAGCGCAACCTCTGCCTTGATGTCTGCGATTTTTCTGCCTCGCAACCCTTGTTGTATTACCATGTTTCACCCATATAATCCCCCCCAAATCCGGCTATGGACATTCACAGCTGTGTCTTGACACATGGGGATACATGCTACATGGAGTTTTTGAATCAAAAAGAGGTAAGAATGCAATAATACCTCATTAAATTCGTGGCGTCTTTAATTATGCTCTTTCATGCTCTCACCTCCAGTTAGGGTTTTGCTGTTTAAAAAAGCTTCTTTTTTTTTTTTTTTTTTTTTTTTTTTTTTTGTAATGCCCTCCTGTTCAAAACTCTCAAAATCAGGTGACTCGGACTTGGGTGCAAAAATATGCGACCGGGACATCCCTATTTTAAATGATATAAAGTGGGCCGGTCTGAGGCATGAAATTCCCGGCCTGAAAATGAGTCCCACTCCGGCCTTAATGTGACTTGTTACACTACAATTGGTGTAATAAATGAGCCCTTTGAACTTTTTACCTAGCAACGAGCAGGATCATCTTTTTCGAATCTACTTCACTACGACTGCTAAGTAGTGAAAATCTCATACCCACTTTCATCTATAAGAGAAAGTATGTATAAATCTGCAATATGTCTAAAGGAGTCATTGATGGCATCATGGTGCATTCGCTTGGCTTTTGTAAGGGTAGCATGGGATCAATTTCCAGTCGGCAATTATGTGACTGTATGTGCCCTGCGACTGACCCTTGACCCCGTTTAGGGTGCAGTCCGCCATTACCCGTTCTCAGCTGGGATAGGCTCCAGCACTCAGAAACCCTAACCAGGATAAGTGGTGTTGCAAATGGATGGTTAGCTGTATATTTAGAGGATTAGTTGCAAATTGATTAATTCACAATGTGATTTATCACGCCTCAGACAAATTGTGGTGGCCAATTTTGCATCTGAAACTCACAGTCGCGCGTGACAAAGAATGCAGTTATCATGTTATTGTGTTGTGTCTAGCAAAGCAAGTTTAAGATACAGTATTCTGAATAATCTAATGGCAGACTTGAAATCATGCCACGGAGAAAAGGCCTTTCTACTCGGCATTCCCTTGTGTCTGGGTCATTCTGGTACACAGTACAAAGTGGTACACTGCTACAGCAGTTTCTCTTCTGTTTAGGCAGCTACATCCAATTCCCATGCACTCAGAACCTGTCACACCGAAAAATGGCTTTTAAGATGATTGCTTACCCCCCAAATTACTAAAGATATAGACTGCACTCATGTAACTTGTCCTCTCTTCAGACAGGGAGTATAGATACTGCAGTTGGAAGCAGACAAATTGTATGTGGCGAAATACCAGGGTTAGTTCATCTTTTTCACTAACACTTTCAATGCAACGACGTCAACGTTTTTTTGGGTGCTTGCAGTGATGCCCTCCATTTTGTATAGTGAAAACCGTCGGAGACACTGTAAAATGTCTATTTATATGGTACCCTCCATCAGATTTACAACCAATGCCAATTTCGGCAAAATCTGAGTCGACCGTGCACACCAATCTGTGTTTTACAATTTGGGAGCTCGGTAAATTCAACTTCTGGTATCATAACACCTACAAATCCTCCAGGTTTCAGGGACTTACCAATAGACACCAGTTTGATGTGCTCCCGGTCCAGGAACTCCAGTGCTACGGAGACATTCTCCAGCTTCATTTGGCGAAAGTTAGGCCTGCTGTGGTACTTTCTGTACATTTTCTTCTGGCTAAGCACCTCCAGAAGCCAGATGAGCTTCAGGCCATCACTGAAGTCACGCTGCAGGTCACCGATGGTCTTGTTGACACACTTCAGGTGCTCGTTGCACCACCGGGTGAACGTGTTCTGCTGGATCTTCTTCCATGGCGCGTCCTCGGCCAGATCCTTCTCTGTTGCTGGCATCTCATCGTCCTCCTCCCCGACAAAGTCGGCGGCCTGGTAGTACTGTGGCTCCTCGCTGTAGTTGTTGCTCATCATGGCGGTCCTGGTTGGATTTCTTCACCACAAGTTCAGTGCGTCAATGGCAAAGTGTGCACTGGGATAAGTCAACTCTTGAAGAGAACAGGGTTGTCAAGACCTGTGATAGATGTCCAAATTCCACCTCCTCCTGGATTCAATTGGCACAGTTGTGCTAAAGTTGCTCCTTGTACTGTGCAGTGTGGCCCCTGGAGCTGGCGTGCGGCCCCGGCTAGTCTCTCAACGTGTTTGACTTGAATGTCCAGACAGGCAACTGGTGGCTTTATAAAGGCCCCTCCACCACCCACCCCTGTACCACGTCATTCTGGAGCCCCGCGATTATACCCCATGTGCTCATCTAGAAGGGGACCGGGGTCTCCAGCTCAGTTTACTGGACTGCAGGGGAGGGGGGGGCCTGATTGGTCAGAGCCCAGTCAAAGCATGTCGCTTATTTTTAGGTATTCCTATTTGGGAGACTGTGTGCATACGTGGGTGTGTGTGCGCGCGCATATGTGCGAGTGTGTGCTTGTAATTCTTGACAATGTGTGTCACTTCCAGCACTCATGAGGCTGAACAACTGAGCTAAGAAAAGAAAGTGAGAGAAGCCTTTAAAAAAGAAATATATACACTCACTGGTCACTTCATTAGGTACACTTCCACATCCACCACAGCAAAATATTCTGCCCTTACAGAGCTCAGTTTTAATTGAGATATGTTAGAGTTTTTTATGCCTTGTATAGTGGTGAAGAATCCAAATTTAAAAAATAAATAAATAAATAAAATAAATTGGGGAGAAAAAAAAAAAATGAAGAGTGCACAGTTGTCATTGCTGGATCACTGCACTTCTGCCGAGCACTGACTTTTTATTGTGTGACAACAATTGTTACTATCACAATCAACTGCACCACATGTCTTTTTTATATTGCTCGTCAACAGTCATCATCATTTAAACAGCTGCCTTTGTTTAGTTCTCCTGCACCATTTCTGTCCTTAGATGTCCTCAATGCACTCCTTGTTATAAAGTATATACTTTTTGGTTTTCTATAAACTCAAGCTAACAGAGACAAATTCCTTGCATGCTTTTCAAATACTTGGCCAATAAAGACAATTCTGATCTGAAGAAAGTTAAAGTGGTAGCTTATCTTAGAAGTGCAGCAATTTATAGGTCGAATCCTCCGCCCATCACTTTTCCGTGAAGTTGAATCTTCCACAACTTTCCAGGTAGTGTCCCGCAACCAGGAGTTTGACTTTTGGGGCAGGGGGGGCACAACATATTGATGACCCCGAAATGCAGTGTCAGCAATAAAATTAACTTAAAATTTATAATAATAAATTGAAAATGAGTTTTTTTTTTTTTTTTTTTTTTCCAATCATTATTGAGTGGAATTCTAAATCAGGCTGCTTTAGTCAATGGGGGTGTGAGCATGGGGGTACTGATTTGTAGAGGTTTTGAGTTTGTATCTTATGTTTCCAAGCTGCTATTCATTTTATAAAGTGGTACACATTAGGCGGAAATTGATTTTTACATGTTCATGCTCCATTTTCTCCTATGATGTAGTAGGGATGAACATTCTGACAATTCTAAAGACATCCCAGAAGTGTCAGCTTTCATTTGATACCAAGTTTTTGTCTGTGGCCCTTGTGGTTCCCAAGATAATCACCGTTTTCTGTAGTTATGTCGCGTTACACAAAATAACTTGTTTTTTACTTAAAATAGCTCCTAAAAGTCACAAAACCCTTTTTTCAGCCTGACAACCACTCCAGAATTTGACCCGCGGGTCCCCTCTAACTAAATAAATAGGTTGTCATCTTGTACCCTGACATGGCAGCAAACGTCTTAACGGAAGCACTTTTTAGAATTGGCCCCCTGACTACTTAGGACAGCAATTCTTTTTGCCAAGATCGTCATCCAATGAATATGGTACGCCTGCCGGTGTTATGCCAATGTAGTTACCCCCGTCAAAAATTGTATCCCCTGGGCGGAGCCACTGCAGGTTATTATCGGGTAGTAATCTAGGAGATTTTAAAACATGGCCCATCAATAATAAAAAAAATAATAATAATAATTAAAAGGGTTTTTTTTTGTTTTTTTTGTCCTATAACGTAACATTCGTACTGAACATAAAAAAAGGCCATGTTTTCCTGTTTTACTCATAGGATGACCTTTAGTGGGGCAAATACGTATTTAGTCAACCACCAATTGTGCAAGTTCTCCTACTTGAAAAGGCCTGTAATTGTCATCATGGGTAAACCTCCACCATGAGAGACAGAATGTGGAAAAAAAAACAGAAAATCACATTGTTTGATTTTTAAAGAACTTATTTCTAAATGAGAGTGGAAAATAAGTATTTGGTCACCTATAACCAAGCAAAATTTCTGGCTGTCAAAGAGGTCTAACTTCTTCTAACGAGGTCTGATGAGGCTCCACTCGTTACCTGTATTAATGGAACCTGTTTTAACTCATTATCGGTATGAAAGACACCTGTCCACAATGTCAGTCAGTCACACTCCAAACTCCACTGTGGCCAAGACCAAAGAGCTGTCGGAGGACACCAGAGACAAAATTGTAGACCTGCACGAGGCTGGAAAGACTGAATCTGCAATAGGTAAAAAGCTTGGTGTAATGAAATCAACTGTGGGAGCAATTGTTAGAAAATGGAAATCATACAAGAACACTGATAATCCCCCTCGATGTGGGACTCCATGCAGGATCTCACCCCGTGGCGACAAAATGATAACAAGAACGGTGAGCAAAAATCCCAGAACCACAAGGGGGGACCTAAGGAATGACCTGAATGAACCTTTTGGTAGAAACACAGGTTCTCGTGTTTGGAGGAAAGGAATACTGAATTGCATCCAAAGAACACCATACCCACTGTCAAGCATGGGGGTGGAAACATCATGCTTTGGGGCTGTTTTTCTGCAAAGGGACCAGGACGACTGATCTGTGTAAAGGAATGAATGAATGTGGCCATGTATCGAGAGATTTTGAGTGAAACACACAGCCAGGGCAAAAAAGGAGTGGCTTCGCAAGAAGCATTTCAAGGTCCTGGAGTGGCCTAGCCAGTCTCCAGATCTCAATTCCATAGAAAATCTGTTGAAGGAGTTGAAAGTCGCCCAATGACAGCCCCAAAACATCACTGCGCTAGAGGAGCTCTGCATGGAGGAATGGGCAAAAATAACAGCAACAGTGTGTGAGAAGCTTGTGAAGAGTTACAGAAAATGTTTGGCCTCCGTTATTGCCAACAAAGGGTACATAACAAAGTATTGAGATGAACTTTTGGTATTGACCAAATACTTATTTTCCACCATGATTTGCAAATAAATTCTGCAAAAATCAAACAATGTGATTTTCTGGGTTTTTTTTCAACATTCTGTCTCTCATGGTTGAGGTTTACCCATGTTGACAATTACAGGCCTCTCTAATATTTTCAAGTGGGAGAACTTGCACAATTAGTGGTTGACTAAATACTTATTTGCCCCACTGTATAACTGTTATTACTGTATTTCAAGTCCTGTATATAGTTTCTCCAGTGTAATAAACGTCAATGTCCAAAATATATAACCGTGATTCTTTTCTGGCTTCAATCAATTGTTTAAGTCGACATAACTCATAAGTTATGTTTGTGTGTGCGCTCCCACAGCCAGGGGATACAATTTTTGAAGGGGGTAACTAAATTGGCGAGACACCGGTGGTGGCTCTGTTGTACAATTAGCGTCTTTAGTGGGGCAAATTGAAACTCTGCTCACCATTTTGGCGGTGCTCTTTGGCGTTTCATGGTCCACATTTTGAATTCTTGGTTCTTGCTCAGTAGTTATTGTCACTTTTGAAAGCTTATGTTTGAAGAAATTACAAATATCATCTTGCCTCTTCGGTCCTCAGTGGTTTTGGATAATCAGAGAAAATGACCCTCTAAGATGTTAGTCACATGATCCTTTTTGAAAAACAATTTTGACTAATTATAAAAATATCTTTTTTTGTTCATTTCATTCATTTTTGTTGTTTGTTTTATTGCTTTACAACTTTTATAGACAATATTTTACCAGAAAACTCTTAATTTTAAAATTATATATAGGAAGGTCAATTACATGCAATGATACTTTTCAGCCAAAAGGGGGGGCCTGCCCCCCCCCCCTTAGACTCTGTGTATGGCCGCAACCATGACCAGCAAAGGGCATGGTATAGGCCAGGGTTTCACAATGGTTAGTTTACCCGGACTGTTGTGATGACCAGTCGTGACAGTACACATTGGAGCTCAGATAACATTGGAATTGCAAAAATGAGTGAGGTGAAAGGACCATCTGAAAAAACTTGCATCTCACATTTTTTAGCTTGCCCGAAGTAACTCCACAAGTAACACATCATCTTTTTCAATTGTGTTGTTTCGGTGGCAAAAGTCATTCAGCGACCACCGTTTTGGTGCATCGCTCTTTGTAATTCAAGGTCCTAATTTATAGAACTAATAGTCACTCAAGGGAATGCACACACTGATAATCAAGCTGAATTATAGCATGTTTTTTCCACTGAAAGTCAGCCAGTGCCTGATTATCAGATGTATCTAAAAGATTATCTTGATTGATTATCCTATGGTGTGGGGTCTTAAGTGTGACTGTTCCTCCTAGAACATGTCGTCAAATTGTCAAGCCAACAATAATAAATGTCAAACCTGTTCATTATTTATGGTGGCAAAGGTATTCATGTGTGTTCAAAACCAAATTTGGTTGAGTATTAGTCTCAGCCGGATTGTCTGTATGATTTGAGAACAAACATACTGTACGTTCCCAGTGATAGTGTTAGTCATAACTGTAATGTATTTTAATGTCCTCATTGGCCAGCAGTGGCACACATTAACCCTTTCAGGGACAGTGGTTACTACAATGGACAGGTATTTAAAAGTTGACACTTAAGACCTTTAGCCATTTATAGAGCAAGTGACTACTTTTAGCTATTTAAAAACCTATGTAGTAGCAGTTATTATTACATATACAGTGTATTTAATTATTAAACAATAATTAATGTGCACAAAAGGGTTAAGAATGGCGTCAAACGTGTGGTAACCCGTGACTTCCTAATGAAATACTATACTGATGATCAAAGATGAACACAAAATCTTTTTACAAATATTGTAACTGCCCTCGTGAGCTGGCATCAATGTCTGCATGGTAATTTCCTCCTTCTTCTGTCTATTTATACTTTTAAATGAGCAAATTATCCAACACGTCTTGAAGTGAATCTATAAATGGTTGGCAGTAATGAAGATGTTGAATAAAATTAATACACATATCATTTGAGGATGTGACATTTAATCAATACATGCAAACTGAAATGTGTTTGTATGAGCTGCAGAATGACTGAAGGTTTACGTAATGACTTAACAGCAAACACCACAATTATGACTCTGTTCATATCCCCGAGGTAAGAATAATTACAACATGGCATAAGATTTTTAAGCATAAAATAAACCCCCACTATATTGTGGTTCATCTTTAATGGCCTGGCCATAGCAGCAATGTTTTAGTGTGTAAAGGCAAGTCAAAATGAAAAGTTGTGTGCCTTTTTATATACAAAGCAAGAAGCAGCAGAATTACACACATGTGTAAAACTGTTGCTCCCCATCAGTTAATTAAAGAAAAATCCTCAATGGTCACAGAAATATATTATATAAATTATATTATATAAAAATATGTTATAAATAATATAACTTAGAAAAATAAATAAATAAAAAACCTTCTGAATGGTCAATAATCCACTCTTAAACATTATTGTATGGTTTTAGCTGCATAATGGATTATTATCCTGTTACAAGATCAATGACCTGTGACTGGGATCAAGCTTTCTGACCTTGGATAGCATATTTCTCTCTACAATATGTTGATAGCCTTGAGATTTCATTGCACCATGCCCAGAAGAAAGACACTCTGTTGTGTCTAATGAAATAATGTCTAAGGACTATTTTATTCTAATTTACGAAAAAAAAAAAAAAAAACTCAAAAGTGATGTTAGCTGATAGTCTCCGATTTTTTGACAATGAGAGAGTAAGAATAGCAACTCAGGTATACTGTATGAAGTTTATTTTATTAAGTTTGAATGCGTTCATCAATTACAACTCAGTCTCGTATGTTGTTGAATAAATTGTATTTTGCCAGTGGACACTGTGCATTCATGCTCTTCTCTGCTTTTCTTTTTAACATGTCCAAATTTGAACAAAGACCAAATGAGCATGTCCTTACTTGAGTTCTCCATAAGATGAATTTCATCACTACCAATGAGCAGACCCAGCTGCAGAAAAAAATTACAGGGGGGCATTACATTTTTTGGGGGGGGTACACTTCTTCATCGTAAATTTAGCCCGAACGGTGGTGACTTATATTTTCCGATGATGGTGTCAGTCAGTGAAACTGCAGGAGGTGGCAGCGCTATCCCTTCATGTTGACTTTCGGCCACGTCTTTGTCATGTCTTGAGTTCGTCTTTAGTTTCTTGAAAAAAACACGGATGCCCATTCCAATTTGAATTAGCAACGAAGAAGCCGCTCAATCGCCATTTCTGTAACCGAAGCAATCCCTATCCAATCGCATTACCCAATGGCCGGCTACTCGGCACAGAGGGAGGATTGACGGTCATCACATATGGATAAAATCGAAAGGACACTTTCGTGTATATCGACACTTGACGAGTCAAATGATGAACAGTAGATGTGCTGGGGTCCACATTGTTGCGGAGAGCAAGGTGGCCGATGGCTAGAAATCCGAGCAGTTCTTGAACGCAACACAAGCAATGCCTCGCTCATCTGCATACAAGAACTTTTTGTCTACTCCTTCCTTCCTACTGCAACTTTGCCCGACGATGTTACAAAAAAGCGACATTGGCTAATTTCTCGCGGCACACCTGACGATTTCTCACGGCGGCGGCACAATCGGTTGAAAAACACTGGAATAGAGGGTACGTCCTCTTCGTGTGTGTGTTTTTGTGTAAGATTTTTTTTTTAAATTACACAGTACAGTCTAATCGAACTAGGCTGGGCACAGCAGTCTCTTAAGGCGGGCCCGGCCTCCTAATGCCAGCCCATGCCACCAGGTCTGCTAATGAGCAAGTTTTGTCTTTTAAAAGGTCACAGCGGGGGCAGACGTGAATTGGATTAATTTAGTGTTTTTCTATGTGATTTGGGATTTATTTGCATTCAAGACAGACATTTTATTAGTCTGCCTATTAAAAATCCACCTCCACACCATGTATTGTCCTGCATCAGATGCACTTGTTTGAAGTTGATGGCAGCATAAAGACACATGTCCACCCCATACAATCAGTAAGACTCAAACTTGTAACATGGTCAAGACCAAAGAGCTGTCCAAAGACACCAGAGACAACATTGTTCATCTCCATAAGGCAGAAAAGGGCTACGGAGCAATTGCCAAGCAGCTTGGTAAGAAGAGTTCCACTCTTGGAGCAATTATTAGAAAATGGAAGAAGCTAAACATGATGGTCCATCTCAATCAGAGTGGAGCCCCATGTAAGATATCATCGCTTAAGGTCTCAACGATCCTCAGAAAGCTGAGGAGTCAGCCCAGAACTACACGACAGGAGTTGGTCAATGATCTGAAAAGAGCTGGGACCACCGTTTCCAAGGTTACTGTTGGTAATACCCTAAGACGTCATGGTTTGAAATAGTACATGGCACGGAAGGTTCTCCTGCTTAAACCAGTACATGTCAAAGCCCGTCTTAAGTTTGCCTATGATCATTTGGATTAAGCAGAGGATTAATGGGAGCAAGTTTTGTGTTCAGAAGAGACTAAAATAGAACTTTAATGTCATAATTCCACTAACGGCTTTTGGAGGAAGAAGAATGATGAGTACTATCTCAAGAACACCATCCCTACTGTGAAGCATGGGGGTGGTAGCATTGTGCATTGGGGGTGTTTTTCTGCGCATGGGACAGGACGAGTACACTGTCATAAAGAGAGGATGACTGGGGCCCTGTATTGTGAGATTTTGGGGAACGACTTCCTTCCTTCTGCCAGAGCATTGAGGATGGGTCATGCCTGGGTCTTCCAACATGACAATGACCCGAAGCACACAGGCAGGAATTCCAAGGAGTGGCTCCATAAGAAACATAACAAGGTTCTAGCATGGCCTAGCCGGTCTCCGGACCTAAACCCAATAGAAAACCTTTTGAGGGAGCTCAAACTCAATGTTTCTCAGCGACAGCCCAGAAACCTGACTGATGGGTGGGCCAAGATGCCTCCTGCAGTGTGTGCTAACCTGGTGAAAAACTACAGGAAACGTTTGACCTCTGTAACTGCAAACAAATGCTATTGTACCAAATATTACCATTCATTTTCCCAGGTGTTCAAATACTTATTTGCAGCGGTATCACACAAATAAATCGGTAAAAAATCATACATTGTGATTTCTGGTTTATTCTTTTTAGATTATCTCTCTCACAGTCGACATGCACCTACGATGGAAATTTCAGACCTATCCATGATTTCTGAGTGGGAGAACTTTCAAAATAGCAGGGTGTTCAAATACAGCACTTATTTTCTTCAGAGTATTCATATTAGGGAGTGCTCAAATTTTTTTGTTATCCCAAATCAGCATTTAGCAGACAATGCAGACACACCAAATGATCATTAAATTATTGCCATAAAATGTTACCACTCTCAGATTTAGACTTTTACAAAAGGATAATTGGCCTTCCCCTGGTGGTTTTTTGCGGTGTGCCGATCGGTGTACTCAGTGGCGCAACCAGGGATTTAAAGAAAGTCACCTTGGGCCTCTCCACATTGTTGCTATAAATTGAAAATTCTATTTTCTAGGACCCCTAACTGTCATGGAGCCTTGTTTTAGCCCCAAAGCGAGTTGGTGTACCAATTAAATGAACATATATTGGCAAATTGTACATAAACAAAACGAAGCAATTCATTCCATTTAAGGTCATTGATGGAGAACGTCTGTTGGAACAGAACATGGGTTTTCTTTTTGTGGCTTATAAATTAGACTTACCAGCTAAATAACTATGCTGCTATTCTTTGATAATGTAAAATAGTAGTAATATATCCAAGTGTCTAAAAAGAATTCAGGTTTAGAAGGAATACTGTATCTACAGACAGCTCTAATGACTATAATGGCTGTAATGGCCGCAATCATCGGGTTCCAAGTTTTCCTGTTTCTGTTTTTTATTAATGATTAAGACTATGTATTGTAGTATTTATGTGTGCTCTGTGTATTTCTACGTTGAATATACAGTACTTCTTTAGAATGTGTGGTCTTTAAAAGTTGTAAAGTTGTAATGTAATCATTTGTTTAATTAATTTATTAACCGAGCTCGTAACTTAATGTACTCATATATAAAACCAATATTTTCAATCAAATGAAATAGCAATGATGTGTCAAACCTCCATGAAACACCAAGCAATTTTTAATACCAATCTATATATAGCACTGGATTCTTTAAAACTTGCATGAAAATGAATGAAAAGAAATAAACCACCCTTATTAAGTGCCGTTCCTATATGTATACTGCCGTATTGGTGTTTTGGATTTTTGTCTTCAAGCAGTGTAACCTAAGCAGCTCTGCATGAGTGTCTCAGTGTGAGTTGTGGTCTACAGCAGCAGCTTGCTCATGTTGTCATCATTGTTAAGCATGCCACAGCAATGATCTCGGAAACACACTGCATATCTTCAAAAAAAAAAGCCCAATAAATGATGCGTAACGTGAAGCAGTGCTTTTATTTTGAAGTTGGTCCATGACTGCAGTGATGCCCAGGTTTTGTTTCAAGCATTTTTTTCTTCATAAAATGTATTATTTGCACAAGCAAAGCGATGTATGTGGAACTGAGGTCCTGTGGGAGTTTCCGCACGAACGCCTTAAGTGTCAGACACTCAGGGCTCTGAAAATGAGTGGTTTAGACTTTACAACCTGTATAGTCCTGGAAATTACAAGCATGACAAATGCAAACAAAAAGCTCAAGCAAAAAGACTGCTGTAGGTCTGGCCCGCCTGGAGCAGCGCAGCAACAGGCACCTGGGCCGCAGCCGGCATGATGACGCTACCGCCAGTGCCAGTGTTCTAACACTTTTTGGCATCCTCATTAAAGTTACCAATGGACAAAGGCAAGTGGATAAATCCAGAGTTATGTTAACAATTACTGCACATACGTATGTGTTAACCCACTCAAAATGGGACAATCAGACAATGAATGTTGAATCGACATGCAAGAAAATCAACAAGATATTTTCACTCCAACCCAACAAGCCCGTCGACATATGAGGGGGGGGCAACCGCCCGGGTATGTTCTCCCAGGCCTCAGGACCATAGGGGCTCCTGAATGACCCTTAATTTACTTTACTTCACATTCGCATATTTCTTTTTTTTTTTTTTTTTTTTTTTTTAAATCATTGTCTGATTAAATATTATGTTCTACTTGATATATACTTAAAAACTTTAACATATTTAAATATTTCAAATATGTTTTTATGCATTTTTTTGAACAAATTTTTTTTAAATAAAGGCATTTTAGGTCTTTTTCCGTGCCTTTTTGGCACAGAAAATGAGCTGAACTTAGCACTCCAACAACCAAACCGAACCGAAAAGACATTTTAGTGTACCGTATTATGTGTAGGGCGTTATAGTACTTAATTGTACAATATCAGTATACAGTGGGGCAAATAAGTATTCATTCAACCACCAATTGTGCAAGTTCTCCTACTTGAAAAGATTAGAGAGGGGAGGCCTGTAATTGTACACATGGGTAAACCTCAACCATGAGACACAGAACATGGGAAAAAAAACAGAAAATTATATTGTTTGATTTTTAAAGAATTTCTTTCCAAATTAGAGTGGAAAATAAGTATTTGGTCACCTACAAACAAGCAAGATTTCTGGCTGTCAAAGAGGTCTAATTTCTTCTAATGAGGTCTAACGAGGCTCCACTCGTTACCTGTATTAATGGCACTGTTTTAACTCATTATCAGTATAAAAGACACCTGTCCACAATCTCAGTCAGTCAGTCACACTCCAATTCCACTATGACCAAGACCAAGGAGCTGTCGAAGGACACCAGATATAAAATTGTAGACCTGCACCAGGCTGGGAAGACTGAATATGCAATAGGTAAAACGCTTGGTGTAAAGAAATCAACTGTGGGAGCAATTATTAGAAAATGGAAGACATACAAGACCACTGATAATCTTCCTCGATCTGAGGCTCCACGCAAGATCTCACCCCGTGGCATCAAAATGATAACAAGAACGGTGAGCAAAAATCCCAGAACCACACGGGGGGACCCTAGTGAATGACCTACAGAGAGCTGGGACCACAGTAACATAGGCTGCTATCAGTAACACAATGTGCCGCCAGGGACTCAAATCCTGTACTGCCGGACGTGTCCCCCTACTGAAGCCGGTACACATCCAGGCCGGTCTGCGGTTTGCTAGAGAGCATTCGGATGATCCAGAAGAGGACTGGGAGAATGTGTTATGGTCAGATGAAACCAAAATAGAACTTTTTGGTAGAAACACAGGTTCTCGTGTTTGGAGGAGAAAGACTACTGAATTGCATCCGAAGAACACCATGCCCACTGTGAAGCATGGGGTTGGAAACATCATGCTTTGGGGCTGTTTTTCTGCAAAGGGACCAGGACGACTGATCTGCGTAAAGGAAAGAATGAATGGGGCCATGTATCGAGAGATTTTGAATGAAAATCTCCTTCCATCAGCAATGGCATTAAAGATGAGACGTGGCTGGGTCTTTCAGCATGACAATGATCCCAAACACACAGCCAGTGCAACAAAGGAGTGGCTTCGTAAGAAATATTTCAAGGTCCTGGAGTGGCCTAGCCACTGCCAGTCTCCAGATCTCAACCACATAGAAAATCTGTGGAGGGAGTTGAAAGTCCGTGTTGCCCAACGACCAGTGTTGTTAATTTTACTTTAAAAAAGTAATTAATTACAGTTACAAATTACTTGTCCCAAAAAGTAATTGCGTTAGTAACTCAGTTACCTGAATGTAAGAGTAATTAGTTACTTGGCAAAGTAACTAGTGATAATTTTCTTTTTTGTCTCAAAAAAAAAAAAAAAAAAAAAAAAAACAGGTCACGCAATGTGAAGTTTAAAGGGTTTGGGGGACAATTTGCCCTAGCCCAATTCTTTACCCTCCACTTAACTAGAAACAATGGTATTGCGATAACTAGATAGTAACCTTTGCTATGTGTGGTAGTCATTTAAAGTTGTGAATCAACCGTTAAAGTTGTTAAAATTGCTCCCGTTATTGCATTAGTTCCCTTCTGTCTACTTTAAACATGTGTAAGTTTTAAAACTGTTTCATCATTTAAAGATAGATTTAAGTTAATATTTGGCCAATTTAGGAGCATTTTAGATTTTTTAAAAAAGTTACTTAAGTTCGCTATGACGGATCTCTACATCAGAGCCTTCCTGAGAGGTCTACTGCTTTAAGATGGTAGCTGTTTACTAACGCATGTAGTCCTTAAAACATGTTGCCGATGCAGCTGTGTCTGCCATTTGCATCTAGTTCTATAATATGATATCATGTGGGCGTAGTTTGTCGGCTCTGGCTACAGTCAGGTATTATTGGAGCCACCTAGCATCGCAGTTGCAACGGCGTCTTCCCCACTCCTGCTCTGCTCTCTCGTCTCCGTGAGTCCGTTTCTCTCAGACTTTTTTTATTCAACCAACTTAGTAACGCATAGTAACGCACGCCTTTCCCGCCTCAGTAACGGTAACGGCGTTGCCAAGATGAGGAAAGTAATTAATTAGATTACTCATTATTGAAAAAAATAACGCCGTTAGTAACGCCGTTATATTCTAACGCCGTTATTAACAACACTGCCAACGACAGTCCCAAAACATCACTGCTCTAAAGGAGATCCGCATGGAGGAATGGGCCAAAATACCAGCAACGGTGTATGAAAAGCTTGTGAAGAGTTACAGAAAATGTTTGGCCTCCGTTATTGCCAACAAAGGGTACATAACAAAGTATTGATATTGAGATGAACTTTTGGTATTGACCAAATACTTATTTTCCACCATGATTTGCAAATAAATTCTTTAAAAATCAATGTGATTTTCTGGGGGGGGGGGTCTATTTTCTGTCTCTCATGGTTGAGGTTTACCCATGTTGACAATTACAGGCCTCTCTAATATTTTCAAGTGGGAGAACTTTCATAATTAGTGATTGACTAAATAATTATTTGCCCCACTGTATATAGTACATAATTACTCCATTTCATTTACTTTTTTTTTGAGAGTTGTGCGTATGTCACTCATATTTTCATTTACGAGTCACTGCCAAAATAGGACAAGCTCATGAATTAGGACACTCGTCAAGTTAAGATCATATTTTATGTCCTTTTCATCCTAAAAGGAGACTTTATAGAATGATTATCAAACAAGTTAGAGTATAACAACTCCTTAACAGCTATCCATAGAGCACCTCATCTGTATTCCCCTCTCACTTGAGTGAACTCAATATTCAAGGCAGGTTGTGATACACAGGTAGACGCCAATGAGACGTTTCCACCTTTAAGACTAAGGCCGTAACTCTCAAGGGAATGAGGTAGACTTCCATTCAGACTCCCGAGGGGATATTTACACCTTCAGGGAACGAATTGAAACTTAAACCCATCTCATGCCTCATCTTTGTGAAGCTTTATATCCATTATACCACCTGCTACTTTTGCGTTATTACCATATTCTCCAACTTCGTCGAGGATGAGTCGTGACAGTGAACGCACCGCTTCCTGGCATGTGCTGGGGGGGGGGGATTTCTGCTAGCTTATGTCACATCCTTACAGTGCGGGTTATTAATATCCATACAAACAGACGTAGCAAAAGCTCTCACACTCTGTACTTAAGCAGAAGTACAGATACCTGTGTAGAAAAGGACTCAACTAAAAGTCAAGTGATATGTGCAGTATTTCTAAATAAATTAACATTTGAAGATAATTTCTGAAAACGTACAGAAAATGAGAAATGAATATACTGTAAAACCAGTTTTATGTTTGCCTGATTTTTATCAGGGTGGCTAAAATGGTATCTGGTAAGAGTCGCCTCGCCCCCGCTGTATAAGAAATTGATCGCCTGTATTCAAATTAGCGGCTATTCGGCGCAGTTATGACTGCGCGCTAGCTAGCCAGCTATGCCTACACCTTGAAAACCTAACTCCCTTTGAAAGAATGCGCTTTAGAGCATCTTAACCTTTTCTTGCTAAATGTATCACATTTTACACACTTAGAATTTCATGATTTTGAGACTAATTCAGTATTTGGAAATATCTTTCCTCCGAAAAAAAATAATGGATGCAAGTCAACTCATGTATCTGCAGGTTTCATGAGAAATAAAAAGCAGGATTTAGCAAGGGTAGATATTAGAGCGCTTATTACACACATATATATATATATATATTTTTTTTTTTTACAAATTTGAAAAAAAAAGGTTTCATTAAGACCTTATTTTTCAAATTTTGTGATTCTCTGACAGTTGCTTCATATTGCAGGCATTAAAGATGTTGTCCATGAGTGTGCGAATAAATGTCCTACAGCCAGCATGTATATCTAAGCTTTGAGCTGGCATGACTCCTTTTTTCAGCCCTGAGTGACACATTTTATTGACTTCTTTTTTTCCATGCATTTATTTATTTATTTATTTATTTATTTGTAGAAAAACAGACTTTTTAAGGGGTAACTAGAAAATACATTCCCCGTGCCGTTTGCTTCATTAAGTTTAATGTGTCATACCTCCATTGGCAATATTGTCCTTGTTTTTTTCGCCATTTTATAAGATCACAATATCCTAATCTAGGCGTCAAGATCTCAAGCACACTTCCCGCTCTCTACGCTCGTTTTTGCGTCGTGTTGTAATCTGTGAAGGTTGAAATACCTTAATTTTCTCTCATTTTGAATCCTGCATCTTATAGTCCAGTGTGGTTTATCTGTTGATTTATTTGGGTTAATAGGTCATACTTTATTTGACGGCGTCGTCATATAACTGCCATAAGACCGTCATAATTAGGACATGACACTATCATGGTCGTTAACGAATGCTTATGACAGTTTAAGTATCATATGGCAAATGATGCCAATACCTCCATTTATGTCCAGCTTGGATCTTTTACATCCATTCAAAAGTGAGATAATTTGCCGGATGACACAAAATGACATCCGTCATAAGCAGTCATTAATGCTCATGGCAGTGTCATGTCATAATTATGATGGTCTTATGAAAGTTTTATGCCACCACTGTCAAATAAAGTGTTACCAAATACCATTAGTACCAATTAATTAAACAGCTGGAACAGTAACTGAAGAAATAATTAGCACAGAACATGAATTATGATTGTTATTGAGATCTGTAACGCTGCAATGAATGCTAGGAGGCATGTTGGATGACAACAGTGTTGAAAGCAGGTGGCTGCAGAGGTTAATTGTCGCCTCCAAGGAAGCAGTTATGGCCAAATGAAGCTTTTTAAAGCAACGAATGGTGGTTCATTTGATCTTAGACAGTCTAATGGTGCCACTGTCAAATAGATTTATCTTTATATCTTTTGGTGTAAATATCCCAAAGTACAGTGAGGACAACTGCACTTTATAGTCCAGTGCGGCTTATCTATGAACAAATCCCATTTTTGTGTCAAATTTGCTGGGTGGCGGCTTGTGGTCAGGTGCTCCTTGTAGTCCGAAAATTACGGTATGTTACAAATTTATTTTGTAAAAGTAAGGAGTGTAAAGTACCATATTATTTCTTTTAAAAGTAGAGATTAGTAGAATAAGTAGTAACATAGTAAAATAAAAAGTCTTCAGAAAAAGTTACTTAACTTGAAAAATCTACTTACTGCGCCTGCAGTATGTAAACTCATGACGTATTTCTATTTTGTTACGCATCCCATAACTCATAAAGTATTTCTATTTAATTACACATCATATAACATGATACTGGCAGCAACAGCTCACACTCAACTTTTACTTTCATGAATGAATTCAGAGAGCCACTCCCCCCACTTGAGAAAAACCAATGATCGGACACCATGAGGTCAGCAAGTTATTTTTATTTTCTCAAGTCACAGACAGTGAAAATAGACTTCCAAGTAACAAAATAGCTACAACTATGCCCAAAGTAAACACAACTCTATGAAAATGCAAAGCAAGTTGCTAAAGAGAAGAAGCTGATCAAAGTGAGCTGGGCCACTCACAAGTACTCTGGCAACTTTAATGTTTAATGCAATTTCACAAAAACTACTTTTTTGGGGTGGTTTGTTTTGTTTTAATTCAAGATCGAGCAAATAAAGTAAATGATTCCCATGGCCAAATTGTCCTGAATTGTTTTTGTCAAATTCCAACTTTTGCATTATCATGAAGGCTGTTCTTTTTTTTTTTTTTTTTTTTTTTTTAAGAACAAGCACACCAACAGAATTTATCATTTTATTTTGCAGAATAATCCCCCGCCACACAATTAGAATAAAAATTCAGATTTTTACGACATCTATGTAGCGTTCAAGTTTCCACTTTGTTCAGATCCAAATTTCCGAATAAGACAACATTGTTGCATTCCATTGCAGTCAATGACAAATTTAATTGCGAGCTATTCGTTGACAGATTGCATCAACAGATAATAAAACACATTTTTTTTCTCCTGTTGCAATGTTGTGCCGTTTACAAACACATTGTGCATGAAAAAGAAGTCAACTGGCAAGACATGGTGGAATCATATTGCTGGCATCTAAAGTTGAACACATGCAGCCACACAACACCACCAGGGAACATACAGCTTATTATTATCATTATTACTCTTTGGAACAAAGTCACCATAAATAGACATTTTACATTGGACTATATCAAATATACAATGCTCTTTTTTTAAAATAGAACTTTCTACAAAGCAGGTACAAATGGAATTTAGGAAATCCGCATTATAGTGCCGTCTTGATCTTATTTACATTAAATAACACTAAAGTGACATCATCCAGACATTATGTTGATTGTAATTTTGTATGAAAAGCTTTTGAAGCTTTATTCCATATCATTGATATCCACAGGTCCATATACCACATTCTTTATCTTCTATTCTTTATTTCTACCATGCAATTCCACCTTTCTAGTAAACTACTATGCTGCACAATTACCATCACTGGGACAAACTTGTATCTCCACATCAAGGTTATCAAATAACTATTCAAACAGCTTTATAGACAGCCTTTTTAGCATCTCCAGCGTAAGGTCCATGAACAATGTTTACACACACTCAATGTTTTTCCACTACTGCCTTCAAAATTGTTCTAGTATGTTTACATTAAGATGGATATCAAGGATCTTGATATTGTTCAAAAGGCTTTCCAAAGTATTGTGCATGCTTTTTCTTATACAACTAAAATGAATAAATAAAAGATTTCACACATGTAAACAGTAGCTTTCCAGAGACAAATTTTTTAAATAACTTTTTACTATGTACACGTTTTGTTCATATAGCTCTAAAAACACGTCTGGTTTGGCGATAATCAAGCATTTGATGACTTTGTAAAATGCTCATATTTTAGCTCATTTATGGGTATGTACAATAAACTCGTTAGATGTTAAAAAACATTACATTTACTCCGCTTAAAGCAGCTTTCTATTTTTCTGTGTGGCTCTTAAACTAAGCAAATGTAGACATTCAGCCCTCTGCTTGTGTACCTGCAATAATTACAATTGTTAACAACAACATAACACACCACTTAACCACGAATGCTTTCTGAAGCGTGAAATTAGAGCCCAAAGTAAGAGAAGTCTTAATAGTTGTGGCGAAAGCCATTAACAGCTACCATCAGACCACAAAAGTTGCTGAGATTTTGTTGAGTGCCCCCGACAAAAGGCTGGGAATTCATTTGAGATGCCACGGTGACTTTCGGGCTCTTGATCAAGTGACAATTATTTTGGCAGAAGTGGGAGTTGAAAATGAGACGATAACGCCGAGGAGAACGCGAAAGTGCCTGCAGCAAAAATGAGGCAAGAGCTGCGGCTGGTGTTTATCTTCTCACTCACAGGCACACACACACATGCAGAGTCAGGTGCAACTCATTGTCGTCTTGGACAATTAAAAAAAAACATTCTGATACAGAAGAGCAGATTCATGGTGGATGAAGTCTGCTGTCTTTTGCATTTATTGCGTTTCAGGGGTCTAAAACGATGGTTATAAGATATTAATGCAGGGTTGGCCAAAGCCTGGCCCATTGAGAAGTTACATTATCAAGAGCTTTGTAATATTTTTTGGGAAATGCCCCCCACAAAATGCATTACATTCAATAAAATCCCAAATAAATCACTATTATAAGAAATGTACATACTAATAAATACAACTACCTAAAATAGCTTCAGTTTAATTAAATCAATTACATACAGTGCTACCTTGACCTATAGGTTTAATTCAATCTCATGACAAATTTTTTTTTTCATTGAAATGTGTTATTTCGTTTCAGCCTGCAGAAAATCAACGCAAGTTTGTAATTACATGTTTTTGATTTGGAAATTCGAACTGAATTGTAAAATATAGCAATAAAAACGCAACAAAGGACATTGTCAATAAATAAACTGGTCCAACTGTGTGAGTAAGCTAAATGTCATCACACAAAGAAAGTTATTTTTGTAGTGATAATGAGTGACATCAGCAGCTCCAGTTATTGGCCAAATTACTGTCCAAATTACTCAATACAATGCGGACACCTGAGGCTAAAAGTCCAATGTGACTTATATATGAACAAATACAGATTCCCTGGAGAATTTGGTGCGGGAAGTTTAAAGTCAGTAGAATTGTATAGACCAAAAATTACAGTATTAGTTCCATGTTCCTTCTAAGTGTTTTCATTTCATATTTGTATTTCATGTTGGTGCCTTTCATTATACTGTATGCCTGAAAATGCATCAGTGACTTTGGCTCCGCTTGCCCAATGTGATGACATTAAAATCTCTTATTGCTCCATTATTTTTCTCAATTTCATCAACTTGCTGCTCACTCTTAACTAAAATGTTGCAATATGAAGGGAAAAATCGACCTTGTACCTTGAAAAATCACTTGAAATTTAAAGTACCACTGTACAAATCTTTTTTTTTTAATTATATGAATTTTAAATCATGTAATTAATGATCTATTTTATATATTTTACATATACAGTTAACCTTTTCCTTAACCTTGTATCGTCATGACGAATGCATTTGTCCATTTTAATCAAATGTGGCATAAAACATCTCTGCAAAAAAGCTCAACCCCTGCAATAATTAAAAGAACATGTACATTTCAGTGCATTAGATGCTATTGACAAACACAATATTGAAGCAAACAAATCAATAAATAACGATTAAATAAATCCATTGGGTCTACATCGAAAGCTAAAAGAGAAATGCTATTCACAGAAGAAGAGTGTCAGTGTCCTCAACCCGTTGCCATGGTGACGCTCCTCATTCGTCTTCGCATACGAGTCGTACCTTCGTGGCACTCGGGGGGATTCCGTCGTATTGCGAGGATTCCAGTTGAGTCCAGCAGGTGGATGTTGACCGCTCCTTAGCCGACGTCTCGCTGTTTATTTAAAAAGCGGTTGTCACTTCTGCCTGCTCAACATCGGACGAGAGCCCTCAACAAGCCAGTCATCATCAGCAGCATGGCAGCGGCTGCGGTGACCGTCAAGATGGAGTTCCAACCTAGCTCGCTCCCCTGAGGGAACACACGAGGGGGAAGATAGTCAATCAACCAAAAGCTCAACACTCATAATAAAAAGGAAAATATTAAATGCAGTGAACCTTCATTTTATCGCAGTTCACTTACTGTGCGTCCAGTGATTCACACCTTTAGTCTTACTTAAATTTCTGGCAGTATCCCACAAAATGAATAAAAATCCATTAAACATAAAGTATTTAAATACCTGTACATAATGCACAGTACAGTACACGTGTTATGCCCCTCCAGCTGCGTGTAGATAGTGAGTTTGTTGACTTAACTGGTTTGTTGCTGCCCATAGTTATCTTATTTTGTTACCTCATCAATTACGGCGATAAATATACTAAATTCTAGGCCTGAACGATATATCGTTTAAACATCGCCATCGCGATGTGCGCATGCGCAATAGTCCCATCGCAAGGATGTGCGATAGTTTTTTCATTTCATTTTTTTAAATCCACAAACGTTTGTTTTGAGCAAGGAGCGAGAAAGAGAGTGCACAGTCTCTCATTCTCTCCAGCTCGCAGTCATCGGCTCCTCCCCTTCCCCTGCTAGAGCAGAGTGGAGGGAGGAGGGGCCGAACAGCAGAGCGGAGGGAGGAGGGGCCGTTTTCAAAGTGAAAGCAAGCAGTCAAGCAGCACGTTGAATAGGGAAGACTGTCTCCAAAAGGAGTTTTGGAAGTATTTTGGCTATCGACAAGAATATAAGGAACAAAAAACAGCCCTGTTGACAGTGCCTCGCCATGGTTGCCTCAACAAGAAGTAATCCGTCGAACATGTGGGACTATTTAAAACGCAGGTATCTATGCATTCCTGCTACGAGCTTCCCATCAGAGGCTTTTTAGTACAGGTGGGAACATTGTTACGTGCCAACGTTGTTGTCTCAAGCCTGCAATGGTGGATAAACTAGTAGTCTTGGCCAAAAACCTATGAGACCCAGTTGAGAATTGCTGAGCAAGGAAGGTGGACGGTATGCAGACAAATACATAAATTTGGGAGTTAAAATGGTTCTGTTATTCATCAGTTATTTGCTGTTATTCAGTTCAATTATTTACAAGTTCAATTGAGTTTCTGTTTCTTTTATATTTAAATTAACTGTAAATCGTATTTTTCAAATAACTATAGTACAGCTGCACATAAAGTTTTGATACTTAATATTTTTTAAATATTTTTACAACTTTGTTGCAGTTTTGCAGTTCTATATTGTTATATTTTGTGTAAACAACTCAGGGGACTAATGCACTTGCACTTTTATTTGACAGATTTAATATTTAAGTTCAAATATGTTGACAACTTTATTGTTTTACTGAGGTTCTTATTTATTGTTATAGTTTGTGAACAACTCTTATTTGTCATATTTAATATTTTTGTTCAAATATGTTTACAACTTTGTTGTTATTTTACCGAAGTTGTTATTTATTGTTATATTTTGTCAAAAACTCAGGGGACGAATGCACCTGCTCTTTTATTTGTCATTTAATGTATTTGCTGCTGTTGAAGTGTCAAATATTGTGTTCAAGAAATTATCTATTTTGTGCAGACATGGCTTCCTGGATCCCTTCATAATAATACAGCAATCTTAATCATTCACAAATGAAACGGTATTATATGAATACACTGTGGTCACGGTGTGTCATGCAAAGTATTTCCAAACAGCTATTCAAGTCATCTAGTGAATATTTCTTTAAAAAAATTTTTTTTTTTTTTTTTTTTTACTATCGCAATATAATATCGCAATATACTGCACACCTGAAAAAAATCGCAACAATAGTTTTTTCCAATATCGTTCAGGCCTACTAAATTCTCTTCATGCATAATTGAAAGAATCAACATACTTTATACAATACTTAATTTCGAGCTCTAAAATGCTGCTCAAATGGTGTGGGCCATGCATCATTGGTTTTACCAACATTTCAATGGACAATTTTATGCGTTGTTCATATGATATGGTGTCATTCATCATGAAAAATGGTTAAAATGTGGGGAGATTCTTATAACTCTAAAATATGTAAAAAATAAAAAAAATTAAAAAAAAATAAAAAAAACTGTCCTATCTTTCTGACTGTGAGCATTATCTTTTCTTTTGCCTAATGAAGTGTTTTCCAAATGGAGCACTTTTTTTGTATGCAGACTCAGCATAGATGCAAAGGTTCAGATTAATGGAAAGCATGAAACTTAAAATTAATTGTGTCGCCACTTTGACAAGACGAAACAGGTCGTGTTGTGCTTTGCCAAACTGCCCACCCGTTCCTCTATCCCACTTGCATGAAATTTTCCCCTTCAACCCCCCTCTCTCAAATAAATCCTTACGTAGTGAGCAAATACTGAGCAAAAGTACATTTTTCTTACTTTCTGTGTCATCTAGCCATGCAGAGACATCAAAATTAGTAAAAGGGTGCTTTGAGATACTTGCTTAATTGGACCACACGCTTAACGCAAAACCCCTGTATCACAAATCATCTCTCTAGACTCTAGAGAGATAAGTCTAGAGGAACTAAACAGAAATTTCATTAATCCATTCCAATCTCCAAAAAACTGTCATTTGTTTCTGTCTCTTTTTAAGAACTGAAACAGCACTCAGTAATCAGTAATATTTCACTTTGCATTGTTTCCGCTACATTTATCAAGGAGTGGTGGCCCGCTGCTCCCTCAAATGTATTTTTTCCATTATTATTTAATTGTTAACGCACTGCTTATCTGAGACATTTTTAAACCCTTAAATTTGGCCGACAAGCTTATAGTGGCTATAATGAAAGGTCGTAGGTTTCTTAGGATGTAGTGCTGTTCGTATGCACAAGACGTTTTTTATTGCCCCCGATAGGCTGGAAGAATATCGGCTAACCGCGGTAAAAATGCATGCTGCAAAACATGTACTGGCTGGACGTACGTTTCCTTTCCACGCGGTTAAAGCTAAAAAGATGTTTATAGCATACTGATGATATAACAATGATCCACTACAATTACATCACTTATAGACAAGTTACCGAGGTACTTCTGCTTGCAACTTCCGTTTTGGAATTTCTCCATCTAAAACAACAGTGGAGTTGGAGTAACATTCAGGCATGAAAATGGGTCAGGGGTTAAAAAGGTGAGAAGGGCGTGGAGGAAATATGTTCCAGTACACTGTACACCCCAACAAAATATTGAGCTCTGTCGACCCATACTGTGTTTCAGCAGGGCCGTGCAGAGACCGGTGGAGGGGCGGGTGCTTGTAGATCAAAAGGGGCACATGAACAAGTATTTAATACACCTTAAAACAACATATCTTCAATTTTAACCAGCTTTAGATAATAATTGGCTGCGACTGTGACATACTTTAATTGGGAGGGGGCAACAGTGAATAGAAATCAAAACTGCCATCAACACTTTCTGGCTGTGACTCAGTCAGTCTGCCTCTTTTCTTCCTTCAACCTCTGCATCAAAACTTCCTTCCTCAACTTGTTCATCTGAGAACAAACCACATCAGATGGTCACTGAGCCACCAACAGCACAGTTTTCTCAAAACTATTATTTCATTATTATCCATACTTAACAACTCTAGCACCTAATGATTAATAAAGCAATGACATAAAATCTTATAGAAAAATAACATTGTAATTGTGTTTATAATTGTATTTAATACCCGACTATCCTTGCAAACTTGTTCTTACCAGGTCTGCTATTCACCCAGCTGATGAGGTATCCACTGCCTTTAGCAGCCTCATCCAACTCCTTTTTTTATCCCTCAATCTCATTTCCCTACGAGGCATGTCTATGTAATGAAATATAAATATTTAAAAAAATAAATTAAAAAAAACAGCCTCCCCGGTGGCTTTTAGTTTTAAAGCTTTCTTAATTTCTTTCTCTCTCAATAACGATGGAGGTAGATTTGTGTTTTTGTTATTCAATCAAAAAACAAAGTTACTTCTATCAAAAACAAAGTTGTTTCAATCAAAATACAGGATATACTTT
The DNA here is from genome assembly GCF_030265065.1 of Corythoichthys intestinalis. NCBI lineage: Eukaryota > Metazoa > Chordata > Actinopteri > Syngnathiformes > Syngnathidae > Corythoichthys > Corythoichthys intestinalis. The sequence continues at coordinate 42,265,470 of NC_080399.1, forward strand.
TAATCCCCAAAAAGTCACTTCAACAAAAAAAATTGTTTTTGATTGCAAAAATAAATTTGAGACAAAAAAAAGCATTTGAAAACTATTTTTCTTGACTGAAACAAATTTTTCCATTGAAGTAATGTTGTTTTGCGTTTGGGCCACATTTTGGCTAGGACATTTGTGTCTTTATTATTCAATCAAATAAGTTGCTTCAAACAAAAATATATATATAAAAAGAAAAACTTTGCACATGTGTCAATCACCGTTTAACAAAGCCTGAGAGGGTTTGAGTAGACTCACTATGAAGCATTTAATAAAGCCAAGCATTTTCTTACAACTTTATTCTTGTTTAAAAAATAATTTGGTGGGGCAGTAACATGTTTAAAACTTATCTTAATTCTTACATTTTGAAGTGCTTGAAACCCATTTATAAAAGATACTTTGGTGAAAAAAGTGAAAAAACATGTCTTATATATATGTATCTTTTTTCCAATGTAAAATCTGAATAAATACATTGAACACGCACAAAAAAATGGGGGGGCGCTACTTCGCGGTTTTCACTTATTGCGGCGGGTTCTGGTCCCCATTAACCGCGAAAAACGAGGGATCCCTGTATTTCTGAAAAGCTTTAAGAAGCCAGAGTCATTCCCACCACTCGTCGGGCCGGTGTTGTGCCGACACCGGCCGTCAGCTCAAGTCCCAGCCGAAAATAACGTGTCTCTGGCGGACGACGGGAGCGATGCGAGGCGCCCCACTCCATCTGAGAGCATGCCGCTTAATTTGACTCAACAGTACGTTTCTTCGTTAATATTACCGCTAAATACACGAGCTTGACGCCAATTTAACGGGAGCTATTTTTTCACGGGAGATTTGGCTAGCTCTGGCAGTGTTCAACGCAAGCTGCGACGAATAGCAGTAACTTTATTATATCGCAAAATATGAAAACGATTGAAAGCATTACTCACCAAATTCAATCTGCTGGCAAATACAGGCAAGTGTGTATGCTGCGCTTTGGTCTGCCCCGCTCTGGATTTGCAATGCAACCAAAGGCTCTCCAAGCACTCCATGTACACGTAAAGAGTGCGCGCGATTGGAATAATGGAACGCAGTTTGGGCCGATGATTAGTTCTCGTCAGTGAAGCATCTAGAAGGATTTGCTGACTGGATTTCTTAAGTGCTCAGTTTACGTACTAAGTTAATCACATGATGATAATAATAATAATAATTAAATAAAACCTCCCGACCCCCCCCTCCCAAAAAGAATTTCTCCTCGGATCTACGCAATTCACGTAGGTCGCCCTTTTTGACTTCAAAACGGCGAATTTCGCCGAAAGGTGAGAGATTTTTATGCCTGAACATTACTCATCAAAATCCCTTCAAATAGACAATTTAGAAATACTGCATCCATCTGCCATCACCACGACAGGGGAGGGCAACATGTTTAAGAAGGCAGATGTGGAACCAAGCTCGTGCGCCTAGAAGGACCGGGTGTTTTTTTAGCCATGTTGCCGTTGTGTTATGGAAAGTATGTTCTTCCTATCCCTGCATTTTCATGTGTCCAGTGCGCGAAAAATACGAAAGCTAAAATCTTGATGTTTGATAACTTTAATATGATGATGATTGTAATCATGAGGATCTTTAATATTATTTACTACAACTACTGTATCTGCAAGTGTTACAAGTTCTTTGTCCATTTGTTTACGGGTGGAAAATGCTGTTAAGCAAGGGAAGATAAGTTTATGTGCCTCACTTACTGTACGTTGATGGACATATATCGAGACTATGTGTGTTCAACCCGGGGGCGACCGAGAGGCTGGAGACGTTGGCTCGCCTCACAGCAGACCGTAAGCTCGATTCCGAGATCAAATTACGAGCTTTTTAACTGCAGCAACTTTAAGATACGCCATTGGAGCTGGAATTACCGAGGACAGCGGGAGAAAGCCCATCTGGATGCCGCCGAGGGTCTCCGTAAAGTCGGGTGAAAGTTTGGCGAGGCTCCCCTAAGCTCTGCTGTCTGATAGCACATTCCTCATATGCTCAACTTTCGTTAATATTTTTTAAATAATTTTATAAATTGTGATTTATTGACCTGTTTGACATGCACCAATCGCTTTAAATAAAACAGGAAATGGAATCATGTTGTCCAAATGTTTTATTGCGGTAAATATCTGCAATAAAAAGAATGACACACTATTTTTGTTTATATGTACATACCTTGTAGTATTTCTTTTTAACAACAAAATCCGTGTCAGCCCTTCTGCATTTGAAAAATGTAATATTATTTGTCATTTCACCTCATTTTGGTCACTCAAGGGGCCGGCGTATAACTCTACACCTCACATCAACACAGGCTGACAGGATGTTATAATTTTGTCCACGAATGATGAACGAAGTGATAAGAACAGATGCACAACACAGAAAGTCCTCGAGCTTCGTCTCTGTCATTGTGAATCCATTTTTGGAGATTCAGTGGCTTCCTCTGGTTTGATTTTACAGTTTTAACTTAGTCAAACCACTGCTTACTTAAACCGCAATTCATGTTGTTCTTTTTAAACCGGAAATTCGGAGCAGACATTTTTGAAGATGGCATCGCCCATGTTTCGCTGAGGAAACTTGTCTATACATAGTTTAAGCTATTAGGCACGGTGCCAGCTCCTTCACTAATGTCCGTATGCTAAGGGTGGCCTCAAACGACATGAGAATTGAGCTATTTGATTATTCTTAGGAGAAACGGAGGTGTTCGGACCATGTCAGGGCGATTGTCGGGTGCGTTTCTCATAAATAAATCGTGGGTGCTTGGAGCACCTCCGATCGCATTCAGATATTTTTTTTTTTCTGGATTGGACTATCTTTCGAGCTGTGGAGCGACCTGAAGGAGTTCGTTGTAGCGGCCGGGTGGAGGTATTCCTCGCCGCGAAAGAAAATTAAGAGAATTCTGCTTTAAAATAAAAAATAAAATCTTGTAATCTTACATTTTTTTTTTTTTCAGTGCTTTAACTGCGCAACTTACCCGGTATTAACAGGGGACATTCAGGAGTAAATTTGATTTCGTAATTATTGAGCTCAGAACTCGTGAGTGGCTGGACCCTTCACCTCCATGTTAAACAATGGACAGCTGCCGAGACACGGAGCAGGACGAGTAAAAATGAATGAAGCTCCCCATATTTCAACGCGGATTGAAACGATAGAGCATTTCCCAGAAATTATTACTTTAACATTTAAAACACTGAGAATGTGTCATTGTAAGTCCACTCAGTCGGGATCGAATCTTAGGGCGCTTTCACACTAGCAGTTTGGTCCGTTTTAAAAAGACCATAGTTCTTTTCCTCAGGTAGTCCGCTTCGTTTTGTAAATCTGAACCTGCATCCTAACTCTAGTTCGGACCAAACAATCGAACTCTGGTCCGTTCAAAAATTTTGCGTGGGCCTTTCGTCCATGTGATGCTACTCGGAAAGTTTGATTGGCACAGAGTGAATACTGAACCTTTTCAACAAGTCATTTGCAAGTGTTGTTGCTAGATACTGTAGCTCTCCAACCAGACCCTGGTGCTCTTAGTCTACAGTGATCCCTCATTTTTCACGGTTAATGGGGACCAGAACCCGCCGTGATATGTGAAATACTACAAAGTAGCCCCCCTTAAAATGTTTTTTATTTATTTATTTTGTCTTTGTATATATATATATATGTGTATATATATATATACGTGTGTGTATATATATATATATATGTGTGTGTGTGTGTGTATATGTATATATATATATATATATATATATACAGTGCCTTGCAAAAGTATTCGGCCCCCTTGAACCTTGCAACCTTTCGCCACATTTCAGGCTTCAAACATAAAGATATAAAATTTTAATTTTTTGTCAAGAATCAACAACAAGTGGGACACAATCGTGAAGTGGAACAAAATTTATTGGATAATTTAAACTTTCTTAACAAATAAAAAACTGAAAAGTGGGGCGTGCAATATTATTCGGCCCCCTTGCGTTAATACTTTGTAGCGCCACCTTTTGTTCCAATTACAGCTGCAAGTCGCTTGGGGTATGTTTCTATCAGTTTTGCACATCGAGAGACTGACATTCTTGCCCATTCTTCCTTGCAAAACAGCTCGAGCTCAGTGAGGCTGGATGGAGAGTGTTTGTGAACAGCAGTCTTCAGCTCTTTCCGCAGATTCTCGATTGGATTCAGGTCTGGACTTTGACTTGGCCATTCTAACACCTGGATACGTTTATTTTTTAACCATTCCATTGTAGATTTGGCTTTATGTTTTGGATCATTGTCCTGTTGGAAGATAAATCTCCGTCCCAGTCTCAGGTCTTGTGCAGATACCAACAGGTTTTCTTCCAGAATGTTCCTGTATTTGGCTGCATCCATCTTCCCGTCAATTTTAACCATCTTCCCTGTCCCTGCTGAAGAAAAGCAGGCCCAAACCATGATGCTGCCACCACCATGTTTGACAGTGGGGATGGTGTGTTCAGGGTGATGAGCTGTGTTGCTTTTACGCCAAACATATCGTTTTGCATTGTGGCCAAAAAGTTCCATTTTGGTTTCATCTGACCAGAGCACCTTCTTCCACATGTTTGGTGTGTCTCCCAGGTGGCTTGTGGCAAACTTTAAACGAGACTTTTTATGGATATCTTTGAGAAATGGCTTTCTTCTTGCCACTCTTCCATAAAGGCCAGATTTGTGCAGTGGACGACTGATTGTTGTCCGATGGACAGACTCTCCCACCTCAGCTGTAGATCTCTGCAGTTCATCCAGAGTGATCATGGGCCTCTTGGCTGCATCTCTGATCGGTTTTCTCCTTGTTTGAGAAGAAAGTTTGGAAGGACGGCCGGGTCTTGGTAGATTTGCAGTGGTCTGATGCTCCTTCCATTTCAATATGATGGCTTGCACAGTGCTCCTTGAGATGTTTAAAGCTTGGGAAATCTTTTTGTATCCAAATCCGGCTTTAAACTTCTCCACAACAGTATCTCGGACCTGTCTGGTGTGTTCCTTGTTTTTCACAATGCTCTCTGCACTTTAAACAGAACCCTGAGACTATCACAGAGCAGGTGCATTTATACGGAGACTTGATTACACACAGGTGGATTCTATTTATCATCATCGGTCATTTAGGACAACATTGGATCATTCAGAGATCCTCACTGAACTTCTGGAGATAGTTTGCTGCACTGAAAGTAAAGGGGCCGAATAATATTGCACGCCCCACTTTTCAGTTTTTTATTTGTTAAAAAAGTTTAAATTATCCAATAAATGTTGTTCCACTTCACGATTGTGTCCCACTTGTTGTTGATTCTTGACAAAAAAATTAAATTTCAAATCTTTATGTTTGAAGCCTGAAATGTGGCGAAAGGTTGCAAGATTCAAGGGGGCCGAATACTTTTGCAAGGCACTGTGTATAAATATATATATATATATATATATATATGCACAGTACTGTATATTTTTAATATATTATGTATATACAGGATATACTGTATGTATATACTTTCCCCAAGTGGAAGCTTCCGTGATCCTAATAAATTTAATAATTAAAAAAAAAATATATATATATATGTATTTATATATGTATGTATATACACACAATAAGGATTTTAAGCACTTCAAATGTAATAATTATGATAAGTTTTAAACATGTTACTGTCCCAGGAATTATTTTTAAACAAGCTTGTCTTTATTGAACGCTTCACTGAGGGAGTCCACTCAAATCCGCTCAAGCTGCTTACTTACACACAATGAGTGGCCACAGCGACTGTTTGACAAATTAAACGATGATTAACGCACGCAGCACTTTGAAGTTTCAGTTTAGTATCTAGGTTGATTCACGTGTAGTCTTTTGTGCTATCAGATTTCAATGCCTAGAAAGTAATTTTGTGTACTGCAAGGCTACCCGTACACTACACTACGCTACACTGTCCGCTTAAGCTAATGGAAGGCGAAGTTCTTTAGCTGTCTTAAATACACAAAAGGTAATTCTCTTTGTCTTAGTTTTTTAGTTTAAAATATAAACTTCATTGGGTAAAGGCATTAAACGGCTTAAAGACTCTTCTTTAGGGGAAGGGGATAATCGTTCTCTATTTGCCAACTGCTGCTTGATGTGAATTTACTGGAGTTTAATACGTCAACTGGTCTTATTTGGGGGAAAAAATATCTGAAATATGGTTATTTTAAAAAATTCTTAGATCAGGTACCTCATACCTCAAAGCACCACTCTATTGTCTACTGGTTGCTTTATCCAACAAATTCACCAGAAAATCCCATTTTCATAGACATGAAATTTAATACCTAGGGGGAAAAAAACTATTTCCGTTTGTGTCGTCGAAGTCAATGGTAAGAGTCACTGCATGGCTGAGTACACACGGCACCTTAACAGTGGTGTTTGGATGGAGATAAGCTCCTCTCATACCTTGCTCTCTGGGACGCCAACTCCGACAACCAGCACCAGACCACAGCCACTATTACAATCATTCCTATGAAGGGGATGGAGAGAACAGGGTGCTCAGACGGATGGATGAATCTCTGAAGAGGGAATAAAAGAAACACAGGGACCATGGGGATGGTAATGGTGAATGTACGAATACATGAATGGAAGGATGCAAATCAAAGACTATGTAGAAAGGTGTGACTGGCAACCATAAAAGAACAAATCCCATGATTTCAATGTGCAACATAATCTGAAAGGTGGGTGAAAACAAGGACAGGGGGTATCGAACAGATTGCTTTACATCTGCGTGTGATGTCAAATATAAAAGCATTAATCATGAATGTTGGCATTTTTTTCAGAATGGATAACTAACTATTTTTAGCATTTTAGATATACCTTTGGGCAAGTGTAATTCTCTCTCTCTCTCTCTCTCTCTCTCTCTCTCTCTCTCTCTCTCTCTCTCTCTCTCTCTCTCTCTCTCTCTATATATATATATATATATATATATATATATATATATATATATATATATATATGTGTGTGTGTGTATACAATAATGGTCGTCTCGCCCACCTGGGCGGTATGGTCTCTCCTTTCAAGCTGGGGTCCTCTACCAGAGGCCTGGGAGCTTGAGGGTTCTGTGCAGGATCTTGGCTATCCCTAGGATTGTGCTCTTCTGAACAGAGACGTCGGACGTTGTATCTGGTATCTGTTCGAGCCATGCACCCAGCTTGGGGGTTACTGCCCCTAGTGTCCCGATCACTAATGGCTTTTATATACATATACAGTGGGGCAAATAAGTATTTAGTCAACCACTAATTGTGCAAGTTTTCCCACTTGAAAATATTATAGAGGCCTTTATTGTCAACATGGGTAAACCTCAACCATGAGAGACAGAATGTGAAAAAAAAAAACAGAAAATCACATTGTTTGATTTTTAAAGAATTTATTTGCAAATCATGGTGGGAAATAAGTATTTGGTCAATACCAAAAGTTCATCTCAATACATATTATATACCCTTTGTTGGCCATTACGGAGGCCAAACGTTTTCTGTTGCTGGTATTTTGGCCCATTCCTCCATGCACATCTCCTCTGGAGCAGTGATGTTTTGGGGCTGTCATTGGGCAACACGGACTTCCAACTCCCTCCACAGATTTTCTATGGGGTTGAGAACTGGAGACTGGCTAGGCCACTCCAGGACCTTGAAGTGATTCTTACGAAGCCACTCCTTTGTTGCCCTGGCTGTGTGTTTGGGATCATTGTCATGCTGAAAGACCCAGCCACGTCTCATCTTCAATGCCCTGTGTGATGGAAGATTTTCACTCAAAATCTCTTGATACATGGCCACATTCATTCTTTCCTTTACACAGATCAGTCGTCCTTGTCCCTTTGCAGAAAAACAGCCCCAAAGCATGATGTTTCCACCCCCATGCTTCACAGTGGGTATGGTGTTCTTCGGATGCAATTCAGTATTCTTTCTCCTCCAAACATGAGAACCTGTGTTACTCCCAAAAAGTTCTATTTTGCTTTAATCTGACCATAACACATTCTCCCAGTCCTCTTATGGATCATCCAAATGCTCTCTAGCGAACCGCAGACGGGCCTGGACGTGTACTTTCTTCTGCAGGTGTACACCTCTGGCAGTGCAGGATTTGAGTCCCTGGCGGTGCATTGTGTTACTGATAGTAGCCTTTGTTACTGTGGTCGCAGCTCTCTGTAGGTCATTCACTAGGTCCCCCAGTGTGGTTCTGGGATTTTTGCTCACCGTTCTTGTTATCATTTTGACGCCACGGGGTGAGGAGGGAGTTGAAAGTCCGTGTTGCCCAACGACAGCCCCAAAACATCACTGTTCTAGAGGAGATCTGCATGGAGGAATGGGCCAAAATACCAGCAAGAGTGTGTGAAAAGCTTGTGAAGAGTTACAGAAAACCACCATGATTTGCAAATAAATTCTTTAAAAATTAAACAATGTGATTTTCTGGGTGGGGTTTTCTACATTCTGTCTCTCATGGTTGAGGTTTACCCATGTTGACAATTACAGGCCTCTCTAATATTTTCAAGTGGCAGAACTTGCACAATTAGTAGTTGACGAAATACTTGTTTGCCCCACTGTATGTATATATGTATATGGAAGAGATGCAGGCTACCGACATCAAGACAAGGAAGCTCCTTACAATGCACGGAGGGTTTCACCTTAAATCCAGCATCCTGAGGCTATACACGCGGAAAGAGGGAGGCCGAGGACTAGTGAGCATCAGAGCCACTATCCAGGAGGAAACTGCATCCCTCCAACAGTACATCATGAAAATGGCCCCCAGTGATGACCTGCTCAGTGAATGCCTCAGGCAACAGAAGTCCAGTAAGGAGGACAACCCTGAGGAGATATCATGGAAGGACAAACCCCTGCATGGTATGTACCACTGACAAATTGAGGGGGTAGCTGACATGGGAAAAACATACCAGTGGCTGGAAAAGGCCGGGCTGAAAAACAGCACGAAAGCACTGATCATGGCAGCACAAGAACAGGCCCTAAACACAAGATCAATAGAGGCCGGGGTCTATCACACCAGACAGGACCCCAGGTGCAGGCTATGCAAAGAGGCCCCTGGGACAGTCCAGCACATCACAGCAGGGTGTAAGATGCTGGCAGGCAAGGCATACATGGAACAACATAACCAGGCAGCAGGCATAGTGTACAGGAACATCTGTGTCAAGTACTGACTGGAGTACCCAGAGTCAAGGTGGGCGACACCTCCAAAGTAGTGACGGGATCTGTCGTTCACTTGAGTAAACGAATCCATTCCGGTTCGTTCAGTAAAAAGATTCGTTCAAACAAATCGTTCAACGAATTGTTCGCCCCCCTCATCTCCCTCCCTGCCCAAATGAATCGTTCGGTTAGTGAACGGGAAGTGACGTTGCCGAACGAATCACCAAAGACCGCTTCGCAGTATAACTGAACGGGAAGTGACATTGCTTGGTCCCTCCCTCTCTTGCACACAGGCTCCTCATTGACCGCTCGTCGTAGTTTCAGAAATGAGTGACAGGCGATATCATTCTGCTTTCACAGACAGCCTCGTCTCCCTCCCGCTGCTGCAAAAGCGAGGGAGAACTTCCGCGTCGTCTGTCCTAGTTCTATGGGTTCAAAGTCATGGCTCGTGCTTGCATTTCAATTTAGGACACAGTTAAACATTTTCCTTTTGTGGGGGGAGTGGAGGTTTGGAGTCGGGGGCGCACGGACTTTCTTTAGCATATTCTTGATCATATATACAATGCTGCTGCTACCAGCCAGCGCAGCATGCTTGCTGTCACGAAAATAAAAATAAATCGAAAGTTTAATTTCTAAATATGGAACGACCAACACATCATATTTACCTCTGGCTCTGTTGTATTTTTGGTTTTATGCTCATCACTATTATTTTTGGTCACTATTGTCAAAACTGTAAGTGTAAATAGCTAGTTGTCAAATGTGCTGCTCTGAAATAAAAACAATACTACAATTTGATATTTGCCAGTTTAATTGCAAATCAGTATTAAGATGATCGTATTGAATTTTTGCACTGGTATTACTAATAAAATAATCCGGTCAACTCCCCTGTCGTCCCCGCATCTCAGATCGTCAAATGCTGACGAGAAATAATTGTTCGCTCTTTACGATGTCGCCTTTCTACTCTCATTAGTCTGTTGAGAAAAATGTAGACATATTGCGACATCTCCCGTGTCCGCGTGTGTTGTTTTTGGGCGCTTGAGTAGCACATGATGGACGGATTGACATAATTTGTCAAAGCAACCAACACCCGACACGCTCTGACACGAAAAAAAAAAAAAAAAAAAACACTCGGAAAAAATTGTCATGTATATACAGTTTCATTGCAAATCAGTATTAGGGTGATCGTATTGAATTTTTGCACTGGTATTAATAAATAAAATAATCCGGTCAGCTCCCCTGTCGTCCCCGCATCTCAGATCGTCAAATGCTGACGAGAAATAATTGTTTGCTCTTTACGATGTCGCTTTTCTACTCTCATTAGTCTGTTAAGAAAAATGTAGACATATTGCGACATCTCCCGTGTCCGTGTGCGTTGTTTTTGGGCGCTTGAATAGCACATGATGGACGGATTGACATAATTTGTCAAACCAACCAACACCCGACACGCTCTGACACGAAAAAAAAAAACCACTCGGAAAAAATTGACATGTATATACAGTTTCATTGCAAATTAGTATTATGGTGATCATACTAAATATTTTTTTCTGTGCACATATGAGGTAAATATCGCTGCCATGAAGCCTCCATATAGTGACAGTTCTCTGACCCCTTCACTGCCGTCACGTGACCGCAGCTCAGCTTTTGCTTGCCTCGTAGCTACCCGTGTTTTAAATTACTGTAAATTTGATAGTATGTCGTCATAGGTAGTCCCGAGTCTGTTGAGAAAAGTAGTACACTAAACCATGCTCGCTAGATTTGTGTGGTGTTTTTTTGTCTGTTTGAGCAGCATTTGATAGGCTCCACGTTAACAAATATGTGACAAAGTCATTTCCTTTCACTTTTTGACTCGTTCACCACATAGTCATTGACTGGAAAGTCAAGTTAGCAGCAAGCTAGGTCAGGAACCGGAGGACCGAGTCACTGAACGGGAAGTGACATAACTCAGTCTTGCCCCCCTGCCTGCACGCTGGTTGCTTATTGGCCGCACGTGGAATTGAGTGACAGACGCCCTGATTCTGTTTCCGCTCCCTCCCCTGCCCGCGATGAGGCTGGCGTCTGATTGGTCGTGTGCGATGTCAGAAGACGCTGCCGCTTGCTCAACGCCCTCCCACGCAGCGAACAAGCACCAACTTCATAGAACGAATCAGTGCAAATGGTGATTAGTTCGGTCTCGTTCACCCAAACAATTCGTTCAAAAAGAACGAATCGTTCGCGACCAATTCAACACTACTCCAAAGGTGGTCGAAAACAACCGAGCCAAGATCCTGTGGGACTTCCAGATCCAGACAGACAAACTGGTGATGGCCAACCAGCCTGCCATAGTGGTGGTGGATAAATATCAGAAGACGGCAGTATGATAGATGTAGCAATCCCGAGCAATAGCAACATCAGGAAAAAAGAACACAAAAAGCTGGAGAAATATCAAGGGTCTAAGGAAGAGTTGGAGAAAATGTGGGGAGTGAAGGCAACAGTGGTGCCAGTAGTGATTGGGACACTAGGGGCAGTAACCCCCAGGGACACTAGGGGCTGTAACCCCCAAGTTGGGTGCATGGCTCCAACAGATACCAGGAACAACATCCTGCACAGAACCCTCAAGCTCCCAGGCATCTGGTAGAAAACCCAAGCTTGATAGGAGAGACCATACCGCCCGGGTGAGCGAGACAACGATTTTATATATATTTACATAGAGTATGAGCCTCTGCCAAGTGTCTGAGCTATCACTTGATCATTATAATAATGAAAAAATAAGGGGGGGGAAATTACTTATCATTACATTGGAAAAATAATATAATCCAATATAATAACCAAGTGACCAACAATTACATTGCCGTTCATGGTATTTCAAACTGAATGTTTTTCACTTTCCCTCACTGATTAGTGAAGCGGATAATTAAATGGCTGATGATGAAGAAGATAATGATGATGATTATGATGATGATGGTGATATTTAAATGGTCCTCCCTTGGCTGAACGGTCATGGACAATCATAGAATAAGGACAGCAGCAGAGACAGGCACGGGTAGACAGTTTGACACAACACACAGACGTCTCGTCACAGATGTTGGAGACAAAACATAGCAGTCTATATTTTTTACTCTTTTCAAACATCCTTACATCCACTGACCTCCAATGAGATCAGGTGGAAAAATACTACCGAACACCAGAGATCACTGGATTCGATTCGAGTCGGGTTTATTTTGGAATTAAGATTTTGCTTTGTTAAAATTCTCCTAGATTTCTCCTTGATTAATGACCAGTCGTGACTACATTTACATTTACTAATCTGCATTTTCAAAACATTGTGCCAATTATTGGGTTTTCTAAGACTGGTTTGGCACCTTGAAGAGGATGTGGTTGTAATCATCTTCTAATAGCTAACTGCATGCTACATCCTAATATTGGGCACAAAGTGGCTCACATACAGATATAAAGTGTGTGAGCATTTAGGACTTGACAAATGACTTCCTCAACTCAAGTAAGGACTTGCTTGCCAATAGTAGGGACTCTCCTTGACTTGCTAGATTAATCACACTGTATCTTGGGACTGGATGCTTAAGACTTGACTCACACTTCCTGTTCCATTGTCCTGCATGTCATGTTTCAAAATGGGATTAAGATTATAAATCAAAACACTCATTGTTAACAGCCATTTTGTTAAACGGAATTGTTGCTGCCCCCTAAAAAAATGTTTCAAAATGTTGTTAGGTCATTGTTGTGTAAAATTTCTCTACATCTGTGTCCCGGTGCAGTAACATGCTTACTGAGTGCTCAGAAAAATGACAAATTCCTACATTTTAAGGACATTGATGGCAACATTTTTAAATCCAAAACGTTGTCTGTTGCCACACTGGTACAGCAGTGACAATGCTCGGATCGCTGTATAGTTGTAGATTTCTCTGTGTGACCTGCACGACACATTTACAGGAAATGAGAGGAGCCACTTTGATTTGTGGTGCATGGTCAGCTGTGTTCAATCCCACAGCAGTGCAAACCTAATGTTTGAGGAGCAAATAGACGAAATGACGTGGAAATATCACTCAGTTAAGTATTATGACTGGCCTTTTGTTTATGACAGCAAGACATGATTGATACTTGTGTTGTTTTTTTTAGACAAACCCAGTTAATTAACACCACAAATGATATTCATATAATGTAATGAGTCCTTTTGTTCCAGTTGGACAATGCGTAGAGCCAACATGAGCCTTGGCGTGGCACAATAGACATTTCTGTCATTAATGGCACGCTGTTCTCTTGGAGGTTTAATGTTTTAGTGCAGCAATTTTTTTAAAGCTCTGCTGTCTCATAGAGATTAGAGGACAGTCACAGAGGTGGGTGGAAGTGTTGGTGGTGGCACCCACACCAATCAGTTTAAAGCACACGGAAAGCAATCCAGTTAGAAACACATTATACACCACCACAACATGAGAGACAAACAAAAGACGGAAGATACAGTAGGTGTGATGACATTTGCGTTAGTTCACAGAGTATGCATTCATTCATTGAGAAACAAGAGAAAACACAAGCTCGTAACTTAATTAATCAAACCACTTTTATCAATTGTATTGAATCGAAAAGTAAGTATATGTTGTACGCCAGGGGTCCCCAAAGTACGGCCCGCGGGCCGGGTACGGCCCGCCTCCACATTTGGTCCGGCCCCCTGAACTTTTTTTTTTTTTTTTTAACCTCCATTAGTGTTATTTATTTCCTGGCTTTTTTCTGTGAAGAACCCAGAGAGGGTTATTTGGTTATTATCTATTTAATTAATTATCATATCATATCATATCATATCATATCATATCATATCATATCATATCATATCATATCATATCATTTACTTTAATTCTGTGAAGAATCCAGAAAGGGCGATTTGATTGTGGCTTTCTGAAAAACAATAATTTTTTACATTTAGGCACTCCTGCAATCGTCCCACTTTTTCTGCTACAAACTGACCTGGCCCCTCATTAGAGAAGGGAAAAGTTATGTGGCTCTCACAGGAAAATGTTTGGGGACCCCTGTTGTACGCCCTCAAAAAAGTACCATTATTCTTTTTTTTTTCTTTTTTTTTTTTTTTACATGGTATTATTCCAGATAATTGCCTACATTCTTAGGCCTCTCTTATTTTTCTAATTCCACTTGATAATATGTATATTAAAACCATAATAATACAAACAACTAAATAAAAATATAACCATGACAAGAACAATATTAATAATAATAATACTGTAATAATAATGTTTTATAATGTGCATACTAATAATGTAGTGTAGACTACAGTACACAGCATACAGTACTTTATAGTAGTTTCTGTATTTGTTTTAAGGCACGCAGTTCAATGACTTTAGATGAAGCTAGACTAAATCAATCTAACCCTAACCCTAAGAGTCTGACTCTAGGTTATTATGTTGTTTTTTTATTAAGTTGTTTTGCCATGGCCTACAGCTGCCGACGGTACGTCTGTCGAATGAACCAATGAAAATGTTTCCACTGATTTCAAGTGGCACAATATATGCCTGTGTATATAATATGTGTAATAATGTGTATAATATATTGCTTGTGACTCAAATTTTGGCAACACTAGGTTTAAAAAAAGTAACTAACTGAAAAGTAAAAAGTAAAGTAAAGAAGGAAATAGTAAGAAAAGTTCAACTCCTCATGTCTAAATAAAGGTACCACTGTATGTAAAGCATGTTTGCCTGTTTCTAATGTAATTTACAGTATGTGCCTTGTCTTAATAAAGGTTGGGAAACATTGGTTTGCTGTAATCTTACTCACCTGAGCCCCCTCAGACAACTTCTCCAGCTCTGCCTTGCAGCGTTGAAGTTCCTCCTCCAATTCATTCCTCTCTTTCTGACTGCTGTCGTATAGTTCCTGCAACTCTTGGAGCTCCTGCTTTAGCCCGTTACACTGCAGCAAACAGAACAAGATGTAATGAGTCGGCCAATTCTATGATATAGAAAACCCATTTATATACAGTATATACAAATAGTTTTAAAAAATAATACTATTATTTTTTTTAATGTTCCTGTAGTTGTTTTTCACAGACAGTAAAGAATGTCTATCTTTTGGTATTGTTATATTATTTCTCTACACATGATGCTGCACTGTTCCAACAAGGATATAAGACTGTCAAATACAGTAGTAGCAAATGTATGGTGTTTCCCACTGTGTTATCATTTACCTTAAGGAACCTGTATATGGTTGTTTTGTTCAGCTTTGCTAGTAAATTCCCACTGAGAGTGGCATTAAACAGTTAAAAAAAAAAAAAACACCAAAATGTCTCCCCACCTCTCTCTGAACCTGCGAAGCCTTCTCCTCTGCCTGTTTCAGCTGCTCCCTGAGCGAGAAGATCTCCCCGATGCCACCATTCCAGCCTGTGGGTGTCACTGGCTTGCCGTCGAAGGAGATGTTCTTCTGGATGGAGGCGTCCACAAGCCGACAATTGTCTGACTGGGCCATGGTCATGTAGCTCTCGGTCATGACATCGTCAGCGGCTGTCACCATCTCCTTGCCCTCGCTGCTTTCAGTGCCGACGTCTTCCTCCTTCAGGGACAAATACACACTGGAGCTGGGAGGAAGACCAAAAGGATAACTGGTAAAGAAAGAGCTAGAGTATGCACAAAAATAATTATCAACTCTGAAATCACAAGGAAACTGCATTTGGGGAATTTTGAAGTTATTCCACACTCGTTTTTTTCCTTCATACAATTGTTGGAGAGATGGATTTGGCATAGTCAGGCATCTGGCAATTGCACCCAAGGATGACCCAAACTTCCATAATTATCTTCATAGTATCTTAGTTGATTTATTGAATTATATATGTTACAAAAAGAAGCTTCAGCTGCACCTTGAAATCCATTCACACGTGTATCTCTATTTACTTTAGACGTTACCAATAAAGTTTTCAGAATCTTTCAACACATTCCCAGGTGGTGATGATGTCAACTTTTGTTATTGAAGAAAGAGTTATTTTAATTATTCTGTCTTTGTTTTCGCATTTAGAAAATAAAAATTATTTGCAATTAATTGGGGGGGTGATTTTTTTTTTTTTTTTAATCCTATATAACCTGCTTTCCTCTTAGTGGATGCTCAGTAATGTATGTAATATAATGTAGTAATATCAATCAGATTTCTAAATGATTTTAATAGTCAAAGTTTGTTGTAAGTGTGATGAATTTTGGGTTTTTTTCCTGTGCTTTTGCCATTCTAGATACAGTAAATATTGTTTTTGACAGTGTTATCATCAGCAATGACGATAACGAAAATATTTCGTCAAAACTTTTTTCATTATGATGAGACCATAACGAGCTAAAAACATGTTTTGACAGACAAAACAATAACGAGATGAATGCCAGTTTTCATCTGACGAGAAAATGTGCGATAGTTTCCGTAACATGTTTACAATGTGTGACATTTTAATGTGTAGTTAGCTTGCATCGTAGTAGTAGTGTCTGGTTGTGTCACTCATGTGACGTGCTGCGCCTCCCTCCTCCCGACTCACCAGTGTGTTGTCTTCGGTCTCCATGCAGGCTTGCACACATGGTAAAATTTGTTTTCTTATCTTAGCCAGCGAGAATATGCAATTTTGCTTTACCCTTTAAGATCTGTGCTAATTGTCACACACTAAATGTAACTCGTAACGTTGGCATAGCATTCGCATTCACGTTACTATTATGCTAATGCTAACAGCGAGCATCCTCTTAAACTCTCGGTCAACTTTTTTTTCACATAAAGGTCGTGGCGTCCAGGTGGGTATAATTAATTGAAAATAATATACTGTTTTCCTGCTGAGTGTATATTATCACCAAGTTGGCAGTCTTCTTGTAGACACTACAATATATGGTCGTCCGTCAATCAAAAGAGTTGAAAACCTTTATGTATTCATTTTTTGGGGGGGGGAGTACATTTTTTTAATTCTAACTAGCCAAAATTAGTCTTGAATTTCGTCAACAAAAACTAGACAAAGACAAACACATTTTGATATGACTACAATATGACTAAGACTAATTTTTATTAATGAAACGTGTTAAACGTGCTATTATTATGTGGATTAGGTCCCTACCGAAGGCCCCAGGTAGCAAATGCATGCCCTGCCACTGCTGCGTTTCATATTACAACAACACTAGAGCCATCAAACAGGTGGCCGGTGTTGTTGCCCTACTATTCTAAAAGGTATCCCCGTCAGCTGATCTACTAAGCACAGCTGACGATTGACCTCTCACCATGTCCTCTGTCTTTGAAGCAGCTGCAGCCGCTCCGAGAGGCGCTGGTTGTCCTCCTTTAGGGCTTGGCACTCCTCTCGCAGGGTCCGACACTCCTCCTTAAGCACGTCCACGTTGCCTGGACAGGTTAAGGGACATAATGTTTGTTATTGGAGTTTCAGTAGCTTTCTTCATTTTTTTTTTTACTTTTTCTTTTACTCCCTGAATGACTGGCACCAGCTTTCAGTGTGCAAAAATCCTTTATCTAATCCATACTAATGCATGCATAGAAACTAGGTGTTTATATATTTGTTTATATATTTTGGTATTTTTATAGGTACACGATAATTATCGTACCGATAATAGGAATTATGATGTCATCCCAATAAATACAAGAACATTATTAATAGGCCCGATAATATACTGTACAGCATAATTAGTTTGGTACGGTGTTGGTGGATTTGGATGTGTGCGTTCGTTTCCACTCCTGTTTTGCCAGTACAATGTATCAGTGACTTTGTGAGGTTTAAGAAGAGGGAGAAGCCAGGTGTGCCACAGCCATTGCGCAAGCTCAGTAAGGCCGCTGGATGAAGTGGGAGGGCATGGAGAGAAGAAAAATCACGTGGAGCAATTTGTGGCGCATGGAGTCTAATAGACTAATCTTCATCATTAGAACCACATATGATGTCCTGCCCTTTCCAACCAACTTACATGTCTGGTATGGTGAAGACCCAGCCTGTCCCCAGTGTGCAGCCCCGGCAACCCTCAAACACATCTTAGTGGGTTGCAAGACCAGTTTAACGCAGGGGAGATACA
Organism: Corythoichthys intestinalis; assembly: GCF_030265065.1. Lineage (NCBI taxonomy): Eukaryota > Metazoa > Chordata > Actinopteri > Syngnathiformes > Syngnathidae > Corythoichthys > Corythoichthys intestinalis. The sequence goes on from NC_080399.1 coordinate 42,283,607, forward strand.
CCTGGCGCCACAACCTAGTGTTAAAATGCCTGGCTGCCGAACTTGAGAGCAGGAGGGTAACCACAAATGCCATGACTCTAAACCCCCAACCTACCTTCCCACAAAAAACATCTTTCATTCGGGAAGGGGGGAAAAGAGGGACCAAGTCATCTGCTCCGGATCCAGGCCCACTGGACGTAGCCCGGGATTGGGAAATGCGGGTGGACCTCAGCCAGAGGTCACCTTCCCATCTGAAACTACAGCAACTAACCGGCACCCGGATATAGTCCTATGGTCCAAGCCTTGCCAGCGTGTCTTCGTCGTTGAACTGACCGTCCTATGGGAAGATGCCATCAACGAAGCATTTGAACAGAAGAGATTGCGATATGCTGATCTAGCAGATTAAGCAGAAAGGAGTGGCTGGGATGTGAAGGTGTGTCCAGTGGAGGTTGGTTGCAGAGGCTTTGTAGCCAGGTCCACCACAAAGCTACTGAAGGAAGTAGGGATCAGAGGGCAGGCCCAACGGAAGGCAATCAAAGGACTTGCCACTACAGCAGAACGGAGCAGTCAGTGGTTGTGGCTGAAACGCAAAGTTGCAACATGGGCTGCCAAGGGATTGCGTGGTGCCACCGCACACCACACACACACTGATCATCCTGTGGTGGGCCTTCCTCAGCAGAGGGTGTCTTGTTTTGAGTGGCCGAAACACCCAATGATGTATGAGGCAAGCGACTGATGATGTGGTGGGCTGGTGGCGCCACGTGATCATTGCCAAATTCCACCCCACCCAAAATGACATCTCCAACGTTCGATTGATGTGCTGAATATTAGGGATGTCTAACAGCTAGTCCTATTAAGAAGTCTTGGCACGGTGTCGGTGGATTGGGATGTGTGCGTTCGTTTCCACTCCTGTTTTGCCAGTACAATGTATCAGTGACTGTGTGTGGTTTAAGAAGTGAGAGTTATGGCACAAATCAAGCGCTCCCTTCTGTGACATAACGCTCAAACTACTGCAGTGTGCTTAAAAAAAAAGCATGGCGTCGGTAGTGTGGGATTTGTTGTCAAATTTGTCAGTGGAAAACGCTTCACTAACAAATGCAAAGCTGAAGTTCCACGATGAGGAAAAAAAGTGTTGCGCTACAATACACCTTAATAAGCCACTTACAACATCACAATTGCTTCGATGGTGTTTTAAAGGAGTAATGAAGCTGCCCATTCAATTCCAAAGCCAGCTAAGAAAGCCGGGGTTGTACCATTTAACGAGGCCTTTGAAAAGTGGTTTAACTCATATCTCACGGGAAGGACCGAGTTTGTAGCCCTGGGGGATGCTAAATCCCGCCCTAACACTGTCATCTGCGGAGTCCCCCAGGGCTCTGTGCTCGGTCCAACCCTCTTCACCATTTACATGTTACCCCTCGGTCGTGTCGTCAGCAGGCATGGAATACAATTCCATTGTTATGCTGACGACACACAGCTATATATCAAGGTCACTTCGTCCTCCACCCCCTCCTCCTCTGTTTCTCACCTTGACTCCTGCCTGGAGGAGATAAAGGCCTGGATGAGTGAAAACTTCATGCAGCTGAACAGCTCCAAAACAGAAGCTATTCACATAGGTACTCCTCACAAGCTCCGTTCCGCCCCCATTTCCTCAGTCTCCTTTTTCGGCCACAAATTTTCCCTCTCCCCTTCTGTGACTAATTTGGGAGTCAGATTTGACCCCCATCTTAGCTTTAACAATCACATCAATTACATTTGCAAAACCTCCTTCTTTCACCTCCGCAATATTGCCAAACTCCGGCCATCTCTCTCCCGTCCTGCTGCAGAGAGACTCGTCCATGCCTTTATCTCCTCCAGGTTGGACTATTGTAACGCACTCCTCATCGGGATCCCTGGCAAGAGCCTACAAAGGCTTCAGTATGTCCAAAACAGCGCTGCCAGGGTCCTGATGAGGGTGCGTAAACACGGGCACATCACCCCCATCCTTCACACCCTACACTGGCTCCCTGTTCACCTCCGTATTGAATTCAAAATCCTCCTTCACACCCATCACTGTCTACACGGTGTAGCCCCCACCTACCTCACCGAACTCTTCACATCACATAATTCAGCTAGAACCCGGTCAGGCCAACAGCACCGTCTACTCCCGCCCAGGACTCGGCTCAAGACTATGGGCGACAGGGCCTTTGCAGCTGCTGCTCCCCGTCTGTGGAACGCCCTCCCAGACCACCTCAGAGCCCCGCAGACGGTGGATGCATTTAAAAAAGGACTAAAAACTCACCTTTTTAAAAAAGCTTATTCTAGCTAATTTTATTTGACTATCTTATTTTTATCTGATTGGTATCTGATTTTATCTGTGCTTCTGCCTGTTTTGCTTTTCCTCTTTTATTCTTAGTCTTTTTATTTATTTATTTATTTTTCTGGCGATGTGCACTTTGAGATTTGTTTTCAAATGTAAAGTGCGTTATAAATAAAATGTATTATTATTATTATTATTATTAAGTTTCACAAAGATGACCGAAGGCTATCGCGATCACAAACATGATCACAGAAATGATGGCGCTAGAAAACCATCCTTTTTCCCTCATTGAAGACAAAGGATTCATGCGGCTACTTCGTCATTTGGAGCCCAGGTTCATCATTCCAAGTCGAATGTTTACTGGCAAAGTATGATGAGATTGCGACATGCTTCCATACTTCGATCGGCAACCATGCACAGCACGTAAGTTTCACCACAGACATATTGACGTGTAATGTTAGTCCTGTCAGCATGCTTGCGATGACGGCGCGGTGGCTGGACAAAGATTTCATACTGTGCAGAGAGGAAACCGTTTATATGGATTATTGTAAGGCAAGCCATTAATCCTTTTTGTTCGAACATAATTTTTATGATGAGGAATGTGTGATGAACCTTGCTATATAATGTTTGCATTTTACAATGGTAGTTACAGTGCCTTGCAAAAGTATTCGGCCCCCTTGAATCTTGCAACCTTTCGCCACATTTCAGGCTTCAAACATAAAGATATGAAATTTAATTTTTATGTCAAGAATCAACAACAAGTGGGACACAATCGTGAAGTGGAACAACATTTATTGGATAATTTAAACTTTTTTAACAAATAAAAAACTGAAAAGTGGGGCGTGCAATATTATTCGGCCCCTTTACTTTCAGTGCAGCAAACTCACTCCAGAAGTTCAGTGAGGATCTCTGAATGATCCAATGTTGTCCTAAATGACCGATGATGATAAATAGAATCCACCTGTGTGTAATCAAGTCTCCGTATAAATGCACCTGCTCTGTGATAGTCTCAGGGTTCTGTTTAAAGTGCAGAGAGCATTATGAAAACCAAGGAACACACCAGGCAGGTCCGAGATACTGTTGTGGAGATGTTTAAAGCCGGATTTGGATACAAAAAGATTTCCCAAGCTTTTAACATCTCAAGGAGCACTGTGCAAGCCATCATATTGAAATGGAAGGAGCGTCAGATCACTGCAAATCTACCAAGACCCGGCCGTCCTTCCAAACTTTCTTCTCAAACAAGGAGAAAACTGATCAGAGATGCAGCCAAGAGGCCCATGATCACTCTGGATGAACTGCAGAGATCTACAGCTGAGGTGGGAGAGTCTGTCCATAGGACAACAATCAGTCGTACACTGCACTAATCTGGCCTTTATGGAAGAGTGGCAAGAAGAAAGCCATTTCTCAAAGATATCCATAAAAAGTCTCGTTTAAAGTTTGCCACAAGCCACCTGGGAGACACACCAAACATGTGGAAGAAGGTGCTCTGGTCAGATGAAACCAAAATTGAACTTTTTGGCCACAATGCAAAACGATATGTTTGGCGTAAAGGCAACACAGCTCATCACCCTGAACACACCATCCCCACTGTCAAACATGGTGGCGGCAGCATCATGGTTTGGGTCTGCTTTTCTTCAGCAGGGACAGGGAAGATGGTTAAAATTGACGGGAAGATGGATGCAGCCAAATACAGGAACATTCTGGAAGAAAACCTGTTGGTATCTGCACAAGACCTGAGACTGGGACGGAGATTTATCTTCCAACAGGACAATGATCCAAAACATAAAGCCAAATCTACAATGGAATGGTTCAAAAATAAACGTATCCAGGTGTTAGAATGGCCAAGTCAAAGTCCAGACCTGAATCCAATCAAGAATCTGTGGAAAGAGCTGAAGACTGCTGTTCACAAACACTCTCCATCCAACCTCACTGAGCTCGAGCTGTTTTGCAAGGAAGAATGGGCTCTTTCCTTTTCTTTTCTTTTCTTTACTTGTCAGTCTCTCGATGTGCAAAACTGATAGAAACATACCCCAAGCGACTTGCAGCTGTAATTGGAGCAAAAGGTGGCGCTACAAAATATTAACGCAAGGGGGCCGAATAATATTGCATGCCCCACTTTTCAGTTTTTTATTTGTTAAAAAAGTTTAAATTATCCATTAAATTTTGTTCCACTTCACGATTGTGTCCCACTTGTTGTTGATTCTTGACAAAAAATTTAAATTTTATATCTTTATGTTTGAAGCCTGAAATGTGGCGAAAGGTTGCAAGGTTCAAGGGGGCCAAATACTTTTGCAAGGCACTGTATAAGTTAGTAAGTTATTGAGAGACCTTTTGGTTATTGATAGGCTTGCTGTCCTATAATTGCCAGGTTAAGAAAGTTGTTTCATGGACCAAGGCCACAACAGTCTCCTATCCTGTAGCACCAAACGTTTTTATCTGATGACAAGGCACAATACCAGTTGGGTTTACGCTTTAGTTCAGTGCTCATCACTCAGGGAACACATCTAAATGACATTCACTAATTGATTGTGATTGACTCAAATTCTATTTATTTGAAAAAAAAATAAATATGAGCATTTTATTTGAATTCGAGACTGTTCTTGTCTTTGTTTTGTTCATTATAATAATGTTCATGTCATCATAAAAAAACTGGTTAGGTCAAAGGCAAATGTATGTTGAATCCCACACTAGGTTTTTATAACCTCCAGGTGTTCAAAAACTCAGGTGAATATACATTTAAAAATTATATATTTATTATCGGTTATCGGTATCGGCTTTGAGGAGCAGGAAGTTATGGATACTGTTCCGTAGTGTAATCTTTACTCACTGAAATGAATAGAGATCTCATTAATCCATTTCCGCCTCCCAAGAAAAAAGAGTAAATATTTTATAAATGTGTTTTTATTGATGGAAAATAACGTACAACATTACAGTATAACCTATTACTTTTTCTTACCGTGCATCAAAATAGAGTGAAACCTAGAAATACACTGTTTTTGAGTTTCATGTGAACTATTAGAATTAAAATGTAGGCTCCGGTAGCATAAATTTGTCAAAGTTGCCACAAAAGTGTGACAGCAGAAACCTCCAAAAGAGACCACATTTACTCCCGTAAACATGACAACTTATCACTTGTGTTGCATTGCGCATGCCTGTGACATCATGGACGCGTTCTCTTCACACTGCGAGTCACATGTTTTTGCAAAATGAACAGCTACACACTCCCCCACTCATTGCTTTTCATTTCACACTGATCCGGAGAGCGTTTCGTAGCGAACCGCCAGGCAACTTCGGCCTGTGTTTGCTCCATGTAATATATGATGTTACAACCCTCTCGGTCGGCCTGAACCTGAATGAAATTTCATTACACTTGTTGTAATGAAAACTGAAGCAATTCATTCAATCAGTTAATTTACAAAAAACATCCAAATTAGGCACCATGCCATGCGGTCTGAAGGTAGCCTAAGAAACCATTTTTAAGTTTGAGCCATTTCCCATTGTGTCTTAGTATTAAGAGAGCAGAATTAAAGTTTAAATGCACAGAATGAAACTACTTTTTAAAAGAATTATTCACAATTTGCCAAAGTGCTGCTTGTTTTAGCGTTCAGTTCCGTTCACCGCCACCATAAATCAGAGCAAAAATGAGTCACAAACACTTTAATTTCTCAAGGAACTTAAACAGAGTTTCTTCATTACCACTTTCTTTTATTAAACTTGCATATGCACGACTACTTTAGTATCACATCAGAGTGTGAGTACTGTTGCCAACTCTGATGTGCAGTGCAGTCATAAATGCACTAGGGGTGAAGCCTGCTGTGATTAAACAACATGAAGTGTATTTCCCGAGATCTGCCTGGAGCCCAGTGGTGACATCAAATGACATAATCACATATCACAACCACCCGCAACGTTCCCATCCCCCCCTGACTTAATGAGCCTAAACCCAAATTGCGCACACTGCTCCCTTGACGCCATAATCACTGTTGTAATACTTATTTACGGCGGAAATGATTCACGGGTTCGAGCAGCTGATGTTAATGTGATGGGACATGTTCCTGCGCACTTTGAAAAGTGCATTTGCATTTTCTTCATGTGCAGTTTTGTCAGTAGCTTAATTAAAGCTGTGGACTTTTTAGACAATTGTTGTACACAAGAAAAAAGGATAGTGTTCAGATCCATACAAGTTGATTTGGCACATTGTTTTTCCCTCCAAAGTGGCATTCAGTCCCCTCCAAAATTATTGGAAGAGCAAGTTCAATTCCTTTGTTTTTGTAGTACAGCGGTGCCTTGAGATACGAAAGCATCGGTGCACGAAAATTCAATCTACGATAAGTTTTTAGAAGCTTTTTTACGCTTCTTATTACAAAAAATAGCATTCAAAAGATAATACGTACTGTAATAGATAATTCCTGCTTGCAGCAATGCAATAATGTTTGACTATAAATGTAAACAGACGAAATATACACACTATCTTGTGCTACACAATGCTCATGTAAATGAAACCGAAGAATATAACTAATAAGCGATGCTTTTTCAAGGCACAAAGAGCCAGATAAAATAGCAAGAACTGAAATGATGCAATGGCTGACGAAGGTAGCTCATCTTTTAACACTCTGTGTCGGCTAAGAGCTCACGTAGTCATGTGATAATATCTGAAGAATGAGCTGGAACCTAAAAAAGACTAGTTATACTTGAGCGCCACAGGGGGAGGACAAGAAGAGGAAAGCATTACAAATAAAGACAGGCAACAAGACATCCCAATGAGATCCTGCTGCCTTTTTGGTTAGAATCTTTACCATCAAGCTTAATATGAAGAGCCTACTCTCCTATTGGCCTATTGTTGGTATCACCTTCACTTTCGGACATCGCCTCATTCGAAAGGTATTTCCATTTTTTTCCCTTCTTTTTGTCTTTGTATTATATTACATGATCAACTTCATTACATGTAACCACATCCAACAAACTAGACAAAGAGGAGGCCCATCATAAAGAACAGGATGGGACCCACCTACCGCTCTATTACTGTGGCTGCTAGGTCCCCGACTTTCCCGGCCGCACAATCTACCGCCCCTTATCGTAGCTCCCCCGTGGAGTATAATGCATGTGGTGCATTAAAAGAAGTGTGGGAAACGCGGGGCCCGCAGCAGGCGTGCAATTGTCACTTTGCCCCCCCTCCCACACACACACACACACACACCATACTGACTTCCGCCACTCCACAACCTACTGTAGATGTATGACGCATTAAAATCAAGGGGGAGTCAACCCGGGACTGTATGGCCCTGTTCTGGCTCTCCCCGAAACCCCAGAATGAGTGTATAGGAGCCCAAAGGGAAGAATATTTACAGTGAGAGGTGAAGAGAGCTTGAGTTAAGAGGCAGTACCCTGCGGCCTGGGCCCCTCACACCAGGGCAGACACCCACAAGGTGAGAAAAGCGCCGGGGCCCCCCGACACCCACAACGCCACTAACACACCTGCCCAGGGGTGTGCGCTATTCAAAGGCGTAGGATTTGAGCTACGCCACAAGAAGTGAAAATTACAACTTGAAGCAAGTTATCGATGGAAGGCTTATATTACTGCGCAGATCCCCTTACAAAAGGTATGTGTTCTGCCCAGCAAATCTGCTGTACTTTTTCACAGCAAGCACAAGTCATTGTGCTTGCTTTAGTTTCACTTTCTGTCAGGTAGAGGACAAGCTGCAGCAACAAACGAGTTGCTGTTAAGGGTAATGTAAAGAAACCTGCTCATTGGTGTGAAGGGGTCAGAGTTGTTCACACCCACATACAACATATCTTATAGCAACATACCACTTTGCAAAGCACAAGCTTGCACCTGTCCACTAGATGTGGATTGCTGTATCTGATTGGAACCTAACAGCAGTATAATTTCCTGGAAATGTACACTACCATTCAAAGGTTTGGGGTCTAACCCCCAAACTTTTGAACGGTAGTGTACGTAAGAATGTGCTTTAATGCACCTTTGTTCCATAAGGGTTCTTTATTGGTCTGATCCTTACCTTCCCTCCTTTCGGCCTCCCTGCGCTGACTCTTCATGCTGATCTCGGCCCTCAGAGTAGTGATCTCCAGCTCGTACTCCTGTGTAGGAAGCCGAATCAGCATAAGTTACATGTCACTACTATGAAAATTGACATCCATGTGCAAAGTAATAACGCACTCTTTACCCGCACAACACAGCGCATTACTAGTTGGACCAATGTCATTACGAGTGATGTTTCTTCAACTATTAAAGCTAGCTTTGGGCCATTATTACAAAACTACACCTACTACGCCTACCTAATAGTTTAAACGTAGAAAATGAGGACAAAGAAATGTGCATGTACTGTATGTAATCAAATATAGACTCATTCTTAATAAAAATTACATCAAAAAATACTTTCCCACCTGTGTCTCATCGCTGAGGCGCTGAAGCTCAGCCCTGCGCCTACACAACTCCTCCTGCAGGGAGGCGATGTCATTTTCTCGTTCTGCCGCCGCCTCCTCGGCAGCCTGCTGGAGCAGGAGCACCTCCTCTTGGGCCAGACGCAACTCCTCCTGGGCCTCGGCTAGCTCACTCTCTTTCTCCTCCTCCAGGCTCTCCATCTCCTCCTGCACCGAGCGCAGCTGGGCTGCAGGTGAGAAAAGATCACAGGTGGGTAAAATGTTTAGCCCTCTGTACTCAAAACTTTTATGGGACATAACATAGGGTTAACATAGTCTGCCATATTCTGCTACTAAATTGTCACTCCGGCAGGCACACAAGTTCCAAAGACCCTCACTCTGCTTTATTGGACGGCCTTAGTGTGGTGCAGACCAGTCTATCAAATAAGCAAACATGCCGCAAATTCTGCACTGACACCAATACCAGGATTTGTCTCGCCTGGCACGGCCAGACAGTTCTCCCCGTATTTTTCAAACACTGTGAGAAGAGTCTGGGACCCTGCTCCTTATTGGCCTCTCGAGCCGGAACAAAATCATTTGTGCAATCAGATTCGTTTATTTGCATGACGTGTTCTTAACAAGCAACGTCACTCTTGCGCGTCGGAAGTCGTCTCCACAACAACACAGATGCAAACGATAGAGCCGAGAATATGTTCCAATCCACTGTAAATTCAGTTTTAAATGACCCAAAACACATCGAGTCGCTAGAACAGTCTGTCTCGCACTAGCCATGTTGAATAAACTTCTCCGTTCTCCACTCTCCTCGTATGTTTATTTAGACGCGCTACAGTTTCTTGTCGCTTTAACAACGTAACGTCTGCCCGTCGCTGGTTGGTCCACTCCACTGTCTGTTTGCTGCGGCTTGCTCCGCCCTGGAAATTTGATCCGTGGAACGGTCGCCAGACTCATCACTGGAACAGCGGTGAGTTCCAGGCATGGATTTGTCAGCATTTGCACTCTGCTGCCGCCAAAAAAAGAGGCATTGAAATATTTTTCTTCATATTTTTCCCTAAACTAGGTCTGTTCCCAATTCCCACCCTCCCCAAATACAGGGTGTTCCAAAATGTTTGACACCATTTCGTAGGCCAGTAATTTTGACAATTTTCGTTGGACTGTCCTAAAATTTTCACAGCTTGAGTAGAAACGTTTCAAGCTCTTGTGTGTAACGTTTGGCATTTTTTAAGAAATGCCGTTCACTTCAAAAGAAAAGGCATTTTGCGTGTTAGTGTATGCTCGGATTCAGTCACTGAAGACTGTGCAGAGTGCCTTCTTCACAAATTTTGCAAAGAAGGCACCGACTAAACAACATAACAGTGAATTACAGCTGCTCTGGAAACTGTTACCGAAGACATGCTACAGCGAGTTTGGCACGAGCTTAAATAACGACTCGACGTGTGCAGAGTCAGAGGCGGCACTGATATTGAACTTTTATGAAAATCTGTCATAGAACCAAAAAATATTTCAACTTTTCTTTGTAAATTTAACCAATAAAACTTATGACCTTTAACATTAAGTGTATTTAGTTTCATTAAGATCCATCAAGCAGTTTCCGAGATATGGGCATTTAGAATGGGGTCAACCATTTTAGAACACCCTGTATATAAGAACTTGAGCACCTTTTTTAAATTCGGTACTTATCTTGGAGTTAGCTAAAGAGTTATGTCTCGAAACCCAAAATGCAACTATCGTTTGGATAGTCTGCGTCCATGTTTCTTTCTTTCTTTCGTTCGTTCGTTCGTATGTTGGTAGCACCTCATTGGTGCTTGAGAATGTAGGAAATAATGCTACAAGTACCGTCCGTTTTTGTTATTTAATTGACAATTGAGAGGGGTGTGGTTAAACAGGCATTTAGTAGATAAATGTTTGGGAGGAAAAGAGAACAGCTTCTTCTTTTTTTTTTTTTTTACATTTTTTAAGCCTAGTTTGAAGTTGTAAATTGGGTTTTTTCTACTTAATAATTCTACTTTAATACTTATTTGGTTACTTCTTCCCACCATTTGGAAAGAGAATGCATATGAATGTATACAGCAAGGGTGTGATTGTGGTAGGCTGGTGCAACAAGTAGCAACAATATGTATATTGTTATATGCTACATTGTATTTTCTACTTAATAAAGCAACAACCATTATAAAATGCAAAGGCTGATTTTGTTTGAATTGTTTAACGTATCATCCTTCATATATTTTTCAATTCATACTCCACTTGAGTTGTTAAAACACATCTCCCTAAAATTAGGTCAACGGCTTTATTTTTTTCCAGTGTGCCAGTTCAGTCAATTCCTGAAAAGCAACCCACTCTGCATCCAGCCAAACCAATGGTTCTGCTGACTTTATGCTAATAAATTATTCCTCATTCTGGGAACATTTGCACCAAGAATTTACTGTAGGACGAGATGGTTGCTTTGTTTGAAAAGAAAAAACGTAGTGCACGAAAATACAATATTTGGAATTTAGAACACTAGTTTATGTGCGGGCACCAAGAGCATCACTGCACCTGAAAGTGTGAATGGTGTTTTTTTTTATTTACAAAAGAATTACGATTGCAACAATTTCACCTCCTTGTGAAGTTATAGAATGAGTGGAAAAATAACATTGCACACAGATTAAAATGGAATATAATGGAATACATTGAAAAGTGAGGCACATTTAATTGGGCATCATTATGTCACCTGCGAATTATAAATTCTCCAGATGCAATGTTTCAAACATTTTGCTCTAAAAAAAAAAAAAAAATCTAATTTAAAAACTCATTCCATTTTCAATACGACTTATCCTCACAAGGGCACTGGAAACATATCACAGCTGACCATAGGAGACAGGTGGGGTCCATCCTGAACCGCTTGCCTGCCAATCGCATTAAAAGTATCTTCCTTACCTTGTGCATTCTGAATTTGGATATGTTCTGTTTTGATAAAAATCCTAATACATTCGAATTAAATCAGAATCTGAGATTAGCGTTACTATGAGTATTTTGAAAAGGGAAAATGTGATTTTTCTTGAAATTCTACTAAAGTGTTAATAAAGACAAGTCTTGGTCATATTCTACCTTGTAGATTCTGGATCTGTCGAGTGAAGGCTTCAGCCTGATGGGCGCTGGCCAGCCGCTCATCTTCCAACAATCCTATGGAGGAAGAGGAGGGGGGCGATGGAAAGAGAGGGAGATTTAGGAAATGGGAAAAGAGATAAGAGAAACGTGTCAATTCAGCAGACAGACGGAAAGATGACAACTTGATAAGCTGTTCGCCCTTGAAGCAAAACTGAGGGACAAAAGCAAGTTTTGTGGTTTTGTGTGCGTGTGTGTATTACTAGAACTCTAATACAAGGCAAGCCATACTTTTTGCAATCAGTATCTGTCCTTTTGCCATTGGACACAAAAGAATTGAAACTGTCAAAGCCACATGCTACTGCATATATAATACAATAGATAGGACATACTATACAGTCCCTGACAAAAGTCTTGACGCTTATCCATTTTTTAGAAACAATTGCTAATAACTTGAGTTTTAATTATTCAATTGTTTTCAGACATGGCTCATATGAAAGCTAAGACCCTCCCAAATGATGTTGAATGTACAAAAATATATTTGTTTTACTGAAAAAAGATTTATCATTTAATGAAGACATAAAGGTCAAATTTTGGCAAGACAAACGTTTTTTCGCCCACAGAAAGTAGTGTGAAAATTGAACAAAAAATGTACTTGTAAAAAAAAATGTACATACAAAAATATGTTACAAAACAGAAGCGAATTACCGTAATTTCCCGAATATAAGGCGCACCCATGTATAATGCGCACCCCAAATTTACTTGTAAAATCTAGGGGAAATTATTGTACCTTTTTATAGCGCGCACCCTAATGTTAGCACCAATAAATAGAAGAATACAAGAAAACAGAGCTCGTGTACAGATACAGAAATGTCATTTTACTGACTGGTGAAACACAGCACAAGCATAGCATATTGGTAGTTCAAAACATTACCATAAACCAACAATATTTGCGGTTATATGATTTGACAACTTCTCCAAAAACAAAACAGATGTGACTTTTCTTTTAAAGGCTGCTGTATAACTTGCTCGTTTCATCATGATGAATAAATGTTTCTTCCATGGATTGATACGGTAAAATGAAAGTGAGAGCGTAAGTCGGAAATCCGAGAGAGCTCATTGCTGTCGACATCACAGTAACAATAGGAACTAATGTTATTTGGGTTTGAGTTTCCCAAGGGACAGATATAGTAGATGGACACACACACACACATTTTTTTGTTCAATTTTCACACTACTTTCTTTAGGCGACAAAACTTTTGTCTTGCCAAAATTTGACATTTACGTCTTTATTAAATGATAAATCTTTTTTCAGCTAAACAAATATATGAGCCATTTCTGAAACCAATTGAACAATCAAAAGTCAGGTTAATAGCAATTGTTTCTACAAAATGGATAAGCGACAATACTTTTGTCAGGGACTGTACTAGTAGATATAAAAACAAATAGGTTTTGTTTTTACTTTTATGGTTTGTGCCTTGGCCACAATGCTGCATCCAATTTTTCATCTTTCATAATCTACAGCATGTACGACATATGTATATCAAGTATACCCTTTGTTTTTACTTTTATGGTTTGTGCCTTGGCCACAATGCTGCATCCAATTTTTCATCTTTCATAATCTACAGCATGTACGACATATGTATATCAAGTATACCCTTATATGTATGACAACTCACTCTCAAACATATATTGTCAATCCACTTGATCACGTTTGAATCATGCATTTAGTTATTTTTTAGGTATTTGACTAAGTGTGCGCAAACTTCAGCAGAGTGTTGTGATGCAGTACAGCTTGTTTGGCAACAGAGAAAATTAAGCCCTCAAAGGGAGGGAAATCTAAAAATGTTTTCAATAACATCACTGTAATTTGCTTTTTTTTTTTTTTTTTCGCATTTTTCAAGCTCATGTTACTCAGCCCTTGTGAGTAAGTGACGCATCATGGGCACCCTGAAACAAAGTGAACTACCTCCATCCCCCATCCACCTTATGTCATTCCCTGACAATGTTCCCTGAGGAACCCCAACAGTTGGCGTCGAGGAACAGCTGATGTGTCCCAGCGGGAAGTCTGGAAGCTTCTCTTGTGCGTACACAGTTGTTACAGGAATGCGCTGCTGCCACACAAACACACAGACAACCGAGTCTGTTGGCATGACGCATACACCCCTGAGATGACTGCAGGTCATTACCCAGAAGGCCTTTCTATAACGGCTCACGGCCTTCAAAAGATGACATCAGGACAAACATATAGATGACATCTTTCAGTTTGTTTAAGGAAGCTGCAGTGAAGGCAGAGATCGTCATGTTGCTTTTAATATGAGAGCAGTGACATTTTTACACAAGAATAATAGTGGCGCACCACCCGCATACAGTAGGTAGGCTACAAAATGAAAATCACACAAGACATGAGTCTCTTGGAGGTGTTTTCTTATATTTTTATTATTCCAGGTGCTACTCCAGTAGCGGCATTATGAATTATTGCTCAACATAAATTATTTGTGATTTGTCATACATTTTTAAATATCTTGCAGACTATTTCGATGATGACACTTGTTGGAAACTTGGAGAGAGGGTAACTAAATTTCAACAACAATAACAGCAATGCAGTTGCAACTGGTCGATTCCTAATTTTCATAATCATCCTCCTTCATTGTTTACTACAATATTATGCAGAAAATTAAGAAATATCAAAGGGTTCACATACTATTTCCACCGCTTCAAATTCAAATGTAGAGTCCAGTGTAGTATCATGTTTTGCCACAACATGTGGGAGCTCTCAAAATCAGAATCATCTTTATTGGCCAAATATGATAGAAACAGACAAGGAATTTGTGTCCGGTAGTTAGAGCAACTCCAGTTTTACAACCAACAAGCCTCTATATCGAAGAATGACAGCTGTGCAAATGATTCAAAGAGTCTTCCAATAATAATAAAAGAACAGTAGTGCAGTAATTTTTAAACAACGCCAAAGACAGTTCTGAGCTCTGCTAGAGGTAATGCTATACTGCAGGGTTCACTAAATCCGGACCTCGGTGCCACTTTTCCTGTCGTGTTTTCCATGTCTCTCTCCCCTAACACACCTGAATCAAATGATTATGTCATCAGCAACTTCTCCAGAAGCCTGATAATGATCCTGATATTTTTAGAGCATGAAGAAGAGGCTTGTCCTAAAGCTAAAATCAGAAGATTTGACCAATACATGCCTGTGAGTGTGTTCTATTTTCAAGAGTTGCTGCATTTACTGATTTTCAAATTGGCATTTATTGTTTAATAGTTTAGAAATGCCAAAATACAAAGGTTCATTTCAATCAATCAATCACTCAACTTTATTTGTAGAGCACATTTAAAAAATCCGCCAAGGAGACCAAAGTGCTTTACATACCATAAAACAGCAAAATAAGTTATTTTAGGAACCCAAATTTGGGTTGCATACGAACACTGCCAGTAACAGTGAAAAGGTTCACAGTCCTGATCAAGCTTTTAATTATTTGTTTTTATTAGGAACCTGAATTACACGATTTTAGCGTACTCGGATTCACGCGATGTCTTACTATGCTGCTACATCCACATACTGTATACTGTTGTGATACCGACTGACATTATTATTGATGTTGTCACATGTTATCTAACTTCAACAGCACTACTTTAAAGCTGAAGCAAAAACATTTGGAGTCGCAGCAGGGTGCACTGAAGGAAGTCTGCAAGGTTATGAAAAACAGAACTGCGACTAATGCACATGGTCCCTGAGTTTGTTTTATTTCTAGACAATTAAACATTGGCAGGCAATGATTTGTGAATACCCAAGGGGACCAAAATTTGTAAGCCACAGTATAACTGATGCCCCTTAAAAATGCAATAAAATTAAATATTTTCGTTGACTGAAAAATTCTTAAAGCGGAGATGATAAACCACGACAAAGCACTCCGCCCCACAGGCCAAAAGACAGAGTTAGAAACGCTCTGGAATTCAAAGTCACAACCCGTCAGGAACTCCGACTCATTGTGGAACTTTAAAACACTTCTTCAAACCCACCTGTTTAATCAGCCTTTTTGTTAATTCTTTTCAGCTGTTATTGTTTGTGTTCTTTAGTGAAGCGTCTTTAAGTGTCAAAAAAAAGCGCTATACAAGTTCGATGTACTATTAGTATTACTATTATTAAAGATGCACGATAAAATCGGTTAGCGATAATTATCGTCCGATAATGGCAATTATGACGCCACACAGATAATCCAGATATAAAATTTAAAAAAAATCAACCAATAATGCAATCCGATAGTTATATACTTGATTTAGCCTCCAAATGTGCCAAACCGAAGCAGTGTTGTCCACTTCTGCACCGCCGCCTCCTCAACCCCTCCTCCCTCTGAAGCCCCTGAGGGAGGAGGGGTTGAGGAGTATGGTGTCATAGAGAAGGCGGCGTTACACAACAGGTTTGAGGCAGCTGGATATTAAGGCGGCTCTGTCACTAGCGTGGGTTGATTTTCCCGTGTGTAAAACAAACGACGCTCTCGCCATCTGCAAAACATGCACTGCAGAAGTTCCACGAGGCGGAAAGAAAGCGTCCTCATTCAACACCACTAACCTGATCAGCCATTTAAAGCTGCATCACAAAGATTTTTGGAACGAATATGAGGTTGCTGCTAGTGCAAAGGCTAAAGCTAATGTCAACGAACATAAACTAAGCTAAGCTACGGGGCTTGTGACGAAGGAAAGACGCGTTTGACGGCTCGGTCTTGGGCAACGCCGCCGCCACTCATCTCCGGTTCAACTCATCAAGCTCCATGGCCAGACAGAGGCCTGGCGCGCGTGCTAATTTGGCGGCCGGACGGACTGAACGGCACAGGCGAGAGGAGATGCCGGAGGAAAAACGTTTTTTTACCGAAGTGACTTGAGAGCCAAAGTCCCGGATAAAAAAATAATGCAGTTTATACGACAACCATTCTTCGTAAAAAACATGCCGATCACATTAGTTTCACCGCGGACATTAGGACAAGTGATGTCAAGTAAGGATGCCTATCATGACGGCACAATGGTTAGATGATAATTTCAACATGCACCAAACCACACTCACAAGAAATCAACCAGGCAGTAATGCATTCAGTACGCTGTGAATTTATGACGTCATCAGATCCTTCTTCTTAAATCTAGTCAAATGATTTTCTCCATCTTGTTTTGAGTGTTAAAGACTAGTTAACAGATGAATGCGCCAGATTTTTCCACTTACTTGAAGTAAATATTACCATTTGTTCTTATTAAGCCCATACATCTAAAAATATGGTAATTTTTCACCTAAATCAGGAAAAAATTGCTTTCAAATAATGTTTTGAACCATGCCTATTCTTGAATAAAGAACATTTCTGACGTTTTTTTTAGGATTAAGTATAATAATTTATTGCTTAAAATAAGGCTGTTAAGCTTATTTTCAGCTAGCTATTTTTCTTCAAGAAATCTGAGTGAAATATACTTGAAGGCAAGTAATTGGCAGATAATTTAACTTATTTCCAATAGATTTACACTTAAAACAAGGGAAATTAACTAGTTTTAAGGAGGTGTGTTTTTGCTGTGTAATGTTATATGTTAGGAATGGCTTACTTTTAAAGGCCTTTTTGTGCAACTTAGGTATTTACTCTGTAAGTAATTGTTGCCAAAGTACAATTACACAATGTCAGACAATCTGTCATTATTTAAATGTTGGAATTTACTACTTGTTCACATTTGATGTTGAAAAAAAGACCAATAAATTCTATTTTTGCACAGTAATATTTTCTCTTGTGTATACTTTAAAATTTTACATAAATCTTTTAATATAATTATCGGCTTGACGTGATCGGTTATCAGCTGGAACGAGGAGGAAATTATCGGTATTGGTTGAAAACTACATTATCGTGCATCACTAATTATTATATAGAACATATAAGAGGGTCAAAAAGTTTACATGCCACTGTAAAAATTAAATTTTGCAGTTAGAGTTTTAACAAACCAGGTCAATCAAACCTGTCAGTTTTATTTTTAACAACTGTCTATTATGTTACGTGAACTCGAGGAAGACATGTTATGACTTAGCTGGCTATATGCACCAGTATGGGAACTCAGTTGACCATTTACAGTGCGTTGCTGCCACCTATCGGTCAGAATAATTCGCTGCATCTATTTTGTGTCACAGTTTGGCTCACAAGTTCATTCACTTACACAGTGCTGTGTCTAATTGTGGCATTGATGTTTATGAGTGCTTTCTGCTACGTTTCCGCCTTGGAAATATATGTCTGTAAGTACTGTTTCTAATAACCTATTGATGCACATTATATGCATACCTCTGCGGTGAAGGGTCATATGGACAAAACTTCATGTTGTTGTGTTATGGAAGCCAGCCAATCCTTAAGGCTAGTAGCTCAAGAAAATTGTGCTATCCATATAATAGTTTTGTATATAATAGTGTTGTGCTCTTTTGTTGTATATTGAGTGTTGAAAATGTGTATGTTTCTGTTATAGTTTCACAATATTGTGACGAGTGTCGTTTATGCCTTGTGGTTTACTGAAGTGCATTCAATATTAGCTGGCTGTCGGGCAGTGCACAAAGGAAACGCTCTGTTTTGGGCAGTACAAATGAGTATGACAGTGATGATTTTTATTAATATAAATTATTCTGTTAAGTGAAGTTAAATAAAACTTTTTGTACTTGTAAGTCTATGCTGAAAAGACAGTCTTTATAGTTTTTAATGAAAACCAGCATCCCTAAACATTGTCGAAAATGCAATTCCAGTAAAATGTTGGCTAAACAGCTTGTCATTTTAACATCAAGAAGTGTTATCAGCAACTCATCAAACAGCGAAACAGCCAATTGCATGTTAAATTTTTAAACACAATTCTTTACGCCAGCTTCCCTTTCTGACACAACCCACAACTGGGATCCGAACCTTGGCCTCCACAAAGAAAAGGGGGCAGCTAGGCCACCGCATGCAGAGGCGTCGCATCCCATTATGCAAACCAGGCAATTGCCTAGGACCCCCAGCCCGCAGGGGCCACCACAGGGCCAACAAATTTAGCACACGCAGCTTTAATGCACTGTCGCAGCGACAAGTGCGACAGTGTCAGTGAAAGCCTTGCGTCTGAGTTCCCTAAAGGGGCCCTTTCACTCGCTCTACATCCCCCCCCCCCCCCCCCCACGTGACTCAGAGTGAGAGTGAGCGGCGATTTGGCTTTTTTTAAATTGTCGTATATCCAAAATGAAGAGAAGTTATCCTTTGGGAAGCGACAAAAGAAAGAAAAAAAAAAAAACAATAGAGGAGAAAAGGAAGCAAGAGAGTGGTGAGTGTACTATGTTACTGTAGTTTTATGTCCTAATGTAGTAGAAGCCGGGCACTTTGAATGTCCTAAAAAGCGCTCTATGAGACCGAGGCGTTATTATACTTTTATTAAATATGCTTTTGCTCCAAGTCCAACTGTCCCCCTTACTTGCACACACTCGAAGGGCCCCATGTTGCTTATTGCCTGGGGCCCCAAGGGACCCTTGCTACGCCTCTGACCGCACGGGTAAGTTTCAATGGCATTCACCGAATGTAAATATTAATGTAACTTTTAAAATAATGTATTTACTTGTAAAATCAAAGTATTAAGTTTATAGGTAACTGGGAATACTGTTAATCAAATATGTAGGATTGTGTAAATCCCCCAATAAGTGATTGTGAGGTAGGGAACTAAGTGATTTTCTAAATAGCCCTTGTTAAAGAAAGATAAACAGCGCCCTCATTGGGTCACTGCCCAAAGACTGATAATGTAAATCTCACCTTGCAATTCCAAGAAGCTGTCGTGGTGCTTACTGGAGGTCTCTCTGGCGTCCTCTAGCTCCAGCAACAACTGCAGGACCTGAGCCCTGAGCTCCTCCAGCTCTTGCTCCTCGCTCAGCTCCTTTTTGTCATCCTCGTCCTCTCCGTCCTCGTCCTTGTGAGCTCTCTCGCGCTCCATCTCCCGCTTCTCGTCGTCCTCGTCGTCCAGCACGCCTCTCTCCTTGGCGCTGATGTGCTCCTCGGCGGGGCTGCTGTCGGCTTTGAGCTCGCTCAGATCATCTGAAGGAGACATGAAAGTGATCGGTAAGCGTCTGATGGAGGTGACAAAGCCTTCTCTCATCAACTCATTCATTTCAGCTCAGCTTTAAAGTGAGGCCCGCGATTGTCTTTTGAATCAATAGCACCCTCTTGTGATTAAAGCAGCTTTGAATCCTCTTTTTTGTGCAAAGGCCCTGATTTGAATATTCAAAGTATTGCCACCTTTTCATCATGGTTGGAGCTGAGATGGTTGACAGAATGGAGCCAAGAAAGACATGAGAGCATAGTACAGGAAAGACACTTCAGGGTGATGGTACGCACACAATACATACAAGCAGAGAGGGTAAAAGTACTAACACTTTGTTAGAAAAAATCCGTAGCATAACTTCACATAATTGTGAAGGTAAAAAAGAACACTAAAAGTATGCTCACTCAAATGCTGAAGGATAAAAATTAAACTGTATTTTTCTAGTCAATTACATACCTGTTTTGATCATGTGTCACAATGACAAAACTCTGTCTACAAGCCATTTTAAAGTAAAAGTCAAATTTCAGATTCTTCAAGACCCACGAATGTTGCGTAAAAGAGAAAGGTCTTCAGAAAAATAAGGACCCAAGTTAAGAAAATCTATTGGAGTCCAGAAACAGTATTTGTACCACTGAAAAATGTTTCTGTTGCAATGTACTCCATTTCAATCCAGGAGGTGGCGGTAAAGAGCTGGCGCAGCGCAGAAAGGAGGGGGGCGAAAGGGGTATGCTGAAGTCATCACTATGACTCACCACATAGCAATGCATGTCAATAGTCATGACCAAGGCGACTATTCAGTATTGATGTGACAAACGCACAACGGACAAGTCGCTTCCTCTTTTTTACTCGTAGATATGTTGATAGGGAAGCTGTTATTATAATCAATTCATTAGTCATTTTTTATTCAACCATCGTGATCATTGGTTTAGTGTTAATTTGTACCGTTAGAAAAACATTTTACATTTAAAGGTTTAACAAACAAACAAAAAAGATCAAATTAAATATACATGACATAATAAAATCATTTTTGTTTTATTATTATAATAAAAGTATATATGTTATATGTATTAATTTGTGCATTTACTTTCTTCTATTTATTCCATTAAATAAATGATTAATGTGTTTTTAATGAAAATATTCAATTTAAACGTTAAACAATTGTATCTACTGTAGGGACATAATACTACCAACTTTTCAGGATGCTCAAATTGTCCCCACCAACTTATAAGCAAACTTATTTGCATTATATTATGACTTTAGTTATATAGATGATTTAGATTGTCTTTCCATATGTTGTAAGGATAGAAGTGATCCTACCATTATTAAGTGAATTATTTTCATTATGTCCAGACTTACATTTACCCCTTTTCACTTGCTGAATGTGCCGGTCGAAGTTTTTTTTTTTTTTCGTCAAACGCAGGTTTGATTAGCTGATGACTTGACAACCCCCCCCCCCCCCACACACACACTCACAGCCCCCACAGAAATACAACTTGACGACAACATGCTGCCTGCTCCGCCCCCTTCAAAGAGGAGGGATATTACAAGTTTTTTTCGGCCAGCAACAGCCAGTGTAAGTAATGTAAAAAGACGTCAATTTTATGGCGGTGGGGAACACACCACTAATTTTGCCACTGAAAGTCCGACCTGCACCAGAATTGGCATTACATTAAACTGTGTGAATTTGCTAACCTGCAAAATTTGAATAGGAAGCTGCTTAGAGAAAAGAGTCCTCATGTATGTTTTTTCTACTGTTAACGTCAATTAAGCTGTGAGAAATGTAGTGAACCAAGGTTTACCCCTTTCTCCCCAATTTTCATTTTTATTTTATTTATGTGGTCTTAAAGCAGCCCATAGGAGCTTTCTATTTTTTTTTTAGTTTTTTTTTTTTTTTTTTGGGGGGGGGGGGGGGGGGGGTTGGCTGTGCTTGTGGACAAAAGCAGTGTTTTAAGTAAAGGAAAGCTCAATTTTATTTATTTTTGTTATTCCCTGACTAAGTTTTTTCAATTATATTTAATTTCTTTATTTAGACGGACAATGCTGGGTGGTTTTAAGAAAAATGTGTATTTCTTTGCATTTCTGGATAGTTAAGAGATTATTAACAAGTTTGTGTTTACTGTGTAGGTTAATATAATTTATGTTCAAATATTGCAATTTAAATTTGCTAATCCAAATGTTTCTTTAGTAGTTTTTGAAAACAAAGGTTTGAATTGAATGATATTATCACCTTAACCAATAAATATGAAAATTAGTATAAGTCAATACAGATTTATTTTACATTGATCATTTAGCCTATCAATTAATCTGGTTCATATTTGTTAGGAAATATAGCCCTTAGTTCATTTGTATTGAAATGATTGATTATGGTGAAAACTGAGTATATGTTTTAATTGGGTTTGGGACTAGGTGTGAAAAGAATGTAATTATGTAGAGGTGTTGCAATTAATTCATCTTGTTGAATCACATTTTAATCAAAAAGCTACATTTCTTTTTGGAAAGGCTTTTAGTATGGAATTGCGTTACCGCATTTCAATACAAAACAGTAGAAAACAATTACCCAGGCATAAATGAATGTGTTAAAGTCCCACTGCTAGTTATAATATAAAAATTAAAGATGGATTTTTTTTAAAAACATGAAAAAGTGAATATTCTGTATGTATTTATTCATTTTTTTTATTTATTTGTCTCATTTCATAATTAACTAATTGATCAATAGTTAATAAAGTAAGAATATATTTACAAGAAAACATATATCAATTTTATATTGATTTGACGAGACACAGTAACTGCTTAGATTGTTTACAGCAACTCAATTATATACAAGAAGTATTGAAACAGATTAGTGTTTTTTTTTTTTTTCCCCTTTTTTAATTTTTTTTTTTTTTAATAAAGTATAATAAATAATCTTTGAATGCAATGAGCCATCCGTCTGCTTGAAAAATTAGATGTGGCCCTTGAGCAGACAAAAAAAAAAGTTTGCTCACCCTGATCTGCTGGAGACTTTCCAATAAATGACATCACACACACACACACACAGCTGTTGCGTGCTCATGTGAAAAGAAGACCGAAGCCAAGGCGTGATGTTCAGCCAAACAAGAACATGACTGTGCGAGGGGGAATTAAAAAGAAAAGAAAAAAAAAAAGAAAAAAAAGGGCCTCTCTGCATCAGTGAGCTTTGTGCTAAAAACAACAAGAGTGGCTCTAAAAGGAGAAAGCTCTTTTGCTATGTTTCTTTTTGCCAGGAAGCACAATTCCCTGAACACTGGCCTCATATTACATCTAACTGAAGTTATTTCTTCATTCTAGTGGTGCCTTGACATATGAGTTGAATTCTTTCACACTCAAACCTAAAAAAAACTCAGATCCCAATCCTTCTTTCCCCAGTGAAATGCATACTGCTGACAAGATGGATGGTATGACATTGAGTCAAATCAAGTCAAGTTTATTTGTACTGTATAGATCATTGGTTCTTAACTGGGGTTCGATCGAACCCCATGGGTTCAGTGAGTAAGCAACAGGGGTTCGGTGAAGGTTAAGAAACGCAGGGTCCTATTTTGTACGCTAAATCAAGGCAAAGTGGCGTTGTAGACCTGCTTTTGGACTGCTTTGCCCTCAATTTACAGGCTTTATTCCATTTCCTTCAACTGCTAGCCCTCTATCTAATGGGACGAGAAATCGGTTTGCTTGCTGGAAGGTTGACTAGCACTCGGTATGAGGAAGTATAACAGACCTACAGACAGCGTGAACTGCGTAGATAATTTAAAAAACAAACAAAAAAAAACATTTGAATCATTTTACATCATGAAAAATAGTATGTGATGCAAGAACACGACAATAAAATAAGAATGTAGACATGAAAACAAAAATAACAGACTGAGTTTGATTTAATTTAATACCGTGAAAATCAACAGCAAAAGGCATCATTATTTGCAGTAAGTTAGAAATCTGACTGAAATTTGAACAGGAATTCACTTAGATGTTAACTTGGTAGGTTTTGAATTCGTAAAAAATTGCTTTATTTTGAAATTCCAAAAGCTTCGGTGAATGCACCCGTTAATCTCGTGGGGTTCGGTACCTTTAGCGAGATTAAGAACCACTGCTATAGATAAATGGAAAAAAAAAATATGTTGTTGCTGTTGTTATTTTTGGGGTCAAATAACTGACATTAGATTATTGACCATACTTTATCTGTTGATCTCTTATTACAAACTACTGTAATGTCTAATTGTATTAGCAGAACCTCAAACCTGGTCGGCTGCACTAGTACTTTTTAAGTGGTATAGATCCTATCTGACATACCAATATTTTTTTTTTTTTTTTTTTTTGTAATATCACTCAGTTTTCCTCCGGAACACATGAAATTGAATGTGGGGTGCACCAAGGGTCTCTTTTAGGCCCAATACGTTTAAATATATACATGCTTCTCCTTGGGAATGTCATCAGGAGATATGGCATCAGCTTTGACAGCCATGACAAGAGCAGTACAATGTTATATTTCCTGATGGCACAGAGCTCAATGGTACCTTTTTAACTAAATAGTTTCGATATTAAGTCCTGAATTGCAGTGAACCTCTGACAACTCAACCAGTAAAAAACGTCTTTTTTATCATTATTTTATTATTATTTTATTTATTAGTTCTGGAGGTGAGAAAGAAAAAACGCTACAAAAAACACAATATTTGAAATTTGTTAAGAACTTTGGATTCATTATTTTCTGCTGGCCATTGTTTTTCCCACAAATCAGATAGTTTTTCACCTTCTTAAGGATACCGTCCATGTGTTTGTTTCCCAGGCTAAATGTATACTATTACTCCTGTTGTTTAGATTATTGGAAAAACTCGAAAAATATTCCCAAAAAGATCATCACTAATCTACTATTACTTATGAATTTAACCGCTCATGTGTTGACCAGTTAGAACTTCAGTGAATTTGTTTCCAGTGTGTTTCAGGATCAATTTTAAGGTTATTTTACAAGTTTGTACATTTCTTGAGGATCTTGGGCCATCATATCTGTGTGTTATGTCCTAATCTCCAAAGTTTAAGGAGATGCTGCATTCAGCCGTTACGGCTCGCGCTGTGCCTTTGGAAGAGCCTGCCATAAGGGCTTTGGAGACTGTTGATGCTTTTAAAATGAGGTTGAAGACTACCTGTTTGCTTTAGCTTTCAACTTAATTCTTTATTATTTATTTATTAATTCTCTTATTCGTGTAGCTATTTCATGTTCATCCCCAATTTATCTACTCATTTCCTTCCTTTGAAAAAAAAAATGCTTCATCTAGGTTTTACTTTGTCTGATTGTGCTTCTTAAGTTGAATTCCACAGTGGGACTTGAGTTCCCACAGGGATGTCATACATCACATTCTAGAGAGGCGGGAGTCCCTGCACAATGCGGCAAGTCTACCCAGGTCTGTCTGGATCACACATCCCCTGTTGTTAAAGGCATTTTTCCTCACCTGCGCCTTGCTGTGTCTGTCACGATCACTGATTTTATTACCAAGAAAAAGAAAAGGGAGTACGAAACTTTTTTTCTGAGTTAAAAAAAGGGGATTCTTCTTGGAAGATTCAGCTTTTGTATTACACAATATTCTGTGGATCATGAAAATGACTCAAAATGCTTTGGCATTAATTATTTTAGCTGGCAATCAGTGTGTGGTTATTTCTGAAAATGTTTAGCAATGAATAAATTGATAAACTCTTATGAAAAATGTGGCTAAATTAATGCATAGATTATCATATACGCACAGTAAATAGCAAGAAAGGCCATATATGGCAAATTTAATACTGTAATTATTTAAATGAAAAAAATTAACGATGCATATTGGACAACTTTCTTTAATATTGCTACTGTATCCCAAATTTTAGTTCACTTTCTGTCCCTATTTTGTGCATTTGTCATCCAGCTCCTTTTGTTCTTCATAAAGTGCCAGTCGCCGTTATCTCCACCTACTTGCTGAGCAGAAGTAAACGTGCGACGACAGTCGAGTGCAGCAGGCGACCGTTCGGAGGATTAACTAAAGATGCACCTAATTAAAAGTGAGTCTCACAGATGTAATCTCAGCTCAGGGGATTCTTGTCTTTCTCGCCTTAATTATTTCTCTACCTCAGTGTCACCCCCTCCTTCACTGCCTCCCGCTGGCCTCCCTCTCTTGCAAGATGTAACAATTTCCATGACAATTAGGTATCACTTTGGCTCACATCTTTCCTTACACTTGCAGAAGCGAGTTTAAACAATGCACTAGGCTGTTTTGTGATTCATCTTTGATGATGGTGTAATGAGTTGTAATGCCTTAGAAAAAAAAAAAGACAACTGTTTGGTAGATGGATAACCAGCAGCAAACACCTTTGAAAGACCTGTGAGCTTCTGACTGACTATTGCTTGGATGCCAAGGCTTTAAAATGCAGCTGCAGGGATGTTAAGTCACTAAATACAGAATGACCAACAACCTTTCCACTCAGCAAGGACAGTTATGGTTTAAAGTGCCTGTGACAGGATTTTAAAAAAAGTCAATAAATAGCATTATTATGTGAATTAAAATCATATTTTAGGTTAGGGTTAGGTTATATACAACAATTTGGCAAAGAGCACATGACGAGAAATGAGTCTTTTAATCTGCCGTTTAGCCCCACCTGTCATTATAGCGCTCTAGCGTCCCCAGCTGGGTGATGACATCGGCAGAGTAATGATTTCAGCCGATTTAGAATTCAGCCCATTGAGGGGGAAGATTCCGAATGAGGAAAATTAGACAGAGAGCAGCAAAATGTAATCATTGTTTTAATCGCTCTTTTCCAATATTTTTACAGGATTTTTTTTTTTTTAACTAAGTATTTTTCCCCAATTGCTGAATAAATGGTATAGTCATGAAAAATAAGTCTTGTGCTAAATGGAATATGAAATATTAAAAATGGATTTATTCAGTACGACAGAGCAAAATTACGACACAATGGTCAAAACTACCAACTTCTTAAACCTCCCGAACGGTATTTTATGCCACCGCGTCAGACCTGTGCCGTCAAGGAAGACCTGATTTACGACCCTTCGCCGTAGCGCTACGTGCAGCTCCACAATTTTCCACGCGTCAACGCTTGTGACGTGGAGCAAATGGACTGTGACTGGTCCGCTTAGAGTGTTGTTTCCGGTTCAGCTTGAAATCACCGCCATTTCCAAACATTTTTTTTTGCTACATTCAAAAATGGTCCAAGCCGACGAGAGTATCAACGAAGAGCAAGTATGACAACTTCTACAATGTCTCTTCAAGACATTTTAAAGATTGCCAAATGGCAAGGTCACAGATTGCATAAAAAAATAGAACAACCACCGAGACAAGTATGTGTGTGTTCGGAAGCGAATGGCCACCCGAAGCGGTGACACAGTCGGCCAAAAACTGCCAGCTTTTTATCACTTTATGTCGTATTTTTGGTTGGTGCACTTCATCATTTATTGTGTACTAAGCCTGAACGATATATCGTTTAAACATCGCCATCGCGATGTGCGTGTGCGCTATAGTCCCATCGCAAGCACGTGCGATAGTTTTTCTTTTTTTTTGATCCACATACGCCTCACTTTCTGGTCTGCGCACAGCCTCCTACCCTCCCTCTCCCAGCCTTTTGATCCTCTCAGTCACTGCGGCACAACGATGGCTTTGATCTGGCCAAAGAAGCAGACTTCACACGGGCATCTGTCAATCATCGTTTAACTTGTTAAACAGTTGCAAGGAAGCCGCGCTGGAATGAATGTGTGTACTGTGGGGACGTTGGAGACATTTAAATGCCAGAAGTGATCATAAGGAGTTTGAAATTTCTACATGTCACTTCAACGGTCACAGCTAAAGTAGATAAACAGAAGCATTTAATAAAGCCAAGCATTTATCTGCTACAGTACTTTATTCTTGTTCAAAAATGATTTGGTTGGACAGTTATGTTTAAAACTTATAATTATGACATTTGAAGTGCTTAAAAACCATTTATTTATATACATTTTTTAAATCACTTTGGGGGGAAAAGTGAGAAAAAAACATGTCTTATATGTATCTCTTTCCAATGCTAAATCTGAATAAATACATTGGGCACAAAAAACACACACACAAAAAAAAAAAAAAAAAAAAATGGGGGAGGTGCGCTACTTCGCGGTTTTTCACTTATCGCGGCGGGTTCTGGTCCCCATTAACCACAAAAAACAAGGGATGACTGTACACTGTGGTGATGGTGAGACATCTAAAGTCTTTCCAAACAGCTATTTAAGTCATCTTGTGAAAATTTCTTGAAAAAAATATTTATACATTTTTTTTAATATCGCAATATAATATTGCAATATATCGCAAACCCAAAAAAAATCGCAGCAATAGTTTTTTCCAATATCGTTCAGGCCTATTGTGTACATATGTTTGTTGGGAGTCTGTGACTTATTTATGTGTCACACTTCAAGTATATGAAGAATAAAGCACAGGTATGGTGTCAAAAGAGTTGTTTTGATCTTTAATTTTCAACAACAGTTCACACACACACTTGATACATCATCACTGATTGAGAGTGCCTCGGTGCTTTTCTGATAATGGATGGGGGGGAGAAGGAGAGGAGTCGTCGATTGCTTTCCCCCCTTTTTTGTGGCAACAATAAAATAAATAACAAAATAAAAGCAGGCTGCCGCAACATGCGACCGCTAACTTTCGCTTTCTCCCGTTCTTTCCACTCGCTTCTCGCTACGTCACTGCTCCCCAGTCTGAGTGCCTCTTAAAGGACCTGTGCATAGTTTTTACAGGTTGATCAACATTTGTTGTTCAAAGTTGATGAGCTGAAAATACACATTCAGGCGTTCCATCTCCGTTGGTTATTGTGTAACCGGAAGAAGTCGACAAGAGTCCCCTCAAACCTAACAAACACAACGCCACACCCCTCTAGTGGCTTGGCGGTGAGTTACAGAGCAACGCGTTCCCTTGCCGCATAACTATTAAATGCTCATTGACGCCCTAGTAGCTTTGCCGCCACCGCAACGCAGAAGCATAACTCCGGCTTTAGTCTGGCTTTCGTCATTTCCCTGCCCCGGCTTCAGAGACGGAGGAAAGAGCGTAAACAAAACAGGATGTGTGACAGCTCAGCGACATGCTAACCCGAACCGAGCGGCTTTTCCAAGTCTTTTTCTCGCCTTTCGAAAAAAAAAAAAACACACAAAACTACCCCGACACATGTCACACATGGCGGTGGGGTTGATGGTCTTCACCGATCGGCTCGTCGTTCTGCTGCGGCCCCGGCGGGCAGGCAGTGCTTGTCGCCAGGGAATGAAAGCTGAAAATAAAGCTTTCTTGGTGGACAAACCGGCCGACGTCGAAGCGGGGGGAAAGTGCTCTGTGGGCGGGCACGCCTTTATCGGCCGGCGACCATGGTGTGCGACAAGCCATCGGTCGTCGGCCACGTGGCCTTCTCGATGGCCAGGGAGTATTGTCACCCACAAAATGCAAGCCACCTCCTTATTAAAACGCCATGATCCCAGTATGTGACATAATATAAAACACGAGGCTTACTCACTTCCTTGTCCGTCCAATGGTTCCAACGGTTGTTGGACTTGTTTTGCCCATCGCTGTGAAAAAGGATCTTTTGGAAATCCAAAAAGCCTCACACCTCTTTCCCTGGTGTAGCAACAAAAGCCTGCAGCACATTGCTGTGGCGTGACGTAAAAAATAAACGAATTAATCGGCAAAATCGGCTGATCCGTAGTAGAATCAGCAGTCGTGCACGCTATAGTGATGGCTGTATTGTGAGATGGTTACTCGGCTGATGTCACATTCGCCTTCTTCCTCAACCCGACACTCAAGCCAGAAGTCACTCATTTTCATGGTGCGGGATTCAAAAAATTGAATAAATATATCGATCACTTCCACACACATCAGAGCAGTCCATTTAATTCAGGAGCATAAAATACCACTTGTAATATGAATTAAACATGCTTTTTCTGTCAAATGCACTTTAAGGTTGATTAATTGGCAATCATGTTTTGACATTAACAACATGGACACCGCAGTGAAATCGGAGGGTCAGTCGGCGCAGCAATTTAGCCTCATGCATGAGGAAATATTTTATTGCTGGCTTGGAAAATATGAAAGTCTATGCTCAAATACAGTGGCGACTTGATATACAGTACAAGTGACTATTTATTTTTTTAGTTTGTCAAGATACGAACCGTCTTTTATGTTTATTAAAAACTCTCAAGGTCTGCTCAGCAAAACTCAAGCCAAGCTAAGTTATTGTGTCAAGATTGGTATAACAAATCTAGACAAAGGTCTGGCTTTAAAAGTAAAACCATAGTACATTGTTATAGTTTCATCACACTTTTTAAGGCTGTTCTATTTTGAAGTCCTGACTTTTGACAGGATGTTCGGCAAATGTTACCGGGGTGAAACCTTGCCAATGGCCAAACCAATTCTGTTTACACAATTAATGTGATGCTTCCAATACATGTGCGGAATGACACTCACTTAATGATAAAAAAAGGCATACACAAGCAGTTACAGCACTTGAAGTGGTGCATCAATTCTGAAAAGTGAATGACAAACAGCATGTTTTCTAGAATGAAACATAAACGGATGCATTCAAACTGGGACATTTTCAGAAAAAAATGATCAGAAACCGAACCTTACAATATATTAAGGCAAATGAAAAAGTTGTACCGTAACATTATACACTGAAGAGTTTGTCGTGTGACTGCAGTTGCTTCGTGTGGATTGCTTTAATTGTTTTACTATTTTCGACTGTCTGCAAGGAAGTGAAGGCGTCCAAAAGTGAATGGATAAGCGAGTGTTTTGATTTGACTGACTGAGAAAGTTGGGGAGCATTAAAATATCAATGTTGTCATTGATCATTCGACTCGACAATCTACATCTTAGCATCGACAACAACAAAAACGGAAGTAATTTAACCACTGCTAATCAAAGTGCAACGCACTGACCAACATTCCCAACCTAAAATTGAATTTATTCCCAACAATCGATTTGTTTGTGTTGTGTAGCGTCTCTCTTGGCTGCACTACTGTTCTTGTGATGAAATTGGACACAATCATGGGCAGTTTGGAAAGTCCCGCCTGGAGCAGTAGAACATGATCAGCGAGGAGAGAGAGAGCGCAGGCGACTTGCTTTATGCATCCGCATAACATTCTTGTGTAATCCAGATTTAGCGTAACACATTGTCACTACAGTCAGTGGTGCACTTTAGCACACACCCAACAAGCAGCATTCTTTGCCGACCTGTCTGAGATTAAATTCATACATTAATGGGGTGAGAAAAGTCCTTTTGACACCTTTTTAATTCGGTGATTTTGAAATTCTGTCATGTTGCACAATGGAAGCAAAGACCAGGTTACATCACTTGGTCACTTAATTTGACTTGGACGCTTTGGTGCAATGGTGCGCCACATCAAGAAGTCAAGGATGCAGGCTGTGTATAGGGATATTTTGTGCCCGAGGAAAACGTTTTTATTGACCCCCCATAATATCTACATAGCAACAAAATATGTTTTACCTCTTTTTTTATGTCTAACAAGCCACACAAGAAACCAAAAATTATAAATCGTGTCCAGCGCAATTGTTTTGTGGAAATTTAATTTATGTAAAACAATGTTAAGATTAATTACGCAAGATATTAAAAACAAAACAAATAAAAATCTTGATTCAAGCAAGATCCACACATAACACAAATAGTGAGCAAAAACATAATCGTAGCCATGGGTGAAAGTGGGCTGGAACAGTCCAAAACGGTATAAAATTGGGCGCGGAACGGTGCTTTGATCCCGAAAATATGACAGCAACTGTCAAATCTCCATGTTAAAAAAAAATCTGCTCTAAGAAAAAAAAACAGTCTACTAACGTCAGATTTACATACACAAGTATTAACAACAAGCCTAATAAAGTGCTTATGTAACGTCATTACGTTTTCACCGGTATTTATTATTTATTTATTCCACGGAGTTCTCCCAGCATGCGTATCTGTTATGTCCCCTTTCCACTAATTGTGAGAGTATTCCTGCACACTCAGCCTGCTGCCACTCCACTTACCAGAAAGCACATCTGCCAATCACTTCTAATTACCACCACCTGCAACTTGTTACCAGCTGTGCATTTAAGGCACTACCTCCAAACAGTCAGTGTCAGTCCGTCACCGTCAACTGCTTGTTGACCATCCTTGACTGACCACCGCTTCAAACCTCAATAAGCTCAACCTGTCCTGCTTGACCTGATCACGACAGATCTCCAGCCTACTCTGCCTGACCTGCTTGACCTGACCACACAATTCCTCCAGTTCTTTATTGCTTTCATTGCCTGCCAGACACTAATAAAACCCTGTGTTCGCGATACGCAACTGGTTCCCTCGTCTTGTACCTGACAATATCTGAGTCTGACAAGACAGTCAACTCGCGTCGATGTGCGCATGCAAACCACACTGCCTGGACTCCAGCTGTCCGTTCAATTGGCTGACATACTGACATGTGATCAGCATGGATATGTAGCTCTGACTGGTTCAAATGCACATGTATCCATACCTGTCACCCCGAGGCTGTTGACAATCTTACAAATAGTGACTTATGCCATTACAAAATGGTGACCAATCTTACAACGTTTTATAAAGCGTTCAATATGAAACAAAAATCAAACTCAATTTTTAAAATAATATGAATTTATTGGTAATATTGTCACTAAACCAGTCGCAATATGCAATAAATCCATTTATCGCAAGGTAAATAAAAATGAAGACTGTAATTTTCCCGCTGCGATTTATCACCTCGCATGCATGTGCGCGCGGCAGACGTGCTGTTGAAAGTTCGGCCTTCTTTTTACTAACTACACAAAATACATCTTCGTTCCGGGTTTGGTCTGGCAAAAAATAGTGCCGGAGCCATTCCGTTCCATTTTTATCCTATTGTTCAACGTATACCGGCCGCGTCAGTGCTCCGGATTGACTGAGGACCATCTCCGGCGCACCAGAGCCCGCCGATGGTTTTGGCTATTTTTTATTTTGTGCGTCTATTTGTGTGTCTATTTTATATTTTATGCCGGAGACGCATCCGTCAAAATGGGTGGATTCAGACCTGGAGTCAACAGCCCAGTGTTTTTTTCACGATTTAAACACCAGCGAACATGGACGAAGAACGTTTCATCATGGAGGTGGAAAGTCACAAAGTGATTTACGATGCAGCAGAGCATTACTATAAGGACAGCATTGAAAAGGAAACTGCAAGATGTCCTATTACGTGTGCTTTTCTGGCAATGTTATCGAACACGTGCTGACAACTTTGTTTTTATTAACACAGAGTGCTAACAACACTTCCTCAACCTGTGGCACCCTGAAGTGCACTGTAGCGTGCACTTCAGGGTGCCTCGGAAAAGATCTGATCAGAATATTAAACATGGAACGCCATAGCAGAAGCTATTAGAATGGACGGGGAGTTTTTTTTTCAAGTCATGTAATTTAAAACAGTAATTAAATAGTGTTGCAAACTCATGGTAAAAGCAAAAAAAAAAAAAAAAAAAACTTCGGTGAAAAAATGTTCAATCAAATCAAGTCCACCTCTCTCTCTCTGCTTCTCTGATGAGTACAGACTCCATGCGTTTGTCGTTGTTTTGCACGCCACATTACGACAGGACAGAGTTGGCGAACCATAGCCGTGCACAGCTGGTATGTTTTGCCTGTTTTTGACGTACTGCGGGGCATGCAGTCAACACAGAGCCGTGCCGGTGTTCTGACGAATTAGGAGGCTTTGTCGAAGTAGGGTACACCGGACCCGGACTGAAGATGCGCCCGATGTACTTATATGGGCCATATGTCTCTCTCACTGCCGCGTCACATGAACAAAACAACATCACCGTTGCGTGCGCTTCAGGGTGCTTCGGAAAACATCCAATAAGAATATCAAACACATTAAACACCATAGCAGAAGCCCTGAAGGGGAAAAGTTTTCATTTGCCTAAATGCTTGTTAATAAGTGCAATTTTATTTTTTTTTCTTGAAAAAGACATTTTATTTATTCTGTGTTTCTGTGCGGTATTAATAGTGTTGTCTTTTACTTAAAAGAGGCATGGTCTTGTTTTTAGTTGTGATTTCTTAAAAGGAATTTTTGAATTTAAGAGTAAACATTTATCACGTTTAAATGGGTGTACTTGATTTAATAATATATACTGTATTCTCACTGTATCATTGTAAATTGGTTTTTAAAAAATGGGGGGGGGGGGGGGGCGCAATAATATCGCATTAATTTATGAAGTAAATTACCGCACACCAAAATTTGTTATCGCGACAGGCATAATTGTCACATATAACCTGGTGCAATCAAAGAACAATCAATATCTTCAGCTACATCATGATAACTAAAATTTAACAGTGACTTTTGTTGTAACTGTACAAACCCTAGCAAAAAGTATGGAATCACCAGTCTCGGATGAGCACTCACTCAGACATTTTATCATGTAGAACAAACTCTGATAAAAAGCTTGAAAAAAATCATGAATTAGTTCAAAAGTGCAACTCTTTAGCATTCAGAAACACTAAACACTAAAAGAAATTAATAAAAACATTGTGGTGGTCAGTAAATGTTACTTTTATAGAGCAAGTGCAGGGAAATATATATGGAATCGCTCCATTCAGATCATCCTTACAGGTCGAAGCCTTGCTGTGGACCATTTTTTTCAATTTCCACCACAGGTTTTCAATATGGTTGAGATCTGGGCTATTTGCAGGCCATGACATTGACTGGAAGAGTCTTTCTCCAAGGAATGCTTTACCAGTTTTAGCTCTGTAGCATGATGCATTGTCATCTTGGAAAATGACAAACATATTTTCAATTGAAGGGATAAGAAAACTAAAATTTCAATGTAAACTTCTGCATTTATTTAACCACAGCCATTTCCCTAGTGCCTTAGCCTGACTGACATGCAGCCCCATATCATCAAGGACTGAGGGAATTTTTATGTTTTCATCAGGCAGTCATCTTTGTAAATCTCACTGGAACAGCACCAAACCAAAGCTCCAGCATCATCACCTTGTCCAATGCAGATTCTTGACTCTTGACACCTTGTCCAATGCAGATTCTTGACTCTTGACAAGGTGACAAATACTACCGGGTTACTGCAATTCCTTCGACGCGTCGAGACGACCAACTCATGCCCTCATCGGTTAAAAATGGCGAGTACTTACTATTTGTGTTTTTATTTATTTATCTTTCATTACCTTTTCATTCCCTCAAAATGCTTTTTTGCATGTGTTTCCCTCTTATGCTTTAAGCATTAATATTTTCTTGTGACCACATTAGTCACATAGCATATTTAAACCACCCTTATTTGATATTGCTACCTTTAAGTATTTTCTTATGGCATCTTTAGTATGTTCTGTCTGTATGCATCTTAAAAAAACAAGCTGAAAGCGCACGGTAGTACTTTTGGTGTCAAATTCGCCTCTTGCAGGATGTTTCGGTGTTGTAGCACATTTTGGCAGAACACCGTTTTCTTTTTTGTCTCATCCCGTCTTTCCTCTTCATTTTGCTTTTGCTGCTCATTTTGTGAAATATCAACAGTGTTGCCATGCTCATTAATGTTCCTCTCGGGTCAAATTGAAAGGGTTAAACAGATTACATGTTTATGTCACTAGAGTCATACTCTGGAAGCCCAGCAGCTAACCATATGACGTCACCGCCCTGCGACGTCATCAACAATGGCGACCTACGAGTACTAATTTTACTAATTGTATAAAAATGAAAATATCAAGAGGGGTTTCAATATCAAATTATTTTAACTCATAATAACATTTATCCTTTAAGAAGTACAGTAAAAGGTTTTCTATTTGTGGATCCCTTGAAGAGAAAGAAAAGAGTTGAAGAGGCTTATTTTATTTTAATTGTTCTGGTGGGGAGGTTCAGAACATCTTCCATGTTATAATGCCTGACCCCAGAAATAATGATCAGAAAATTCTGATTTAATTTTTTTTTTTTTTTCAAAGCTATATGCTTTAACATACATAACATACAATATAATTTTTTAAAACAATTTCAAAAATTAATTTGTACATATGTTCTCTGATTTGTATCATAAATGATACATTAAGCGTTACCTGCAGTTCTCGTGGTAAAACAAATATAACTAAAGTGATATTGAAGGTTTTAAACATTTTTTTTACTGCAATGAGGTTCAGAAATGCTTTTCTCAAATGTGATACATTTGGCAAGATACCGTAGTTAATGTGCGCTTTGGACTTATTTTTGTTCATTTACCTACATTAGGCTACTTATGTGTTTCCTTATAATATAAAAAAGTCAATGTTTGCCAATCTTCAAAATATATTCAATTTCACTAGTCTGTGCATAATTTAAGTCATTTGTACAAATTTTTGTTAATGTATGTTACTTTATAATAATATATTAGTCGATGTTTACATTATCTTCCATTTTAATGTACATCTTATGTATGTTCTTAAGTAGTTAATATTGAGGTAAAATTTAGGAGATGGAGGTTGGTGTTACTGTATGTGTTTTTGTCATTAAATCAATTCTTTATGTATGCCTTGCTATAGTAAGTGTAATGCAGTAGCCTAATGTATGTCTTGCTTTATTGTCTGATATAGGCATAACTGCCAAAAGCAGTTTTCTTTGCATTTCTGTGGTTTTAGGAGGATTGCCCCCCCCCCCCAACCCCACCCCAAAAAAATAACAAAAAATAAAAACATTTTGGCTTTGTGACAACCTTTTTATGTTAGGGAGTTCCGGCAAGAAATTCTAGCCACTTCCACCCCTGACTGTAGCCCCAACATGTACTCAACATTGTGTACATGTGTACAAATTAGCCAATAATTAATGAATGAGGTAAACACCCCGATAACAAAGAAAATAGTCTTTGAAGGAAGCTGCCCTGTTTCAGTACAGTATTAGGTCATTGTCAAGTCAAGTCATTGGTCATTACTAGATAAGCCAAGTTGAAATCAGACAGCTCATTCAGTGCCTTAAATCCTAAGCCCGTCTCTCTCAGCACCTCAATTTTTCTTCACTTCTCTCAGGTGCAGCATATCTGAAGCTAAAAATTGACCAAGTGACAGCTCATACTGTAATAGGAAACACTCGGGCTTGATCATTTATAAGTCAAGATACCACTGTATGAAAAAATGGCTAATTTCCATTTTAAGGGCTACACGTGCACTGTTGAAAATAACTTTATATACACTGATGGCCAAAAGTATCGGCACCCATGCAAATCTGTCAGATAATGCTCAGTTTCTCCCAGAAAATGATTGCAATTACAAAAGCTTTGGTAGTAATGTCTTCATTTGTTTTGCTTGCAATGAAAAAACACATAAGAGAATGGAAATAAATAAATAAATCATAATTTTACACAAAACTCCAAAAATGGGCCAGACAAAAAATAGTCATGTGATGCTTCTCTAATTTGTGTAATTAACTGCACCTGTTACTTACCTATGGCACATAACAGGTGGTGGCGATAAATAGATCACACTTGCAGCCAGTTTGACTCAACCTCTGTCCTTGTGTGTACCACACTGAGCGTGGAGAAAAGAAAGAAGACCAAAAAACTGTCTGAGGACTTTAGAAGCAAATTTGTGAGGAAGCATGGGCAATGTCAAGGCTACAAGTCCATCTCGAAAGACCTGAATGTTCCTGTGTCTACCGTGCCCAGTGTCATCAATAAGTTTAAAGCCCATGGCACTGTGGCTAACCTCCCAAGATGTAGACGGAAAAGAAAAATTGACGAGAGATGTCAACGAAAGATTGTGCGGATGGTGGATAAAGAACCTCGACTAACATCCAAACAGGTTCAAGCTGTCCTGCACTCCGTAGGTACAACAGCCAACCCATACTATCCGCCGGCATCTGAGTGAAAAGGCACTCTATGGTAGAATACCCAGGAAGACCCCACTTCTGACCCAGAGACATAAAAAAAAGCCAGGCTGGAGTTTGCCAACAAACTGAGAAATCCAAAAACGCCTTGGAAGAATGTTCTCTGGTCAGATGAGACAAAAGTAGAGCTTTAGAATTTACCGGGAAAAAAACGAGGCCTTCAAAGAAAAGAGCACGTTCCTCACAGTCAAACATGGCGGAGGTTCCCTGATGTTTTGGGGTTGCTTTGCTGCCTCTGGCACTGGACTGCTTGACCGTGTGCATGGCATTATGAAGTCTGAAGACTACCAAAAAATTTTGCAGCATAATTTAGGGCTTAATGTGAGAAAGTTGGGTCTCCCTCAGAGGTGATGGGTTTTTCAGCAGGACAATGACCCAAAACACACTTCAAAAAGCACAAGAAAATGGTTGGAGAGAAAGCACTGGAGACTTCTAAAGTGGCCAGCAATGAGTCCAGACCTGAATCCCATAGAACACCTGTGGAGAGATCTGAAAATGGCAGTTAGGAGAAGGCAACCTTCAGAGACCTGGAGCAGTTGGCTAAAGAAGAATGTCTAAAATTCCAGCAGAGCATTGAAAGAAACTCATTGATGGATACCGGAAGCAATTGTTCAGTTATTTTGTCTAAAGGTTGTGCTACCAAGTATTAGGCTGAGGGTGCCAATACTTTTGTCCGGCCCATCTTTTGGAGTTTTGGGTAATATGATAATGATTACATTTTTTTTCTCTTTTGTGTTTTTTCATTGCAAGCAACATAAATCAAGATATTACTACCAAAGCATTTGTAATAGCAATCATTTTCTGAGAGAAATTGAGCATTGCCTGACAGAATTGCAGGGGTGCCAATACTTTTGGTCCGGAGTGTAGCTATTTGTGCAGCTTTATGAGCTGGACAAGCCTGTCTGAACTGTTGTCAGTATGGTACAGTACAACACTTTGGAAAACCTCAACGTAGTATACGAATAGTCTACTGGTAGTTCCCAGGGTTTCTAAAAGTACAGTAGGCGCTAGAGCCTTTAGCTAC
Organism: Corythoichthys intestinalis; assembly: GCF_030265065.1. Taxonomy (NCBI): domain Eukaryota; kingdom Metazoa; phylum Chordata; class Actinopteri; order Syngnathiformes; family Syngnathidae; genus Corythoichthys; species Corythoichthys intestinalis. Next base: position 42,322,331 of record NC_080399.1, read on the forward strand.
AAAGCTCCTGTCTTATGGAATCAGCTTCCAGCTAGTATTAAAGAAGCCGACACAGTCTGTACATTTAAGATTAGACTAAAAAAGTTCCTATTCGACAAAGCTTATGGTCAGGCTAGTTGAAATCGGACAGGACTCACAGTTCGGTCTAAGCTGCACTAGAAGCTATAATGCTGGGGGAAGTACAGCCACTGAGTCCTATCTACTTTTTCTCACTCCACCTACCACTTGTCTTACTTTATTTCTCTTTTCTAATTTTAATATCTAGTTGTCTCTTCATTTCATCATCGACTATTTTTCAGGACATCCTCGCAATCCCCACTGCCACCCCTCCCCATCTCATCTGGCTAGATCGACCTTCTCTTGTTCCCTCACTCTATTGCATCTCTATAAACTGTAACTCCATCTGCTAATTCCCATTAGCAGTCCTGGTGCATCTTGTCTTACCGTCCTGGGAGTGGATCTCTCCTGACTGTGGTTCTCCCCAAGGTTTCTTATTTTTTCCAAAGGGTTTTTGGAGTTTTTCCTTGCCGACATGGAGGGTCTAAGGATGAGGGATGCCCAGGACTTTGACTAGAATTTTATTTAATTCATCTACTGTTTCTGACTGCGTATCATATTGCCTCTGCAAAGCCCTTTGAGACAACCTTGTTGTGATTTAGGGCTGTACAAATAAAATTGAATTGATTTATATTGAATTGAATTGTAGTGGGGAAAATTATCTTTGTAAAGGCACAGTTGTGTTGGGTGTCATTAGATGGTACACGGGAACGCAATGAAATGTCACATGGGTTGTTCTTGGTATTTGCAACGCATGCAGCTTTACGGGATATTTTGGCAATTGTTTTTGAGTTACATTAATTAAGACAATCATTTGGGAAATTCACCCCCTTTTTAGGGATGCCAGGAGATTTTAGGTGGGCACTGAGCTCACATGGGGTACCCTTCAAAACGGACCGCTAATCTCTATGAGAACCCCATTATGTGTGAAACCTTGTTTGATACATGGCCAAGTATTCTAATGAGTATTCTCGTGTAGGAGGTCTTGCATAATGCACATTGCATCTTTGAAGCCAGCTCACTAGCAATGGAGCTTCACTGGCAAACACATATTACACAGTATTCATTCAAGGGAGGGGAAAAAGGGGGATATATTATGAGAGGAAAAAACAGAAGGAGGGTTGGGATTCACAAATCAAGAGAATGAAGCACGGAAGCTTCATCTGTTACTACCGCTTGTAAAATAAGAGTCATTTGATTGGTTGCCGTGGTGGCGTGCACACTCTTGGGGCACGTGGAAAGACACACTAATGAAAAGTGCTTGTTAAGGTAGGAAAAAGGGGAAGTAAACACAAAATGCGTCATAGGAATAAACATGCAGTTGCAGAGCACGTCCATTTGTCCAGCCTTGTTGGACCAGAGTGCACAAATAAACATATTTGCCTTTTATATTTGGGCTGATTAATCTATGCTTTGGAGTGCACTGTGCATCCACGCTTCTGACACGATATTTCGTCGAGGCGATATGAATAGAAGCGTAACAAAGCAAGAGAACAAACGACGCGGTGGTAATCCATTTGATTGCAAATCAGTGCCTCCCACCTGACACCAATCTCTTATTCAAGCTTTTTACATCACCAGAGGCCAAAACAAGGAACGGATAGACATGTGAGTATCACATCCATGGGGGAAAGCACACTAGAAGGTGCTTAAACACTCACTTGCCTGGAGAAAGTATTGGTTAAACACATTGTGGTGGTAGTTTTTTGCATCATCGTTAGAGTTGTTGATGATGTGTAGTCTCGCATATTTGTGGGTTAGTGTTCGCCAATAGGCTATTTTATTGCGAACCTATCCACTGGTGTTTGCTGAAAATCTTCCATATATATATTTGAGAGATTTTATACATAGACTTCATAATGATATTGACGGCTCAGATTCCACCATCACTTCACAAGTAGGGGGCCATCCCACAATCGGCTTCAGTTATTCGCAGTCGGTCGCAGCAACACATGCAGCGATCCAACACCGGATTTACGTTGAAAAAGTACAAAAGCTGTACCGCATACAAACAGGAAGGATTGTCAGAGGTAGGGATGGGAATCGAAATCCGATTCCAATTCGGAACCGGTTCCAAGTTTTTCGTGGTCTCGACATGAAAAAGCCTTAACGATCCCTTTAACGATTCCTAAAGACGCGTATTGCGTCGTGACGTGCGTTGTTGTCTAGACGCATCAAACTAGCATGGCGCCAAGAACCACTCGCTCCAAAGTTTGACTACCCTTCACCAGGAAAGAGTGTGAAAATGAAAGGTTACGACGGGTAAGCACGAGCATTGCAGCCATAAACATAACAATGACAGCACGTAGGTTCAAACGCTCAAAAGTGTGTCTTCACTTCACGAGGAAAAATTACAACAAAGCGACTTGCAGTCATTGCAAGGTGGAGATAACTGCATCGGGAGGGAATACGACTGCGCTGTCCTCACAGAGAGGCTAAGGCTCAGTCCTGGCTATACAGCTAGCTAAACTCCCAAATGACGATGCAGAAGACGTTGGTATAATTTGCTGACTTTATTCAACCATCACTTGAAGAGTGAAACTAAGAATAGAAATGAAACAAATCAATTTCGTCCCCAATAACAAACAGGTTTGCATCACCGTAAATCAGCGATGATTAGCTGCTAATAACAGTATGGTTAGCATTTGTTAGCACATCATTCAAACCACTACACAACTGGATTTAAGTGTCCGATCGCGAGTGGAAACACAACAACAACAACATAAAAGATGATACATACAGGCGTTGCCTCTGTAGATATTAACATTAACAAAGAACGTAGGCTCGTAGAAGTGTTTCCCTCTCTCACTAACTCGCTCACTCACTTGGATGCGGCATTTCTTCTTTGGGTGTAAGCGCGCTCTTCTTCACGTAAGCGCGTTCTTCTTCGCGTGAGGAAGCGCAAGGGCGCCCCCACTTGAGCGTGTAAGCGCCACAAAAACTAAAAGGCATGCAATTCAATGTAATGGTAAAATAATACACGTTAACCCAGCAGTCCCCAAACTGCGGCCCGCGGCCCAAATACGCCCCGCCTCCACATTTGGTCCAGCCATTTTGAATTTTTTTTTTTTTTCTCAATCGTGTTATTTATTTTCTGGCCTTTTCCTTGAAGAATTCAGAGAGGGTTATTTGGTTATTATCTATGTAATTAATAGTGTTTTTATTATTAATTATTATTATTATTATTAGAAAGAATCCAGAAAGGGTTATTTGATTGTGGCTTTCTGAAAAACAATAATTTTTTACATTTATGCACTTCTGCAATCGTCACACTTTTTCTGTTACAAACTGACCCCGGCCCCTCATCAGAGAAGGGAAAAGTTATGTGGCCCTCACAGGAAAAAGTTTGGGGACCCCTGCTTTAACACATATTGCCAAAGGCAGAACAAAAGCCTATCTGCCAATATATACCAATATTTTTTATTTCTATTAGATAAATGTTTCAGTAAAATGTTACACATTCTTGTGTATTTGCCACTTATTGCCACAGTTAACATTGAGGCTTTGGGGCTCTTTTGATCTCGTTGTGAGTTTGTAAGGTTGTGACTTCTGATTAAACAAACTCGATGCCAATCAAAACGTTTGTTCTTGTTTATCCCCAAATTAGAATCAATAAGAGAATCGATAAAGAATCGAATCGTTAAGCAATATCGATAATGGAATCGGAATCGTAAAAATCCTATCAATTCCCATCCCTAGTCAGAGGAGTGATTTGTTCGAGGATTCAAGGTAATGATTATATTTTTCATTTTTTCACAAGAATTTTCAACGTAAAAAGCTCTTTGTTGTAAGGCTGCCGCCACACTGTCTAACAGACTAGTATCATTCTTCGACATACTGTACTTACGTAAAATAAATGCTAACTGCAGGGGTTTTTTTTGTTTTTTTTGCTTCTAACCAAGAATCGATACTGTTTCACATCCATATCTATAAAGAATCAAGGGGTTTAAGCATTTAGTCACAATAATTTTCACCGGAAAAGCTCTGTGTACATAAGGCAGCCGCCACATTGACTAACATACTAGCACCGTACTTCGACATATTTATGTAAAATAGATGCTAACTACACGTTTTTTTTGTTTGGTTGGTTTGTTTGTTTGTTTTTTACCAAGAATCGAGACTGTTTAACCTCCGTATCTGTAAAGAATTCAGGGATTTAAGCATTTATTCACATGAATTTTCGCCAGAAAAGCTCTGTTTACATAAGGCGGCCGCCACATTGACTTCAAGACTAGCATCGTACTTTGACATATTTACGTAAAATAAATGCTAACTGCGCGGTTATTTTTGCTTTTAACCAAGAATCGAAATTGTTTCACGTCCATATCTAAAAAGAATTCAGGGATTTAAGTATTTATTCACAAGAATCTTCACCCGAAAAGCGCTGTTTACATAAGGCAGCCGCCACATTGACTAAAAGACTAGCATCATACTTCGACATATTTATGTAAAATAAATGGTAACAGCACGTTTTTTTTGTTTGTTTGTTTTTTTGCTTTTAACCAAGAATCAAGACTGTTTCGCGTCCAGATCTACAAATAATTCAGGGATTTAGGAATTTATTCACAAAAAATTCAACAACAAAAAAATCTTTGTCTGTGATTCCACTCGGTCAGCTTTGACAGCCCCGCTAACAATGCAGGCCCCCTATTAACCCTTTAACACCTAAGCCTATTTTGGCCGAATTTGCATGCATTTGATGTTGCCTTTATATTTCAAAGAGAAAAATTGTTCACAATGGCCAAGTTGGGTCCCTTTCTTCAGGACACCTTGAACTTCATGTCCAAACTGTTGTTTTCTTCACTGACCAATTATAATCCACATTTTGGACCCAAAAAGACCAAAAAAATCCCAAAATATTTTTTCAAAATTTATAATGTTGGTGTCCCATTGACAACCAAACATGCTCGACCAACCGTTTTGAAGCTTGATAATATTTATTCAACTTGTTAGGATAAACATTCAATAGAAAAAAATAAGATTGAATAGTTTTATGTTTGACTATTCAACACAAACAGCGGGTATGGTCATAGGCGTTTTTGGCCTTTACACATACTATGGTCAAAACAGGTTATATACAGTGCAAAATAGTGAGAAAAAAAATTATATCATCTAACACATAAAAGGTTTGGAGGATATCTCTTTGTGAAGTTAGGTATTATACCCATCACCTTATCTAAAGTATATGTACATGCAATCAAGCTTCTCGAACACACATCCATATAAAAATTGAAAAGATTCATAGTGAAGAAAAAATATATATATAACATTGAAAAAAAGTATTTTCAAAAATATTGACAGGCATGCGACCCGATAGTTTTTTTTTTTTTTTTGCGCACTCAATAAAGATTGTTTTTGAACAGGTCACTGAGCTGCGTCTCATACAACGTCACACAGCCTACTCTTCTGCCATTTGAGCGCTGCTGTCACTTCTACTCGCCGAGACGCCGACTAATCCGAGGAAAACAACGACAAATGCAGCTCATCCTATTCCTTGAGTTGATGAAAAAATGCATTAGCTTACGCTAAATTTAGTTTTCGATTCATTCTGCACGTTTCAAAGTCGCTCGCGCAATTCAACCGGTGTTCATGCCTCCTTTTCCTTAGTTGGCGCCTAGCTCGGCAATTTATAAAAAATGTTCACATTCGGTTCGTCCTTCTTGACATCACAACGGATCTTGGGATATGTAGTCTTTTGTGCTGCTTTCGGTTTTGAAAAAGGACAAGAAATGATGGAAATGTGGAGATAGATACATGGTACATGCAGCGTTTTAATGCATATTTATGAGTGCAATAAAACTATAAAACTCAAATGACATTATCTCCCGTTTTTCTTGGTCGATTGACTTCAAATAAAAACTGGCGTGGACATCAACTTCCGCACTTTCAAATGAGACCAACCAGCGGCACGTGGGTGACGTAATTACAGTGTGATGAAGCTTCAAAGACGACATGCATAAACGCGTCGCTGCCGACACGTTCGGTGTTAAAGGGTTAACCGGCCCCGTGTCCCATCAATATCATTATGAAGTCTACGATTTCATTTATGTTATTACTATTTATTTTTCTTAATTAAAATATTTAGTGCTATTTTCTTTAATTAAATAAAACATTTCAACAAGGAAATATGTTTTGGGATATAGGTACAAGTTCAACTAACAAAAAAACCAATATATTTTGTAATCAGAACCACGGATGTATTATTTGCAATTTTGTAATGTTTTGGTCAAGTTAATAGATGAATAATGTACTGTGGATTGCTTCAGATGGCGTGCAGTACGTGGCGTAATTTCATGCATTCATATAGTCATTTTTGTGCAGTAATTGATTATATTATTATTATTACACAATAAATGCGGTATTGTGAGGGGGATGAATTACTACCAAATTCACAGCTTGCTACTGGCAAGGCCAAAACTAAAGAATCGGGTGCCTCGAGGGCCCTCAATTGTTTGCTTTCATTAGTTCTCCTTCCATGAGAATTTTGCCACAGTGATGTTTTTACAGGTTTCTGCTGCTCAAAGTTCATCCAGCACACCAATCTTCTGCTGTTAATAAGTCCCGGAGAGCCGAAATTCTGCCAGTCCACCCTGTGGGGATAGCAGTGCTTCTGGAGGCACCACACTAGAGAGAAGTGCAAGGATGGGGGCAGCAGTAGAACAACATGTGGGCTGAGGCAGGAAAAAAGGTTGGATGGAGTGTGATTTCGTGCGTATGTGTGTGTAGGCACTGTGGAGAGATATCGAGTTGGATTGTAGGGAGCCACCGCTCATGCACGTAGGAGGTGCAATATGGTGTCGGCAAAATGTACAACAAACAGCTTGCAAATCTGCATTTGGCAGAAGGACTGCAAGGCCCTACTGTGTCCAGCAGATGGTGCTGTATATAATAGTGTAATACACTGATCCCCCATTTATCGCGGGGATAATCAAACAGTGAAGGCAAGTTTTACCCATCCTACGCTGTTGTTTATTTTTTTACATTTTATTTTTTTACATTTTAAATCCCAGTCCTACATCTTAAAGTAAAATAAGGTTGAATAAGTAGAATCCTATAAAATAAAATTGAAAGCATTAATAAATACATATGTACATATAGTGTATATAATCTGGAGCTGTTCAAAATAAATATTTATCCACTAAAATGAAAAATCTGTTCATGAAACACAGCAGGCTATGAATGCTGCACTGAAATTGAATCTAATTGGTTAAAGAAACAGTTCGTTTTGCTAATATAATTTAACTTTTATGAGACAGGTAAAACAGAAGAGCTTTAGCGATTTCATTGTGCTTCTTGCCCAATGACAAAAAATAAATTTGCAGATTAGTTTGACATAGCAATACATGAAGGCTGAAATTTGATTGAGTAGACGTATACTGCAAAAGAAATCTTGCCAAGTAATACTACACTGTGGGATAAAAACCAAAGCATTGTATTGTGGTTGTAAATGAAAGCCACTGCTTTAATGTACTGTGCAATACTGTAAAATACAGTCCAAATTATCACATTAGGAATAGAGGAAGACCAAAGCAAGAGTGTGCTTAAGTTTCCCATCTTTTGTACCCAGTGGTTCATGCTCTACCACCATTTTTTGCATATAAAAACACCACTGCAAATTAGCCAAACAAGAACTGCTTCTATCCTGCCTTTGGAATGTCTTCAAATGGAATGTGGAGTTTCAAAACAAAAGCACACTGAAGCACATGTACGTTTTAGTTGCACTTTTGTCCTTGCTATACCTTCAAGACATTTAGAGCATCGCTGAAGCTTCATCTTAACAGTATGTTGAGGAAAACTTGGGCTTTTGACTCAAAGAAAAGAGTTAAAAACTGGAGTTAAAAAGGTGTAACATGTTAGAAGCAAGGAATTTGTCCTCAGTGCTAAGAAAGCAGCCACTGAATGGAACGAGAGCAATTAAAACAATTAATCCGGTGGTTATAAAAGATGTCATTACATGTTTGTGAGCATTCATTTTGGGATACTGTGACGAACACAGAAAGAGGAAGCTGCATGCTTGACACTGCCTACAAGGTTACTGACCTGTGTTTTTCTTCCCCTCCAGACCCTCTACATGCACTAATAAACATCCTCCTAGTAAACGCACACACACACACAGTGCCATAAACACCTTCTCCGTCTGCATGTCTATCAAAGGTAGAAGGGAAAAAAAGACCATTCCTCATTCAAGTACACCCAAAATAACAACATAGACATTCTCAAGTTATCACTTGATCATTTAAACGCGCGTACACATACACATATTTTTGCACAAGCCTTTTAAGTAGAGTTGTTCAATATTAGGGTGATAAAAGCATTTTTATATGATATCAGATAATTTCGACATCGTTTTTTCATGATCTGTTTCGAGCCGATATGGATATGGTAGTTCTGTCATGTCCACTTATTGTCTATGTTTCGGGTATTTTGTCGCCCCCTGTTAGCACTTAGGTGTAATTAGTTTTAATAAGTTCCAGCATTTTCTGTTGATGTCATCATAATAATAATAATAATACATTTTATTTATAACGCACTTTACATTTGAAAAACAAATCTCAAAGTGCACATTACCATGTAAAAAAATAAAAAGACTAAGAATAAAAGAGTAAACCAACGCAACCTCATTGCAAATAGAGAGAGCTAAATGGACGCGCTAACGTCTGGAGCCAGAGTACCATAGCAGTTCTTGCCATCTCGCCCCATTGACTGTGCCTTATACAAGCATTGCTTATAATTTATATTCCTCCTGTGTTTTATATTTATGAGTGTTGTGTAGTATATTGGAGATGTGTATATTTCGTTTTGTTTGTATCTGTGGTAAAATGTGGTTACATTATTCCATTGCTTGTAAGCTGTCCTACCAGTTGCTGTGCATCGGCACTGCCCTCACGATTCGATTCGATTCGATTACGATTCGGAGGGCCACGATTCGATTCGATTCAGAGGGTCACGATTCGATTCGGTTCGATTCAGCAATGCATCGCGATGCCTTAAAGCCTGGGATGCATTAAAATTCTAAAGCAAAGCATATTTTTCAAGAATCATGAGGCAACACAAGCGAACCGACATTAAACACATTTTTATTGGCTCTTGTGTCACTCCTGGTTGGAGTCAAATGAAAATACTTTCAGATATATATATTAAAAAAAAAAAAAAAACAGATCACAGCATTTAATTGGTGCTTTGAATGAGACCAGGGCTTTCTCTTTTTTTTTTTACACACAGTAGCAGCCTTTCACACAGTGCAACATCTGAACTCCTGTGCAAAATTAGTAATAACAGTCACAGTATTTTAGTCACAACGACCCATCAATAAAAATATTCAAGTAAATATTAAAGAAAACGACAAAGAAAATATTGTAGTGCAGCAGCATCTTTATCGCAATATCAATCCAGGGATCAGTTCAGTTGCAAACAAAACATCAACTAAATTGCAATGTAGAACAAAAATAAAATGTAGGCCTAGCCCACTATATATGTGCAATCAACTTAGAAATGCAATCAGTAACTACCACATAACAATAAAAAATAATGAATTAAAATGAAGTGCAGCAGCATTTGAGCAGCCATAACAATCCTGTTTCAACATGAGGAAATATCAGTTTTTTGCAATCGAGAGAGCAGAGAGATAGTAGAGGATAGATCGGGCCTAAAAAATCCAGCCCGACCCGACACGGCTCGCTGGTATTGAAGCCCGACCTGGCTTGGAGTGAAGCGGGGAAAAAAATGCAGCAGCAACAGTTTATTTTAATTTCTTTGAGTTGGCAGAAAAAAACGCAAGTTTTCTTAATGTTTAAATAGTCTACATATTTTTATGATCATTATAAAAGCATTTACACAACGAAATAACGCTGGGAAAGTTTAATATAAAAAAAAAAAGCATGCGATTTTAGAGACACACAGAGGAGAAGATGCAAAAGGATCACATTCGTGTTGCCTTTGTGTGCATAAAAAAGTGTCTTTCGTAAATAATTCTCAGTTGGCAGAAAAAAAACGCAAGTTTTCTTAATGTTTAAATAGTCTACGTATTTTTATGAACATTATAAAAGCATTTACACAACGAAATAACGCTGAGAAAGTTTAATATTAAAAGAAAAATGTGATTTTGCAGACACACAGAGGAGAAGATTCAAAAGGATCACATTTGTGTTCCCTTTGTGTGCATAAATAAAAGTGTCTTTCGTAACGAATCACAAGTGCCACAGCGGAGGAAAAGAAGAAAGAGCGGGCGGCGCCACTCCTTCATGTGCGTGCACAAGCAAATGCACAATACGAGAGCCTTTTTTTTATTTTTATAATTTATTAGTCCAGCGCGGCGGCCCGACCCGAATGTGAATGCTTACCATTTTGGGCCCGACCCGACCCGTTCGGGTTTGGGCATAAGATCTAACCTCTAAGAGATAGGACATAACATAACAATGGCTGAAGCGGAGAAAGAGGGAGCGAGAAAGATTATTGATGCACCTAAGACATTGAAAGCAGACATCTGGAGACATTTTGGCTTCTACAAGGTTGGTGGGAAACTTGACCAGAGTTATGCTGTGTGTAAAAAATGAAACATGAGAATAATAATACAAATGGGGAAACCAAATCCGTTGCATTACCGGAATTGCACAGGGAAATTTTTGAACGTACTTATATATTTTAAAATAAGCTGAATCGATTCGGCTTGTTGCCCGCATTGAATCGAATCGTCCATGCCCCGCATCGGGATGCATCGCCGCATCGATTATTGTTGACACCACTATTATTCAATATTCAAATTGACACGTGGTGTACACTTTACATTATTTTGTGACTTTATTTCATATTATTGACAATGTTTTGCTGTTTTCAGTTTAAAAAAAAAAGTATGAGTGCTCTTGTCAAAAGGAAGATGACCACAGAAGCCAATTCAACTTTACTCCAGCATCTAACGTCTCTTTGGAGCCTGATCTGTTTGTTTTTTGTTGATTTGTGTAACCAGGCACACATTGAGGACAGAATAAGTGCCTTTCTGGCACTTTGCACTTGATCCAAAAAACTGATGTTTGCACTATTTTCATTTCAACAAGAAATGTAGTGGTGCAATATTGGATCTTTTTCCATAACTTCAGTTGAAGTTGTCTCTTTTTTTCACAGAATAGTTATTTGGAAAATCTTGAAGTTGTTACATTGATCATTATTATTATTCCAGTGGGGCATCACAATACAATTAGCCATAATATGTTAATTCCACAACCGTATATATCGGTATCAGTTTGAAATTGATATCGGATTTTTGGAGTTGGACAATATTGGGATATCGGTTAAAAAGTAATTATCGGACAGCTTTAATTACAAGCCACATATACTACAAAGCATTTAATTGTATGAACATTCAAATAGCTAAAATGTACGGATTGTCCAGTTTATCAACGTTTTTCATGGAGTCGTTCTTAAACTTTGCCCCTACCTCTTCAGAAAGATTCATTGAAATTAACAATGTTATTTTTGTGCAACCTTGGTAAAAAAAAAAATAAAAAAATAAAAAAAAAAAAAACTGAACAGTATCAAAAATTATTTGCAGTCACAGTTTCAAAGCTATATGTTTATAATATTTAGGCACAAACAGCAGTTCAAACCAGGATGGCACTCTTAAAAAGTTGAACAGTACCCTCTTTATAAATTAAAATCTGCACATTTTTACTGAGGAATTAACGTTTCAGAAACTATTGTAATGTGACAAAAGGCAACCAGAATTGCAACATTTTTAAAAACTGACTCTTATTCCTTGATCTGTTGACCTTCCTCTACAGAAAATTAATGGGGGAAAAAACTTTTGTGGAGTCCTGCTAGAAAAACAACAATGGATTTAAGACATGAGGGGAATTCATGAAATATCATCTTAATACTAATCCTTACAGTTTTTTTTACAGTACACTTTGACCCTTCCCCTCCAGAAAGTTCAGTTCTGCTCATCAATGTACTTTTAAGTAATCCTGCTAGAAAACCAGCAACGACGCAAAAAGAAAATGTAGAACAAAAAAAAAAACACTGCAATGTTTGCCAAGCGATAACCAGATTAGTTTTTTAATTGATTATTTTTTTCTCACCAGTCATTCTTTCCAGAAAGTTTAATTGAAACCACCAATGTAGTTTTCTTATTTTTTACTGCCCTGCTAGAAAACCATCAGATGACTGAGAAAACAGTAAGAAAATGAGAATAATAACAAATAGTACAATGTTGACTTCAATTTAACCATATTAGCATTGCTTTTCATCTATTCTTCGTATAGCTATACGTCTGGCTCTCTAGAAACTTACAACGAAATCAACTCAGTAGTTTTTGTATAGCCTCGCTAGAAAAAAATCAAGGGCTAAAGATACCAAAACAAAAATTGCAATAAATATAACTCTGCAGTGTTTGTAAAACAATATTCGGATTAGCACTGTTTTTGCGTGGAATATTCCTTGACCCATGGTCCTTCATTCTCCAAATGTTTCAAATGAAATCAATTATATATCATTTGCGTAGCCCTACTAGAACATCACAAACAGCTAAAGACACAAAGAAAAATTGATGGACACAAGTATTACAATGTTTGAGAAAGGTTAACCACATTACCACCACTTTCTAATGGATTCTTCCTTGACCTATGACCCACCCTTTTCAGAAAGTTCAGTTACACTTCAACTAAGTAGTTTTTGTATAGCCCTGATGGAAGACCAACAAACACATATGTAAACATGACTATAAACTAACAAAAGAGCCACAATAAGACCGCCAAAAAAACCTCATCACTCTCATCAATTACCTGCCAGTGTGTCATCTTCATCAAGACCATCCCCACGTGCCAGCCAGTGTGTCTACTAGCTGATACAAATGAGCTCTCACTTTAATCTCCCCTCCTCCTAACCACCTGACCTCCTCCTCCTCAATCCCCATGCATCCATCCATCCATCCATCCTTCACTTGCCTGCTAAAAATAGCCACCAGCATAACATCACGCCAAACACACAGACACACACACAGGAAGAGTGACGAATAGGTAGCGCACAGACCTGTAGAGTCCAAAGCCTCCTCGATGAGCGGAGGTAAACGCAATCCGTCCATCGCCTCCCACAGTGGAGGCGCAAGCACACAAAGGGAGCGTGTTGTGGGCGAAAGAGAGGGTCACAGACGCCGCACACCCACCCCAGCTGCAGCGAAGGAGAGAGAGGGACAAAATATGAGGAGCTGAGCATCAAGTCCTCGCACACACACAGAGTGACACACACCCTCTCATCTCACACACTCATACGATACGTACAGACTGCACCACAAGAGAAATGGGGAGGATCGAGGGAGCGTGGGAGCGATGCCGAAAGGGAAGAGGGAGGAGCTGAGCGGAGGGCAAAAGATGCTGCTGCTTTCCAGAAGGCAAGCTCCTTCTTCCTGTTTTCTCTCTCTCTCTCTCTCTCTCTCTCTCTCTCTCTCTCTCTGACTACGTTCTGACTACGTATTGTGACAACATAGAAGCATATGCCATGCTAGCATATGCCAAGTAACATATGTGGTTGGATACAGATGCAAATTACCACAACAAAAAAGTTCAATAACACATTATGACGTGATTAGGTTTAACGTGAGATGTCGGATCTCTGGCACATTTATATTTTGCATTTTGTTTTCATACTGTACCGAAAATGAACCGAACGGTGACCTCAAAACCGAGGTACGTACCGAACCGAGATTTTTGTGTACCGTTACACCCCTAATATATATATATACACGTATATATATATACACGTATATATATATATATATACGTATATAAGTATTTAGTCTGCCACCAATTGTGCAAGTAAGCCTACTTGAAAAGATTAGAGAGACCTGTAATTGTCAACATGGGTAAACCATGAGAGACAGAATGTGGGGGGGGGGGAACAGAAAATCACATTGTTTGATTTTTAAAGAATTTATTTCCAAATTAGAGTGGAAAATAAGTATTTGGTCACCTACAAACAAGCAAGATTTCTGGCTGTCAAAGAGGTCTAACTTCTTCTAGCGAGGCTCCACTTGTTACCTGTATTAATGGCACCTGTTTTAAATCATCATCGGTATAAAAGACACCTGTCCACAACCTCAGTCAGTCACACTCCATTATGGCCAAGACAAAAGAGCTGTCGAAGGACACCAGACACAAAATTGTAGACCTGCACCAGGCTGTGAAGACTGAATCTGCAATAGGTAAAACGCTTGGTGTAAAGAAATCAACTGTGGGGGCAATTATTAGAAAATGGAAGACATACAAGACCACTGATAATCTCCCTCGATCTGGGGCTCCATGCAAGATCTCACCCCGTGGCGTCAAAATGATAACAAGAACGGTGAGCAAAAATCCCAGAACCACACTGGGGGACCTAGTGAATGACCTACAGAGAGCTGGGCCCACAGTAACAAAGGCTACTATCAGTAACACAATGCACCGCCAGGGACTCAAATCCTGCACTGCCAGACGTGTCCCCCTGCTGAAGCCAGTACACGTCCAGGCTAGGGGTGCACCGGTTCAGTTAGCCCACGGTTCGGTTTGAACCTCGGGTTTGGGATCACGGTTTCGGTTCGGTTTTGGTTTGCGTTTTGCTTTTTTTTTTTTTTTGGTTTTTAAACTGCCCTTATTTTGCTTTTTAAAAAATGAAATAAACACTTAAAATGCAAACATTTTCGACTCTTAAAATGCCTCTTAGCTCTTTGGCTAGTGTAGTGACTGAGTACTGAAATACACACACAGTAGTAAAAACGTTACTTGGCAAAGTAACTGGTGATACTTTTCATATTTTGTTTTGGTTTTTTTTTTTTTTTTTTTTTTTTTTTTTCATTAAAAAAAAACAAAAAAATAGTAACCTTTGCTATGTTTGGAGGTCATTTAATGTTGTGAATCAACTGTTAAAGTTGATAAAATTGCTCCCGTTTTTGCATTAGTTCCCTTCTGTCTACTTTCGACATGTGAAAATTTTAAAACTGTTTCATCCTTTAAAGATAGACTCAAGTCAAGATTTTGCCGATTTAGGAGTATCTTAGATAAAAAGTTGCTTAGGTTCACTCGTAAGGTTTACTACAACAGAGCCTTTCTGAGAAGTTTACTGCTCTAAAATGGCGGCTGTTTACTAACGCTACCGAGTCTGTCATTTCGCGTGTAATTCTATATGCATGAGATATCTAGGCGTAGATTGTATGTTGTCGGCTAAGTCAGGTAATATTGGAGCCACCTAGCCTAGCATCGCGTTTGCAACAGCATCTCAACAAACACTCTTCCCTCTCCGAGTCTCTGACTTTTCTCGAGTCATTCAACCAACGCATTGTCTCGTTGCAGAAACGGTGACCAAATCCGAAAGGATGAAAAAAAGAACGTAATGCATGAAAAATGTGCAGATTTTGAACATAACGTACGGCGTACACATTTAAAAATGAGAGCTCACTTGTACAAATTACGACGAGACCGTACAATTTGACAGGTATGAATTATAGTGGACAAGTAGTGCAAGTCCGTCAAGGCCGGCTGCAAGTTGACCCAGAAGGTGCTGGTGCGCTCTTCGATCGAGAAGCAGAGCATGGCGGTCGTCAACCCCAACACGGTCGCCAGGCTGAGGCTCCTCGCCATGACCACGGGCATGGAGGAACACAGGGACACGTAGACGGGCCGGGCGGTCGTCAAGCGGCCATCTCTCCCCATGGCCCACATGACGTCCTTCGGAATGTCGCTGTGGGACTCCCTGATGTGCAGGAAGCACAAGAGCACCTGCTGGAGTTCCTGGCGGTCTCTCTTCTACTGTTTTGGTGCGAACTTCTTCAAGAACGTGACTTCAGAAGCGAGGAAGAACAAGGCCTTGGAGTGGCCGGCCAGCAGGAAAAGGAGCAGAGTCGAGGAGGGCAGAAAGGAGACGGCGAGGAACAGGGACTTGTACAAGTCGAGGTGACCAGAAAACGCAAGGCATGGAAAGAGGCTATGTGATTGTTGAAAGACAAGGCTCACGTCCTGGTAAAACCACATCGATTATTTGCACTGCCTGAATTATAGGACTAACTCATACGCATTGTATATTTATGTTTATTTAGATTTCATACTTGCACGTCACTTTTGAGATTTTAACTTATCTTATCCTGTTCTGTAAAGAGAGATGCTCCGCAATTTCATTGTAGAACTGTATAATGATAGTAAAGGCCTATTCTATTCTATAATAAATTCTGTTTGTATATAGAATTTATAAATAATCTATTTATATATTATTTATACTTGATTCTGCATGTCTGCAAGTATTAAGTTTTTGATTTTAAATTGAGTGATATATTAGCTGTTAAAAACTTGCAGTAAATTAAAAAAATTTAAGTTGCTATTTTGGGAAAAAACAAAAAATGTCAAATATTGCTATTGATTCTGAAAATATAGGTGATTATCTCTGCATTTGATGATTTTTGTGCATCTAGTGTAAAATGCGAGAATTTTATAGCCATTTTAAGTTTTGTTATACTTATATAAAAAATAATTAATAGGGATTTTATAAGGGATATAATTTTTTGATTCCGCTGCTCATGGAGACTCATATATGGCTAAAGTGGTTGCCTTTTTTGGCTTTAGGTCAGTAGCAGCTTTGGTTTTGAAAATATTTGAATTTGAAGTTTTTTTAAAATAGGCCCCCTACGGAGCAGCCCTGTTTCCCGTGTCATGTCAAGTATTATGAAGTGTATATTTAAACCTGTGTGGGGAAAAATGTCAATCAATCACATTCAAACTCATGTTAAATGGGGGTAAGTAGGAGCTCATTTTCAATTCTCTCAATGACTCCACCAAATGCCAGCCAGATATTAACATATTTTGAGTGGAATTGGTGACACAAAGGGCAATTTCTACTTTAAAACTGATTTAAGAAGAGGCAAAATGGGCAGCTGGGAAAAGGGCACATTATGAATCCTAAAAGCATGTGCCCCCACCTGATGGCTATATGTGTGCATGCCTTGAAATTATGGTTATTCTAAACTATCAACAACAGCTGCTTTAGCACAAACTGAGCAGAAATGTGATAAACCAGAGCATACAACAATACTCAAAAGGGTTAAAGCATATTCTTTCGGTTGGAGATTTCTTCATACAAATACATGCAAAACACTAATGACCCTTAGAATTCTGAACATATTAGCTTTACAAGGCACATATGCACATTTCCTGTGAATGATAACAGCTGGCCAAGGTGGTAAATATATGCATGCTCTAGTTTTTATGTTAGCTTCCGTATTTCCTTCAACTGGAACCACTCGGAGGATATATAATTTTGCCAATAATGTATACGGGGTTATGCTTGCAAAGGCAGTTTCCTTTGAGTTAATAATTAGCCCCTCTGGGATGAATTATATAGTGGAAATTGTGTCTTCAGAAACTGAACTGGTTTCCTGCTGAACAACTATTCAGGACAAGGCGTCGTGACATTGGCATTACAATGCTGTGACAAAAAAAAAAAAAAAAAAAAAAAAAAACTTTTTGCATCACTTTTACATAAATAAACAGAGCTATGTTGTTTACATATTTAGTGTTAAAGGGAACCTCGGACTTAAAGACTTGTAGGCTCTAATAAGACACAATTGTTTTCTTTACTAAAATACGTTATTAGAAACTCATAATATATTGCCATTGATTTAAAAATCCATCATATTGAGTGAATATTTTAACCGACGAAGGGCGCCATGTTTTAAGCGCGCGATGGATGCTTGGGGGGATTACGTTAGTTTATCACTGTCACTCGACGGATACTACTGGATTACTGCAATTCCTTTTACGCGGCGAATAGTCCAACACATGCGCTCATTGGTTAAAAGCGGCGAGCACTTACTATTTGTATTTTTATTGAGTGTTTTATTACCTTTCATTGCCTCAAAATACATTTTGCATGTGTTTCCCTTTCATACTTTTATGCATTGCGTTGTAGTAGCTTTAAAGCAGATTGCTAATCTGTCTATCACATTCGTAACATAGCATATTTAAACCACTCTTATTTGATATTACTACGATTAAGTATTTTCTTAAAGCATGTTTCGTATGTTCTGTCTGTATGCATCTAAACAAAACAAGCTCACAGTAGTACTTTGGCTGTCAAATTCGTCTCTGTGGGACATTTCGCCGGTGTAGCACATTTTGGCAGAACACTGTTTTTTTTTCCCCACTCTCGTCTTGTTTCAACCCGTCTTTCCTGTTCATTTTACTTTTGCTGCTCGTTTTGTCAATTATCGACAGTGCTGTGATGCTCATTAATGTTATTCTCGGGTTAAAATTGAAAGGGTTGACCAGATGACATGTTTATGTCGCTAGAGTCATCCTCTGGAAGCCCGGCAGCGTAACCATGTGACGTCACTGCCCTGCAACGTCAACAACAATGACAACCAACTAGATAAACTAATTTTACAAATTGTATAAAAATGAAAAAATCAACAGGGGTTTCAATATCAAATTATTTGAAATAATGTTTATCTTTTAAGAACTACAAGTCTTTCTATCTGTGGATCCCTTTAAGGACTTTTAACACAGTAAAGTGGTGTCATGAGATGCAAGTTTATTTCTGCCCTTTTGTTCATAGGCCTTCTATGGTGCTACGCATTATTTCTTCGAATTTAGCATAACGACTTGAAAAGTTAAGTCTTGCGGCTAAAAAATTATTGGAGGTTACGATGCTAGTAAATATATCTGACAATTTGTAGTGGCCTGAATGTCGTCTAAGTGGCAAAACACACGGGAGGCGACATCATTCGCGTTAACACATTTTCTTTAGAATGAGCGCGATTGGGCGAAAATCGCTAATTCTCTTGCGATGAAGCGACACACGACGTTTGTGCTTGTTAAATTTCGCGCTCGTGAACGTAGAAGTGCACAAATGGAGCAGCGACGCGATATAAGAAAGTTGAAATAGTTCTATTTCTGTTGCTGTCGCCTGGCACTACAACCAATCAGCAACGGATTTATTGATCAACAAATCACCTGCGAGGACACTGGGCAAACTGGAAATTGACATCTACACTTTGTCAACATTATATGTACTAGTATATACTGTATTTATATATACTGTGCCTTGCAAAAGTATTCGGCCCCCTTGAACCTTGCAACCTTTCGCCACATTTCAGGCCTCAAACATAAAGATGTAAAAATTTTAATTTTTTGTCAAGAATCAACAACAAGTGAGACACAATCGTGAAGTGGAACAAAATTTATTGGATGATTTAAACTTTTTTAACAAATAAAAAACTGAAAAGTGGGGCGTGCACTATTATTCGGCCCCCTTGCGTTAATACTTTGTAGCGCCACCTTTTGCTCCAATTACAGCTGCAAGTCGCTTGGGGTATGTTTCTATCAGTTTTGCACATTGAGAGACTGACATTCTTGCCCATTCTTCCTTGCAAAACAGCTCGAGCTCAGTGAGGTTGGATGGAGAGTGTTTGTGAACAGCAGTCTTCAGCTCTTTCCACAGATTCTCGATTGGATTCAGGTCTGGACTTTGACTTGGCCATTCTAACACCTGGATACGTTTACTTTTGAACCATTCCATTGTAGATTTGGCTTTATGTTTTGGATCATTGTCCTGTTGGAAGATAAATCTCCGTCCCAGTCTCAGGTCTTGTGCAGATACCAACAGGTTTTCCTCCAGAATGTTCCTGTATTTGGCTGCATCCATCTTCCCATCAATTTTAACCATCTTCCCTGTCCCTGCTGAAGAAAAGCAGGCCCAAACCATGATGCTGCCACCACCATGTTTGACAGTGGGGATGGTGTGTTCAGGGTGATGAGCTGTGTTGCTTTTATGCCAAACATATCGTTTTGCATTGTGGCCAAAAAGTTCAATTTTGGTTTCATCTGACCAGAGCACCTTCTTCCACATGTTTGGTGTGTCTCCCAGGTGGCTTGTGGCAAACTTTAAACGAGACTTTTTATGGAATGGCTTTCTTCTTGCCACTCTTCCATAAAGGCCAGATTTGTGCAGTGTACGACTGATTGTTGTCCTATGGACAGACTCTCCCACCTCAGCTGTAGATCTCATCCAGAGTGATCATGGGCCTCTTGGCTGCATCTCTGATCAGTTTTCTCCTTGTTTGAGAAGAAAGTTTGGAAGGACGGCCGGGTCTTGGTAGATTTGCAGTGGTCTGATGCTCCTTCCATTTCAATATGACGGCTTGCACAGTGCTCCTTGAGATGTTTAAAGCTTGGGAAATCTTTTTGTATCCAAATCCGGCTTTAAACTTCTCCACAACAGTATCTCGGACCTGCCTGGTGTGTTCCTTGGTTTTCATAATGCTCTCTGCACTTTAAACAGAACCCTGAGACTATCACAGAGCAGGTGCATTGATACGGAGACTTGATTACACACAGGTGGATTCTATTTATCATCATCGGTCATTTAGGACAACCTTGGATCATTCAGAGATCCTCACTGAACTTCTGGAGTGAGTTTGCTGCACTGAAAGTAAAGGGGCCGAATAATATTGCACGCCCCACTTTTCAGTTTTTTATTTGTTAAAAAAGTTTAAATTATCCAATAAATGTTGTTCCACTACACGATTGTGTCCCACTTGTTGTTGATTCTTGACAAAAAAATTAAATTTCATATCTTTATGTTTGAAGCCTGAAATGTGGCGAAAGGTTGCAAGATTCAAGCGGGCCGAATACTTTTGCAAGGCACTGTATATACAGTATATCTCCAATAATCCAGCTAAGGTCTACTCTCAATGGCAGGGTAGCAACACCACAGCAGACCCACATAGGGCTGAGACTGAACAATACTGGAAGAGTATCTGGGAAAAAGAGGCGTCTCACAACACTAACGCCCAATGGCTGGCAGACCTGCAGTCAGAACATCGTAACACCCCAGAACAAGACCCATTAGTCATCACAACAGCAGACATCCAGACAAAACTGTCCAAAATGAAGAACTGGACAGCTCTAGGGCCCGACAAGATTCATGCCTACTGGTTTAACCCTTTAACACCTAAGCCTATTTTGGCCGAATTTGCATGCCTTTGATGTTGCCTTTATATTTTAAAGAAAAAACTTCACAAAGGCCAAGTTGGGTTCCTTTTTTCAGGATACCTTGAACTTCATGTCCAAACTGTTGTTATCTTCACTGACCAACTTTAATCCACATTTTGGACCCAAAAAGACAAAAAAAATCCCAAAATCTTTTTTCAAAATTTGTAATGTTGAAGTCCCACTGACAACCAAACATGCTCGACCAACCGTTTCGAAGCTTGATAATATTTATTTAACTTGCTAGGATAAACATTCAATAGAAAAAAATAAGATTGAATAGTTTTATGTTTGACAATTCAACACAAACAGCAGCTATGGTCATAGGCGTTTTTGGCCTTCACACATACTATGGTCAAAACATGTTATATACAGTGCAAAATAGTGAGAAAAAAAATTATATATATTATCCAACACAAAAAGGGTTTGGAGGATATCTTTTTGTGAAGTTAGGTATTGTACCCATCACCTTATCAAAGGTATATATGTACATGCAATCAAGCTTCTCTAACACACATCTATATAAAAATTGAAAAGATTCATCATGAAGAAAAAATAACAAACATTGGAAAAAAAAGGATTTTCAAAAATATTGACAAGTACTTCAGTTCAATTCAATTTTTTTAGGCATGCGACCCAATAAAGTTTTTTTTTTTTTTTTGCGCACTCAATAAAGTTTGTTTTTGAACATGTCACTAAGCTGCGTCACATACGTCACACAGCCTACTCATCCGCCGTTTGCGCGCTGCTGTCACTTCTACTCGCCGAGACGCCGACTGATCCGAGGAAAACAATGACAAATACAGCTCATCCTATTCCTTGAGTTAATGAAATAATGCATTAGCTTGCGCTAAATTTAGTTTTCGATTCATTCTGCACGTTTCAAAGTCGCTCGCTGAATCCAACCGGCCGTTGCTTGCTACGCGTGTCTCCTTTCCCTTAGTTGGCGCCTTGCTCATCAATTTATTAAAAATGTTCACATTAGGTTCGTCCTTCTTGACATCACAACGGCTCTTGGGATATGTAGTCTTTTGTGCTGCTTTCGGTTTTGAAAAAAGGACAAGAAATGATGGAAATATGGAGATAGACACATGGTCCATGCAGCGTTTTAATGCATGTTTATGAGTGTAATAAAACTATAAAACTCAAATGACACTATCTCCCGTTTTACTTGGTCGATTGACTTAAAATAAAAACTGGGGCGGACATCAGCTTTCGTACTTTCAAACGAGAGCAACCAGAGGCACGTGGGTGACGTAATTACAGCGTTACGAGGCTTCAAAGATTATATGCGTAAACGTGTTGCATCCGACACGTTCGGTGTTAAAGGGTTAAGAAGCTAACTGCACTCCATGAACTCCCAACAGCACAAATGAACCAGCTGCTAATGTCGGGGACCCACCCAGGGTGGCTATCGCAAGGTCGGACAGTCCTCATCATGAAGGACCCCCAGAAGAGAACAGTACTATCCAACTACCGGCCTATCACCTGCGTCAGCACCACATGGAAGCTTCTATCAGGCATCATAGCGGCTAAAATGAGCAGGCACATGGAGCAATACATGCACCGGGCACAGAAAGTGATTGGCAATAACACCAGGGGAGCCAAGCAACAACTACTGGTGGACAGGGTAGTCGCCAGAAACTGCAAAGCCAAGAGCACCAACCTGTGAACTGCCTGGATTGACTACAATAAAGCCTATGACTCAATGCCACACACATGGATACTGGAATACTTGAAGCTGTATAACATCAACAGGACACTAAGGACCTTCCTCCAGAACTCAATGGTGATGTGGAAGACAACTCTAGAAGCCAACTCAAAGCCAGTTGCACAGGTGAGCATCAAATGCAGTATCTACCAAGGAGATGCTCTGTCACCCCTCTCTTCTGCATAGGCCTAAACCGCCTCAGCCAGATCATCACCAAGAGTGGTTTCGGGTACCAGTTCCGAAGTGGAACAACCATCAGTCACCTCCTCTACATGGATGATATCAAGCTGTATGCCCAGAATGAGTGTGACATCTACTCCCTTATTCACCTCACCAGAATATAGAGTAGATAAGTGTGGGCGAATGGTATCCAGAAGAGGGAAGGTGATCTCAACTGAAGGGGCTAAACTACCCTGAAGGCAACATAATAGATGTGCAGAACAGCAACAAATACTGTACCTGGGGATCCCACAGGCAAATGGGAACCATGAGGAAGCAACTAGGAGGTCTGCCACAACTAAATACTTACAGAGGGTGAGGCAGGTCCTCAAGAGTCAGCTGAATGGCAAGAATAAGATCCAGGCAATTAACGGCTATGCCCTACCAATAATCAGATACCCTGCTGGCGTCGTATCCTGGCCACTGGAAGAGATGCAGGCTACAGACATCAAGACAAGGAAGCTCCTTACAATGCACGGAGGGTTTCACCTTTAGTCCAGCATCCTGAGGCTCTACACAAAACGGAAAGAGGGAGGCCAGGGACTAGTGAGCAACAGAGCCACTATCCAGGAGGAAACTACATTCCTCCAAGAGTACATCATGAAAATGGTCCCCAGTGATGACCTGCTCAGTGAATGCCTCAGGCAACAGAAGCCCAGTAAGGAGGAAGACCCTGAGGAGCTATCATGGAAGCACAAGCACCTGCATGGTATGTAACACCTACAAATAGATGACGTGGGAAAAACATACCAGTGGCTTGAAAAGGCCGGACTGAAAGACAGCACGGAGGCACTGATCATGGCAGCACAAGAACAGAAAACCTAAACACAAGATCAATAGAGGCCGGGGTCTATCACACCAGACAGGACCCCAGGTGCAGGCTATGCAAAGAGACATTACAACAGGGTGTGAGATGCTGGCTGGCAAGGCATACATGGAAGACATAACCAGGTAGCAGGCATAGTGTACAGGAACATCTGTGCTGAGTACGGACTGGAGACCCCAGAGTCAAGGTGGGCAACACTTCCGAAGGTGGTCGAGAACAACCGAGCCAAGATCCTGTGGGACTTCCAGATCCAGACAGAAAAACTGGTGATGGCCAAACAGCCTGACATAGTGGTGGTTGATAAACATCAGAAGACCGCAGTAATGATAGATGTAGCAATCCCGAATGATAGCAAAGTCAGGAAAAAAGAACACAAAAAGCTGAAGAAATATAAAGGGTTGAAGGAAGAGTTGGAGAAAATGTGGGGGGTGAAGGAAACAGTGGTGCCAGTAGTGATCAGGACACTAGGGGCAGTAACCCCCAAGCTGGCTGCATGGCTCCCACAGATACCAGGAACAACATCCGGCATCTCCGTTCAGAAGAGCGCAATCCTAGGGACAGCCAACATTCTGCGCAGAACCCTCAAACTCCCAGGCCTCTGGTAGAGGACCTGAGCTTGAAAGGAGAGACCATACCGCCCGGGTGGGCGAGAACACGATTTTTTTTTTTTTTTTTTTTTTTTTTTTAATTCTTTTTATTGTTTTCCAGTCACAAATTAAATTGACATACATTCTTCAGCAATGGAATCCAATGTACACACTATGTGACCTTGACGTCTAAGCATACACGCAGAAC
This sequence comes from Corythoichthys intestinalis, assembly GCF_030265065.1. Classification (NCBI taxonomy): domain Eukaryota; kingdom Metazoa; phylum Chordata; class Actinopteri; order Syngnathiformes; family Syngnathidae; genus Corythoichthys; species Corythoichthys intestinalis. The sequence continues at coordinate 42,346,935 of NC_080399.1, forward strand.
CAAAAACAAAAACCACATACACAAACACACAGCACCTCGTCATTTACAGTATAAAATACTGTATAATAGGGCAATGTCTCTGCAGTTCAACAGCTCCTGATAACCCCCCACAGCGCTCACCAAAAATCAATACACAACCATGCATATATGAACTTTAGGTCCGGTGGGAGGGGCAGCCCCATACCTTATCACTAACGAGAAAGAAAACAAACAAACAAACAAGGAAGTATCATTAATCCGGAATCTGAGGCAAATTCAAGGCCCTAGCATACTTCAGGAAAGGGGTCCACCGCTCGAAAAATTTGTTTCTGCAGCCCCCCAGCGTACACCGGATCTTCTCCAAGTGGACACAATTTAAGATGGACTTTATCCATAGCGTATGGGACGGTGAGATGGGAGATTTCCACGCAAGCAGTATTAGTCGCCTTGCCAAAAGTGTAACGAAGGCAATTCTATCCTGATCCATCTTTGGTAATTCTAACACAGATGAGGATGTTCCAAACAGCGCTATGGTGGGGTCTGGACTTATTTGCCTGCTACATATCTCTGAAACAGTCTTAAATACATCCAACCAAAAGTTACATAAAGATGGGCAAGACCAAAACATGTGGGCATGATTAGCTGGTGAACTGTTACATCGTGCACAGGTAGAGGCAACATCCTTATAGATTTTGGACAACCTATCCTTTGTCCAGTGTGCTCTATGAATAATTTTGCATTGAATAAGGCCATGCCGTGCGCAAATTGATGAGGAATGAACTCTTTTCAGTGCAGCCCCCCATACTTCTTCCGAAATCATCACCCCAAGTTCCTGTTCCCACAGTGCTTTAATTGGTGTCAGAGAGACATCTTGTAAACTACAGATTTGGCCGTAAATAATTGATAAACTGCCCTTAAGTGAAGGCAAAGGTGTCAGAAATGTATCCAAAGCCGTCTCCTCCGGTAAAGTGGGGAAGCAGGTGTTTAAGCTGCTAACAAAACTGCGTACTTGCAAAAACATAAAGAAATTATTCCGAGGAATACCAAATTTGGTCATAACTTGTTCAAATGTTGCAAATGTGTTATCAATGTAAAGGTCCTTGAGCCTGCAGATACCTCTATTGGCCCAGGACGTAAAGGCATTGTGGTACATAGACGGTTGAAAAGCCGGGTTAGCAGCTATTGGGGTAGAGAATGAAACCGCTTGAAGCCCAAAATGGCGTCTGAACTGGTTCCAAATCTTTAATGTCACTCGCACACATGTATTCCGTGTAAATAATGCAAAAGGATTTGTAATAGTAGAGTGAACCAAGGAAGACAGTGTCGCGGGCTTGGATGACTTTGCCTCCATTTCCAACCATACTGGAACTGAAGTCTCTTCTGGACCTTTAAGCCAGTACTTAATGGTTTTAAGATTTGCCGCCCAGTAGTAAAACCTAAAATTTGGGAGTGCAAGACCGCCATCTATCCTGGCTCTCTGTAATAATTGCCTCCGTATTCTAGGGGGTTTCCCATCCCAAAGAAAAGACAATAGTGAACTATCCACTTTCTTAAAAAAATTCTGAGAAAGGAAAATAGGAAGACATTGAAAAAGGTAAAGAAATTTAGGAAGTGTGTTCATTTTAATTGCATTAACTCTAGCACTCAGCGACATCCGAAGTAGGGACCAGCGTTCCAAATCTTTTTTAGTGCGAGTCAGGAGGGGCACAAAATTTGCTTGATATAGTGCTTTAAATGTGTTTGTGATGCATATTCCAAGATACATAAATTGTTTATCGGCTATTTTGAAGGGCAGAGTATCCAAAGGAAAAGACTTGGCAGCAGTATTAAGAGGCATCAGTTCGCTTTTATTCAAATTAAGCTTATAGCCTGACAGGCAACGAAACGCTGAAAGTGTTCTTAAAATGGTAGGCATGGATATTGGGAGCTCAGAGACATATAGCAGCAGGTCATCAGCGTACAATGACACTTTGTGTTCAATTCCATATCTAACTATTCCCTTTATGGTGGGTTGTAAGCGTAGAGATATTGCCAGAGGTTCTACGGCGAGGGCGAACAACAAGGGACTGAGGGGGCAACCCTGACGTGTTGACCTTTGTAGAGAAAAGTAATCTGAATATGAGCTATTGGTCCTGACGGATGCTTTTGGGGATGAATACAACAGTTTGACCCATGAAATAAATCTAGGGTCAAACCCAAATTTGTTCAGTGTATAAAACAGATATCGCCATTCTACCCGATCAAATGCTTTCTCTGCGTCGAGTGAGATTAATGCCTCAGAGATATTAAGAGATTGTGGATTATACAAGACATTGAACAGTCGTCGCAAATTTAAAAAGGAGTGCCTGTTTCGAATAAACCCAGTTTGGTCGGGTGAAATAATAGAAGGAAGAACCGGATCCAGA